>NC_138968.1:189565500-190310500 GCF_055761805.1 Camellia sinensis
TATATTTTAATTTAAATTTTGAAATATTTTTTCACAATTGCCCTTCTATTTAAATTTTAAAATGTGTTTATAATAATTTATAATGAACAATTTTAAAAATCTAACAAAATTTAGTATCTAAAAATAAAAAGTGATCAAATATTTTAAAATTAACTAAAATAGAAAAGCAGACCAACAAAATATGATGAAGAGAGTAACTAAACCTCATGCGTCACAATTCTCAAGTTTGATATGACATGACACAGTTAAAATTAAGGCCTAGTTTGGGAAGGCTAAATAAGTGTACTTTTTGATTTTTTATGAAATATGGGTTGGGTTTGGGTTGGGTTTGAAGTGATGTGTTAGAGAGGTGATGTGACTTAAATAAGATGATGTGACTTAAATAGGATAGTGACTTTTTGACTTTTTATCTTTTTTGTCTCATGCCAAACTTGGCCTAAAATTTATAATGAACAATTTTAAAAATCTAACAAAATTTAGTATCTAAAAATAAAAAATGGTCAAATATTTTAAAATTAACTAAAATAGAAAAGCAGACCAACAAAATATGATGAAGAGACTAACTAAACCTCATGAGTCACAATTCTCAAGTTTGATATGACATGACACAGATAAAATTAAAATTTATGATGATTCATTTAAATCACAAAAGATATTTAGTTGAATAAAAGATTGATTAGCTGAGTTCCAGCATTGGCCTTGTTTGATTTGTTTTTTTAAAAAAAATATCAGAATTTTTTTTTTTGAAAAAATGATAACTAATTTGATAAAAATAAATATAAAAATATTTTTTTATTTTTAATAATTATTTTTGATTTCTCAAAAGTTAAAATTATGTAAAAATGTAAGTGTTTTTTTTAATTAAATTAATTTTTATTTAAAAAATTAAAATAAATTTTTGAAAACAAACGAAACATTGGTGAGAGGCTGGAGAGGGTGTCAATTCTCAAGATTTGGGCAATGATTTATACAGCTTTCCCTTCAGCTTCTCACAATTACAATTCTTGGGGCCCTGATTCATGTATGAGGCAGCCCATTTTTAGAATGAAGACTTAGCTCTCTGGACTTTGCCCCTTACCCCACCCATTAGATTAAAGAGATTTGAGAAGAAAGGAAGAAAATCTCCTACCGTCCTATTTGATTGAAGAATTTAAAAAGGAAAACAAAAAATATATGTAAAATATAAATATATTTTATTTATATTTTACTTATTTTTAATTTTTTTTTTTCATAAATCTCTCAACTAAATGTAGTAAATTAAAAAATCAAATGTAAAAGTCGACTGTCAATGTCAACCAAGATTCCAATGAGCTCCTCTTCAATCAAGCCAAGTTAACACTCAAGACAACTAAATCTTCGGATATTGACTTTTTTTAAAAAAATTTACAAAAAAAAAAAAAAAAAGTGTATAAAATTTAAAAATAAATCAATTGTTTGTATTGATATTTTTAATTTTTTAACTAATCTAATATGTTTCAAATGGGGTATAAGTTTTTAGTGTGTTTGGAAACATATTAGAAGTTGTACCCACAAATAATGTTTTAAAAATCAAATCAATTAGCGAATTGGAAAAGGGATTTAGTGAATAGGTTATCGGTTTAACCGTCTGGTTAAACCAAAATTGAATCATGACATTATAAAGATATTAAAATTATATTTAAACAAAAATATAAGTAATAAAATTATAAATTAAAAAAAATTGAAAATATTAAATTATCTTAAATATTTTTCCTAATATGTTTTTTACTAAAAAATATAATAATATATTTTACAATATCATTAATTTGAATTTTGGAATAGAAAGCAAAGTATTCAATAATCTCTTCATATGATTTTAATTCAAATAATTTGATTCAAAGAAGAGCAAAAATTTTGGAGGGATGTCAAAATTTCAAGTCTCCCTCCAATAAATTTGATTAAATCTCACATGAATTTCTTCAGTTTTTTTGAAAGAATTTTTTTCTTATAAATAGGTAAAGACTTTCACAATAATTTCAAACTCGCAATGGGATTCCTCACAAGAGGAGACATTTGAAAAAGAGTTTTTAATTAAAATTTTCTTATATATAATATATGTATATATATATCTATATAATAAAGCAGGACGATTTTTGAATTTGTTCTACACACATTTGTCCTACTAGGACATTTGGACGGCTCAGATCTATTCAAATTATAAAACAACGGCTGAGATATATTTTTCAAAAAAATATTCTACATGTACATTTTCTATTTTTCCGTTTCTCTCTCTTATTTTTTCTTTTCTCCACCCATACTTCTATGATCTCATGATCTCACCATCCTCTCTCTTTTCTTTTTATTTATTTTTTATTTTCTCCCATTTCTATTTTTCTCTCGATTTGTTTTTTTTTTTTTAATTTTCTTCTTTTTTGTTCACTTATTTATTATTTATATTATATGGAAAAGTCTGCGATCCTAGAATTAGGAGCCAGATTTTACTATGTATAGTGGAGATTAATTTATGAATTTTTTAGTCCACAAATTAAATGAATTTGAACAATTAATTATTATTTTTAAATATATTGAATACATGATAGATTTCATAAATTTGAATCTCATATGAATCTTTAACAACTTTATAATAAAGCAGGACGATTTTTGAATTTGTCCTACAGACATTTGTCCTACTAGGACATTTGGACGGCTCAGATCTATTCAAATTATAAAATAACGGCTGAGATATATATTTTTCAAAAAATATCCTATATGTACATTTTTATTTTCCCGCTTCTCTCTCTTACTTTTCCGTTTTCTCACCATTCTTCTATAATCTCATGATCCCACATTCCTCTATCTTTTCTTTTTATTTTTTTTTATTTTTTCCCATTTCTATTTTTCTCTTTATTTTTTTTTTATTTTCACCTTCTTGTTCACATATTTTTTATTCATATTATATGGAAAAGTCAGCGATCTCAGAATTAGGAGCCAGATTTTACTTTGTGTAGTGGATATTAAATTAATGAATTTTATAGTTCATAAATTAAATGAATTTGAACAATTAATTGTTATTTTTAAATAAATTGAATACGTTATAGATTTCATAAATTTAGATCACATAAGAATCTTCAACATCTATATAATAAAACAGGACGGTTTTGGAACTTGTCCTACACACATTTGTCCTACTAGGACATTTGGATGGCACAGATCTATTCAAATTATAAAATAACGGCTGAGATATATTTTTCAAAAAATATCCTACCTGTACATTTTCTATTTTCTCGTTTCTCTCTCTTACGTTATCCTTTTCTTACCCATCCTTCTGTGATCTCATGATCACACCTTCCTCTCCCTTTTCTTTTTATTTTTTTAATTTCTCCCATTTCTATTTCTCTCTCTATTATTATTATTATTATTATTATTTTGTGTGTGTGCGTGTTTATTTTATCCTTTTTGCTCACTTATTTTTTATTCATATTATATGGAAAAATTTGCGATCCCAGAATTTTGAGACTGATTTTACTCTGTGTAGTGGAGATTAGATTAATGAATTTTATAGTCTACAAATGAAATGAATTTGAACAATTAATTATTATTTTTAAATATATTGAATACATGATAGATTTCATAAATTTAGATCTCATATGAATCTTCAACATCTATATAATAAAGCATGACGGTTTTTGAATTTGTCATACACACATTTGTCCTACTAGGACATTTGGACGGCTCAGATCTATTCAAATTATAAAACAACGGTTGAGATATATTTTTCAAAAATATTCTACATGTATATTTTATATTTTGCCGCTTCTCTCTCTTACTTTTTCTTTTTCTCACCCAACCTTCAATGATCTCATGATCCCACCATCCTCTTTCTTTTATTTTTATTTTTATTTTTATTTTCTCCCATTGTAATTTTTCTCTCGATTTGTTTTTTTTTTATTTTCTCCTTTTTGTTCACTTATTTTTTATTCATATTATATAGAAAAGTCTGCGATCCCAGAATTAGGAACCAGATTTTATTGTGTGTAGTGGAGATCAAATTAATGAATTTTTTAGTCCACAAATTAAATGAATTTGAACAATTAATTATTATTTTTAAATATATTGAATACATTATAGATTTCATAAATTTAGATCTCATATGAACCTTCAACATTGATATAATAAATCAGAACAGTTTTTGTATTTGTCCTACGCATATTTGTCTTACTATGACATTTGGACGGCTCAGATATATTCAAATTATAAAACAACGGCTAAGATATATGTTTCAACAAATATCATACATGCACATTTTCTATTTTCTCACTTTTCTTTCTTACTTTTTCCTTTTCTCACACATCCTTCTATGATTATATGATCCCACCTTCCTCTCTCTTTTCTTTTTCTTTTCTACCATTTCTATTTTTCTCTCTATTTGTTTTTTTTTTTCTCCTTTTTGTTCACTTATTTTTTTATTCATATTATATGAAAAAGTCTGCGATCCTAGAATTAGGAGCCAGATTTTACTCTGTGTAGTGGAAATAAAATTAATGAATTTTATAGTCTACAAATTAAATGAATTTGAACAATTAATTATTATTTTTAAATATATTGAATATATGATAGATTTCATAAATTTAGATCTCATATGAATCTTCAACATTTTTATAATAAAGAATGATGGTTTTTGAATTTGTCATACATACAATTGTTCTACAAGGACATTTGGATATCTCATATCTATTTAAATTATAAAACAACAGCTGAGATGTATTTTTCAAAAAATATTCTACATGTAAATTTTCTATTTTCCTACTTCTCTCTTACTTTTTCCTTTTCTCATCCATCCTTCTATGATCCCATGATCTCACCATCATCTCTCTTTTCTTTTTATTTTTTTTATTTTCTCCGATTTCTATTTTTCTCTCATTTTTTTTTGTTTTCTTTTTTTTGTTCACTTATTTTTTTATTCATATTATATGAAAAAATCTGCGGTACCAGAATTAGGAGCCAAATTTTACTGTGTGTAGTGGAGATTAAATTAATGAATTTTGTAGTCCAGAAATTAAATGAATTTGAACAATTGATTTTTTTTTTTGAAATATATTGAACACATGATAGATTTCAAAAATTTAGATCTCATATGAATTTTCAACATCTATATAATAATGCAGGACGATTTTTGAATTTGTTCTACACACATTTGTCCTACTAAGACATTTGGACGGCTCAGATCTATTCAAATTATAAAACAACTTCTGACATATATTCTTCAAAAAATATCCAACATGCACATTTTTTATTTTCTCGCTTCTCTCTCTTACTTTTTCATTTTCTCACCCATCATTCTATGAACTCACGATCCCACATTCCTCTCTCTTTTCTTTTTTTATTTTCTCCCATTTCTATATTTCTCTCTGTATATAGATTTTTTATTTGCTCCTTTTTGTTCACTTATTTTTTATTCATATTATATGAAAAAGTCTGCGATCCAAAATAAGGAGCCAGATTTTACTATGTGTGGTGGTGATTAAATTATTGAATTTTATAGTCCACAAATTAAATGAATTTGAACAATTAATTGTTATCTTTAAATATATTAAATACATGATAGATTTCATAAATTGAAATCTCATATGAATCTTCAACAATTATATAATAAAGAAGGATGGTTTTTGAATTTGTCCTACACCCATTTCTTCTAGAAGGACTTTTGGACAGCTCAGATCTATTTAAATTATAAAACAACGGCCGAGATATATTTTTCAAAAAATATTCTACATGTACATTATCTATTTTTCTGCTTCTCTCTTACTTTTTCCTTTTCTCACACATCCTTCGATGATCTCATGATCCTACCTCCCACTCTCTTTTCGTTTTATTTTTTTATTTTCTCTGATATCTATTTTTCTCTCTATTTTTTTTATTTTCTCATTTTTGTTCACTTATTTTTTATTCATATTCTATGCAAAAGTCTGCGATCCCAGAATTAAGAGCCAGATTTTACTATGTGTCAATTAATTTTTATTTATAAATATATAGAATACATGATAGATTTTATAAATTTAGATCTCATATGAATCTTCAACATCTATATAATAAAGTAGGACGATTTTTGAAGTTGTTCTACCAGGACATTTGGACGGTTCAGATCTATTTGAATTATAAAATAATGGCTGAGATATATTTTTCAAAAAATATTTACCATGCACATTTTCTATTTTCCCGCTTCTCTCTCTTACTTTTTCCTTTTCTCACCCATCTTTCTATGATCTCACGATCCCACCTTCCTCTCTCTTTTCTTTTTATTTTTTTAATTTTCTCTCATTTATATTTTTCTCTCTATGTGTTTGTTTTTTTTTTTTCACCTTTTTGTTCACATATTTTTTTATTCATATTATATGGAAAAGTCTGCGATCCCAAAATTAGGAGTCAGATTTTACTTTGTGTAGTGGAGATTAAATTAATGAATTTTAAAGTCCACAAATTAAATGAATTTGAACAATTAATTATTATTTTTAAATATTATGAATACATTATAGATTTCGTAAATTTAGATCTCATATAAATCTTCAACATCTATATAATAAAGTATGACGGTTTTTGAATTTTTCCTACACACATTTGTCGTACTAGGACATTTGGACGGCTCAGATCTATTCAAATTATAAAACAACGGCTGAGATATATTTTTCAAAACAAAATCCTTTATATTTTCCAGTTTCTTTCTCTTACTTTTTCATTTTCTCACCCATCTTTCCATGATCTCATGATCCCATCTTTCTCTCTCTTTTCTTTTTATTTTCTCCCATTTCTATATATATATATATATATATATATATATTTTCTCCTCTTTGTTCACTTATTTTTTATTCATATTACATGGAAAAGTTTGCGATCCCAGAATTAGGATCCAGGTTTTAGTGTGTGTAGTGGAGAAATTAATGAATTTATAGTCTCCAAATTAATTGAATCTGAAAAATTAATTATAAGTTTTAAATATATTGAATACATGATAGATTTCAAAAATTTAGATCTCATATGAATTTTCAACATCAATATAATAAAGCAGGACGATTTTTGAATTTGTCCTACAGGCATTTGTCCTACTAGGATATTTGGACGGCTCAGATCTATTCAAATTATAAAACAACGACTGAGGTATATATTTCTAAAAATATCCTATATATACATTTTCTATTTTCCCATTTTTCTCTCTTACTTTTTCCTTTTCTCACCCATCCTTCTATGATCTCATGATCCCACATTCCTTTCCCCTTTATTTTTATTTTTTTATTTTCTCCCATTTCTATTTTCCCCTCTATTTGTTTTTTTTTTTTAATTTTCTCCTTTTTGTTCACTTATTTTTTATTCATATTATATAGAAAAGTCTGCGATCCCAGAATTAGGTGCCACATTTTACTGTTCGTAGTGTAGAATAAATTAATTAATTTTATAATCCATAAATTAAATGAATTTAAACAATTAATTATTATTTTTAAATATATTGAATACATTATAGATTTCATAAATTTAGATCTCATATAAATCTTCAACATTTATATAATAAAGTTGGATGGTTTTTGAATTTGTCCTTGTACGGGGAGGAAATAATTCTCCTCGTATAATCCTGTTGACCAAGTCCACGCTCCTCCGTACGACGTCGCTTTATCATCTGAAAACACAAACATGAGCTAGCCGGCGGGTGTGTGCCGGAAACCTCTCCGATGCCTAAGTCAGTAAGCTTGACAAATAGACAAAGTTTTATGTTCTCAGAAAGAATTGTGTTCAATTACCTCCTCCAAGGTGGTGCTTGTGAGCTTTTATAGGTTTCGAGTGGCATAATCCTAGTAGGACTTTTATTTCTCCATGCAGAGTCCTCCTAGGATTCATACTCCTAAGGATAATGCTTATCCTTTTACACCCTCCCCCACTGCTTAAACCAAGTGGGATGGTTTTCACTTTGGCCGAACTACTATATGACCGAAATAAGCTTGGCTATGCAGAGCCACAGAGAAGGCCGAACTGTCCTTAGCTCGGTCTTCTCCTCCAACTCCTTATCTCGGCTTTCCCCTGTTCAACCATGGTGTGTTTAGATCAAACTTCCAAGTAGCAAGTTCTGACCGACCTAACCAAATTATGACACGACCGGACTAAATGCAAGGCCGGACTTACTTCAAATTGCCACCGGACCGGAGTTGCTTTACACATTCTTGAAACGGAGTAACCACACCTCTCCTGGGCCGGAATAACTACACTTCTCCTGGACCGGAGTATCTATGCCTCTACTGGGCCGAAATAACATTACGGCTTCTTACCGATTCCTTCACACTTTGGGCCGCAGGGCCCAACTCACAGCTCGGCCCAATTCTTTCCCAAAAATTACCCTCTCAATTGCCCCTTAATTTCATCTGCACAGCAAGATTGAGATTACAAATCCTTCAACCGAGCTGAAGTTCTACAAGTTTTTCCAGCCGAGATAAAAACCCTTCAGCGTATCCAGCCGAGCTAGTTCTACTCCGAGCTCTGCTTTATCCGGTCAAAACGTCTCTTCAATCACGACTGTAACGCTTCCCTTTCCCTTGCCACGTGGCGGGCTCTGATAGGCTGTGAGCTGTTATCACGCCGCCTTCGTACTTCGAACTTTTTGAACAGTCCCGCCCCTTTTTGCCGCTTTTTTCTCTCCTCTTTCACAAAATAACCTTTCTTTTTCTTGAATCATTCACCTTCCATTCTTCATCTTCTCTCTCTGTGTTTTTGCTGTTCTTCCGTTGCTTCTGAAGACTGACTTTGCTGCCACTTTCCCATCATCAGATCCCCCTTCTTCAACCTGGTAAGTAAACTCATTTTGCTTCCTTTATCTTGCTTTCGTATCTGTATAGCTTTGTTCTGTATGCTTTTTGCAAACATTTTCTTTCATTTGTCGCTTCGCTTCTGTACTTTTATGAAAAAATAATAGCAGAGCTCATACGTGCATGAACTTCTGTAAAAAACTTGCCTTAGATCCAAAATTAGGTAGCAACCGAACTAGGATCCTGTTTGCCCTAAATAGGCAGATCACTGTAGTTAATAACCGAACTAGAACTTGAAAGTCTCAAAGAGTCACCAACGCCTGACTCACTTTAGCCGAAATAAGATCACCGAGTTTTGAACATATCAAACTAGGAACCTCGGTTTTCAACCGAACTATGCTTTTGGGGCCAAGCCAGCTTTCTTAGTTTCTAAACCGAACTCAGAAAGCTGCCCCTAGAGGCTTAACCGAAGTAACTTTATTCACACTACAACCGATTTAGGCCTTGGGGCTAAACCAGCTTTCTTAGTTTTTTAGACCGAACTCAGAAAGCTGCCCCTAGACGATAAATCGGTCTAACGAGCAAACTGCTCAAACCGAGCTACCAAACCTTTTGATGAACCGAGATAGAACCAGTTTTTTGAGGCCGAAGTAGGGCTCTTATACCTTGCTTTTAAATTGTAGCACGGTCCAATGATCAGTGCTTTAACCCCCTCTGTTTTCTACTTTGCAGACTTAGGTTGCCCAGGCCTTCCTTTTTGTGCTTAACCGAGCTGAGCACGATTTTTGCACCGATATAAATTATAAGTAAATTATACATCAGATGGGTAAGTATAGGTATCTAGTTGAGACCCCTGGTGGCATGGCCGAATTTAGGAAAGACTACCAAATTCCTGATGACGTCCATCTGATGTTGGCCGAAAAAGATGTTATTCCCTGGGAAAAAGAAGGCTTCGTCCCTTTTATCCTTCAATCCATAATAGAAATCGGACTACGGTTTCTTGTCTAACCATTGATCTGTGAATTTCTTAGGCAGACTAGATTATGCCCCACCCAACTGTCCACCAATACATACCGCATTATTATGGGAATAGCCGCACTGAACCACCAAACCGGACTAAACCTCGGCCTGGCCGAAATTTTCCATCAATACTCCATCGGCTCAAAAGATGATGGGTGGGTCTACTACCTTAGGATTCGCCACCGTCGAGAGAAGATAATTAAATACACACCGGACAAAGACCTTAATGACGATGATTTTTTCTGGGTCTCTAGGAACTTTGAGGATTTTCAAGCCCAAATTCCTGGCCGACCTATAAATTGGAAAAAGGGAGAGCCCGATAATTTGACTTCGGTCTTCTTCCATGTATTTTATTTCGGTTTTTTTAGTCTATTAACCGAACTAACAGTTCTCTTTTTGCAGATTTTGCCCACCTCCGTTCCCTATATAGCTATCCCAACCTTGCGATTTTGCGAGCCGCACTACGGTGTAAAGAAAGGAGTTGGGCTAAGCTTCTAAACTTTGAGCCGACCTACCGGTATAGCGGTCGCCGAAAAGCAAGGGTAACCGACTTTCTTCTCGAAGACGCTCCGGAGCCGGACCCAAACTTGCCACAAATAAGATTAATTCCTTTAACTGCTAAAGAGGAAATGGCCAAAAAGAACAGACTAAGGGCACTTCTGATCGACACAAGCAGGCCCGAAGTACCGTCACCCAGCCAAGCACCGCCTGCCGTTGTGGCCCTCCCCTCTCAACAGCCGTCTTCATCGCGCCGAACCAAGCACGCACGAACCATCGAGTCTGAACCAAGTTTGGTTGACGAAGATGAGACTGCTGTTTCACTAGTCCTGCCGCCGAGCCCCCAACCGGAGCCCAACGACCGAACTACCACCAGTTGGGCACCAAGACTTACATTCAACAACCGAGATGTCTCAGATGCTGATTCGGTTGTCGCCGAAAAAGATCACCTGTTGGCTTTTAGTCTGGCCAAGAGTGTGTGCCACCCCAAGGATATGGAGCACCACAAAAAGCAGCTAAACACCGAATTAAAGTCCATTCAGTCTGCAACGAAGTCCATGATCCTGGTAAGTAGCTCCGTCCGTTTTTCTGTCTAGTTTTTTAAGCTTTTACTTCGGCTCATTAGAAGTCCTTGTTTTGTCAGGCAATTCAAAAAAACTACAACACTCACAAGAAAGTGCTGGAACTTAGACAAACCACGAGGGACGCAGTGGCCGAAGCCGAACTGAAGTCGGCCGAGGTAGAAAACATCAAGAAGCAAATGGTCGAGCTGCAGGCTGAGAACAGCAGGCTGACCGGACTAGTTAGCTCAGCAGAGGCAGAAAGGCAGAAGACCGCCATAGCTCTGAAGGACAAATACCTGCGCGAGCTGGTGAAGCTTAAAAGAAAGAAAGATGCCGAAATAAAGGAGAGCGTAAAGGAAGCCGGCAAACAAGGTTTCAAGAAGGACGAAGATGCTTATGCCAAGCAATGTGAGGCCGCCAAAGATCTGTTCTTTAAGTGCGGCTGGAGGGGGGCCGTTGAGCAGCTCGGTCATGATCCCCAGACTGAGATTTTCAACCCTCCAGCCTACTTCATACCGAACTCCCTCTTGGAGTATGCGAATGCCAAGCAACAGGAGTTTCTTGAAGGCTCAGATTCTGATGAAGATTCTGCCTCTGAGGATACTCCGGTTGTCAACATCGATGAGGTGGTTCGGTCGGAGCCCATGGTGGAGGATCTAACAATTGAACAACTAGCTGAAACCGTGGTTCCGACCGTAACGACCCTCGCTGCCAATACGGAGCTTCGGCCTGAAACCGGTCTTCTTGCTGATGCTGATGCCGCATTTGATGTCGAAATTGAAGATCTTTTCTCTTGACTTTGTACTTTTTCTCTATTTGTTGCCTTTTTTCTTTGTAACCGAACTATGCCCCTTTGTAATGACTTTTCATTGAATGAAAATTTTACGCAATTCTTACTCCGGTTTTGATGTGTATGCTTGTATTTTGTAATGCCTTCCAGTATTTCAACTTCTATTTCGGTTTAAGGTGGTTGAACTATGCTTACCAGCCAACCACTCCTTAGCCGATATATGTACTTCGGCTGAGGAGTACACAGAGTTGGTTTATCCAGCCAATACTTCTTCAGCCAAGCCCTTTACTTCGGCTGAAGAGTAACAGGAGAGTTGGTTTATTCCAGCCAACCGCTCTTCAGCCTTACACTTACTTCGGCTGAAGAGTACAAAGAGTTGGTTTATTCCAGCCAACCACTCTTCAGCCTTACACTTACTTTGGTTGAAGAGTACAAGAGTTGATTTATTCCAGCCAACCACTCTTTAGCCTTACCCTTAGTTCGGCTAAAGAGTAATAAGAGTTGGTTTATTCCAGCCAACCACTCTTCAGCCTTACACTTACTTCGGCTGAAGAGTACAAGAGTTGGTTTATTCCAGCCAACCACTCTTCAGCCTTACACTTACTTCGGCTGAAGAGTAAAAAGAGTTGGTTTATTCCAGCCAACCACTCTTCAGCCTTACACTTACTTTGGCTGAAGAGTAAAAAGAGTTGGTTTATTCCAGCCAACCACTCTGCAGCCATGCACTTACTTCGGCTGAAGAGTAACAAGTGTTAGTTTATTCCAGCCAACCTCTAAGTTAGTTTTTTCCAGCTAACTTAGAACAATGCTTGCAATATACCTAATGTTTACTAAGGCTAACTTTTACAAAAAACATCTTGTGCTGAAAAAAATTGCTTTTTTTATTGAAGGAAGAAAAAATTACACATGTTTGAAAAAAAAGAAGCTAAAGGTAAAATAACTTGAGATTGGCCGTGTTCCATGGCCTAGGGATTGCTTTGCCATCCTTGTCTTCTAGGTGGTATGCCCCTTTGCCTGCTAACCCAACCACCTTATAAGGACCTTCCCAGTTTGGGCCTAACTTGCCAGCTCCTGGGTTTGAGGTGTTTCCCATTACTTTGCGCAGTACCCAATCGCCTATCTTGAATTGTCTTGGATGCACCTTTTTGTTGTATTTTCTGATTAACTCTCGTTGGTATGTGGCAATGTGAACCAGTGCTATTTCCCTTCTTTCCTCTGCAAGGTCCAGTTCCATGTTATGGCTTCTCCATTCAAGTCAGGATCAAAATTCTCGCTTCGAATTGTGGGGAGGCCAACTTCTAGTGGGATTACTGCTTCCATTCCGTAGGCTAAGGAGAATGGTGTTTCTCCTGTTGATCGCCGAGGTGTGGTGCGGTAAGCCCATAAAACATGAGGAAGTTCCTTCGCCCACTTGCCTTTTGCTTTCTCTAGCCTTTTCTTTAGTCCATCCAAGACAACTTTATTTGATGCTTCTGCTTGCCCATTTGCTTGAGGATATGCCGGTGTAGAATTGTAGAACTCTATCTTGTACTCTTCACAAAAGCCTCTGAAGATTCTGCCGTCGAACTGAGTACCATTGTCTAAGATCAGTGCTTTTGGTATGCCAAACCGAGTGATGATATTCTGCCAAACAAACTTCTTCACGTCTTTTTCTTTGATTGATGCCAATGCTTCTACTTCCACCCACTTTGTGAAGTAGTCTGTTGCTGCGAGAAAGAACTTCTTGCCGCCGGGCACTGTTGGAAGTGGTCCTACTATGTCCAAGCCCCACATTGCGAAAGGCCATGGGCTTGTCAGTGGTAGGAGTTCTCTTGCTGGTTGATGTATTTGGTGCGCGAATTTTTGGCATTTCTCACACTTCTTCACATATTTCTCTGAGTCTGCTTGCATATAGGGCCACCAATATCCTTGCGAAATAGCCCTGTAAGCGAGCGACCTTCCCCCTTGATGACTTCCACACACCCCTTCGTGTATTTCGAACAAGAATGCTTCTACTTTGCTGGGATGAACGCACTTGAGGTAAGGCCCAGAGAATGACTTCTTGTATAATGCCAAAGATGGAGATAGCCAAAATCGCTGTGACTTTGCCCTTATTCTGTTGGCTTCTTTTTTCTCTTCCGGTAGGATGCCGTCTTTTAGGAACAGGATGATGGGATCCATCCAAGAAGGGCCTAATTCTGTGCAACATGCTTCTTCTGCTTCGGGGTCTTCTATGCTTGGTCTTGGTAAGAAGTCGATGAGTAATGGATGAGGGATTGATGTATCTGCCATTGAGGCAAGGCCTGCTAGTTCGTCTGCTCGGCTGTTTTCCTCCCTGCCAATTTGTTCTATCCTTACTACATCAGATTTCTTGATCTCTGTTCTGACTAACTCTTGGTACTTGGCCATTCTGTCGTCCTTTGCTTCGTATTCGCCAGAAATTTAGTTTACCACCAGCAGAGAGTCACTGTATACCATTAGTTCGGTGGCCTTCATGTAGTATGCCGACTTGAGTCCTGCGAGAAGCGCCTCATACTCCGCTTCATTGTTGGATGCTGGGAAGCCAAGGTTGATTGCTTGCTCTACAACCAGACCGTCTGGAGAGATGAGGACTATGCCAAGCCCTGCACCATGTCGGTTGGATGCTCCATCGACAAAGAGCTTCCACATCTCTCCAACGAATAACTTCTAGCAAGTGGAAGGATCAGATGATGTCGTGGGGTCTAGAATGGTGTTTTCTTCAAGGTCCATGTTGGCTGTCTGCCCTTCGTCCTCTGTTTGAACTGCTGATGAGCCTTTGTTTGTCTCTTCCTTGTTGTCCTTAGTATGGTCTGCCCTGGTGCTTGATTGACTACCTTCTACTAGGGGTTGCGCTATTCCGGCATCAACTTCTGTCCCTAGTTCGGTTGTGTCAGTTAAGTCGACTGGGCAGATATGATGACTTCCAGGAGTAAACTCTGCGACGAAGTCTGCCAAAGATTGGGCTTTTATTGCGGTCTTGGGTTGGAACTTGATGTCGAATTGTCCTAACTCGACTGCTCACTTCAAAATTCGCCCACTAAAGTTTGCCCTTTCAAACAGAGCTTTTAGTGGAAAGGCTGTGAGGACGACTATGGTGTGGGCGTGAAAGTAGTGTGCCAATTTTCTGGATGCCATCATTAATGCTAATGCTAGTTTCTCCAAGGGCAAGTACCTTGTTTCGGCTCCCAACAATGTCTTGCTGACATAAAAGATGGGCAAGTGTTGCATTCCTTCTGCACGAACCAACATTGCGCTGATTGCGTGCTGAGAGACTGCCAGGTACAAAAAGTGTTCTTCACCAGGTACTGGAGTAACAAGTAGTGGTGGGGAAGACATGTACTCCTTCAAGCTTTCCAGAGCTCGGTCGCATTCTTCATCCCACTCAAATTTGGCCTTTAAAGCTTGGAAGAATGGTCGTAGTCTGTCTGATGACCTGCTTATGAACCGGTTGAGCGCAGCTGCCAAACCAGTGAGATGCTGTACTTCTTTGACTGAGTTTGGTCTCTCCAACTCCTGGATTGCTTTAATCTGAGAGGGGTCTGCTTCTATACCTCGGTTGGTCACCAGGAAGCCCAAGAATTTGCCAGATCCAACTCCGAATGCGCATTTGGACGCATTGAGGCGCAACTTGTGTTTCTTCATGATCTGGAACATCTCGCCTAGATCTTTAAGATGGTCATTCTCATCCTTGCTTTTGACCACCATGTCGTCGATGTAAGCCTCCATTGTTCTGCCTAACAATGGTTCAAACATCTTGGTGACCATCCGTTGGAATGTCGCCCCTGCGTTCTTTAGGCCAAAGGGCATGACCTTGTAGCAATATAATCCCCTTGGTGTCGTGAAGGATGTGACCTCCTGGTCTGGTTCATGCATGGCGATCTGGTGGTAGCCTCTGTATGCATCCAGAAAGCTAAGTCGGTTATGCCCTGCCGTTAGGTCCACCAGTTGATCTATCCTTGGTAGAGGAAAGCTATCTTTTGGGCACGCCTTGTTGACTGTTTTGTAGTCGACGCAGACACGCCATTTACCATTCTTTTTTGGCACTACGACTGTGTTGGAGATCCATCTTGGGTAGTGCACTTCTCTTATTGCTCATGCCTCCAGCAGGTTGCCTACCTCTTCTGCCACTATTTCGACGTGGTGGAGTGCCGATCTGCGTGTGCGTTGGATGACTGGTCTGGCGGATGGGTGGACATTGAGTTGGTGACTGATGAAGTTTGGATCAATACCTGGCATGTCGTAGGGCGTCCAGGCAAACACTTCGATATTAGAGGTCAAGAATTCCAAGACCTCTAATGTCTCAGTGCTGGATAACGATGAGCCAAGCAAGAAGAACTTATCCGGGTTCTTCTCATCTATTTTTACCTCCACCAAGTCCTCCACCGCTTTCTGATCAGCCTCTTTGCCGACATCCGCGAATAATTTATTACTTTCTGGTTCTTCCACCGAATGAACATATCCTTTGGCAGCGCGGCTGCCATTCACCGTGGCGAAACATTGTTTTGACATGATCTGATCTCCATAGACTTCTTCAATTATACCAGTGTCGTTGGGGAACCGCATTACCTGATGGTATGATGACGCCACCGAACGCATGGCATGCAGCCATGTTCTGCCCAAGATGATGTTGTAAGTGGAGGGGACCTTCAATACCCAGAACTCCACTTGTTTTGTTACGCTTCCCGCTCTGACCGGAAGAATTATTTTGCCGACGGGCCATTCTGGCATGGAGTTGAATCCAATTAGGGGAGAAACTGCAAGCGCTAAGTCTTTGTCTTGCAGCTTCAATTGTTTGAATGTTTCGTAGTACATGATCTCACATGAACTACCCTGGTCAATCAGAATCCGCTTGACGTCAAAATCCTTGACTCGGAGAGTGACAACCAGAGCATCATTGTGAGGACAGTATATTCGATCCAGGTCTTTATCCGAAAAAGACATGACGTTTGTTGCCTCTGTCTTCCCTTTCTTGGTGGCTGGTTGGGCACCTAGCACTTCTCTAAAGTGCTCAGCCTTTTTAATTGATCCTCTGAGCTTGCATACGCGTTCAGGTTCAAAAACTCCATGTATGACATTGATAATACCTTGAGGCGGTGCGTCGATTGGCATTCTGTTGGGATGGTTATTATGATCTTGGGGGGCCGGTTGCGTCCCTCCTTCAATGTATTTGTCCAAGTGGCCTGCTGCCACCAATTCTTCCAAGTGCTGTCTCAGTGGCGTGCAATTCTCAGTTTGGTGCCCCTTTTCTTTGTGGAAGGTGCATCGTGATCTGTCGTCGTAATTTTTCTGAGCTTCCCCTAGCTTGGCTGGCCACTTGACAAAAGGCTCGTCTTTTATTTCGCTCAGAATCCGATATATTGGTTTTTTGAACACCGTTGTTATGGCAGTGCGGATTCTCAACCATCTTTTGTCTGGGTCTTCTCCGTTATCTCGTCTGCCACGCCCGTTTTTATTCTGCCGATCTACTGCATTGACCTTTGCTGAGGTCCTCTTTTCTGGTACCGCGGTTGCACTAGATTTTACTTTGGCACGTGCGCCATCCTCTTCTACCCTGATGTGCTAATGCACTCTCTCCATCAGGGCTTCCATGGTAAGGGGTGGCGTCATAGTGATCGAGTCCCTTAGTCTGTTTCCGACTGGAAGGCCTTTTTTATACTGCGCAATGGCTAGATTGGTGGGGCAGTCTCCAATCTGGTTGAATGTGTCCCAGTAGCGACTGTTGTAAGATCTGAGGGTCTCTTTTTCACCCATGTCGATGGAGAGTAACTGGTCTATCTCCACCGTTGTTTTAGTGTTTGTTCGAAACCTTGTTACGAACGCTTCTGCTAATTGGGCCCAGGAGGCTATGTTGCCCTCTGGGAGCTTTTCGAACCAAGTCAAGCCTAGGTCGCCAAGACTTGACGGGAAGAGTATGCACATTAAGGCCTCGTTTCACCTGTACACAGCCATGACTTGGCGAAAGTGGCTCAAGTGTGAATACGGGTCTGTCTTCCCTTCATATGTAGTGAATTTCGGCTGAAGGAAGCCTGATGGTAGGGGCGCGTTTTCAATTGCGGGAACAAACGGCGAGGTCTGTAGTCTTGCTAAGGCTTTGTCCGTTGGTTCATAGTGCTGGGCGTGGTATTGGCATTCCAACCTCGACGCTTCCATGCGTCCGAGGAGCCAACCGTTGTAAGGCAGAGACTCTGTGTGGATCGCGTGCCCTGGCATCCTCCTTGCATCGTGCTTTTTCTTCGAGCACGGTTCGTAAGTCGGATGACCTGGACAGCTCTGTCTGTCTAGATCTGGTTTGGTGTGAGTGCGAAGGCCAATACGTGCTTTCTTCAGTGTATGATCTTTCGGATCTCGTCCTCTCAGACCTGGAGTGACGAGTTCTGGAAGATAAGGAATGAGTGTCACTTGTCCTGAGGCTTCTGCTCTCTCCTTGGGAGGGTGTAGTATTCCTACTACAATTCTCTGAGTGGCGAGGGGGCGTCTTGTGCTTGCGCTCCTCTCCTGTCGCCACATCTTTAGTCTTCATCTGGCGTTTTAATGCCTCCATGTCCGCCGCCATCTTCCGAATTAGTTCATCTTGCTCCTTCACGCGATCTTCCAGGGCTTGAGGATCAATCCTCCTCCTTTGCCTGTCAGGACTTTGAGAGTGACGAGGGTTGCTATTCAGCCTTCCCCTGCCACTCCTCCTGGAGTTATGTTGTTGGGGCTCCAGATCTGCCATAGGAGGGACAGAGGGTAATCCTTCTCGCCTTGCGCCCCCGTCTGGAGTTAGCCCGTCGACGGCGGACTGCGGTAGTTCTTCAATGTGTGCCATTGATTTGAGAAAAGGAGAAGCTTAGTCAAGAGGTTTTGTTCTTGTCTATTCTTCCCACAGACGGCGCCAATTGTACGGGGAGGAAATAATTCTCCTCGTATAATCCTGTTGACCAAGTCCACGCTCTTCCGTACGACGTCGCTTTATCACCTGAAAACACAAACATGAGCTAGCCGGCGGGTGTGTGCCGGAAACCTCTCCAATGCCTAAGTCAGTAAGCTTGACAAATAGACAAAGTTTTATGTTCTCAGAAAGAATTGTGTTCAATTACCTCCTTCAAGGTGGTGCTTGTGAGCTTTTATAGGTTTCGAGTGGCATAATCCTAGTAGGACTTTTATTTCTTCATGCAGAGTCCTCCTAGGATTCATACTCCTAAGGATAATGCTTATCCTTTTACACCCTCCCCCACTGCTTAAACCAAGTGGGATGGTTTTCACTTTGGCCGAACTACTATATGACCGAAATAAGCTTGGCTATGCAGAGCCACAGAGAAGGCCGAACTGTCCTTAGCTCGGTCTTCTCCTCCAACTCCTTATCTCGGCTTTCCCCTGTTCAACCATGGTGTGTTTAGATCAAACTTCCAAGTAGTAAGTTCTGACCGACCTAACCAAATTATGACACGACCGGACTAAATGCAAGGCCGGACTTACTTCAAATTGCCACCGGACCGGAGTTGCTTTACACATTCTTGAAACGGAGTAACCACACCTCTCCTGGGTCGGAATAACTACACTTCTCCTGGACCGGAGTATCTATGCCTCTACTGGGCCGAAATAACATTACGGCTTCTTACCGATTCCTTCACACTTTGGGCCGCAGGGCCCAACTCACAGCTCGGCCCAATTCTTTCCCAAAAATTACCCTCTCAGTCCTCCACAAATTTCTTTTACTAGGACATTTGGACGGCTTAGATGTATTCAAATTATAAAACAGTGGCTAAGATATATTTTTTAAAAAATATCATACATGTACATTTTCTATTTTTTCGCTTTTCTCTCTTACTTTTTCATTTTCTCACCCATCCTTCTATAATCTCATGATCCCAGCTTCCTCTTTCTTTTCTTTTTATTTTTTTATTTTCTCCCATTTCTATCTTTCTCTTTATTTTTTTATTTTCTCCTTTTTGTTTATTTTTTATTCATATTATATGAAAAAGTTTGCGATACCAGAATTAGGAGCCAGATTTTACTGTGTGTATTGGAGATTAAATTAATGAATTTTGTAGTCCACAAATTAAATGAATTTGAACAATTAATTATTATTTTTAAATATATTGAATACTTGATAGTTTTCATAAATTTAGATATCATATGAATCTTCAACATCTATATAATAAAGTAGGACTATTTTTGAATTTGTCCTACTAGAACATTTGGATGGCTTGAATCTATTCAAATTATAAAGCGACAACTGAGATATATTTTTCAAAAAATATCTTACATGAACATTTTCTATTTTCCCGTTTCACTCTCTTACTTTTTCCTTTTCCCACCAATCCTTTTATGATCTGATGATCCCACATTCCTCTCTCTTTTCTTTTTATTTTTTTTTATTTTCTCCCATTTATATTTTCTCTCTATTTTTTATTTTTATTTTCTCCTTTTAATTCACTTATTTTTTATTCATATTATATGAAAAAGTCTGCGATCCCAGAATTAGGGTCAAGATTTTAGTGTGTGTAGTGGAGATTAAATTAATGAATTTTATAGTTCACAAATTAAATGAATTTGAACAATTAATTATTATTTTTAAATATATTGAATACATGATAAATTTCATAAATTTAGATCCCATATGAATCTTCAACATATTTTAATAAAGCAGAACGATTTTTTAATCTTCAACATATTTTTGTCATACTAGGACATTTGGATGGCTTATATCTGTATAAATTATAAAACAATGGCTGAGATATGTTTTTTAAAAAATTCTCCTACATGTACATTTTCAAATTTCCCACTTCTCTCTCTTATTTTTTCCTTTTGTCACCCATCCCACCATGATTCCATGATCCCACCTTCCTCCATCTTTTCATTTTATTTTTTTATTTTCTGCCATTTTTGTTTTTCTCTCTATTTGTTTATTTGTTTATTTTTTTCTTTTTATTCAATATATTTTACACATATTTCCATATAATGTAAGTATGCCCGAAACACACTAGGACATTACGGGCATATATACAATTTTCATATAATTATATATGCAAATGCATTATTGTGTGTATGTCCGTGAAAATTGTATGTATGCCAGGTACATCTATCTATTTAACTATATATTGTATAAGCAAAAACGAGTTTTATGAGAACTCCAAAATTTTATAATAAATTTGTGAATTTATCAAATTAAAAAATAAATTTAAATAGTATTGTGATTACAATTATATTATAATCCTAACATTATTTATACTGTGCCTTCAGGTACGGGCATATGCTAGTATATAAATGAGAAAGAAAGAAAGAATAAAAAAAATAGTTAGAAAATATCAAAAAAAAGTTCAAAATTTTTAATTTTATCAACTCGGCCGGTTCACCTGACCCGTCCCCGAGTCAACCGGTTGGGTCGTCCAACCACCGATTTTTTTGGTTCTCTCTAAATAGGTCAGTTTTTGGATTGAAATGGTTTAGAAAGTATATTCGAACTGAAACTCCGACCAGTCGATGGTCGAACTAGCTTGTACGATCCAATTTTTAAAACCTTGCCCACAAAGATTCTTATTCATTTGTAAATCTCTATCTCATTTTCATTGTCATATATTTTCCTTTTCCTTTTTGTATAGCATGCATTTTTACAAATATATATATATATATATATATATGGAACCTACATATTTGAAGGATGTTATCTGGACCGTGGGCTAACTATAAGTTTCATTTCGAAAATTTAAACTATTCATTTAAAAGTATTATGTGTATATTATTCTTTAAAAAAAATAGATTGATCCGAATGGTTCAGTTGCAAGTGATGAAATCGTCGACTCAAGGTGTTAAAATTGAGGATTAATTATACTTTTCACACTTATAATTTGATTCAAATTTCAATTTAGTTATGAATAATGATATATGTATCAATTGATAAACTAATTAGTGTACTAACAGATAATGTGACATAGTTTTAGAAGTTTTTGAGTATTTGTAATTTGTATAGTGGGTGAGGTCATAATTTTGAAATAATAATGTTATAACATACGTTGGTATACTAATTAGTATACCAAATGGTACATGTGACACCACCGTTTAGTTGTTGTAGTTTCAAATTGATTAGTATGATCCTTACAATTTAAAATCTAGTTTTAGTTGGGAACTTTCGTTCAATTTCAAGGTTGAAATTAATAATTTTAAAATATTTGTCAATATCTTAAAATATATACGTAAAACATTAACGAATTTGGATGAAAACAAAATTGAAATTGATTTAAAATGCATAGACTAAATTATTGAATTTAAAATTATAGAGAACATAGGAAAATTTGAATTAAAATATACAAATAAATAATGTAATTAACTCTAAAATTTATAAGATTTCTCTTTTTCATACGAAACCGTTGGAAGTTGTAATAATTTCTTCAACCATGGTTTTTCGGATTCATAAAAAAATGTGTACATTCAAAATCTTCTTAACTATCCCCCTCAACTTCACGCTACGTTAGAAACCTCTATAAAACCCCTCAAACTCATTCCATTTCTCGACAAAATATATCTTTTTTAGTATCACTTCTAGTGCATGCATGTCAAGGATGTCTGTTCAAGTCCTCTTTATTGTGCCTCTTGTCGCTTTTGTTTGCACCGCTAGTGCCAGGAAGCTCACAAGCGAAAAGGGTTCATTTCAAGATCAGAAAGAGTTTGGTGTCGGCGCTGGATTTGGTGGTGGCATCAGTGGAAGTGTCGGTGGTGGCGCTGCCATTGGTGGTGGCAGTGGAGTGGGTGGAGGTGGACAAGGTGGTGGCGGAAGTGAGGGTGGTTTTGGAGGAGCGCCTGGACTTAGTGGCGGACTTGGAGGTGGTGGTGGATTGCCTTGAGCTCATAACCTAGGTCCTGCTTTATAACATGCCATGTTGGTGTAATGGATTGAATTATCTCTAACTCTATTTATCTATGTATGGTGTGATTCTACTCTTAATGCCTGATAAGAACAATTATATTCCATTTGATATCTTTTTTAAAATTCCACTAAAATAAAGGTATTTGTAATTCTCTTTAACCAAATGAAGTCCAAAAGAAAAAAAAATAAAGTCAAATTAAGTTGTGCATGTCACTCAAATAGGATCAATTACATTTTTTTTTTTCTCTTTATTTTACTCTTTCAAAAACATGTGTATTTCTCTTTAACAAAGAAAAATATACAAATCATACAATGCTAAATGGTAGATATACAAACACGAACCCGAGAAAATTAGGATTGAGTAAAGAATTCGTAAAATTTGCAAATCAAACCGGTTAAGCCCAATCCGGTAGGTTTAGTTTGGTTTTTTTAATTCATGGTTTGGTTCTGGATTAAAAACTTAAGGAATCGTTCTTCGTGGATTGGTTCTAGATTTTAGTTCACGGTTCCAGATTAGAATCGATCCAGACCGTACGTAACTTAAACCATATACATATACCATACACCCTTTATGCATACCATGAAATTGTTTTTGTGAAGCAGTGCTGTTTTTATTCTTGTTGGTTTTTTTATTTTATTTTTGTAATTGTTGTTGCCACAAACAATGTTTGTTTGATGAGAGTTCTTGTGCTTGCTATATGTTTAACATATATTTCGTAGATATTATGTTTGTTTAACTTAATGGTAGAACAATGTGCATGTTTATGTTTCGAAAAATCAAGGGCAAATTAATGTTGAAATGAAAATGTTATATAATTTTTCTTTGTGAATAGATTATGTGAAACTGTGATTCCAAACTGAGTCAAACCGTGTTTAAATAATTTGGTTTGGATTAGTTTCATGATTTAAATAGATTAGTTTGATTACAATTTTTATGAAAGCATAAACAACAAATTAATTCTCATTTTATGACAAACCAAATCAATACATACCATACTCACCCCGTAGAGCAAATGAGCAAATGGGACAAATTAGGTGGGAGAGATATGGTTGAATTGACACAGATTCTGACCTTTAACATTGAAAGCTAAAATGAATTTGCGTGATATAAATCCTTTCAATTATGGAATGAAAATGTCAAATATATATGCCAAGACAACTAATTGGATGGGATACAGTTTTGTGTAAAATTAATTAAAGCAACCAAATCACCATCCAGCTGAAAGATTTTCTTGTCTTAATGATAAAACTGTCAATCAACCAGAGATTATTTAGTGTTTGGTTTGGGAATATCCTACAAAAATTAAAAAGTTCAAAAATTAAAAAATCATATAGAAAAAATAAAAAATTTTCATTGAATGAAACACCAATAAATCCTAAAATATGATATTGTGAACTGTTTAGTTCTCTATTTTTTCTTATGAATTCTAAAAACAAACTCAAATCCCGTATATTTCTTTTCCAATACTTAATCATAGCTACAACATAGTATATATATACAATGCAACAACTTGCCTAACAACTTGTAACTAACTATAACAAAATATTTAAACAAATATCTAATAGCTAACTAATATCTAACTAATAGCTAGAGGTGTTGAGATCGAATATGATGGTGTTGATGACATAGAGTGCAACAACATAAGCTGGTGATCCAGTTGTATATCCTGCTGCTGTTGTATATCTTTATCAGGCCCCTGCAAGCTGATGGAGGGCTGAAACTCCATAAGCTTGTCTTTAAGATAGAGAAACCGAGTCATTGGTAAAGGCTTTGTAAATATGTTAGCAAGTTGATCAATGGTAAGAATGTATTGCAAAAAGAGTCTCTTGGCAAGGACTTGGTCGCGGACAAAATGGCAATCAACCTCGATATGTTTAGACCTCGAGTGAAACACTGGATTGGAGGCTAAAACAATAGTGGAAACATTATCACACCATAAAATAGGAATGGTGGGAGGAATGACGGACAAATCAGTGAGAAGTATGCTGAGCCAAGAGAGTTCAGCTGCAGTATGAGCTAAAGACCGATACTCAGCTTTGGTAAAAGATCGAGAAACAGTGGGCTGTTTCTTTGCAGACCAAGAGATGAGATTAGAGCCTAAGAAAACACAGTAGCTAGAGGTAGATTTGCGATCAGAGGAATCACCAGCCCAATTAGAGTCAGAGAAGGCATGAATATCAAAAGAGCTGGGTGTGTATGAGAGACCATGAGAGAGGGTGCCTTTGATAAATTGAAGTAACCTCTTTACAGTAGAAAAATGACTCACAGTAAGAGCATGCATATACTGACACAATTGATTGACAGTAAAAGCAATGTCAGGTCGGGTGATGGTTAAGTACTGCAAAGCCCTAACTATATTCCGATAAAGAGAAGGATTGTCAAACAATTCAATATAAGAACTAGTAAGACTAGGCTTGACAGACATAGGAGAAGAACATGGCTTGCACTCAGAGAGCCCAACTCGCACAAGAATGTTATGAGTATACTTTTGTTGAGAAAGAGTATAACCAACACCAGTAGATTGAATGGAAATTCCCAAGAAATAGGACACAAGACCCAACTCTTTCATAGAGAATGCTTCATGCATATGAGCAACAAGAGACTTAATATGAGCATCATTATTCCCTGTGAGCAAAATGTCATCAACATAGACTAGAAGAACTGTGATAGTGCTAGCAGTCTTCTAAATGAAAATAGAAGAATCACATTTACTATTCTGAAATCCTTGAGAAACAAGAAAGGCAGAGAATGTAGAGTACCAAGCTCTAGGAGCCTGTTTGAGCCCATACAATACTTTGTGCAGTTTGTAGACATGAGTGGACTGAGTAGGATGAACAAAGCCAGGAGGCTGTAACATATAAACCTTTTCCTCAAGAACTCCATGGAGAAAAGCATTAGATATGTCAAGCTGCTTGATAGACCAATTGTGATGAAAAGCAAGACAAACAAAGATCCAAATTGTAGGCAATTTTGCAACAGGACTAAATGTCTCTTGATAATCAATAACCTCCTGTTGAAGGCATCCCTTAGCAACCAATCGAGCTTTGTGTCTTGTGATGGTTCCATCAGAATTTTTTTTGACCTTAAATACCCATTTATATCTAATAGCAGTTTTCCCAGATGGTAAGGGAACAAGAGTCCAGGTATGCTGTTTATGAAGAGCATAAAGTTCTTCTGTCATGTCCTGATGCCATATGGGAGCAAGCAAAGCCTCTTTGTGAGATGGAGGCTCAGTGTTAGCAAAAGAGGGAAGTGAGGTAGAGGTGGAAGCAACTAGTGCAGCAACTTTAGACCTGGTGCTCATAGAATGAGCATTGGAAGAAGGAATGAGAGGAATAGTGGATTTCAAAATAGGTAAGTGGATGGAAATAGACTGGATTGGAATAGGAGGAGCAAGAGGAGAAGAGAGTAGAGGAAGAGAAGAAGCTATAGGAGATAATGAGGCTGATGTTGATAGAGTAGGAGCAATAGGAGAGGGAGAAGAAGAATGAGAAATTAAAGAAGAAACAGTAGGAGGGGAAATAGTAGACCAAAAAAAAGATTGAAGACAAGACAAATTATCAGAGGAAGAAGAAGTGGCAGAGGGCTTGAAAGCAAAAGGAAACACTTGTTCATTGAAGACCACATGTCTAGACAAATAAACCTTTCCAGATAGAGGATCCAAGCATCTGTAACCTTTAGCAAAGGAATGATAACCCAAAAACACAAGGAACATATTTAGGCTGTAATTTGTGAGAGCTATAAGGTCGAAGCCATGGAAAACATTGGCAACGAAACACTCTAAGCAAAGAAAAATCTAAAAGAGTTTGAAACAAAATTTCATATGGGGTTTTATGAACTAGCTGAGAGAAAGGTAACCTATTGATCAAGAAAGTGGCACCGACAATAGCTTAAAACCAAAAGTGTAGAGGAACAAAAGAATGATGCATTAAATCAATTGCCATTTCAGTAAGATGTTTGTGCTTTCTCTCAGCCACACCATTTTGTGGTGGTGTATAAGGACATGAATGCTGATGAACAATCCCTTGTGTAGATAACAAATCTTTCATTTTATTATTCATAAATTCTTTCCCTCCATCAGTGCGAAGAATCTTGAGATGAGTACAAAATTGTTTCTCAGCATATGCCTTAAACTCCAGAAATTTATTATAAACTTCACTCTTGTAGGTTAAGAGATACAACCAGGTAAACCTACTAAAATCATCCACAAAAAGCACATAATACTTGTAAGAGGAAGAAGACTCAAAAAGGTCCCTATACATCACTATGAATTAAAGACAGAGGTTTATTAACAGTAGAATTAGAAAGATGAAATGGAAGTCTGTGACTCTTAGCCACAGAACAATCTATACAATCTAATGATTTGTGCTTTGAAAGCTTAACTCCTAAAAGATGTGTGAGATGGTGCGATTTCAATGGAGAAGGATGGCCTAATCTATGGTGCCAAAGAGAACTGGAAGTAGTGGAAGCAGAAAATGCAGTTGGTGTAGCTGAAGTAATTTGTGCGTGTGGTGAAGCAATATGAGAAGCAGAAGCAGCAAGAGGCAAAAAATGATAGAGGCCATGAATGTTAGTGCCCTTGTGAAGCACTTTCTTCGTAATTTTGTCCTGAATTACAAAACCATGATCATCAAGAATAACAACACAGTTATTATCTCAGTCTAATTTCTGAATAGAAATAAGATTGGAAGACATGAAAGTAGAGTGTAAAACATTTTGTAATCGAAAAGAATGATGAGGTGTGGGTAAGAGACCATTACCAGTACGATGGATGAGAATAGAGTTACCATTACCAATGGTAATTTGTTCTGAACCATGATATGGTTGATAGCAGTTGAGTGTGTTTAGATCATTAGTGATATGATCTGTTGCAGTTGAGTCAAGATACCAAGGTACTTGAGATGAGGAAGATGAAGAAAGCACTGATGTAGATGTGATAGTAACTACAAATGCTCTTGGTTACTGAGAGTAAGTATGATGGTTTGAAGATTGATTTGAATTGGTATTTGAAGATTGATATTGCGGATCCAATCTATACCAGTAGTCTAGGGCCAAATGACCAACAATTCCACAGATTTGACAGGCCTGTGATTAAGAGGATTGAGAGTAATGAGAGTATCTCCCCCGAGATCTACCATTACCTCGGTAGCCCTGTGACCTGCCCCCTCTGCCACCTCGAGAAGATGATCTACCTCTGTAGTAGGTATATGTTTGACTTTTGGTAGGTAGATTGGTAGAAGAGCCTTTAACAGTGGAAAAAGCAACTGTAGGCTTTGAGAGTTTCTTACTTTTGGAATCCATGTGAAGTGCTTCAGAACATAATAAGGAAAAGAGTTCCTCCATTGTAGTTGTCTCTGATCTCGCTCGAATGGTGACTTTAAAAGCATCATATTCATCTGGAAATCCATTCAACACAAGTAGCACTATGTTTTCACCATCAACGATCACAGATGCAAGTGCTAACTGGTTAACAATGTCTTTGATTTTAGACAAGTATTCTTCTGTTGTATCACCTTTCTTAGTGTTACTGTTCAACTTATTTTTCAATTGATGAACATGACTTCGAGACAAAGTAGTGAATCACTTGTGTAAAGTAGACCAGGCTTCAGAAGAACTAACAGATGAGCATCGATTACCTCCCATTGTGAATGATCTGGATTGAGAATCTCTGTTCCAGTAGAATCCTGAAATGAAGATGGAGGACATGGTAGAGTCCTATCAACAAATCCGAGAAGCTTTGTTACTAGAAGAGCATTCTGAACTTGAGTCTTCCATATGACAAAATTCGAAGCATCTAGTTTACCTGTGACAAAGGATGACAGATTAGTAATCAACAAAGCTAAGTTGAAAGGGATTGGAGAAGCCATGGATCAATGGATCAATGGAGCTCGCAAGAGCATTACACAGCTCTGATACCATGAAAACAAACTGAAATCCTATATATTTCTTTTCCAATACCCAATCATAGCTGTAACATAGTATATATATATATATACAATGCAACAACTTGCCTAACAACTTGTAACTAACTATAACAAAATATCTAAACAAATATCTAATAGCTAACTAATATCTAAGTAACAGCTAGAGGTGTTGAGATCGAATATGATGGTGTCAATGACATAGAGTGCAACATCATGAGCTGGTGATCCTGTTGTATATCCTGCTGCTACTGTATATCTTTATCAAACTCAAAAGTCCTATGAAAATGAAAATTACACAAAATGATAGTCACTTATACATTTGAGTTTAATTTTTTAGAGATAAAAGTAGGTTTCTCCAAATGTGAAACCACACATTTGGGCAATCAGCACTATAGAGGTTTTTCATTTTCTCTCATTCTAAAACAAATCCCACATTGCAAACAAAAACTTAACACTTCAATGTAACACCCCAATAATGTAACCTTCCAATAACGTAACATTCCAATATAATACACTAAAAAATTCCTTATATTGTGTTTGGTTGGAGGGCTTAGGAAGGGATTTGGAAAGGGAAAGGGAAAAGATAGGTGAAATATGAAAAAAATATACCTATATTTCATCTTGTTTTACATAGCTTTTTTTCCCTTCCAAATTCCTTCACAAATCCTCCAACCAAACATAGGATTAGTGTATTTTTTCCAAACGTAACAACGTAGCACTCAAAAAAATTTTCTTAGCATATTTTTCTCAAATGTAACATTCCAATGTAACACATATAAAATTTCTTAGTGTACTTTTTTCAAACAACACTCCAATCAATGTAAATCACAAACGTAATACTCTAATATAACACACTTTAATATTACACACAAATGTTGGACAATCTTCACTGTCTTTAAAAAAAAAAAAATTGTTTGTGTACTTAACAACAAACGGAAAATAGAAGAAATAAAAGAAAGGAGAGAGTTTGTTTGATTACAAAAATCAAACAGAAAATAAAATAAAATAAATAAAACAGATTTTTATTTTGTTACAAAAACAAAATCAAAATCTGAAACAGAAAAAATAATAAAATAGAAAAGTAAATTAATTACTTACCAAATTAATTTCTTGAACAAAATTTTTTGATCAAGTTCAGTGTTTAACACTGTGCCCTTAAGACAGATTCATCATCTCCACAGTTCTTTCAGATTGTGGACGTCAATCTCTCAAGATAAAATGATCAATAGTAAATAGTAGTAGCACTACACAATATTCACACAACGGACACACTTTGTGTATACACTCTTTCTTATAGAAAATTAATGCAGCAAAATATGCAGAGAACAAAAGTAGAATTTTGAACAAAAATTAGAGTGAAAACCAAATAAAGGACTTGTCTATTTATAGGTGTAATGGTGACTTTTCAATTTGAATTCAACGGGTATAGTACCTGTTTGGTTTGAAGTTTAAACATATATTAAACTATTTTTGGGTTTGAATTTGAACAGATAAAAAACTGTATTTGAACAGTTTCGAATCTGTATAGAATTTCGGATCTGTTTGTACAAAAACTGTGAAGATGTGCAAAAATTGAATTTGAATTTTCCAATTGAAATTTAAATTCAAACGGTCAAAATTTATTTTTCAAAAAATAAAAAATAAATTCAAATGTTTTTGGCCTAAAAAGATAGATATTGGGCCAGACAAGTCTAACCTAACCTCACACCATACACCCGCACCCGCGCCCAAGCCCAGGCCCAGCCCGCCCGCCTGCCTGCCCGGACGAACGAACGAACGGCGGCAGTGCTTGCGTGTATGTTTATTTTTGGGTCCAATGGATCTAGCCCAATTTGCCTATAACCTCTCCCTTCTATAAACTTGGGGTGCCCTTTGGGCCCCTCCTTAAGTTACAAACCTATGCCTTATAAAGCCACAAAATTCTTCCCACCAAACCAATGTGGGACAAGCCTTTGTTCAAACCTTAAGGAATTTCTACCAAAAACTCTATTTCCATGGAGTTCACTTTGGCTTCAAATTCCCATTCACCCGATAATGGTTTTGAGTAACCAAATATACCACGTGAATCATAACGCGGCATAAAACGCATTACCACTTTGACCCGCCAACTTTGGTGTATGAGTCCCACCTAAAAAATAGACAAAAGTTGAGGAAAAATCATATTTTCCAAAATCATTTCTAATAATCCCCCACATGAATGTAATTTGATGACAACGGAAATGCAACAATATGTAGAATTTGTCGAAAGAGTATAAATCGAAAATATCTTGCATCAGGATAGGTAGCTTTCGGCCTTGAACCTTCCCTAGTGATAACTTATCGGACTTACTAGCTAACCAATGGACGCAATGCCTTGAATTGTTCAACCGTTTGTGTAAGCCAAAACAATAGATTTCACACAAAATATCTTTTGACACATCGTGGTTCGCACGGTTGTGTTCATTTTGGCCTTGAATGCTCTTGGTTTTCATGAGTGCTTCTAGAGAATTTGGCCTCTTTATTCTTATAGAACCGGCCCTAGTTCGACACTCATATAGGTGATTCTTATTGTGAGTATCTCATATACACGTCTTGATTTTATGCTTAAAACAAGATATAAGTGTAACAACCCTCACCATTGTTTACCGATTAACCACTGATTACTGCTAAACTGAGACTGATTATGATAAGTAATTGAATCGACTGAAATACTGAACTGATCGATTGAGTGTGCTAGTTTAAATGCATATCTATCTGTTGATTGTTAAATTATATGTTTATGTTTTATGCTTTAAACTGTAACGTGAAGGCCTTATCAGCAGCCGAACCTGAAATTGATTGATGATTTATGATCATTAGAATTTATGTGATTTTATGGCATATCTAATTAAAATGTGATTTGGTATGTTTAAATTAGATTAATTATTGATGAATTGCAATAGTCGATTTAATTACCATCATGCCATCCTAGTGGACCACCCCATACAAAACATGTTGAGCCTTATTACACTTGACCACAAAATATTTCATCAGCCTTTTTCTTGAGAGCTAGCTGACTAGAGGGAGAGAGTGAGAGGAAAAGAGTGATTTCATCCCATATTTGCTTGGAATTTGAAGGAATTGAAAGATTGAGTGCATATTTGAGCTTGTATATCTTGCATCCTAGACTTAAGGTAGAACATCCACTTTCTTGAACTTGTTTTTGAATTGATTCATGCATGGTTCTTGTGTCCTTAGTGTTTATAGTGTTAAATTGAAGCTCATTCCATGCATGCATGCCTATATTGATGAGTTTGAAGTTGTTTTCATGGAAGATTGTTACTTGCATGTTCATATTAGAGTTCTAGTGCATGAATTTATCATGTTTTGTAAAGATTGGCTCACTAGAACAATTATTTGAAGCTTGAAAATTGTTTAAAGTCTTGCATGTTCAATTAAAATCATGTTCTTGAAAATTTGTTTGAAATTGGGTTTAATTCCCTCACCTTTGGGACTTGATTTTACAAATTGAGCTTTAAATCATGTCATACTATGTATTTACAAGTGTTTTCCAGAAAATGGGCCCAAAGGAATCGAACTTGATTCATTTGAAGTTGAATTTGAGCTTGAGGTTCAAATCTGGGAATTCCAGATTTTGAACTCACGCTCGAGTGGGGTGACTGGCGCTCGAGCGTGGAAATCATGCTCCCAACATTTTGTTCTGTTTTGCAGTCCACTCGAGCGGGGTAATTTACGCTCGAGCGGGACATTGTGTTTTACGCTCGAGCGTATGTCGAGCGTCCAATCGAGCGTAATTTTCACACATCCAGCACTTTTGACTGTTTTGCAGTACGCTCGAGCGGGTAAGTTTACGCTCGAGCGGAAAACCTTTGTCTGCATGTCCGCTCGAGCAGAGTAACCTACGCCCGAGCGGGACCCCTGTTTTCTGAAAATTCTGAAAATGCTTTTAAAGTGCATCTTTGCATCCTCATTTCATCCTAGGCATTCTTAGGCCTAGTTTAAGGCATCTTAATGAGGATATAGATGTAGAACCACACCGAGTCTAAGTAGGGACTAAGTCTTTGTTTCCCGAATGTGAACTTAGTGTGTGTTCATCCTGTAAACTGTGTAGGATTGGCATCTAAGGACGCGCTCTAGCTTAATTGTAGCCCAGAACTCTGTGAGTAACAACTGTGTAAAGATATGTTCAAATATGATTATCTTCTGAGCAATTGAACTGTACTGTTTTCTGAAATGATACTGTTACTGAATGAATGATATCCTAATTGTGAACTGTATTGTGGCATCCTTAACAACTACTGTTACTGTTATTGTTACTACTACTGTTACAGAGATCTCTGTCGGTTCCCATGTTGGAACCACTACTGTTTACTGGTATGATGGCCATTAACTGACTGTTCGGTCTTATAAGACCTACTGTACTGTTTTTCTACTGGATGTACCACATATGACTGTAATGACTGAATAACTGACATACTAATTGAAATGATTGTTTTCAATACTGTAAGGACATTCATTCTTAACCTCTTTACGCATTATGTTATTCACTGGGCTTTAGCTCACTGCTCATATATATATGTAGGTGTACAGGCACCGGACCGTTGCTAGAAGCGTCGGGGTAAACTCCAGCTTTGTCAAGCCAGCCTATGTGCCTCACTACGAGGTTCCGAGCCTGCCAAGCTATGACTTAGGGGTGTTTTATTTCCCCCGTCTGTCCCTGTATCTGTTTTGTAATGTTGTATAGATTGATACACTGTACTGTACTATACTGTCTTAATAGGGATTAAGTCCCTGACCTGGATGATTGTAAATGTTGTACAAATTGTTTTGCACTGATTGCATATATGTATGAAAAGTCTTTTTGCATACAGACTGTCACAGCTCATTGGACACTGTTTACTTACTGTTTTGGCTTTCGCCATGCCCCTGTACTCTGTATTACTGTATTACTGTTAAGTAGGCCTTTGGTAATCACGGATTACTGGCCGGTTACGAGGCTAAACCCATAGGGGCGGGTTTGGGTCGTGACAATAAGTAATCATTAAAAGCAAAGTTTATCCTTAAACCCCTGTATACAACATATGTTGTAGATATCACTGTCACCATAGGAATGGGTAAAGAATTTTAATCCCTTGGTGATTTCTGGCGAGCCACACATAACTTAGTTGTCCCTTTGAACTTAATTCTTGGGATCTCTAATTATCTAAGTAGGGTTACTAGTATGATGACTCTTATGTAATAAGCTTTAATCCCATCCTCTTTGATAAACTATACACTTGTTCTTTTGTCAAACCTTTTGTTAACGAATCCTCAATATTCTCTTTAGATTTTATATAATCTATTGAAATTATTCCATTTGAGAGCAATTGCTTTATGGTATTATGTCGACGACGAATATGTCATGACTTACCATTGCACATATGATTATGTGCCCTACTATTGCAGATTGACTATCACAATGAATGCAAATAGTTAGTACAAGTTTTGGCCACATTGGAATGTCTTCTAAGAAGTGGCAAAGCCATTCTGCTTCTTCTTCTGCTTTGTCTAAAGCAATGAACTCAGATTCCATTGTGGATCGTGCGATGTATGCTTGTTTTGTGGATTTCCAAGAAATAGTAGTGCCTTTTAGAGTAAAGACATATCTACTAGCAGATTTTGAATCTTTAGTATCCGATATCCAATTGGTATCACAATAACCTTCAAGTGCCGCTGGATATCAAGTAAAGTTCAAACCATGATCATGGGTAAATCTTAGATATCTAAGAACCTGAATGATTACTTTCCAATGGTTTTCTCCGGGGTTAGTGTACCTACTCAATTTACTGACAGCATAAGCTATATCAGGACGAGTACAATTCATTAGGTACATTAGGCCTCCAATGATTTGGGAGTATTTTAACTGAGACACCTTATCACCTTTATTTTTTGATAAATAAAGACTGATGTCTATAGGTGTTCTAGCTACATTCATATCATCCTTGATAAATTTACCAAGAATTTTCTCAATATAATGTGATTGAGATAATGCATATCCGTCAGATGTTTTAGTAATTTTCCTTCCTAATATTACATCTGCGACCCCCATATCTTTCATATCAAATCTTTTGTTCAGTATTTGCTTAGTTGATTTGATCATGTTTTGACTGCTTCCAATGATAAGCATGTCATCTACATAAAGACAAACGATGACATAACCTTTGTTAGTGTTTTTAACATAGACGCATTTGTCACATTCGTTTATCTTAAACCCATTAGTAAGCACAGCATGATCAAATTTTTCATGCCATTGCTTCAAAGCTTGTTTTAATCCATAAAGAGATTTTACAAGCCGACAAACTTTCTTTTCTTGCCCTGGCACTGCAACCCCTTCGAGTTACTCCATATAGATCTCTTTATTTAGATCATCATTTAAGAAAGTTGTCTTAACATCCATTTGATGTATCTCTAAATTATACAACGTTGCTATAACAATAAGCATGCGAATGGATGTTATTTTTGTCATAGGGGAATTTGTATCAAAATAGTTCAGACCTTCCTTTTGTCTGTAACCTTTTACTACAAGTCTTGCTTTATACTTGTCTCACTACAACAAAAATAGTCTTTAAAGACGAAAATTAATAACGAAAATAAATTTTGTCACGAAATACGTACCTTTTAATGACGAAAATAATATTTCATCTCCAAATGTACCATTTTTAGAGACAAAAATAAAATTTCGTCACCAATCTAAATACATAATAAAAAAATTAGGTGACAAAATTATTTTTCATCATTATTTATATTTTTTTTATCACCAAAGATTTTCCAGCTAATTTTTTCAAAGGGTACCAAAATCTTGAGACTTTTGGTGAAGAAAAAATTGGTCACCAATTATAAAATTATTAACGACGAATATAGTTTTGTCACCAATAATTTTTAATATTTTAATATCATTTAGTGACAAAACTATTTTTGTGGCCAATATTTTTATCTTTGGTGAAGAAATAATTTTGTCACCAATAAATGATTTAGTTGCTAAATATTTTAAAGGGAAATAAAAATATATTGGCACCTATAGAAGTAGATACAACAATCGGTTCTTCTTCTCACACATATTCGACCACCAAACCTCACCCTACATTACCTCAACTCAGCGTAGCGTAGACCATAATGCCGCTCGCCATCGCAACCGTTGCTCGCCACCGCTACCATCACATCCTCACAGGTACTCTCTCACTCTCGGTCTCTCCTTCTCTCTCTCTCTCTCACTCGCAGTCTGTATTTCTCTTTATTTCTCGCTCTGTATACCTCGATCAATCTCTCTCCCTCTTTGTCTCCCTTTCTCTATTTCCCTCTTTCTGAATCTTGCTCTAGGGTTGTTATGATTTGTTTAATTTAATTTGGTGTTGATTGCAAAAAATGGGTTTGGTTGAAGTGGTCTAGTTAGTTTTATTTTTGGATTTAATTGAGATTTGATTTGTAGGTAAATTTGATTTGAGGTGAATTCTTTTGCAGATATCTATTTGGATGTTGGACTTAATGCTTTCTTTATAGTTAGTAGTATTCAAAATTTATTTAGTAAAGACCTGATTTTTCATGTTTTCTTTGGGGTGTTTGGGTTTAATTTGGGATTCTGTGCCTGTTTGTCTCTCAATTCTGTTTTGTATGTGAATTTTGTTATTACGGAATAATGTGAACCTTGTGGGTGAATTTGATCATGTTATGTATATTAACTTATGTCATCATATGTTCAAAGCATATAAGTAGACATTAGAGTTATGTTGTATCAAAAAATATTGATTTTCCTTGAATGTTCTATTATTTTGTTTAGATGAAAATAACCTTATGATGAAATAATGTAGTGTAGTTGAAAATTGCCTTGGCCAATAGGTTGATGGACTTTCCAGGAATATCAAAAAAAAAATTGATAAGCTACATGAATTTGTGGAGAATACTAGAAATTTTTTGATAAAGCTTAGGGACAACTAAGTATGTAAGTGTAGCACTGAGGTATTGATAGTTAAAAAAGGAAGAGAATAAACTGTTTTAGTAGATACCATTGTGAAGATAAGTGTTTACAGCAACTAGTGTGTAACAACCCTAACCTATGATTAACAGTAATTCATGTTAATTATTCCAGATAAGTAATTAAGAAGAAATCCCGAGTCGATTATATGTGCATTGCATCATTTTGTGTTTATTTCTGTTTAACGTTGAAAGATCTGTTCACGTCTTCGTTTTGATTTGCGAATTGAAGGACTTATAGGCATCCGACTCAGAAATTGACTTGATTTATATGTTAATTAGGATTTATGGAATTTTATGGTAAGTTTAATTAAAAGTTGATTTGGAACGATTAAATTAGAATAAATTAATGTCCTTTTATTTGGCTTTAAATTAATTACACTTTTGTCCAAATCTAATTAAGGCATTAGTGGACTTCTTTGAGCACCAAACACTCCCAATTCATTCCTTTGATGATGCAAACGGGAGAGTGAGGGAGAGAAGGGAGATTTGGTCCAAGACTTGAGAAATTGGATTCAAAACCAAGGATTACTAGAATTGTTGTCTAAGTGAAGAAGATTAGAGGGTTTCAACTTCAACTCTTGTAGATTCAAGCCTCTGGGTAAGGGGTTAAACTCTTAATTGAGTAATTAAGTTGGATTCTACAAGATTATTGATGAATTAAGTGAATTCATGCAGGAATTGCACTAGAATTGGGAAGATTTGGGCCATACCATGCATGCATGTTCATTTCTTCACAAATTGAGCATGCTTTCAAAGCCTTCTTTCATGCATGTGTTCATCTCACTTACATTTTAGTTAATCATTGTAGACGTCCCCGAACGCCCCGGGAGGGTGAGTCCCGTTCTGTTCAATTGTGGGGTCACTACAGCTCGAACTCTCAAATTGTCACGGTTCTTAATCTTGAACCAAAGAGTCCAAATCCGGCAAATCGTTTTGAGAAACAGATTTTTTGAAAAGAAGTGCCAAACATGGACTGCTTTGCCAGATACAGAGTCGCCACCTAAATATTTTAAAATGGGGGAATTTAGGAAACCCTGACTCGGTGCCGAAGGCCACATGTCCGTCATCACCGGAGTTGTCTCGGCTCGGGAGCTTGGGTACGATCGGGGAAGGTCAGCTATGAGCACCCCCTTTCGCCCGGTCCAAAGACCGGCCTCTACTAACCGTGATATCCGTTTTTGAAAACGTTATGTGTTCTTATTCCATTTATTAACCTAGAATTACTATGTTATGCGCACAGCAAACAAGTATAGACTAGATTGCCTAATTTGGAAATACGCATTGCATATCCGTTTGTTTTGGAAACTGTTTTGGATTTTGTTACTCGCAAGTAGGCTAAAACACGGATTTCAACGAGTTTTTCCAACTCAAGCAACCCAACCTTCACCCACAAGCATTAAAACAGTTTAACACATAAGCATTTAGCCGCATGGCAAGCATACTTTAACATTCACACACATGCGAGATGCTAAAGCATAAATACTTACATTGCACTCCGTGCCAAAACAATAAACTAGTTAGCAAACATGCATGTCCTAGTTCATGTTAAGAATGGCTAATGCATGGCATGCGAAAATGCAATCTAGACAGGCTCAGCTAACCTAAACATGGCATGTGAAATGCGATCAACTACCACATATTCAATTTGTGAATTAAAGTACAAATGCAGTTAGCATGATGTACCGAGCCCGGTGCATGCGAAACAAATGTATGAATGCACGCATGCATAGCATAAGGTATGCTAAATTAAACATGCCCTAATTTACCATCATAAGTAGGTAAATAAAAGGGAAGAAAGAAGTGGGGATTGGAAGACATGCACACCACTCACACACACTTATTACAGATTTGCCCTCACTCGGAGGGACCGAATAAATATTACAAATTAATTAAATACGCAAGCTAATTAATATTACAACTTGCCTAATTAATTAACAAATTAAATAAGCTAAGAAAAGCAGTAAAACCGCCTCGGGAAATGCACCGCCATGCATAGGCTGCCTCTGTTTTCCTTCCTTCACTCCTCTGGAGGCTGTCAAAACCTCAGGACTGCTTCGTTGGATGTTGGGAGACATCACCGGCTGCATGGAATTGCCACCGGCAGTAGGATGTGACCACCGGCACAAAGTGAAGCTGTCGGCAGAGAAATGATTGCCGGTCGGCACTTTACACTGCCGGTTGGCAGAGTGTTCCTGCAGAATCTGCAAATGATAGCAATAGAGGGCAAGGCAAAGCACGGCAGCACAATTCAAGGCATATATGCACCAATCATGTCCCTTATCACGGTAATGACTCAAAGGGGCATGTGTCTCGATTCTCGAACCACCAATCACGCATTTCCATGCATGATGGCCCAAAGAACCAAGTATGCAACTTTCATGTCAAATGAAATGCAAACCAAACAAACACATCAAGGCCCAATTCCTATCATCAAGTCAAGGAACAAGGCATGCATGCAAGATGCGATGCAACCTAGGCATGCAAGCTAAGGATGCAACATGGCATGGCAAGGCACTTATGCAAGCATACAAGCAAACATGAGGCAATGCAAATGGATGAAAAGATGGACTTATACATGATTTAGACAGCTCTAATTAGGCCTAAAACAAGGGCCAAACTGACCAAAACAAGGGACCAAAACACACATACACGTATGCACGTGTTAAGGCCAACACTTAGGCACAAATTGGACAACTCTCAAACACATTTGAAAGAAGGTAATCATGGACATGTAGCATGCAAGGTAAGCATTATAAATCATATTAGGATGATGTCAAACCAAGCAACAAGATAAGCTAAACTTTAGCATGCAAATGGTCCAAGTACTCAAAGTAAACCAATGGAGTATTGAACTACACTTAGCAAGACCAAACATGGCATGAACTTATTGACCAAAAACAGAGTTTTAGCACATTAAGACAAGGCCTAAGGATCACTTAGATGGCATCTAAGTGGCTCAAAAACAAAGGCATGCATAATCACCAAAACATGGAGCATACTACACAAGCTTCCAAAGCATTAAAGATGCATCCAAGGTAAACATATAGGCATGCAAATAGGACTGAAATGACATGGTGGATGATTCCAAAACACCAAATCAATGCAAAAATGTCATGCTATACATTCACATACTTAAGGCCAACAAGCCGGAATGCAAAGGGGCTATACTAAGCATGCCAAATCCGACCCAAACAACCATGGACAGACCTAAAACATGGCAAAATATGCACAAAACCTTCACAAGACTAAGCCTAAAACATGTTCCAACAAGGGCTAACAACCTAAGGCACATTGAGGCAATAACATGGCATTACATGGTAGGTATGCTAAGCATGCATGGTGTACCAAAACCAACAAAAAACATAAGTATGTTATGACATATTAAGCATGAAAAGCAGCCAAGGCATGGTCAACACACACTCTAACATGGTGCTCCCTCAAGAGACCAAAAATGGTCCATTTCAAGGACAACAAGGGGAGGGGGTGGCCCTCTCCTTTTAGAGACTTCAAGGCACCATCTCCACCACTGAAATCCCTCAAGATTTCAGTGGTGAAGAGGCCCAAACACCAAAGTCCCAAGACTTGCTCAAAATGGCTCAAAATGGGGCCTTTCAAGGCCTAAGAGGGGTCAAACACCCTCAAACCAAAAAACACTCTTAATAAACAATCAAGAGGACTAAAAAAAAGAACGTTTTTGTATAATACACCAAGCTCAAAAACGAATTTAAGACAGGTCAAAACACAATGCAAAAATGGGGAATAAAGGTGTTAGTTTCTTACCCTTGATGACCCCTTCACAAGTGATGCTCCAATGGCCCTCCTTGGCTTGAATCCAACACCAAAACACTAAAACCAGTCCTTTAGAACCTCAGTAGCTAGAGGAAGGTGAAACACTAGGTGTTTGTGTGCAATAGTAAGACACAAAGCACCTAGAGCACAAAGAGAGAAAAAGAGAGATAGGATATGTATGGATCCTAACCCTAAAAACCAGAGCTTCTCTCTGTGTTTTTTGTCTCTAAAATGTCTAAAGTCTCTAACCTTGAAGCCAAGAGACAAGGCTCTCTCTTATGGAGGCTTATTGCCTTGTAAAGCTTACAAGACAAGCTTCCAAGAGAGAGATCCCTCCATACACGTGTATGGTGGGGAGCCAAAAGCAAGACAGCTGTCTTAAAATATCTGCAAAAGCAGATGCACAGTAGTCGGCCGGCCAAAAATGCCATTTTGGCAAAAAAGAGTGCCGACCGGCACTAAATAGTGCTGATCGGCAACAAATAGTGCCGGCCGGCAATGTACATTGCCGGTGGCAGCAAAAACCAGCCGGTGGCCTCTAGCCACTGCCGGTGGTGTGTGGGGATGCCTCACAAGGCATTCCCTGCCCCTCCAAGGCAAAACACAAGTGTTTGGTGTGAAACCAGACACTAAATGGTTGAGTTCGGAGATCCTGAGGCAAGGCACGCGAGCCGAGACTCCGGGAACTCCAAACGAACACAAACATGGATAATCACCGAGTGTTCAAACGGTGACGTCCAAGCCTTGAGGACGGTCAAAAATGGGGTGTCTACAGTTGCCCCTCTTTGACAGAACTCGAAAGTCATAACAATGACGGGAGTGAATGTCAAAGCCCAGAGACGACCCATTTTTGACAAGGCCGAAGACTTAGACAAACATGCAAAACAGACAAGATATGCGCCCGAAGGCAGGGGAAAAATGCAAGACAATGCACAGAGCCGAGCATAACTTATGATCATGCAAAGAAACATAGGGACGTATCCCGGTGTTTCGGAAATGTATAAGCATTGGAACATATTCCAAATGCTTTTAACCAAAGGGGGAGAAACATAGGGACATATCCCGGTGTTTCGAAACGAATGAGAAACATAGGGATGTATCCCGGTGTTTCGAAAAAAGAAGGAGAAACATAGGGACGTATCCCGGTGTTTCGGAAAAAGAGAAGAAACATAGGGACGTATCCCGGTGTTTCGGAAAAAGAGAAGAAACATAGGGACGCATCCCGGTGTTTCGGAAAGAAGGGAGAAGAAACATAGGGACGTATCCCAGTGTTTCGAAAAAGAAGAGAAACATAGGGATGTATCCCAGTGTTTCGGAAAAAGAGAAACATAGGGACGTATCCCGGAGTTTCGGAAGGAGAGAGAAACATAGAGACGTATCTCGGTGTTTCGGAAAAAGAGAAGAAACATAGGGACGTATCCCGGTGTTTCGAAAAAAGAGAAAGAAACATAGGGACGTATCCCGGTGTTTCGGAATGGAAGGAGAAACATAGGGACGTATCCCGGTGTTTAAAAAGAAAGGAGAAACATAGGGACGTATCCCGGTGTTTCAGAAAAAAAGAAAGAAACATAGGAACGTATCCCGAAGTTTCAGAAGGAGAGAGAAACATAGGGACGTATCCCGGTGTTTCGAAATGGTGTGAGCATTGGAACGTATTCCGAACGCTTTTAACCGAAGAGGGAGAAACAAAGGGACGTATCCCAAAGGTTAGGGACGTATCCCAAGGATTAGGGACGTATCCCAAAGGTTAGGGACGTATCCCAAGGGTTAGGGACGTATCCCAAGGATTAGGGACGTATCCCAAAGATTAGGGACGTATCCCAAGGATTAGGGACGTATCCCAAAGGTTAGGGACGTATCCCAAGGATTAGGGACGTATCCCAAAGTTACGAACAAGGAGAAGAAACATAGGGACGTATCCCGGTGTTTCGACAAAGGAGAAGAAACATAGGGACGTATCCTGGTGTTTCGGAGAGGAGGAGAAACATAGGGACATATCCCGTTGTTTCGGAATGGAAAGAGAAACATAGGGACGTATCCCGTTGTTTCGGAATGGAAAGAGAAACATAGGGACGTATCCCAGTGTTTCAGAGAGAAGGAAGAAACATAGGGACGTATCCCGTTGTTTCGAAATGGAAGAAGAAACATAGGGACGCATCTCGATGCTCCGGAAAGAAAGAAAAGCATAGGGACATATCCCGGTGCTTCGGAAAGGTAGGAGAAACATAAGGACGTATCCCGGTGTTTCGGAATGGAAGAAAAAACATAGGGACGTATCCCGGTGTTTCCGAATAAAAGAGTGTGCAAAACAATGCAATGCAGGTGCACAAGACAGTGCGATAAAATGCATTTTCTATGCAAGTATGGGGGCATTTTCTATGCAACATTGAAAGCATATTCTATGCAAAAACATAACGATGCGCGGCACGCATGCAACCGAAGTGTATATGAAAGTTCACATTCTATGCAATGGAAGGGCATCAAACACGTACTCTGGTGCCTCCGATTTACCTTTCGGAGGACTTGGCAACACAACTCTGCTCGAAAAAGGGACACCCTGTTTACATTGGCGAGAGATAACATCTGCTGCTGCTTTAATTGCCATTCTGACTTGAAGCAGGCTTAAGCTTGGAGTAGAGGCACACTCATTCTTCGGAGCACTGACAAGGCCTGAAGAGGTACATCCGGAGCACAATCACGGAGTTTGAAGAAGGTGAAACACACTCAGATGCTTCGATTTTCCCTCTTTTCTTTTGCTTTGTACTCTGGAACCCATATAGCTTCAAATAGGTCCTTGTTTTACTGTTCTTGCATGACCTGGGTTGAACCCTGCGGTTTTAAGAAAGAACAAATTCTTGTTTTGCACAAATGTGGAGAATGGCACAGCACTCCGAGCACAAAACGATTTGATTGAAATTGAGAAATGAGTTCTCAATCGAGTATTGAGCCTACAACTGAACACATCATACTATGACACAACAAAAGGTACATGACCTAAACACATCGAGTAACACTCGAAAAAGACTCAAAACAAAAGTCGAGACAAACAAAACAAAAGACACGACACACAGACGTGCACAGGGAGCCTGTTTCACCGGGTATTGTTTCCCACCATTTCTCATTTGTGATCCTCACATCACTCGGCCCTCAAGCTCTATTTTTCTGAAAAAGCCCTCTTCTCACTTTTTCTCTCATCGCACATCTCTCTATTCTTCAATCTCTCATTTTTTTCAATCCCTCCCCTGGGTGGTTGATGAATAAACAAGAAGTTGCGGGTTCTTGCCCCTAGCATTCTGCTAGATTCTCTTCTTCTGCTCACAACAGTGAACTTTCTCCCACAGAGGGGTTGCGCTACAGCTGGACATGTAGCAAATCTGCAGCTGGCATTGGTTGATGATGCTCTGCTGGGGAGTTTGGACATGATCAGATCTGTCCAGATAAGGGAGTGGAATATCTTGTCCTATTCCTGGTTCGTGCTTCACACTTGGCTTGATACCTCGTTGCTTGGAGGATGTGAGAGCATTCTGCCATTTTGCGGTCAGCTTCAGTGGTGCCCTTTTCTGGCAAGTAGAGTGCCCTTCTTAGCGAGTAGTTGATGACGGGGGAAAGACAGAACACCTGACTCAACTGTGCCCCTAGTTCATCATTTTGACCATTTTTTTGGTTTTCTACGAAAACAATTTTGACCAATATGAGAGTTGGGTTAACACACTTGTTCGATTTTTGATTTGAAATCATGCAAGTCAGGCTATGAGCATAGAAAATTTTCCTATTTTGGGTCCAAGAAATGGTCCAGTTTTTGGAAAAGATGGAACAATTTTCGAGAAAATTAGTCAACTTCAGTAAAAATTCTCAAAAACTATTTTTGCAAACGGCCAATGCTTAACAAGCACGGAACCTACTCTTGAGACGCACAACCTCGGATTTGGAGGAAAATTGCCCCTTGCTGGAGGGAAGCTGCATGGCAACGGAAAGTTGCCCCTTGTTTGAACGGCACCGTAGCGCATTGAATGGCAACGAAAAGTTGCCCCTTGTTTGAATGACACCGCGGTGCATTGAATGGCAACGGAAAGTTGCCCCTTGTCTGAATGGCACCGTAGTGTATTGTAATCAGTCCTCAGAGCGATGATTGCAGCCGAACTCCCGGATACAGAAAAGACAAAGATTACTAGAACCATCACATGGACACAGTTGAATTTGAAGTATTTTACGGCTGGACTTCAGAATGAAGTTGCCTACGTATCCCAAAGATGGGAATCAAGCCTCACGTAGTTCGGGGTAAGGTACACTCGGGTATTATCCTCTCCTTTTTAGGCTCTAACTTTTGCCAAGGCGCCTGTTGCGGGTTTTCGACCTTGCGAGCTTTGTTCTTCTTTTCTTTTCAATTTTTTTCATTTCTTTTTCTCCTTTTCTTTTTTTTTTTTTGCATTTTTTTTCTTTTTTTCTTTTTTTTTCTTTTCTTTTGCATTTTTTTGTATTTTTCTCTTGCTCTAACTTTTGCCTGGGTCGCCCTTCCAGGTTTTCGGCCCAGCGAGCCTCTCAAAGGGTAAAAGTGTAACAAGTTCATGCCAAATGGTTTTAGGGTTTTGAAGCCATTCGTATCCAAGAGAGTGGTTATTGTATTGATTTACTAAAGGATCCATCTTCGGCTCTTCGAGCATATCTGACATTTTTGCCCCTAGTTCGAGGAGTGCTTTTGTTCTAGCTTCACAAGCCTCTTCCGATGAAATCTGATCTTCTTGATCTGACTTTCTCGCCTCTTGTTCGAGGGCTGCTTTGAATCTGGCCACACAGGCCTCACATGGCGGTTGACCGTTGAAGGTTCTGAATGGGTTCAAGGTTTGAAAGTGAGGGGTCAAATCTCGAGGCTGAGCGCGATCCTAAGCTGCATAATCTCAAGAGTGATCCCACACAAGTCTTCGCAGGACTGCGCAAAATATTTTTTTTGAAATTTTTTAAGAAAGCGACAAATCGCTCGCGCCGAAGACAGTGTAGAACCAATCTAGATCAAGCCAGGGTCCTTCTCAGTACTCACATTAACAAGCATGATCTCAATCATTAAGGGCTTAGCATGCCTCTCTTTCTCTCAATTGATCAAGTTTTGCAAAACCTGAGGAATTCCTTCCTCTTCGTTTTTATCACAATGTTTTGAAAAAAAAAAAGTTTTGAAAAACTTAGGTCATTACAATGACTTCAAAGGCACAGAAAAGGCAGGCGAAGAGCACTATCATTTCATTCAAACTTCTGGTACAACTGGCACACGGCAGAAGCAAACACAAGAGTGTGAAAATCACTGTTGTTCTATTCAAATCTGTTGGCATAACTGGCTCCAAGGCAGAAACAGACTCAAAAGAAAGCAAAAAAGACAAACACAAAACAAGATAGTGATGTCCGAGGTAACACCCCCCGGAATCACCCGACTCCTACACAACAGGACTGACTCGATACGACAAGACAGACCTCCACTGACTCAGTATGAAAAGACTGACTCAAAACAAAAAGACCGACTCAAAACAAGACAACAGAGCTGACTCAATACCCAAGCCAGAACGTACAAAACTAGCATTCACAAATGCTCAAAATAGTGCATGCCATCCATCACATCTGGAGTAAACTGAGCACCGCCAGCAAGTGGTTCATCCCTCGATCACATTACCTTATCCCGTACAAGTTCACTGATAAAGTGTCGATAGACTTTGCAGGACTTGGTGCAGGGATGACCCCGTTATCAATCAAATTCTGTATCTCGTGGCGGAGACGGACGCAACTGTCGGTGTCATGATCGGTTTGTTGATGGAAGGCACAGTACTTAGTCGGGTCATGTTTTGGAGGGAGAGGATCGGGTAGAGGCCGTTGCTCTAACAGTTTCAGATGTCCTTTCCTGAGTAGGACCCCCAGGGCTTTAGACAAAGACATATAGAGTGGGGTGAAAACCATCTTGCCTCGGGGTAGATAGTTTGAAGTTCGGGGGTTTGAAGTGGATGCACCAACAAAGGGGGTGGCTGCTCTTGGTGTGGTGGTGGCGACCATGCCCACCTCGAAAGATCTTGTAGCTGCGTCACCGTTGGTGGTCGCATTCAAACTGCGGGTAAACGCCCTCCTAGGCTGCTCCTTCTCCTGGTCAATGAGGCCCTGCTTCATAGCATCCTCGATCTGTACTCCCATCTCATGCAAATCTGAAAAGGTAGGGAAGGGGATCACGATCATTTTCTGCATTAGCTTGGGCTGGAGATTGCGCACAATCATCCGAATTTGATCTTTGTCAGTGGGCCTAAGGGTCATCATTGAAGCCTTGGCCCTCTAGCGGGCTACGAATTCTGAGAAGCTCTCCTTCGGCTCTTGCCTCATCGTCTCAAGATCACGGGTCGTAATCTCGATTTGGGTATTGTATGAATATTGTGCGACGAAGGCCTCGGCCATCTCCTCCCAGCTTCGTTTCACTGAATCCTCCAATTTGGCATACCAGGTGACCGCAATACCCGACAGGGTCCTGCCGAAAAGGGAGAGCTTCTGTAATCTTGTCAAGCCCATCGGGCGCAAAACATCTGAAAACAAGCTCAGGTGGACCATGGGATCTCCTGACCCATTAAAACGGTCGATGTGAGGCATCTTGAAGCTGTCCGGTAGAGTTACAGCTGCGTCGGTGTACCCGTCCTCAATGCCCGGGATGGACTTTACCCCCTGGGATTTCTTGAACAACTTTTCAAGCTTGCTCAACTTCAACGCTGTGGGGTCGACCTCGAACTCGAAGGGAGAGTTCGGTAGATTGGTAGGTGTTTTGGATAGTTGGGGTAAAATTGGGGGCGAAGCCGGTCCTGTTGGAATGTCCGTATCTGCCTGGACATTTGGTGTCTCCTCGGGTATCGGAACCCTTGGTGGGGGAGGAGCTTGGTGTGAAGTAGATACTCCAGTTTGCTGCTCTAGCCTAGCAATTGTCTCTGCTTATTGGGCTATGACCACGGCCTGTTGCTTGGTGAATTCTGCTTGACGGACAGCATCTTGCTGCATGGCTTTCATATTATCCTGGAGTTGGTGCACCATCTCTTCCAGACTCGACATATTGTCCTGATCTAACTGAACAACCGGTATATCTGTCTCTGTGGCAAAAGCAGATATCTCAACCCAACTGCACACAGGCGAGATGGATAATGACTGCTGATCTGAAGACTGTTGAACTGATGATCTGTGTCTGACTGGCCTTTTTACTCTGCCTCTAGCAAAGGAACACTGATTGCCTTTGAACTGAATTTCTGACCCGACAAAGTCTATCAGCACTAGTCCAATGTACCTGGGGGATAGTGGAGCCTTCTGAAGCTACAGTTCCAAGACTACCTTGCAAAAGAGAAAACAGGCAGCATCTCAGCCCAATTTCATCAGAACAGGCGTAGGCATAACTAAATAACTGTATTCTACTACTGATCACTGTTCCCCAAAATCACTGCCCCAAATCTGAATCTGATACCCGCAGATATAACTAATTCTCAAAACACTGATGCCCGCAGCCCTGATACCCAGACTTGCAAACTGATATATGCATTCCTGTAGAGGCCAACTCCAAAAAGCACATAGCAAGCAAATGAGAGCCAAAACACCCCTATGTTGGGGTAGGGTTTCCCTGTCCTATTTTGTCAGGATCTAGGGTTTCACTACGCACGCAGCGGTTTCAAACAACCTATAATCGGGTAAGCAACCTGTCCTAGCTTGGAATGGTCACTATGGATTCCGAATATGCACTAGGTCGAATGGTCAAAAGGGTGCCCCGGTAAAACCGGGGTTTGTGTTCCCATACTGTCAGAGCCCATAACCGGTCAGCCTTATGGTCATGCCTTGACAAGACAAGCCTCCGGAAAACCGTTCAGGAATGGCAGATGGCAAACACGGTGTCCTAGGCGCACCAATGCACATGCAATGCAAAGAAACACATAAGTGAAATCAAAACAGGATATCACGAGTTCGAGTCAAGCTCTCTAAAATCCCCAGCAGAGTCGCCAGAAACTGTAGACGTCCCCGAACGCCCTGGGAGGGTGAGTCCCGTTCTGTTCATTTGTGGGGTCACTACAGCTCGGACTCTCAAATCGTCACGGTTCTTAATCTTGAACCAAAGAGTCCAAATCCGGCAAATCATTTTGAGAAACAAATTTTTTGAAAAGAAGTGCCAAACATGGACTGCTTTGCCAGATACAGAGTCGCCACATAAATATTTTAAAATGGGGGAATTTAGGAAACCCTGACTCGGTGCCGAAGGCCACATGTCCGTCATCACCGGAGTTATCTCGGCTCGGGAGCTTGGGTACGATCGGGGAAGGTCAGCTATGAGCACCCCCTTTCGCCCGGTCCAAAGACCGGCCTCTACTAACCGTGATATCCGTTTTTGAAAACGTTATGTGTTCTTATTCCATTTATTAACCTAGAATTACTATGTTATGCGCACAGCAAACAAGTATAGACTAGATTGCCTAATTTGGAAATACGCATTGCATATCCGTTTGTTTTGGAAACTGTTTTGGATTTTGTTACTCGCAAGTAGGCTAAAACACGGATTTCAACGAGTTTTTCCAACTCAAGCAACCCAACCTTCACCGACAGGCATTAAAACAGTTTAACACATAAGCATTTAGCCGCATGGCAAGCATACTTTAACATTCACATACATGCGAGATGCTAAAGCATAAATACTTACATTGCACTCCGTGCCAAAACAATAAACTAGTTAGCAAACATGCATGTCATAGTTCATGTTAAGAATGGCTAATGCATCGCATGCGAAAATGCAATCTAGACAGGCTCGGCTAACCTAAACATGGCGTGTGAAATGCGATCAACTACCACATATTCAATTTGTGAATTAAAGTACAAATGCAGTTAGCATGATGTACCGAGCCCGGTGCATGCGAAACAAATGTATGAATGCACGCATGCATAGCATAAGGTATGCTAAATTAAACATGCCCTAATCTACCATCATAAGCAGGTAAATAAAAGGGAAGAAAGAAGTGGGGATTGGAAGACGTGCACACCACTCACACACACTTATTACAGATTTGCCCTCATTCGGAGGGACCGAATAAATATTACAAATTAATTAACTACGCAAGCTAATTAATATTACAACTTGCCTAATTAATTAACAAATTAAATAAGCTAAGAAAAGCAGTAAAATCGCCTCGGGAAATGCACCGCCATGCATAGGCTGCCTCTGTTTTCCTTCCTTCACTCCTCTGGAGGCTGTCAAAACCTCAGGACTGCTTCTTTGGATGCTGGGAGACATCACCGGCTGCATGGAATTGCCACCGGCAGTAGGATGTGACCACCGGCACAAAGTGAAGCTGTCGGCAGAGAAATGATTGCCGGTCGGCACTTTACACTGCCGGTCGGCAGAGTGTTCCTGCAGAATCTGCAAATGACAGCAATAGAGGGCAAGGCAAAGCATGGCAGCACAATTCAAGGCATATATGCACCAATCATGTCCCTTATCACGGTAATGACTCAAAGGGGCATGTGTCTCGATTCTCGGACCACCAATCACGTATTTCCATGCATGATGGCCCAAAGAACCAAGTATGCAACTTTCATGTCAAATGAAATGCAAACCAAACAAACACATCAAGGCCCAATTCCTATCATCAAGTCAAGGAACAAGGCATGCATGCAAGATGCGATGCAACCTAGGCATGCAAGCTAAGGATGCAACATGGCATGGCAAGGCACTTATGCAAGCATACAAGCAAACATGAGGCAATGCAAATGGATGAAAAGATGGACTTATACATGATTTAGACAGCTCTAATTAGGCCTAAAACAAGGGCCAAACTGACCAAAACAAGGGACCAAAACACACATACACGTATGCACGTGTTAAGGCCAACACTTAGGCACAAATTGGACAACTCTCAAACACATTTGAAAGAAGGTAATCATGGACATGTAGCATGCAAGGTAAGCATTATAAATCATATTAGGATGATGTCAAACCAAGCAACAAGATAAGCTAAACTTTAGCATGCAAATGGTCCAAGTACTCAAAGTAAACCAATGGAGTATTGAACTACACTTAGCAAGACCAAACATGGCATGAACTTATTGACCAAAAACAGAGTTTTAGCACATTAAGACAAGGCCTAAGGATCACTTAGATGGCATCTAAGTGGCTCAAAAACAAAGGCATGCATAATCACCAAAACATGGAGCATACTACACAAGCTTCCAAAGCATTAAAGATGCATCCAAGGTAAACATATAGGCATGCAAATAGGACTGAAATGACATGGTGGATGATTCCAAAACACCAAATCAATGCAAAAATGTCATGCTATACATTCACATACTTAAGGCCAACAAGCCGGAATGCAAAGGGGCTATACTAAGCATGCCAAATCCGATCCAAACAACCATGGACAGACCTAAAACATGGCAAAATATGCACAAAACCTTCACAAGACTAAGCCTAAAACATGCTCCAACAAGGGCTAACAACCTAAGGCACATTGAGGCAATAACATGGCATTACATGGTAGGTATGCTAAGCATGCATGGTGTACCAAAACCAACAAAAAACAGAAGTATGTTATGACATATTAAGCATGAAAAGCAGCCAAGGCATGGTCAACACACACTCTAACATGGTGCTCCCTCAATAGACCAAAAATGGTCCATTTCAAGGACAACAAGGGGAGGGGGTGGCCCTCTCCTTTTAGAGACTTCAAGGCACCATCTCCACCACTGAAATCCCTCAAGATTTCAGTGGTGAAGAGGCCCAAACACCAAAGTCCCAAGACTTGCTCAAAATGGCTCAAAATGGGGCCTTTCAAGGCCTAAGAGGGGTCAAACACCCTCAAACCAAAAAACACTCTTAATAAACAATCAAGAGGACTAAAAAAAAGAACGTTTTTGTATAATACACCAAGCTCAAAAACGAATTTAAGACAGGTCAAAACACAATGCAAAAATGGGGAATAAAGGTGTTAGTTTCTTACCCTTGATGACCCCTTCACAAGTGATGCTCCAATGGCCCTCCTTGGCTTGAATCCAACACCAAAACACTAAAACCAGTCCTTTAGAACCTCAGTAGCTAGAGGAAGGTGAAACACTAGGTGTTTGTGTGCAATAGTAAGACACAAAGCACCTAGAGCACAAAGAGAGAAAAAGAGAGATAGGATATGTATGGATCCTAACCCTAAAAACCAGAGCTTCTCTCTGTGTTTTTTGTCTCTAAAATGTCTAAAGTCTCTAACCTTGAAGCCAAGAGACAAGGCTCTCTCTTATGGAGGCTTATTGTCTTGTAAAGCTTACAAGACAAGCTTCCAAGAGAGAGATCCCTCCATACACGTGTATGGTGGGGAGCCAAAAGCAAGACAGCTGTCTTAAAATATCTGCAAAAGCAGATGCACAGTAGTCGGCCGGCCAAAAATGCCATTTTGGCAAAAAAGAGTGCCGACCGGCACTAAATAGTGCTGACCGGCAACAAATAGTGCCGGCCGGCAATGTACATTGCCGGTGGCAGCAAAAACCAGCCGGTGGCCTCTAGCCACTGCTGGTGGTGTGTGGGGATGCCTCACATGGCATTCCCTGCCCCTCCAAGGCAAAACACAAGTGTTTGGTGTGAAACCAGACACTAAATGGTTGAGTTCGGAGATCCTGAGGCAAGGCACGCGAGCCGAGACTCCGGGAACTCCAAACGAACACAAACATGGATAATCACCGAGTGTTCAAACGGTGACGTCCAAGCCTTGAGGACGGTCAAAAATGGGGTGTCTACAATCATCATGTTTTCTATCCAATTGTCAAGTTTGATAATGTTTTGAAGAGGTTGAGTTCAAGAAAATTCTTGCATGTTGTGTTCTTGAAACATTCATAAAGTTTGTGTTGGAATTTTGTTCAATTGGCATACTTTTGGGCCTTGATTTCATGAAATGATCTTTAAACCATGATGTTTTGTGAGTTTCTAAATATTTTCCAGAATTTTGGCCCAAGAGGATGAGTTTTGAGGTGTTAGGTTCATGTCTTGAAGCTTGAGAGAAAATCTGGAAAACCCAGAATTTTGCTTCCACGCTCGAGCGAGGGATCCTATGCTCGAGCGACCGTCTTTGTTTTCTTGCTTCTGTTCGAGCGACAAAAGGCTGGCTCTAGCGTAAATTGAAAGCTCTCAGGAATTTTCGTTTTTAGACGCACGCTCGACCGACAAGACTTGTTGTCGCTCGAGCGAGGAACTGTGTCTCACGCTCGAGTGAGCGTAGAGCGAGCGTCGAGCGAACATTTCATACAACCAGAACTTTTTCACATTTTACAGACCGCTCTAGCGAAAGGAGTCCATGCTCGAGCGACCACTCGCATTTGGCATGTCCGCTCGAGCGAAGAAAGCCACGCTCGAGCAAGACCCCTGTTTCAGCAAAAATTTGGCCAAGTGTTTCAAGTACATTTTTGCATCCTCATTCCATCCTAGGCATTCCTAGGCCATGTTCAAGACTCTATAATGAGGTTAAAGGCTAGAGACACACTAAGAACAACGAAATAAGTTATGTTTAAACCAAGCGTGTGTATTCAACGTATGTATCTACCATGTTATGTAGGTCACGCGCCCCAAGATAAGTGAATTGCCCACTTTGCCATCTGATTGGAGCTACCAATTATCTGTGAGTAATAACTCTGTAAAGTTATGTTTAACTTTAATTATTTTCTGATGATATGAAATGATCAGTTTTCTGAAATGCTATGTTTTGTATGAATGAATGATTGTCCAATTTTCTTTGAAACGTATTCGCGGTATCCTTAGTAGAGGCCCTCACCCAGGGGACATAATGCCGTGGCTTATGGTCATGAGGCTCTAGCCCGGGAGATAATACAGTGGCCCAGGTCCTCGCCCGAGGGGGAAAAATACCGTGGCTGATGTATGAGATATGCTACCCGGTATCGAAGGTTCCTCTATGGGACTTAATAAGCTTGACCCAAGGAACATGTTTGTGCTAATGGATGTACCACACATGAATTTGAATATGGACAAGATTATGATTCTGTTTCGTTATCTGATTATGATTCTCTCTGCTATAAGATTTATGATATGTTATGGACATCATTCATTAAAGTCTTTACTCTGTTATTATTCATTGGACTTTAGCTCACTATTTATATTATGTATGTAGGTGAGCAGGCACGTGACTAGCCCCAGAGTTGATGGCCTAAGTCCTAGTTTTGGTCAGCCAACCTTTGTGCCTCCCGAGGAGGTTCCGATTGAAGTCAAGTTTCACTGCTGTTTTTGTAATCATGTTAAGCTATGTTTATACCATGTTGTGTTTGGTCAAGACGTCTGGTAATGTGTATTTGGAAGTGATGTATAAAGTTTGTATCACTGTTATAAAAAGTTTTAAGTTATCGGTTCCATGTATGTCTGCACAGCTCTGTGGACTATGTAGGTCTTGATTAATTGCTTCCATAGCCCCTGCTATATGTTATTATGCCAAGAGGCCTTTGGTAATCCAATGATTACTGGCCGGTTACGATGCTAAACCTATAGGGGCGGGTTTGGGTCGTGACACAATGTAATGTTTCATGAGGTAATTGGAGGGACATGAAATTTTCATAAACAAAGTAGTAGACCTTTGTGCCCAGCATAATTGTTTTTGTGTGGGAAATAGACTTTTGTTAGTATTCGGTTTGATTAGTTGCTTAATTTAATTTGAAGATTATAGAGCACTGTACACTTGGTGATTTTTGTTGATTTTTTAATGATCTTTTTTCGGTAAAAATGTGTTAAAATTAATAATGACCATTTTTGTTAGTTTTTATTCCTTGCTTACATATAACCTTAGAACTTTTACAAGAATCTTCATTAAAGATCTGGACATATATTTGGTGAAGTTCTTATTGAATTTTTCAATTTAATTAGTTCATAAATACACAAGTTTGCATTATACTATATTGTTCCTAATCTTTCATTTGTGATCAGACATGGATAAAAATTGGATTGCCTTAGGTAGGACGGCTGATGGAAGGATGAGTAAACCATATAAGGATGGGGTCAAGTTATTTTTTCAATTTGCAATGGGGGTTTTAGACCAGAATGGTAATATTTTGTGCCCGTGTATAAAGTGTGTGAATGTTTATAGACAAAATCTTCAAAATGTGGAAATTAATTTGCTCCAATATGGGATTATGCAAACTTACACTATATGGCACTAGTACGGGGAACCTCGTGTTTCAAACGAGGCTTACCATGATGATGAGATGCGATTTGATGGTGATGAAATTGTAGGTGGTATTAAAGCCTTAGTGGAAAATCGAATAAGAGAGGAAAAGACTGATACAACCCAAGGGGAGGAAGTGAGCACTTTTGATCAATTGTTGACTGATGCCAAGTGTGAGGTGTTCTCAAATTGTACAAATTATACTTTGTTGAAGTTTGTGATCGAGGTGCTTAATATGAAGGTAACAAATCATTGGAGCAATAAGTCAGTTGATACGATGCTAGAGTTTTTAAGTAGACTTTTACCGAAAGAAAATTTGGTTCCAAAGTCAACTTATGAAGTTAAGAAAATACTACGTGACTTGGGCTTGTCATATGAGCTCATTGATGCTTGCATAAATGATTGTGTATTATTTTGGAAGGAGAATGCAACACTAGATAAATGTCCGACTTGTAAGACATCTAGATACAAGATCAATCGTAGAAGGGGTAAGAAGATCCCCCATAAAGTATTGCGGTACTTTCCTTTGACACCAAGGTTGAAAAGATTGTACATGTCAAGGAAGAAGGCTGAGGACATAAGATGGTACAAAGACAAACGAGTGGACGACGAGATATTGAGGCATCCCGCTGACAGTGATGAGTGGAAGGAATTCGATGCATAACATCTTGAGTTTGCCTTGGAGCCTCGAAATGTGAGGCTAGGATTGGCCGTTGATGGGTTTAACCCTTTTGGGAACGTAAACAACTCTTACAGTTTGTGGCCCGTCATACTCATTCCATACAACTTGCCACCTTGGTTGGTTATGAAAGATCCATTTTGTTTGATGTCATTACTTATTCTTGGGGAATCGCAACCAGGGATTGATATTGACGTCTACATGCGACCATTGGTGGATGGGTTAAATGATTTATGGACAAATGGTACATTAACTTACGGCGTCTCCACCAATGAGACTTTTCGAATGCATGCAGCTTTGTTGTGGACAATTCATGATTGGCCTGCATTTGGTGACATATCTGGGTGGAGACCAAAGGGTCATTATTCTTGTTACACTTGCAATGATGAACCATATTTTGAATATTTGAGAAGTAAGCCGGGGTACAGTAACCATTGATGCTACTTGCCTGAGGACCACACAGAAAGGCAAAAGAGTAGGGCTTACAATGGTAAGATTGAGAAATGAAAGAGATCTTTGGAGTTGCTGGTGGAAAAGATACAAGACCAGTTGGACAACGTGACAGGTGTCATATATGGAAAGCATCCAAGTAATAGAAAAAGGCCTCGTCAAGCACCTAATTGGACAAAGGTAAGCATCTTGTATAAGTTACCCTATTGGAAGAAGCGAAAACTTCGACACAATATTGATGTCATGCATGTGGAGAAAAATTTTGGTGAAAATGTTTTCGAAACTATGTTAGGCATTGATGGAAAGAATAAGGACACGAACAAGGCACGATTAGACTTGGAAGATGTGGGTATAAGAAAAGAGCTATGGCTAACACAACGACCCGATGGGCCATATGTCAAGCCTCGAGCAAGCTTTTCATTGACACCTGCAGAGAGGGAGGGTTTCTTCGAATTTTTAAAAACTGTCAAGTATCCAGATGGGTATGCGGCAAACATATCCAAATCAGTGAATGCAAGAAATGGTAGACTAACAGGTCTAAAAAGCCACGACTGCCATGTACTAATACAAAGAATTCTTCCTATTGGAATGCGTGGTTACGTGGATAAAGAAATTAGCACAACACTTTTTAAGTTAGGCAATTTCTTCCAAGACCTATGCCCTAGGACACTAAGGCGGAGTGAACTAGAGAAATTACAGGAACGTATAATACACATTTTATGCAAGCTTGAAAAGATCTTTCTTCCAGCCTTCTTCGATGTGATGATCCACTTGGCTGTTCATTTTCCTCGTGAGGCTATTCTTGGAGGACCTGTACAATATCGATGGATGTACCCAACTGAAAGGTATTTTTTACACTTGTACTTGCAAATGAGATTTGCGTAAGTGTGTTACATATGTAATTATACTCCCAATTCGTTCTCTCTTAAAGGTTTCATGGAGCATTAAAAAAATATGTGACCAACCGAGCTTGACTAGAAAGTTCAATTACCGAGGCTTACATTGTCAAAGAGTGCATTACTTTTTGTTCAATGTATGTTGATAGGATTGAAACCGTGCATAATCGACCAGAACGGAATGAAGATTGTTGTGAACGTCAACAAGGGTTGACAGTTATAGACACCCCATTTTTGACCGTCCTTAAGACTTGGACGTCATCGTTTGAACACTCGGTGATCATCCATGCTCGTGTTCGTTTTGAGTTCCCGAAGGTCTCAGCTGCGCGCCTTGCCTTAGGATCTCTCAACTTGTCTATTTTGTGCTTGGTTGTGGACCAAGGACCTGCAGTTTTGCTTCTGAGGGAAGAGGGTGGCTTGTTGGCCATCCCTACAACCCATCGGCCTTGTTTTCTTTCCAACGGCCATAAGTGTTGGCCGATCGGCACTCTTTTTGGTCGATCGTCCATATTTTCTGGCTGAGACCTTTCTACCTGATTTTGAAGATATTTTTTTGCCAGCTGTGACAGCTGGTGAGCACAGATCTTATCCTTCATACACGTGTATGGAGGGATTGATTCAAGTCCTTAGCTTGTTCAACAAGCTTAGGAATTGAATTTCTATAAGAAGGGAGACCCCTCTCCCTTTCCAGAGGTTCTGAAAAATTGAGATACAAGTTATATATATCTCTCTCTCTATATTTTACCTCTCTCTCTATATTTGCACTCATTTGTGCTCAAAAGTGTAATTTCTTCACACTTTTGCACTAAAGCACCTACTAGAACACTATCCTTTTGTTGCTGAGGTACTTAGGAGCTGGTGTTAGTGTTTTTGAATTGGTTTGAGCTCAAAAAAGCTGCGGGAGTTGTGGTTTTGAAGGTGTTCTTCAAGGGTGAGTCAACTAGCCTTTAAACCCTTGTTTTGGTTTAAGCTTTTGGACCTATTTGCATGCTGATTTAAGCTTAACTTTCTACTGGAAAAAGTTCTGATTTTGCGTGCTTATAATGTTTGTTTAAGGTCACTTTTGTGTTAGGGGTTGTCTACCTCCTCTTAGGCCTTGTTTGGTCTTGTTCTTGTGCCATCTTTTTAAGCTATTAGGATCACTTTGTTTTGATCTTCTCACCACTGAAACTCAGAGGAATTTCAGTGGTCTTGTGTCTTGCATGCTTGTATAGATGGCTCATCAAAATAGCATGTTTGTTTAGCATGTTTTGGTTCCATTTCAGCAAGTTTTTGGTGTTGTTTTGCCATGCTATGCCTCTGTTTTAGGTTGGGTTAATAGCATCTTGCATGCTTCACATACTTGTAGTGCAATTTTGCATTCTAGCATAACATGCATCACGTGTTTGGACCATCATTCTTGCATGTTTTGGCTCAACTCCAAGAAGCTTTCAGCCTTGTTTTACCATGCTTAAGGTCTAATTTGTGTTGTTTTAGTCATTCATGCGTTGCTTTGTATAGCCATGGTTCATTCTAGCTTGTTAGCTTTGAGTCTCCAAGTCAATAGCATGCATTGCTTGGGCCATGTACATGATTTGGCATCATTCAACATGATATTTCAGAGCATGTTTCATTGCCATGCCCTCACATCTTTCACTCTTTTGATGCTTTGGAGGTTTGGTTCTCTATGCCTCAAGTATGGGTCATTGTGCATGCCACCATGCTTAGGCCTTTGGGCTATCATTTCAGTGCACTTTTGGTGTTATTTTGACATGCCATAACTCTGATTTGTGTTGGTATAGTCACCTCATGTTTGGTCTTGGTAGGTGTAGTGTAATCCTCCATTTTGGCCTCGCATGCTTGTTGTTTTAAGCCTCTATGCTAGCATGTTTTAGCTTTGGTCTGTGCATGTTTTAGACTCATTTTGGCATTCTCTAGGACTATTTTGGGTTGTGTTGGCCATGTGCTTCATGTATTGCATAGTTATAGTGCAAGTACCTATGTTAGCTTCAAGCTTTGAGCCCTCTTGCATGCCATACTTGTATTGTTTGGTTGATTTGGTATCATTCCATGCATGATTTCAGAGTTTATGGTGTTATTGCACATCCATGCTTGTCACTCTTTCCATGCTTTAAGGGTTGTCCTCTTATGCCTTAATTCTTGAGCCAATTGGCATGCATGCTTGTCTTGCATTTCATGTCTTCACTTCAACATTCTGGCCACTGTTTTGGGCATGGCTGAGGTCTGTCCATATCCGGTTTAAGTCCATCTTGCATGCTGGTTTGCATTACATGTTGTTTGCATAGTTTTTGTTTACATAGTTGTTGGCATGTTCATGTTGCATTGGCTTTGTTTGCATACTTAGGTTTCGTTGCATTAAGTTGGCATGCCTTTGGCTTTGATAAGTCAATCATGTTGCATTACATTGTTCACATGCCATTAGTATTACTAAGTCAATCATGTAGCATTACATAGTACTTCCATGCTCATGTTGCATTAGCATCGTTTGCATGCCATTAGCTTTGTTAACTTGTGCATGCATTGCATTGCATTTTGTTTGGATATAGTGTTAGTGCAAACATGAGGAACGAGGGACGTTTCATACTTGAAGTGATGAAACATGCCTCAATTCTCGGTCGTCGACTCTCTTGATCATGCATGATAGAGGTTAAGGCATTTATGTGTCCTTGTGCATTCATTTGCCATTGATTTGTGCAATTCGGCCTCTTTGGCCATCATGCATCGAAATGCATGATTGATGGCTCGAGAGCCGAGCACTACACACCTTTGAGCCTTAGACATGATAAGGGGTGTAGTTGCGCACACATTTTCTTGCAAATACATTGCCATGCCTCTGTTTGTGCTCTGTTGCAGCAAAAGGAGAGTTTGCAGGAAGACATGGCCGATCAACTATCTGGTGTGCCGATCGGCTATCAATAATTGGCCGATAGCATTGAAATTGGTCGATGACCTTTTTCTTTTGGCCGATGGCCATGCCTCTTGGCCGATGACTTCTCAGCATGTCCATGAGGTGAATCAGAAGTGTTTTGGAGATTGGCACAATTTTTAGAAGTTTAAAACAGTGCAAACAAGGCAACATGAGGCATGGTAATGGATTTCTGAGCAAGGCGATCGAGCATGCATCTTCGAACTCTTGGATTTGTAATTTGTAATTAGTTTTTGAATTTGTAATTAAACTAGCTAATTTGTTAATTAGTTAACGTGTTGCAATAATTAGCTTAGTGTTAGCTAGTTATTCAATTTGATTATGTAATAATTAGTCTAATTAGATTATTAGATTAGTTGCTTAGCTTAGCTTTCATTCGGACCCTCCATCGAGAGGGCAAATGTAATAAGTGTGCGTGAGTGTGTGAATGTCTTCCAACCCCCACGTCTTTCTCCCTTTTACTTGACCGCTTACGATGGTTAGTTCTAGGACATATTTCAATTAGCATCCTTATGCTTGCATGTTTGCATTCATTCATTTGTTTTACATGCTCCGGGCCCGGCGTATCATACAAACTGCATTGTATTTCAATACTGATTTGAATACATGCTATCAAGTTGCATTTCATATGCCATCTTAGAATAGCCGAGCCTATCTTAGCTGCATTTTGCATGTGTTGCATTAGGCATTGTTGACATAGCTAGGATCATGCATTGATTACTAACTAGCTTCTTGTTTTGGCTCGGAGTACTAGGTAAGCTTTTACGCTTTAGCATATTGCATGCGTGTAAGTGTTGCCATGTTTAGCATGCTTGCCATGAGGCTAACTGCTTAAATGTTCAACTGCATGAATGCCTGTGGGTGAAGGTTTGATTACTTGAATTGGAACAATTCATTGATTGCGAGTTTCAAACCCACTTTGCAAAGTGGCAAAATCTTGTTTCCTAAGCCCACTTGAGGGTGGCAAAATTCACGTCTTAGCCTACTTGCGAGTAGCACCTTCAAACCATTTTCAAACAAACAAACATGAGATGTTTTGTTCCAACTTAGGCGATCTAGTCTATACTTGTATGCTGTGCGCATCACGTAGTAAGGTTAGCTAATAAACCGGAATAAGAACACATGTGTTTTCAAAAAAACAAAATATCATGTTACTAAAGCCCGATCTTTAGATCGGGCAAGCGGGGGTGGTCATTGCATGACCTTCCCCTCTCGTACCCAAGTTCCTGAGCCGAGGCAACTTTGGTGATGACGGACACGTGGCCTTAGGCACGAGTCAGGGTTTCCTAAATTTTTCAAAAATAAAATATTTAGGTGGTGACTCTGTATCTGGCAAAGCAGTCCATGTTTGGCACTTCTTTATTAAAATTAGTTTTCCAAAACGATTTGCCGGATTTGGACTCTTTGGTGATTTATCAATCTTGCATTGTACTTTGCAAGATTAGATTCAGAACCGTGACTTTAAGTCTGAACTGTAGTAGCTAATGAACAAAACGATTTCGCGCCTTCGCGCGCGGAGCGAGAGTTCAGGCATGTCTACAGTTTCTGGCGACTCCGCTGGGGATTTAAAGAACTTGACTCAAACCCATAAGGCTGACCGATTGCGGGCTCTACCACGACGAGAACACAAACCCCGATTTTTATCGGGGCACCCTTTTTGACCATTCGACCTAGTGCATATCGGAATCCATAGTGACCATCCCAAGCTAGGACAGGTTACTCACCCGATTATAGGTTGTTTGAAACCGCTGTGTGCGTCGTGAAACCCTAGCTCCTGACAAGAAAGGACAGGGAAACCCTGCCCCTCCATAGGGGTGTTTTGGCTCTCATTTGCTTGCTATGTGCTTTTAGAGTGCGTCTCTACAAGAATGCATGTATCAGTTTGCAAGTCTGGGTATCAGGCCTACGGGCATCAGTATTTGGGGAATCAATTTTACCTGCGGGTATCAGATTCAGATTCAGGGCAGTGATTTGGGAACAATGATTAGTGGTTGAGAACAGTTCTTTCAGCTTGTGTTTGTCAACTGTGTATTGTCTTTATTTGAGCTGTTATGCTATCCATTTTTCTAATTATTTGTTTCCTTATTATGCTTTATTTATCTTTTTTCAAGGGTAGTTTAGCACCATTGCATCTGACCAGGCAGATATTCCCCGAGCACTTTGGGTTAGAGGTCGAAGACTTAATCGATCCGCGGATCTGATAGACGGACAAGCAGTGCTCCTTTCCTTACCCCCGGTTACTAGACGGAGGTCAGTAAGGCACAGTGTATTGGTACGACGGTCGCCAGATCAGTGGTCCACCCCACCAGTGAACAGTCAGGCTGAGGTCTCAGTTTCTACTGTAGGGACAGATATACCGGTTGTTCAGTTAGACCAGCACAATATGACAGGTATAGAGGAGATGATGCGTCAGCTTCAGGAGAGTATGCAAGCTATGCAGTAGGATGCTGCCCGTCAAGCAGAATTTGCCGCGCGTGCCAGGCCGAGGTTATGACCCAACATGCAGAGCTGATTGCTAGGCTTCAGCAACAGCAACAACCACAGCAAGCCGGAGCATCTGCTTTGCACCCACCTCCTCCTCCACTCAGAGTTCCAATACTCGGGGAGACAACACATGTCCAGGACAATACAAACATTCCAATAGGGCCAGCTCCGCCCCTAATCCTATCCCAGCTATCCAAAGCACAGACCAACCTGGGGGATACGCCGTTTGAGTTCAAAGTGGATCCGACAGCGCTAAAAGTGAGCAAGCTAGAAAAGCTATTCAAGAAGTCCCAAGGCGTGAAGTCCATCCCGGATATAGAGGATAGGTATACCGACTCGGCCGTGACTTTGCCAGACCGGTTTAAAATGCCGCACATAGACCGTTTCGACGGGTCTGGAGATCTTATGGTGCATTTGCGGCTGTTTTTGGATATCCTAAGGCCAATGGGCCTCTCCAGATTGCAGAAGCTTTCCCTATTTGGCCGGACCCTGTCGGGTGTAGCGGCTATTTGGTATGCAAAACTGGAGGATTCTGTTAAGAGAAGTTGGGAGGAGATGGCTGAGGCCTTTGTAGCTCAATACTCCTACAATACACAGATCGAGGTCACAACTCGTGATCTCGAGACAACTAGGCAAGGACCGAAGGAGAGCTTCTCCGATTTTGTGACCCGTTGGAGGGCTAAGGCCTCGATGATGACCATCAGACTAATCGACAAGGACCAAATACGGATGGTTTTGTGCAACCTCCAGCCCAAGCTCATGCAGAAGATGATCATCCTCCCCCTCCCTACCTTTGCAGATCTACATGAGATAGGGGTGCAGATCGAGGACGCCATGAAACAGGGCCTCATTGATCATGAGAGAGAGCAGCCCAAGAGGGCATTCAACCGCAGTACGAATACAGGCATAAGCAGTGCTGTAGCTGCTAGGACTTCAGACGTGGGCATGGTCACCACCACCACCCCAAGAACCCTTATAACTACACCATTCACCGGTGCATCCGGAAGTAGCTCACAAACAACCAAGTTTCCACCCCGAGGCCAGAGAACCTTTACCCCGCTGTATATGTCTTTGTCCAAAGCTTTACGGGTTTTGATCAGGAAAGGGCACTTGAAGCCCCTAGAGCCGCGGCTATTGCCAGAAAATTTTTCTCCCTCCCACAACCCAGCTAAATACTGTACGTACCACCAACAGCATGGTCACGACACTGACCAGTGCTTCAGATTGCGTCACGAAATCCAAGATCTCATTGACAATAGGGTAATCGCACCCCCAAAAAACCAAATGTTACAACCAACCCTCTCCCACCACATAACCAAGCTCCACCTCCCAAACGCATCAACTTGATCCAAACTGGGGTTGTGTCATACGACCTTAGCATATATATCACCCCTTCCCATCTACCCAAGGCGAAAGTGTTCATTCCTGACAGCACTGACTTGTGTATGTTGGACATCTCCCAAACCCAACCTAAAACGGTGGTGGTGACTATCGAAGATAGAATTGGGTCAACTGTGGAGGCAGATGAGAGTAATGATACAGGGCCTGAGGGGTCTACGAGCTTCATGTACAACCCGAGGGGTTACATCACATCAGCAAGCCAGGCTAGGCCGAATGTGAAATTACCAGTGGGGGCAGAGATTTATGTAGTCCGAGAGGATGGACCTAATCAGGGGCTCGATGACCTTGCAGAACTAGAGGAAGATATCGTGAGTCTGCAATTCATCAATGAACAGGATCCGGGAGACGTGACTGTCAACTGGTTTGATCTAGAAGGGTTAACAGAAGCTACTGGGTGGCTCAACGATGAGCCGGATGTTGTTAAGGCACCTCAGCCAGAGCAGGGGCAACCAAGAGCTGGGATGTCAACAGTGGCCGGAAGGGTCGGGAATCAGGATGCACCACCGGAGAGCACCGGTGTTAAGAATTTTGCTCAGAATATGGGCAGTTTGAGTACGGAGGATACTGAACAGCAGGCTGCACGAAGCAGTTTGAGCGAGAAAGGATCGAAGATTCTGAGAGGGCCAGAAAGGCCAAAGCCCCTGCGGGGACAGAATGTGCTGCGAACATAGGGACGAGAGGTGTTGTGGGCACAGGAATAGTTGTGACGGAGCCGAACAGGTGTCTGTCGACTGCTGATGGCATGTGGTAGGAAGACGATGACTTATGTCTTGTCCACACAGATGAAGATTGGGGGAACAATCAGCCGGATGATACCTGGTATGTTGGTGAGGTAGACCACATGACTAGGAGTGGGCAGTATTTCAAGCCCCCGCACTTAGATCAACTAGAGGCATTTGGAAAGGACAAAGAGGTAGAGAGGCAGAAAGATAAACTGCTTGAAGAGGAGGCTGTACTGAAACAGCTTAAGAAGATACAAGTAGACATCTCCATCTGGGGACTGCTTATGGCCTCAAGAGTTCACAGGCAGGCTGTCCTTTTTGCCATGGACAAGGCCAAACTTTCAATCGAAACCACGCCTGAGCAGCTGGTAGGACTGGTTTTTTCGGGAGGAGCTTCCCCGACGTTGACCTTCACTGACAAGGAACTGACGTCTGAGGGCGCAAACCATAACAAGCCTCTCTACATCTCTGTCGAGTGTAGAAAAAAATGGATACCAGTTGTTCTTGTTGACACAGGATCTGCTATCAATGTGTGCCTGTCGAGGACGACATATGCAATCATGTTGAAGCCTGCAGATTTTGTGCCAACTGCCCAGATGATAAGGGCCTACGACAATACCAGCAGAGAAGTGATGAGGATTGTGCAGATTCGGACTCAGGTTGGTCCAGGACAACAGGATATTGACTTTCATGTCTTGGATGTTCCCGCAACCTTTAATCTACTCCTAGGGCGGCCGTGGCTGCACCAAGTGAAGGCAGTCTCTTCCACCCTGCATCAAATGCAGAAGTACCCCCATGGGAAGGGGGTGGCTATTGTCTTTGGGAATTCTTCAATCCATCCGCTGCCAGAGGTTTCTACACCAGTTCTGGATATTGAGCATGGCGCGGAGGATGTGTTCCTATCAGGATTCACCCTAGCCGAGGCCCGGGTTATTCAGAATATCTTAGTTGTTGATGAGGGGTTATATGTCAGTGCACAGTCTGTGTACCTCATGAACAAGCTCCAGCACATCCCTGGGATGGGACTAGGGAAAAGTGGCCGGAAGGGCATTACAGTATCGGCCGAAGTACCGCATAACTCGCATACCTTTGGTTTAGGTTATCTACCTACCAAAGAGGACTGGGTGAGGAAAGGCAAAGAGATGGCCGGAAGAGCCAGAGCTAATCAGGTCGGGAAGCATTATGAGTTGATTCATCGGCCTATCCAGGGTACGGACACTTTGTCCAGGAGGGGGAAGACTTTCCATTCTGCGGTTTCCTAGAGCCATGGCTAAATGCCGAGAGGCGGCGTTTGCCGGGATTTAAGATTTTCTTTGACTTGCAGTTGTTCGGGGATGATGTTGCCGAAGTGTAGACAGACCCACCAGCTGAGGCTGAGTAGTGTAAGGAAGAGGATTCCGAGAGCACCGAGATTGAAATGGGGGTAGCACTGGACTGTCTACTCTCAGATCCTCCGATCATACAAGAGTGCTTAGGGAATAACTCAGTTTCCATGATTGGGAATGAAGCGGCTATGAGCCCATCTTCAAATATTCTGGATGCGTCCATCGCACCCTCCCTCGTCTGGCAATATGAGGAGGGATTTTTATCGAGCAGCACTGGGTCAGGTAGTGAGCCGGAATCTGATTCCACTGAGTCTGTGGAGTCGGAATCAGGTTCCAGCTCGTCTGAGTCTAAGTCCGATATTCTTGGAGGTGACAACCCAGATGCCACAGTCCTGTCTAGGTCATCTTTTTCTTTTTCTTTTGAGTTTGTTGTAACAGAGGAATCAGGCGATTTGGATGTGATTAATAAAAATTGTGCGGCTGTGGCCTTCGAGTACTTTTCTGTGCCTTTGATTTATTACATTAATCAAGACTTTCAAAATTTTGATGAAAACGACGAGGAAGAAATTCCTCCGATTTTGAAATATTTGCTTGATCAAGAGCAGGAGAGGTTTGTAAAACCCCTGGTTGATGAAATCACCACAATTAATGTGGGTACTAGGAAGGACCCGCAGCTGGTCCAAATCGGGTCCACGTTGTCTTCGGAGGAGCACGAGCGCTTAGTCGCTTTATTAAAAGGTTTCAAAGATGTTTTCACGTGGTCCTACGAAGACATGCCTGGAATCGATCCTGAGATTGTACAGCACCGGATCCCTCTTGACCCAGAGGCCCGACCTGTTAAGCAGAAGCTCAGAACGATCAGCCCGGACTGGGCTCTCAAGATCAAAGAAGAGGTCACCAAGCAAATTGACGCAGGGTTCCTGCTGGTATCTGAATATCAACTTGGTTGGCCAATATAATTCCCGTGCCGAAGAAGGATGACAGAATTCGGGTATGTGTGGACTTTAGGGATTTGAACAAAGCCAGTTCGAAGGACGACTTTCCTTTGTCGCATATCGACGAGTTAGTGGATTTTACTGCGGGGCATGCATTGCTCTCATTCATGGATGGGTTTTCAAGCTACAATCAGATTCTGATGGCACCTGAAGACTGGGAGAAGACTGCTTTCACCACCTCGTGGAGGACCTATTGTTATAGGGTTATGCCGTTTGGGCTGAAGAATGCTGGGGCTACATATTAACGGGTTGCGACCACGATTTTGCATGACATGATCCATAAAGAGGTTGAGGTATACGTGGACGACATAATTGTCAAGTCCAAGGAAAGAGAGGGCCACTACACCGTCTTGCAGAAATTCTTTCAATGGATCAGAGAATTTCGGTTGCGGTTGAATCCTCAGAAGTGTACATTTGGTGTTACAGCAGGGAAAATGCTGGGGTTCTTGATCACACAGAGAGGTATCAAGGTCGATCCTTCTAAAATCAAGGCCATCTTAGAAATGCCACCACCGAGGACTAAAAAGGAGGTGCGAGGCTTTCTAGGTAAAGTGCAATTCATAAGATGGTTTATTACAAAATTAACCTTGACTTGTGAACTACTCTTTGGTCTCCTGAAGAAAGGAAAAAAGTTCCAATGGGACGGCCGATGCCAATCAGCTTTTGAACAAATCAAGCAATAGTTACAGAACCCACTTGTGTTGTCACCGCCTGAGTCGAGGAAACCGTTGATTCTATACCTTTTAGTGATTGAAACTACAATGGGCTGCATGCTTGCACAGGAGTCTGAGGACAAAGTGGAGACAACTATCTACTACTTGAGTAAGAAAATGCTGGATTACGAGATCCGCTACACTCCGCTGGAGAAGGCTTGTCTGGCCTTGGTATGGGCTACCAGGAAGCTGCGGCACTACCTGTTAGCTCACTCTGTAATACTGGTTTCAAGATTAGATCCCATTAAATATCTTTTAGAGAAATCGGCACTTACGGGTAGGCTAGCCCGTTGGTTGCTTCTGCTTTCTGAATTTGATCTGAAATACATGACATGCAAGTCAATGAAAGAGAGAGCGATAGCGGAGTTCCTAGCCGATCACCCAGTGGAAGGGGATGAAGCAGTTGAGTATCTATTCCCGGACGAGGCCATTCTACATGTCGAAGAAGAGACTTGGACAATGTACTTTGACGGAGCGTCAAACCAATATGGGTATGGGATAAGGGTGTTGCTGATAACACCCGACAATTTCTGTATACCTCTAGCATTCAAACTTCAGTTCAAAGTATTGGACAATGAGGCAGAGTATAAGGCATGTATTGCTGGTTTGGAAGTCGCCCTAGAACTTGGGGCAAAACAGTTGGATGTCATCGGGGACTCGAACCTTGTTGTATCTCAAGCTAAAGGAGATTGGAAAGTTAAAGAAGAAAAGATAAGAATCTATCACCAGACCTTGGATGTTCTGATTCCTCGGTTTGAGAAATTGAACTTCGCCCATCTGATAAGAGAGAACAACAGGTTTGCATATTCATTAGCAACTCTATCTTCTATGATAGACATCCATTTCGGAGTCCGGATGCGTCCGATCATCATTGAACAAAAATTTGTGTCGGCCTACGAGCTGATTGCCGCCATAGATAAGGTACATGATGAGAATCCCTGGTATTACGATGTCTGGAACTTCTTGGAAAAAGAGGCGTATCCACCAGGGGCAAATGCCAAAGATAAGAGGGCAATTCGAAGAATGGCTGCTCAGTTCATCGTCTGCGGGGGTAAACTGTACAAGACAGGTCATCTCGGGATGCATAAACTGTGTGTTGATGGTGAAGAGTCCAAACGCTTGATGGAGGCCATCCATGGAGGAGAGTGCAGAGTGCACATGAACGGGGTGATGCTAGCCCGGAAGATCCTTAGGCAGGGTTATTACTGGTCCACCATGGAGGAGGATTGTATTGGCTTTGTTCGGCGATGCCACAAATGTCAGATTCATGCAAACCGCATGAACATTCCGCCGTCGAAGTTGTACAACATGACTTTGCCATGGCCATTTTCAGTCTGGGGGATTGACATAATTGAGGCTATCACTCCGAAAGGATCCAATGGGCATGAGTTCATTCTGGTCGCGATAGACTACTTTACGAAGTGGGTTGAGGCCCAATCTTACGCGATGTTGAAGGCATCGCACTACAAAGTTCATCAGGAACAACATCATCTGTCGCTACGGGGTCCCGAACAAGATTATTTCAAATAATGGTTCCCACTTCAAGAAGGAGGTGGTCGACTTGTTGGACAAGTACAACGTGGCTTTTCATAAGTCATCTACATATCGGTCGCAAACCAACGGAGCAGTTGAGGCCGCCAACAAGAACATCAAGCACATTCTGCAGAAGATGGTGGAAACCTATTGGGACTAGCTAGATAAGCTGTCGTTTGCTCTGTGGGGCTACCGGACTTCAATTCGAACTTCTACTGGAGCAACTCCGTATTCCTTGGTTTATGGGATGGAGGTTGTTCTGCCTATCGAAGTTGAGGTTCCGTTATTACGGGCATTGGCTGAGTGTCAGATAGCTGAGGCAGATTGGCAACAGAGCAGGTTCGAAGAACTCATGCTGTTTGACGAGAGAAGGTTGAAAGCACTGTATCATGTTCAGGGTTATCAACGAAGAATTGCCAGGGCTTTCAACAAGAAGGTTAAGTCTAGGAATTTGAAAGAAGGAGATTTGGTGCTCAAAGGAAACCGAGCTCCCATCCACAACCCTCGGGGCAAGTTCAGACCCAATTGGACTGGCCTTTACATCATTAAGTCTATCTGGTTGGGTGGAGTTGTCATTCTGATGGACCTAGATGGCCTAGAGTTCTCCCAGCCAATCAACATGGACAAGTTGAAGAAATACTTTCCCTGAGTGGCTCGCTAGGCCGAAAACCCGAAAGGGCGACCTAGGCAAAGTTAGAGCACAGAAAATTTGAAATTATAAAAACTGAGCTCTCAAGGTTGAAAATCCAGAAAGGGCGGCCTTGGCAAAAGTTAAAGAGCAAAAGGAGAGTGTTAATACACGAGTGAACCCGAGCTGAACTATGTAAGGCTTGATTCCCATCTTTAGAATACGTAAGCAACTTCATCCTGAAGTCCAGCCATAAACACTTCCAAACCAACTTTTTCCGTGTGATCATGTTGTTCATCTTTGTCTATTCTGTATTCAAGAGCTCGGTTGTGATCTCCAGTGCAGTGCTATTTAGACTAGGGGCAACTTTCCAGTTGCTTGGATGCAGGGTTGTTCATCTCAGTGATAGATCTCGGGCGTGTCTAGTTTTGATCCATATCGAAAATGGTTTTGAAAAGTTTTAATAAAAGTTGATTTTTGCTTAAATTAATCTTTTTACGACTTAGACCATTTTTGGACCAAACGGAAAATTTTCAGTACTCACAACCTTCAATTACATTGATTTCAGTACAGAGTTCTCCTACTCTTGAATACAAATTGAAGTTGCTTTTTATTACATTCATAAAGAAAACTTGAAAGTACTAATTAAAGCAAATAAATTCGAGGCATAGTCAGGTGTTCCTGCGTCCCCTCCCAGAGCTGGTCGAAGCCTCTGATGCCAAAGTAGGCCCAACTTACGCCTCTTCATCAAGCCAAGCTATGCACTCATCAGAGAGGGTGCAACTGAAAGGGAGAGCGGGGACTAGAAGCTCTCTCGTCCTCCATGTTGTGGCGTAACAACCTAGCTGTGCGCCTCGGATCGGAAACGTAGCAGGGTACTCTATCCCCTCTTTCAGGCAAGTCTGATCATGTCCAAACTGGCGCCGGAATCGGAAAGGGAAGTAAAGACACTGTGTGTCAAGCCGATCAACTAAATCCCGGGCTGGCGGGTCATGCTGTAGCTCATCGCCGGTAAATTAAGCTAGGGGCAGCGCCAAGCAATGTCTAGAGCAGACAAACTGCACATCCATTCGCACCACCATCCCTCATCCGGGGCATCGACTAGACGTCGTCGAAAAAAATAGTTGTGAGCTAAATATACTGGGCATAAGTCCATAATCTTCAACTTATCCATCAACCATATCTGGGGAGGGATGAAAAATGAGAGATTAAAGAATAGAGAGGTGTACGTTGAGAGAAAAAGTGAGAAAAGGCTTTTGAAAGAAAAACCGAGCCTGAGGGCCGAGTGATGTGAGAAATATATGTGAGATGGGGTGGGAAACATTACCTGCAGTAGTAGTGGACTCCCCGCGAATCTAGTCATCTCCCGGCAATGAAAAGCATCCAAACCCATCAATATCTCAGCTAGCGTCATGGTGATGCAGCTCTTGCCCTCTTTTAAGCCCTCGGCAACTTCAATCAAACGAGTGCTAAACCCTCCAGAGTTCGAGGCAAGCAAGAAATAAGACAACATGCACAAGCAAAGTGCATGTCGCCGATAACCCTGCCAATGATGATCACTGCGGAATCAAGCTTGGAATGTCCAGTTCTCTGTCGTGAATCAATGACCGAGCGTCATACAAAGTAAGGCCACACATTCTTCCTAAGGCTTGGACGTGGCCGGAGCGGAGCTGAGGCAAGATTTCTTCGTCGCGCTCGAATATTATTAAAGCTTGGAAGTCCTCGAAGGTGGGACACATCTCTTGTCTGCCAAAGCTAAAGACGTGTGTCACCGGGTTCCAAAACCTTGCCGCGGCATGAAGGAACAGAAAACGCAGCGGGGTGCGACTCAACGTGAATAGTGTATTTATGCCAAAGCTCGGAAATTCAGCTTTTCCAAGCCATCCAAGTTGGCAATCCAATTTGTGAGATTTTGGACAAGAAATGCTTCCATTTGGTGCAAAAACTAAGTTGAAATGGAAAAACTACGAAGTTGGGGCTTTTGTAGAAGATAAGGTGTTGAGTGGAAGACAGGTGACAGCATTCTGGAGGTTCTTGCCATTGTTGGCCGATCGGCCAAAAATAGTGCCGACCGACCATCTTTTGTAGCCGATCGGCTAGTAATGATGGCCGATGGTCATTTCTTATGGCTGATGGCCTCTCACCTTGGCCGATGGCCCTTTCTTTTGTTCTCTGGGCCGTCTATGTGTTGGAGATGTTGAGAACTTGTGACTTGTTCCACTTCGAAGGCCTTTCGGTGATGATTTTGCGAAGTCACGCCTGTGTTACTTCAATTTGTTTATCGAGTTGTTGTACTTTTGTTTATCGAGTTGCATTTTGTGTTCTTTAATTCTTGTCTTGCTTATCGAGTTGTATTTACATTTGGTTAGCATGTCAAGTTCTTTGTTTTGCTTATCAAGTTGTTTTGTTGTTAGTCGGTTCGCTACCTGATTAATGCAATTCGAGTGTTTAGTTTTCAAAACAAAGTTCAATCTCATTTACATTGTTATGTAATATGATGCGATGCTTAGAATGTACAAATGTAACACTTTTTTCAACAAAAAGAGTTGTTTCATTCCATCATATTTTCTTTTGCAAAAGTACATAGTTTTGAAGAAACATAAAATCTGCCTGACGCAATACAATGTGCTTAAACTACTGGTAAAAAGAAAAATAAAGCAAAAAAAAAAAAGAGCAACATCTGGATTGGCGCCGGTCGCCTCAAGTGTGAGAGTCTCTCCTCGTCCTCTTCCTGGACGAAGGTCCAGGATCGTCACCATCGGCTCCGCTGCTAGAGTCTGAGTCCGAGCCATCTCCACCCTCATCTTGAGATGAATCTGCCTTTGCATCAGACTCATCGTCATCTGAGATGGGCGTCCGCGAGCTACTCCCAGAGTGAGTACTCCTGGCTCTGTTGTGGCTGCGTACTGAGATCCCTCGTCCTACTCTCCCCGCTCGTCGGGCAGGTACTGAAGGTCCTGCTGAAGCACCCCCTGTAGCCGGTATCTGGAATGGGGCCTGAAAAGAACAAATTGGTAGATGCATCAGTTATGCTATGCGAAGTCGAGTATGGTATCGAATACAGTGTATGAGTACAGTGTATGAATGCCATGAGCAGTATATGAGTACAGTGTATCAATGCTGTGAGCAGTATGTGAGTTACAGTGTATCAGTGCCATGAGTGATATGTGATTGCAGTGTATCAAGTGCCGTAGTGATAATGTGATGTATCAGATTAGTATGAAACAGATTATGCAAGGTTTTGGGACCGAGGTTGAAAGAACTTACCGGGATACTATAAATGCTGAGCAAGTCTATGCTCTTCTGCAACATCCCCATCACCGAGGCTGTCAGCTCCAGTGCCTGTCCAGTGTACTCGATCGAAGCCTGCAAAAGTGTTGAGGTAATTAGTATTCTGCGGGATATCAACTGAAATGAAATGACTGTACAGCGTGAAGAGTATAGCACATACCGGGGTCGAGCCGCGAACTCCGATGAGCTCATGATCAGCCGGAGGAGGAGCAATGGGTATTTGATAAGTCTCCCCACTCTATCCTTGGCATGTCATGGTGGTGGGTAGCTCTGGCCACTCCGCTCTCCGTCCCCTCCGGGACCCACTCCTGTTGCGGGCCTGAGTCACCCTCGGCGCTCCCGCTCCTCCCATAAGGGCTGCAAGCCTCTCTCTCTCAACTCGGCGAGCACTGGCCAAAGGCCGCATGAGATAAGTCTGGATGAAGATGGTGTAGTCGCTCTCAACTCTGAAAAAGTCAGCGTCCCAGCCGATGGTGAAGTCAGTCATCTCCTCCGGGGTGTACCTCTCTGTATGCCTCATATAGGTGGGAGGTGGCCTCGGGACTATCTGCTCGGGTCAGCCAAGGGTCTACCGCAGGAAGTGCTCTCCCAAGTACCAAGCCCGGCAAACCGGACCCTCCAGCAAGACTCAAAATCGGGCAGTCTCCCGAGTACCTATGTACTGGTCTCTCACTGTATTTGGTAATGCGGCCCAAGGCTGCCAGGTGATCTGCAAATGACAGGATATACAGTTTGTTATATACTTTTGAAAGTACAATGTAAAGCGAAGCTTAAATAAACTGTAATGTTTGAAATACCTCAGTTGCGGTAATGGTGTCGAAGTATCTGCGGAAGAACAGGAAAGACTCTCGTGGTCTCCGCTCGCACCTCACATCGTATCGATAAGAATATGGGACAGCAAGGGGCATGTCCACCTCCGGCTCTGGAGCAAGCCTCGGAAAGTAGGCATGCACCCACAACTACAGAGTGTAATAGGGTAAGAATGAGTATGCTTATCAGTAAGGTAGTATGCAGATAGAGTAGAAATCAGAGAATAGTGTGCAGTGTATTGTGCAATGTGTGCAATGTACAACCAGTGTAAAGCAGATTGCGTGTATGCAGTGTGTGTGGTGTACAAATAGTGTAAGGAAAAACTGTAAAACAGAAAGAGAAGGTGTACCTCCCAAGCTCGCCAGTAGCCTCCTAGCAGATGTCCATTGCGGCGGGATGAAGAGCTCATGTACCCGTAAAGCGTGGCCAAACCTACGCCACCCCAGTCATAGCGTCAGATCCTGGTCACGTCCACTAGTGCGCTCAGCAGATAGAGGGTAACTGTGTTCGCCCGGTCGGTGAAGAGGGTGGTGCCCAGCAAGAACATAATGAACCCTCGGGCATACTGCTCGACCTCCTCGCGGGTCGTCGGCATCTGCACTCTGAACTGGTCCTCGAACCACGAGTATCTCACAAACCTTGGCCGGGAGAGAGGTAGGCGAGCACCAAGCAAGAAGATCTGGGCAGTATCCCATTCGCCCATATTAGTATCGAAGGGAATCGGATCACCCCTACTCCAATGCCGGTGAGCATGGAGAAGTCAAAGGGGGTCATCGTCATCTCCCCCGTTGCGGAAAGGTGGAAGGAATCAGTGGTGTCCCACCACCTCTCCACCAGCGTGCCTAGAAGGGGCCTACTCACAGTGAGGCGCGAGAGTCCCATGCAGAATGCGCCAAAACCGGCTTGATCAACGATGTGGCGGACCTCATCAGGCAACTCCATGTACCAACCTCGGGCAATGGTATTCCTATACACCCGGAAGGCATAGGAATCTCCCTGTGTTCAAGGCAAACAGATGTGAAGCAGTGTCAGAAATACAGTGTTTGAATATGTTCAGAATTGATGAAAATGCAGTGTGTGTGCATGTGTTCGAGTTTACACAGATATCGTGTATGAGTGTGCTCACGGTGGACTAAGTATGTGATTTACAAGTGTGTTTGTGATGATCAGATAAAGGGCAGTATCGACCATCCAAGATATACGATCTACATTGCAGAAAGTAAAGAAGAAGATTATACCTCAGCGGCGCCGTAAGAAAGGTGCAACTCCGGCTCGTGTAGCAAGAGCTCCAATGGCGCACCTCGCGCGTAGCTCCTGAACTGGTGGATGCTATCAAGAGGCAGTACATGTATCGCGGGCCGGTATGTCGTCGAGTCGAAAGGTCGAACACTGAGAGGCAAGAGCTTGACCTCGGGATCCATATCCATCTCTAGGGGAGTCCCACCCCATGGAATATCGTCCGCCATCTCGAGAAGAGTGCAAAAATGGCCGAGGGTATGAAAAGTGGGCAAGAATGCCAAAAGTCGACCGAAAGTCAACCCCGAGGGGTGAAAAATGAAGGAAAATGACAAGGCTCGAAAGAGGGCACGAAAATCAAGGTAAACTCGGGGGAAAACAAACCCCAAGTGATGGAAATCAAGAATGTGGCACTGAAATCACGTTTCGTTCGGTTCAAAGTGTTTGGAACGAAGAGGGTTTCGCGAATCGAAAGTCGCGGGAGGCTTGAAAACAAAAGAAAAGCTCGGATCGAAGGGAGAAAAATGACCTAGAGAGAGAGGGGAATGATTTTCGGCTAAGGAGAAGTGAGGAAATAGGGTTTGGAACCCTATGCTTAAAGACCCGAAGCAAATGGACAAAATTGCCCTGAATCTGCCACTTTTGGCCGATCGGCCAAATTGTTAGCCGATTGGCTAAATTGTTGGCCGATGGATGGCCGATGGCTCCCCCTGGTGGCCGATAGACCTCCAATGCCCTTGTTTGGGTCAATTCTGTTGATTGGTGTCGTCATCTTTCAAGAACGTGCAAGAAAATACACTTATGAAGTTTAAACGGCCTTTATAGTGGCCTCGAACCGTGTCTTCCGTGTGCAGCACTCGATACACACGAGGTGTATCCTTTTTCGTATCCTTTTGTATATTGCAAGATTCAAGAATTGCTCGAAAATTGCTTTCGAATATCTTGCCTTACAAGTGTGTCGTCATGCTTGTAAGGCGCGCGCATTTGTTATACGTATTTTCGCTCTTGCATTGAGCATGCCTCATCTCGTTTTAAAGTTGCATCCCCAACATTGCGGATAACATGCCTTTACCTTGCTTACGTTGAACGTGTGCCTCTCTTGGTTGTCGTATTGTTATGCACATTGCTTGCGTTGTCGCGCATGCTTTACTTACATGTGTTCATGCACATTTCCTCGCATTGTTATGCACATTGCTTACGTTGTCACGCATGCTTTACTTACATGAGTTCATGCACATTTCCTCGCATTGTTATGCACATTGCTTGCGTTGTCACGCATGCTTTACTTACATGTGTTCATGCACATTTTTTCGCATTGTTATGCACATTGCTTGCGTTGTCGCGCATGCTTTACTTACATTTGTTCATGCACATTTCCTCTCATTGTTATGCACATTGCTTGCGTTGTCGCGCATGCCTTTCTTGCATTGTTATGCACCCCATGGTTTGCGTTGTCGTGCATGCCTTTATTGCATTGCTATGCACTTGGCTTACGTTGTCGCGCATGCCTTTCTTGCATTGTTATGCACTTTTTTATCCGCGTTGTCACACACACTTAGGTTGCATTGTCATGCATCCCCTTACTTGCGTTGTCACGTTTGTTTTACTTGCATTATCACGCTTGTTTCAGTTGCATTGTTATGCACTCTTTATTTGCGTTGTTGCACATGTTTTACTTGCATTGTTATGCTCGTTCTAGTTGCATTGTCATACATCTTTTCACTTGCATTGCTATGCACCTTCTCACTCGCATTGTATATGCATGTGTTTATCTTGTTTTGAAATAATATCTTGATCTAACGATTGAAAATGTGTTTCTACTATATTGTACCTATTGAATTTCTTTCTTTTGCAGGCACGATATTGTATGTACGGTTCATTCAAGAGAAGTTCCGATTCAGCTTGACTGTTACCCCTCTGCACTCGCGTTTGGCATGCGTTTGGACGTATCTCTCTCCTCTCGCGTTTGGCACGCGTTTGGATGACTGCGCTTTCTTGCACAGTCATTTCCTCTCATGCGTGCGATACGCTGAGAGATGCTGTGTTTTAGACTCCAGGTGTCCTCGGTAGTCACTTTTAGTCTTCTCCGTGTGAGACGCAGTGAGAATTGCATAATTTTCTTACATCCTCTCTGTTGGAATGTGTAGGACTGTTGTTTCTTATTCGCTTGCTTAAAATGTTGTATTTGTTTTGCATGAATGCTTCATTACAGCTCTCTTTGTATGATCATAAGTTATGTTCGGTATCGTGCATGTCCTTTGCATTCTTGCCCTTACCTGCGGGTGCATCTCTTTGTTATCTTGTATGCTTGTCTAAGTCTTCGGTCTCGTCAAAAATGGGTCGTCTCTGGTCTTTGACATTCACTCCGGCCATCTTATGACTTTCGAGTTCTATCAAAGAAGGGCAACTGTAGACACCCCATTTTTGACCGTCCTTAAGACTTGGACGTCATCGTTTGAACACTCGGTGATCATCCATGCTCGTGTTCGTTTTGAGTTCCCGAAGGTCTCGGCTGCGCGCTTTACCTTAGGATCTCTCAACTTGTCTATTTTGTGCTTGGTTGTGGACAAAGGACTTGCAGTTTTGCTTCTAAGGGAAGAGGGTGGCTTGTTGGCCATCCCTACAACCCATCAGCCAAGGCCTTATGCCGTCGGCCTTGTTTTCTTTCCATCGGCCATAAGTGTTGGCCGATCGACACTGTTTTTGGTCGATCGGCCATATTTTCTGGTCGAGACCTTTCTACTTGCTTTTGCAGATATTTTCTTGTCAGCTGTGACAGCTGGTGAGCACAAATCTTATCCTCCATACACGCGTATGGAGGGATTGATTCAAGTCCTTAGCTTCTTCAACAAGCTTAGGAATTGAATTTCTATAAAAAATGAGACCCCTCTCCCTTTCCGGAGGTTCTGAAAAATTGAGATACAAGTTATATATCTCTCTCTCTCTGTATATTTTACCTCTCTCTCTATATTTGCACCCATTTGTGCTCAAAAGTGTAATTTCTTGACACTTTTGCACTAAAGCACCTACTAGAACACCATCATTTTGTTGCTGAGGTACTTAGGAGCTGGTGTTAGTGTTTTTGAACTGGTTTAAGTTCAAAAAAGCTGCTGGAGTTGTGGTTTTCAAGGTGTTCTTCAAGGGTGAGTCAACTAGCCTTTAAACCCTTGTTTTGGTTTAAGCTTTTGGACCTATTTGCATGCTGATTTAAGCTTAACTTTCTACTGGAAAAAGTTCCGATTTTGCATGTTTATAATGTTTGTTTAAAGTCACTTTTGTGTTAGGGGTAGTCTACCTCCTCTTAGGCCTTGTTTGGTTTTGTTCTTGTGCCATCTTTTTAAGCTATTAGGATCACTTTGTTTTGACCTTCTCACCACTAAAACTCAGAGGAATTTCAGTGGTGAAAATGTTGTTTTAAGGTCCCAAATAGGAGAGGGTCATCCCCTCTCCTTGTGTCTTGCATGCTTGTATAGATGGCTCATCAAAATAGCATGTTTGTTTAGCATGTTTTGGTTCCATTTCAGCAAGTTTTTGGTATTGTTTTGCCATGCTATGCCTCTATTTTAGGTTGGTTTGATAGCATCTTGCATGCTTCACATACTTGTAGTGCAATTTTGCATGCTAGCATAACATGCATCATGTGTTTGGACCATCATTCTTGCATGTTTTGGCTCAACTCCAAAAAGCTTTTAGCCTTGTTTTACTATGCTTAAGGTCTAATTTGTGTTGTTTTAGTCATTCATGCATTCCTTTGTATAGCCATGGTTCATTCTAGCTTGTTAGCTTTGAGTCTCCAAGTCACTAGCATGCATTGCTCGGGCCATGTACATGATTTGGCATCATTTAACATGATATTTCAGAGCATGTTTCATTGCCATGCCCTCACATCTTTCACTCTTTTGATGCTTTGAAGGTTTGGTTCTCTATGCCTCAAGTATGGGTCATTGTGCATGCCACCATGCTTAGGCCTTTGGGCTATCATTTCAGTGCATTTTTTGTGTTATTTTGACATGCCATAACTCTGATTTGTGTTGGTATAGTCACTTCATGTTTGGTCTTGGTGGTGTAGTGTAATCCTCCATTTTGGCCTCGCATGCTTGTTGTTTTAACCCTCTATGCTAGCTTGTTTTAGCTTTGTTCCGTGCATGTTTTAAACTCATTTTGGCATGCTCTAGGACTGTTTTGGGTTGTGTTGGCCATGTGCTTCATGTATTGCATAGTTATAGTGCAAGTACCTTTGTTAGCTTCAAGCTTTGAGCCCTCTTGCATGCCATACTTGTATTGTTTGGTTGATTTGGTATCATTCCATGCATGATTTTAGAGTTTATGGTGTTATTGCACATCCATGCTTGTCACTCTTTCCATGCTTTGAGGATTGTCCTCTTATGCCTTAATTCTTGAGCCAATTGGCATGCATGCTTGTCTTGTATTTCATGTCTTCACTTCAACATTCTGGCCACTGTTTTGGGCATGGCTGAGGTCTGTCCATATCCGGTTTAAGTCCATCTTGCATGCTTGTTTGCATTACATGTTGTTTGCATACTTTTTGTTTACATAGTTGTTGGCATGCTCATGTTGCATTGGCTTTGTTTGCATACTTAGGCTGCGTTGCATTAAGTTGGCATGCCTTTGGCTTTGATAAGTCAATCATGTTGCATTACATTGTTCACATGCCATTAGTATTACTAAGTCAATCATGTTGCATTACATAGTACTTGCATGCTCATGTTGCATTAGCATCGTTTGCACGCCATTAGTTTTGTTAACTTGTGCATGCATTGCATTGCATTTTGTTTGGATATAGTGTTAGTTCAAACACGAGGAACGAGGGACGTTTCATACTTGAAATGATGAAACATGTCTCAATTCTCGGTCGCCGACCCTCTTGATCATGCATGAAAAAGGTTAAGGCATTTATGTGTTTTTGTGTATTCATTAGCCATTGATTTGTGCAATTCAGCCTCTTTGGCCATCATGCATTGAAATGCGTGATTGATGGCTCGAGAGCCGAGCACTACACACCTTTGAGCCTTAGACATAATAAAGGGTGTAGTTGCGCACACATTTTCTTGCAAATACATTGCCATGCCTCTGTTTATGCTTTGTTGCAGCAAAAGGAGAGTTTGCAGGAAGACATGGTTGATCGACTCTCTGGTGTGCCGATCGGCTATCAATAATTGGCCGATAGCATTGAAATTGGCCAATGACCTTTTTCCTTTGGCCGATGGCCATGCCTCTTGGCCGATGACTTCTCAGCATGTCCATGAGGTGAATCAGAAGTGTTTTGGAGATTGGCACAATTTTCAGAAGTCTAAAACAGTGCAAACAGAGGCAACATGAGGCATGGTAACGGATTTCCGAGCAAGGCGATCGAGCATGCATCTTTGAACTCTTGGAACTAAGCTGAGGCTTTGTAATTTGTAATTAGCTTTACTTGTTAGTTAGCTTTTGAATTTGTAATTAAACTAGCTAATTTGTTAATTAGTTAACGTGTTGTAATAATTAGCTTAGTGTTAGCTAGTTATTCAATTTGATTATGTAATAATTAGTCTAATTAGATTATTAGATTAGTTACTTAGCGTAGCTTTCATTCGGACCCTCCGTCGAGAGGACAAATGTTGTAATAAGTGTGCGTGAGTGTGTGAATGTCTTTCAACCCCCACGTCTTTCTTCCTTTTACTTAACCGCTTACGATGGTTAGTTCTAGGACATATTTCAATTAGCATCCTTATGCTTGCATGTTTGCATTCATTCATTTGTCTTGCATGCACCGGGCTCAGCGCATCATACAAACTGCATTTTATTTCAATACCGATTTGAATACATGTTATCAAGTTGCATTTCATATGCCATCTTAGAATAGCCGAGCCTATCTTAGCTGTATTTTGCATGTGTTGCATTAGGCATTGTTGACATAGCTAGGATCATGCATTGATTACTAACTAGCTTCTTGTTTTGGCTCGGAGTACTAGGTAAGCTTTTACGTTTTAGCATACTGCATGCGTGTAAGTGTTGCCATATTTAGCATGCTTGCCATGAGGCTAACTGCTTAAATGTTCAACTGCATGAATGCCTGTGAGTGAAGGTTGGATTACTTGAATTGGAACAATTCATTGATTACGAGTTTCAAACCCACTTTGCGAAGTGGCAAAATCTTGCTTTCTAAGCCCACTCGAGTGTGGCAAAATCCACATCTTAGCCTATTTGCAAGTAGTACCTTCAAACCATTTTCAAACAAACAAACATGAGATGTTTTGTTCTAACTTAGGCGATCTAGTCTATACTTGTATGTTTTGCGCATCATGTAGTAAGGTTAGCTAATAAACCGGAATAAGAGCACATGTGTTTTCAAAAAAACAAAATATCATGTTAGTAAAGGCCGATCTTTAGATCGGGCGAGCGGGGGTGCTCATTGCATGACTTTTCCCTCTCGTACCCAAGTTCCCGGGCCGAGGAAACTTTGGTAATGACGGACACGTGGCCTTAGGCACGAGTCAGGGTTTCCTAAATTTTCCAAAAACAAAATATTTATGTGGCGACTCTGTATCTGGCAAAGCAATCCATGTTTGGTACTTCTTTATTAAAATCAGTTTTCCAAAACGATTTGCCAGATTTGGACTCTTTGGTGATTTATCAATCTTGCATTGCACTTTGCAAGATTAGATTCAGAACCGTGACTTTGAGTCTGAACTGTAGTAGCTAATGAACAAAACGATTTCGCGCCTTCGCGCGCGGAGCGGGAGTTCGGGCACATCTACAACAGTATTCACAAAAACTGCATGTCCAATTGGTCTAATCACACGAGATGCTGAAATGTCTCAAGAAATTCGTGATATTGCTCATTCGTTTGTGTTGTACAATAGCCCAGAGATAGAAAAATATTTGGAGTAGGTGTTTCATTGAATTATGTTTATGCTTAGCTTTTTTATTTTTGGAACTACGTAGTAATCACTTTTATTTCTTTATTTTTTTTTTTGAGTAGGGAACACAAAAATCTATTACAAACCCGAGCTGGACATGACATAACCCACGTACGACGACAAGAATTTCCCAAGTGGTTTAAAGAGAGGGTAAAACATTTATAATTTTTTGACATTTACAACTTAAACAAAATTAAAGTTTTATAAAATATCGTCATTCATAAATTATTTACTTATTGTTTGTTACATGTAATTATAGATAAATAGATTGAGAGTGGAAGAGTCATCAGAGGCAATTGATGAATTGTGGTCATTAGCAAATGGTCCTAATTTGCTAGTGAAAGAGTACTCAGGTTGCATAATCAATAGTAGCCGGTTCCATACTCGAGATCTAGACAACCGTCGTACGAATCAGAATAGTGGTGTGCTTACACAAGGGGATTATGAAGGAAAATTGCATGCCTTCTACGGTCACTTGTGCAAGGTTTTGGAATTTGACTACATATGTGATAAAAAGGTTGTTTTGTTCCAGTGTGAATGGTACAACACTGGTAACACTGGTAGAAACAGAACAATACGATTTTATACATATTGCACAAGCATTAACGTGAAAAGTCGGTGGTACCATTCTGACCCATATATCCTACCTAGTCAAGCTAAGCAAGTCTTCTATTTGAATGATACCAAATTGGGTGAAGCTTGGAATGTCGTACAAAGGGTGTAACATAGAGGTGTCTATGATGTTCCAGACGCTAGTGATGGAGAATTATTGGATCCTTCAGAAAATAATGATGTGTTCCAACAAGAAAACATTACTGATGTTGTTCCAATTGACATTGACCCAATTGTTTAATACTGTAGGGATGATGTTGAATTCAATGTTATTTCAGAAGTAGGGTCATTAGATGAGATAATAGAAGAAAATAGAGATGATGAAGGAGATGAAGAACATAACATTCCTGATGTTGATATGGATCCTGATATGGATTATGATATGTAATTTTTATTTTATACTTTATTTTTGAACAGATGTTATTAATTAATGTAATTTTTATTTTATATGTTTATGTTACTTTCTTTTTCTTCTTTTATTTAATGGTGCATGATGACATTGTCTATATTTTTCAATTAAATTGAATTATGTTATATAGTTGTAGAAAATGGTCCGAGGCAAAAAACAATGGTTGCAACCAGGTGATTTGAGAACTAAGAAGCTAACAGAATACGAGAAACAAAGAAATAAGCGAATCAAGGAGAATTGTGAGATAATGACCAATCTTGAATGAAGAATATTACAAATTCTTTAGTGAGTGCGGTTCAGCCCAAATGTGCAAATGCAAGGGAAAAGGGAATTAGGGTTGAGGTAGATGATGATGTTGAGTATAACCCTTCAGAGAGTGAGGATGACAATGATGATGAGTCATTGGGTTCCTTTGACCACGAGGTATTGTACACATTATTTTATATTTGTGTGTGAACATGTCTTTTACTATTTACATTTCTTCTTCACATATCTTACACATCATATCTTTTTTAAAATATATTTTAACTGTGTTAAATATCATTTTTACTATTTGATTATGTTATTTTAGGAACAAGAGATGGCACCAGGACTCTGTTTACAGTCTCATTCATGGCCATCAACTCCCACCCCAGAGGAAATGATGGATCCCCCAAGTCAGGAGGTCGGTACCCAACCCTTACCACCTCATAATGTGCAACCTGAGCGCAAGGTGACTACATCTAGCAGTGTTGATAAGTTTGCAAAGTTGTTTTTAAGGTTTAACTTGCATTTGTTTACTTATTAACTCAATTAATATTATGTCCTTACAGCATCACATGACAGACATGGTTGTGGCCCGACAAGCGGCATATAGGCCCATCGCATTGTTGATAAGGATGGGAAGATGTTAGTTCCTACACCTGAACAGTTTCGTGCACCAGTAGGAGATAACACCTCTAAGTTGGTCTCCAAGATTGGTATAGAGGTTCGAACGTAGTTACCAAACCTGAGCGTTCGTAGATGGAAGAAGGTGAATGCTGTTGATAAGGAGCCGATGATCCAACGGTTAGCGGTAATTATTGACAAACTCTTGTCTTTGAAATTGTAGCATTGTTTGTGATAAGGCTTCAAATAAAAGGATATGACTGTTCATTTCTTGATTTATACTTTATTTTGAACATATTGTTTTGGACTATTGTTTTGATTTATACTTTAATTAGTTATGGTTTTCATGTTTAGGCTCTGGTTCTTTTTTTATTTTTATTTTTATTTTACAGGATCAGTTTGATCTACAAGGCAATCAGACTGATGTTGTAAAGGCTTTAGACACACAGTTTGGTCGACGATTGAGTGGTTTCACCTATAAGTTGCACAAACAATACAAGCAACTTAAGGATGTAAGAGAGGAGGATTACGTGAGAAGCCACCCACCTGCAAGAGTTGCTCTTAATCAGTGGACACCTCTAATTGACAAGTGGAATAGTCAAAAATTCAAGGTAAAATGTTATATATATGTTAATTATCAAAAATTAAGTTTTTTCTTACTAATGTTATCTTTTCTTGTTTTTATTGGTGTTTCAATTGTGTAGGAACAATCACCAGCTAATGTGAATAATAGGATGCAAATGAAAACAAAACATCGATGTGGATCAAAATCAATCCCAGTCAGGGTACACAGCTCAGTGCGTTCTACTAATTTATTTTATTGGATTAGTAGGCTTTGTTATTTAAATATTTGAAATAACATTGAAAAACAAATGAAGCAGATAATTGCAAATGGCAAAGTGCTCGATTTAGTAGAATTTTACAAGTCCATCCACTACAATTCGGACATGCATGAATGGATTTCATCGAAGAGGCAAGTTAATTATGTATGTACAAGGCAATGTCTTTCAATTTTGATAAAATTATTTATTTTGCTGTGTAGGGTAGAATAACTAATACTTGTTTGATTTATATCAAATTAATAGGACAATATGATACAGACGCAAGCAGAGCACCTCTTGCAGACTAGTGCGATCCCCTTGACCCCAGAGGAGTTGTCAGTCAAGGTGCTTAAGCCTAGGCCAGGTTATGTGAAAGGACTCGGCATGAGGCTTTCTTCTTCCGTGAATACAATTGTTGCACCTGCTGAAAATAGTTACTATGTACAACACCTCGAGATGTAAATAGCACAACGAAATGAACAAATTACAAGGTTTGAAAAGTCAGAGAAGAAACAACGCAAGAAAATACAAAGTATCATAAAGTGTTTGAGGCAGAAAAGTATCACGGGAAATTTTGAGAGTGGGGAAAGTTCAGATTCTGATGGACAAGCTTCTTGGATAGCATATTATGTTTCTATGTTAATTTAGTAGAAATTTCTTCTTCAACTAAGATAGTGAAATATGCATGTAAAGGCTCGAAAAACATCACAAACACTGAAATATGCACGTGGCTCCCAATTAGAAAACTATTTTGAAATTTACACTATTCGAACATGTAGGCACGAAACGAAGTCAAAAAATGAACTTTTCTAACGCTTAAGCTGGAAAACAGGCCATCGGGGGCCAAAATCATATAACAGCCACGAGACGGCTCGAGAAACAACTCAAACACGTTGGGAAGGATCAACGTAAGTTTTGAAAACTTACGGAACTAGCACGGGACTCCCGGTTTGAAAACTAAGTCCAAAAATGCACTTTTTCACACTTAAGTTTAAAAATAGGTCATCGGCAGCCAAAATCGTGCAACAGTCACGAGACGGCTCAGGGAACACCTCAAATACATTGGGAGGGACCAACGTAAGTTGTGACAACTTATAGAACTAGCACGGGACTTCCGATTTGAAAACTTAGTCTAAAAATGCACTTTTTCACACTTAAGCTTGAAAAATAGGCCACCAGAGGCCAAAATCGTGCAACAACGATGAGACGGCCCGGGGAACACCTCAAACACCTCGGGAGGGACCAATGTAAGTTATGAAAACTTACAGAACTAGCACGGGACTCCCAGTTTGAAAACGAAGTCCAAAAATGCAAATTTTCACATTTAAGCTTGAAAATAGGCCATCGGAAGAGAAAATTGTGTAACAGCCACGAGACGGCCTGGGAAACACCTCAAACACCTCGGAAGGGGCCAATGTAAGTTGTGAAAACTTACGGAACTAGCACGGGACTCCCGGTTTGAAAACTAAGTTGAAAAATGCACTTTTTTCACACTTAAGCTTGAAAATAGGCCTTCGGGGGCCAAAATCGAGCAATAGCCATGAGATGGCCTGGGAAACACCTCAAACACGTCGGAAGGGAACAATGTAAGTTGTGGAAACTTATGGAACTAGCACGGGACTTCCAATTTAAAAACTAAGTCAAAAAATAAGCCATTGGAGGCCAAAATCGTGTAACAGCCACGAGACGGCCCGGGGAACACCTCAAACACGTCGGGAGAGACCAATATAAGTTGTGGAAGCTTACGAAACTAGCACGGGACTCCTGGTTAGAAAACTAAGTCCAAAAATGCACTTTTTTCACACTTAAGATTCAAAATAGGCCATCGGAGGCCAAAATCGTGTAACAGTCACAAGAAGGCTCGAGAAATAGCTCAAACACCTCAAAAGGGGCCAATGTAACTCATGAAAACTTACGGAACTAGCACGGGACTCTCTGTTTGAAAACTAAGTCTAAAAATGTACTTTTTTCACACTTAAGCTTGAAAATAAGCCATCGGAGACCAAAATCGTGTAACAGTCACGAGAAGGCCTAGGAAACACCTTAAACACCTCTGGAGGGACCAATGTAAGTTGTCAAAACTTATGAAACTAGCACGGGTCTTCCGGTTTGAAAACTAAGTCGAAAAAGGCACTTTTTCACACTTAAGCTTGAAAATAGGCCATCGGAGGCTAAAACCGTGTAACAGGCACGTGACAGCCCAGGGAACATCTCAAACACCTCGAGAGGGACCAATGTAAGTTGTGGAAACTTATAGAACTAGCACGGGACTCCCGGTTAAAACCAAGTCCAAAAATGCACTTTTTCACACTTAGCTTCAAAATAGGCCATCGGAGACCAAAATCATGTAACAGTCACAAAACGGCCCGTGGAACACCTCAAACAACTTAGGTGGCACCAATACAAGTTGTGGAAACTTATGGAACTAACACGGGACTTCCGGTTTGAAAACTAAGTCGAAAAATGCACTTCTTTCACACTTAAGCTTGAAAATAGGCCATCGGGGGCCAAAATTGTGCAACAGCCACGAGACGGCCAGGGAAACACCTCAAACACCTCGGGAGGCAATGTAAGTTCTGGAAACATACGGAACTAGCACGGGACTCCTGATTTGAAAACTAAGTCCAAAAATGCATATTTTCACACTTAACATTGAAAATAGACCATCGGAAGCCAAAATCATGTAATAGCTATGAGACGACCCGGGGAACACTTCAAAAACCTTAAGTGGGACCAATGCAAGTTATGAAAACTTACGGAACTAGCACGAGACTCCTAGTTTGAAAACTAAGTTGAAAAAGGCACTTCTTTCACACTTAAGTTTGAAAATAAGCCATCGGTGGCCAAAATTATGCAACAGCCACGAGACGGCACGGGCAACACCCTAAACACCTCGAGAGGGACCAACATAATTTTTGAAAACTTACGGAACTAGCACGGAACTTTCGGTTTGAAAACCAAGCCGAAAAAGGCACTTTTTTCACACTTAAGCTTGAAAATAGGCCATCGAGGGCTGAAATTGTGCAACAACCATGTGACAGCCCAGGGAACACCTCAAACACCTCGGGAGGGAACAACGTAAGTTGTAAAAACTTACGGAACTAGCACGGGACTCCCGATTTCAAAACTAAGTCGAAAGAGACACTTTTTTCACATTTAAACTTGAAAATAGGCCATCAACGGCCAAAATTGTGCAACAGCCGCGAGACGGCCTGGGAAACACCTCAAACACTTTAGGAGGGACCAACATAAGTTGTGAAAACTTATGGAACTAGCACGGGACTTCTGGTTTGAAACAAAGCGGAAAAAGGCAATTTTTTTCACATTTAAGCTTGAAAATAGGCTATCGGGGGCCAAAATCGTGCAACGGCCACAAGACAGGCCAGGGAACACCTCAAACACCTCAGGAAGGACCAATGTAAGATGTTAAAACTTATGAAACTAGCACGGGACTTCCGGTTTGAAAACTAAGTCGAAAAAGGCACTTTTTCACACTTAAGCTTGAAAATAGGCCATCGGGGGCCAAAATCGTGCAACAGCCACGTGACAGCCCAGGGAACACCTCAAACACCTCAGAAGGGACCAATGTAAGTTGTGTAAACTAATGGAACTTGCACGGGACTCCCGGTTAGAAAACTAAATCTAAAAATACACTTTTTCACACTTATGCTTCAAAATAGGCCATCGGAGGCCAAAATCGTGTAACAGCCATGAGACAGGCCGGGGAACACTTCAAACACCTCAGGAGAAACCAATGTAAGTTGTGTTAACTTACGGAACTAGCACGGGTGTAGACGTCCCCGAACGCCCCGGGAGGGTCAGTCCCGTTCTGTTCATTTGGGGTCACTACAGCTCAGGACTCTCAAATGTCACGGTTCTTAATCTGAACCAAAGAGTACAAATCCGGCAAATCGTTTTAAGAAAACAGATTTTTAGAAAAGAAGTGCCAAACATGGACTGCTTTGCCAGATACAGAGTCGCCACTTAAATGTTTTATTTTGGAAAATTTAGGAAACCCTGACTCGTTTGCCTAAGGCCACGTGTCCATCATCACCAAAGTTGCCTCGGCTCGGGAACTTGGGTACGATTGGGGAAGGTCACTTCGTGAGCACCCCCGCTCGCCCGATCAAAAATCGGCCTCTACTAACCGTGATATCAAGTTTTGAAAACATTGTGTGTTCTTATTCTGGTTATTAGCCTAGATTACTATGTGATGCGCATAACATACAAGTATAGACTGGGTCGCCTGAATTGGAACAAAACATTTCATGTTTGTTTTTTGAAAGATGGTTTGATGGTGCTACTCGCAAGTAGGCTAAGACATGGATTTGCCACCCTCGGGTGGGCTTAGAAAATATGATTTTGCCACTATCTAGTGGGCTTAAAACACGCATTTGATGAATTGTTCCAATCCAAATAACCTAACCTTCACCCACAGGCATTCAGGCAGTTATATCATGTAAGCACATAGCCTCATGGTAAGCATGCTATTCATGGCAGTCACTCACACGCATGCAAGGATGCTAAAGCATAAAACTTACCGAGTACTCCAAGCCAAAACAGAAACTACATTAGAAATCATGCATGATCCTAAGTATACAGAAATGCCTAATGCAACACATGAAAAATGCAACTATAGCAGGCCCGGTTATTCTAAACATGGCACATGAAATGCTACAACTAACATGTATTCAATTTGAAATTAAAAATACAATGCAGTTAGTATGATGCGCCAAGCCCGGTGCATGCAAAACAGATGAATGAATGCAAACATGCTATCATACTGTATGCTAATTGAAATATGCCCTAAGCTAACCATCATAAGCAGGTAAATAAAAGGGAAGAAAGACGTGGGGTTGGAAGACATACATCACACTCACCCACACTTATTACAATTATGCCCTCGCACAGAGGGTCCGAATAAATAATACAGTCCCAAATGAAAGAATAGTACAGTCCAAATATTACAGTCCAAATAATGTACAAATTCCTAATTAATTTACAAATTAACTAAGAAAGCTGTAAAACTGGCGTGCAAGCCAGGGACTGCCTTGATTCTGATGAATGATGTATGATGCATGCCCGGGCTGCCTTGCGCGGAAATCCATGACGATGCCCCAATTAGCCTCTGTTTGCACCTGTTCTTGAAATGCGTGCCAAGCCTCGGAAGACCGCTGATTCTTGATTTGCTGCAACAAAGAGCAGGAAAGGGGCATTGCAATGTATTTTCACAAATGTATGCATGCCTCGATCCTCGTGATGGCCGAGGAGTCGAATTGCACAATTTAATATGAAATGAATGCACATGAAAACACAACGAGACCTAACTCCATCATGGATGATCCGGAGTGTCGGTGACTGGGGAATTGAGACACATTTCGTCACTCGGAGTACGGGACGTACCTCATTTCCCGTGCCCGGGCTAACTCCTATCCCGAACACGATGCAATATGCATGACATGCATGAAGTGCAAGTAAGATGCAATCCTAACATACACAATGTTATGGAATGGCATACACGCTGCACGAGGTAATACACAACCGAGCATACACAATGCTATGGATGAAATGGCATACGCAATGCAATAATGGGCTTACACCAACATGAGAGAGCCTCAGCCACACTCACATAGGAGGCCATCAGATGAAAACAAGACAACTCGAAATGCGTGCACGCGTGCACGCAAACCGAGGACCGACCCTCAGGTACCGAAATGCCACTCTAATGAGACATGGCAAAGACATGGATTATGATATGAAAACATGCAAAAATCAGTAGCAAAATGAGGGGCAAAACAGCCCCGAAACAAGGCGAAATGACACCTGATGCATGGGATTTCTCCCGAAATACAAAACTAGGTACATGAAATGGCCTACAGCTATACAAAGCATGCATAATTGGTACATGAAGTATGAAGACAGAAGCTAGGCAGCCCCAAGACAAGCATGTTTACAGTTTAAAGCATGGCCAAACAGCAAGCACAAATATGGCAAAACTAGCATGCAAAAATGGTCCTAAATATGAGATAAAGAAGCAACTCACAGCTGCTGACCCCAAACAGATTAGGGCCCTTCAACAAAGTTTAATAGGGGCCCAAAACATGATCTTTTACAGTTTATGGCAAACCACAAAAACCAGCACAGGCATGGCTAAACTCTCATGCAAGAAATGGGCCAAAAGATGGCCAAAGAAGCAAGTGGTGGTTTCTGGCCTTAAACACAAAGGGGCCCTTCAACAATGTTGAAGAGGGGCCAAAAATAATACATTTTACAGTTGATAGATGGACCCAAAACAGTATGCAAATATGTCCAAAATGCTATGCAAAATGAGGCCAAAAAGAGAGATATAATACAAAGTATATAAAATATGCCTCAAACCATGAAAGATCCTTAATGAAACATGAATAATGGGCCAAAATAAGACTATTTTCAGTTCTGAAAAGAGCCCAAAAACAGAAGCACAATAGGCTAATAAATCATGCAAAATGGGGACCAAAGAGGGGTATAATGGCAAGTGATAAATGGAGGCCTCAAACAGCAATGAGCCCTTCAACAATGTTGAAGAAGGGCTCAAAATAAGCAACTTTTCAGTTCATGACAGAGCTCAAAACAATTTATACACAGGCCAAAAATATTACACAAGAAAATGGCATATGAGAGGGATAATGAAGTAAGTGCACCAAGGAGGCCTCAAACGACAAAAGTCCCTTAATGAAACATGAAATAGAGATAAAAAAAAACACTACTTTCAGTTATGGCTGGAGCTCAGATATACAAGAAAGAGAGGCTAAGAAATGTTGCAAAAAAAGAGCTAGAAAGAGGGAAATGGTAACTCACCCTTGTAGACTAATCTTTAGCAACTTCTTGGACCAAATTTGCTGCCTCCTAGCCTCTGAGAAGACCTCCAAGCTACTTGAAATGGAAGTGGTGGTGTGGTGCTAGGTGATGGTGTGTAAAAATGGTTAAGAACTTAAGGGGTTTTGAGGTTTAGAGTAGAGAGAGAGAGAAATTTAATGTGAGAGGCTTGATAGGAAATTTTCTTAACCCTAAACCAGCAGCTGGAGCTGCTGATATATAGGCAAAAATGGGGGGAAAAGGGGGGGGGGGAAATGGAGGGAAAAAATGGAGGGAAAACAATCCAAGTTTCCCTCCAAAAAGGCCAAAAAGTGGGATATAAAGGCAAGTGGTAGCTTCTGGACCCAAATGTCCGAGAGCCCTTCAACAAAGTTTAAGAGGGACTCAAAAAAAGACACTTTGTAGTTTATGACCAAGTCCGAAACAGCTCACAAGTAAGCCTAAAATACCGCGCAAAAATAGGCCTAAAAGAGCGTTAAAGAAGCAAGTGATAGGAGGAGATCTCAAACAGTAAAAGGTCCTTAATCAAACATGAAAAGGACCTCAAAATATGACTATCTCAAGTTCAGGTCAGAGCCCAAAAATGCAGAATGGAGGTTCGGGAGCCAAAACACGCAGTTCGGGGCCCCGAAAGTGGGCTGTTAGGCACCGGAAGTGGTGTCCGACCACGAAGTTGGTCTCTCGGACCACAGTGTCCCTCAAAAGGGAGGAAATAAGGTGTGTGCCAAAAATCGGAGCAAATGGAGGTGGTTAAGCGGTCTCGAACCGAGGCACACGACCGTCGGCTCCGAAAAATCAGAAACCGAGCTCCAAACGGGCAAAATGGCCTACGACCACGAAACGTAGCCTACGGCCACCGAGAGATGATCTACGAGACCTCTCCCTCCCTTCGGGAAGAGAAACAGAGAAAATCGAGCCTGGTTCGCAAACCGAGGCAAGACACGAAAGAGCTCGGAAGTCCGGAGGCAAGGCTCGCAGCCGAGACTCTGAAACTTCTGAATGAGTACAATATGCACCATCACCGAGCGCTCAATCGGTGACGTCTGAGTCTTAAGGTCGGTAAAAAATGGGGTGTCTACAATTGCCCCTCTTTGACAGAACTCGAAAGTCATAAGTGACGGGAGTGAATGTCAAAGCCTAGAGACGACCCATTTTTGACAAGGCCGGAGACTTAGACAAACAGGCAAGATAAACAGAGATGTACCTGCAGGCAGGGGCAAAATGCAACATGATATGCAGGAAGATTTTGATAATTGGACTTATACGCTACGCGAAGCCGGTTTGGAAATTGGACTTATACGCTACGCGAAGCCGGTTTGATAATTGGACTTATACGCTACGCGAAGCCGGTTTGAAAATTGGACTTACACGCTACGCGAAGCCGGTTTGATAATTGGACTTATACGCTACGCGAAGCCGGTTTGAAAATTGGGCTTGTACGCTACGCGAAGCCGGTTTGAAAATTGGACTTATACGCTACGCGAAGCCGGTTTAAAAATTGAGGATTCATACAATGCACTGTAACGTAGTGGCTAAAATGCAATGTAATAACTAAGAGGTAAAGGTACCTTACAGGGGCAATTGGCAATGACTTACCTCATGCTGCTGGGGATCTTTCGGTTCTTCTTGGTTGAACTGCAGGTACTACTTTTCTCCCTGACTATGGTCGCAGTTTTCCCTATTCTCCAACAGGGTGACAGACTAGGTTGATTCGGTATCCAGAATTGAGGCGCATACAGATGCTATCTCAATCTATGGGGCTGCCATACAAATTTCAAGCCGAGGATATACCCCTGGGTATTTAAACCAGACTTTAGTCTCGGAAATCCCGAACCTTTGCGTTCTAAGCATAAGCCATTCGAACTCTAGTTTCCACCATCTCAATTGGTCTCATAGGAACTCACTACAAACACAGGTAGGTGGCTATACCAGACCACTGGAAGTCGTTCGGGCATGACAAACACCAAAGGAATTACACCTTTAGAGGATTTAAGGTCTCCTAGACCAGGAGTGCACAAGATAGTGCGAATAAAGATGCAGGATTTAAGGTCTCCTTAGACCGGACGATAAAACAGATATGGTGCAATGGATGTAACAGATGTGATGCAATAGATAATAGATGCGATGCAACAGAGAGTACAATAGATGTAAAATGGTGACATACTCCAACCACGTTGGACTCGTGAGTGGAGGAAGAATAAGGAAAATTAATCAGGAGCGCGCTCCATGCATCCTAAGATAAATTCCAGACATGCTGAAATCGTGTGAGGAAGGGGACAAAGAGAGAAACATAGAGACTTATCTCAGTGTTTCAGAATGGTATAAGCATTGGAACGTATTCCGAACGCTTTTAACCGAAGGGGGAGAAACATAGGGACGTATCCCGGTGTTTCAGAATGGTGTGAGCATTGGAACGTATTCCGAACACTTTTAACCGAAGAGGGAGAAACCTAGGGACGTATCCCGGTGTTTCAGAATGGTGTAAGCAGTGGAACGTATTCCGAACGCTTTTAACCGAAGAGGGAGAAACATAGGGACGTATCCCAGTGTTTCAGAATGGTGTGAGTATTGGAACGTATTCCAAACACTTTTAACCGAAGAGGGAGAAACATAGAGACGTATCTCGGTGTTTCAGAATCGTGTGAGTATTAGAACGTATTCCGAACACTTTTAACCGAAGAGGGAGAAACATAGGGACGTATCCCGGTGTTTCAGAATGGTGTGAGTATTGGAACGTATTCCGAACACTTTTAACCAAAGAGGGAGAAACATAGGGACGTATCCCGGTGTTTCAGAATGGTGTGAGTATTGGAATGTATTCTGAACACTTTTAACCGAAGAGGGAGAAACATAGGGACGTATCCCGGTGTTTCAGAATGGTGTGAGTATTGGAACGTATTCCGAACACTTTTAACCAAAGAGGGAGAAACATAAGGACGTATCCCGGTGTTTCAGAATGATGTGAGTATTGGAACGTATTCCGAACACTTTTAACCGAAGAGGGAGAAACATAGGGACGTATCCCGGTGTTTCAGAATGGTGTGAGTATTGGAACGTATTCCGAACACTTTTAACCGAAAAGGGAGAAACATAGGGACGTATCCCAGTGTTTTAGAATGGGAGAGAAACGTAGGGACGTATCCCGGTGTTTTAGAATGGTGTGAGTATTGGAACGTATTCCGAACACTTTTAACCGAAGAGGGAGAAACATAGGGACGTATCCCGGTGTTTCAGAATGGTGTGAGTATTGGAACGTATTCCGAACACTTTTAACCGAAGAGGGAGAAACATAGGGACGTATCCCGGTGTTTCAGAATGGTGTGAGTATTGGAACGTATTCCGGTGTTTCAGAATGGGAGAGAAACATAGGGACGTATCCCGGTGTTTCAGAATGGTGTGAGTATTGGAACGTATTCCGAACACTTTTAACCGAAAAGGGAGAAACATAGGGACGTATCCCAGTGTTTCAGAATGGGAGAGAAACGTAGGGACGTATCCCGGTGTTTCAAAATGGTGTGAGTATTGGAACGTATTCCGAACACTTTTAACCGAAGAAGGAGAAACATAGGGACGTATCCCGGTGTTTCAGAATAAAGATGCGGGCATTGGAACGTGTTCCAAATGCTCTAAAGCAAAGGAGGTCTAAGCCGTCGCACGCGCGAGGAGAAAGAATTGCAAGTGAATTGGTGCATAACAATGCAATGAATGAGCATAACAATGCGAGATAAATGTGCATAATCAATGCAATGAATAGGTATAACAATGCTAATGAACTGGGTGCATAACAATGCAATTGGAACGTGCATCACGGTGCGAGTGAAGTGGGTGCATAACAATGCAATTGGAACGTGCATCACGATGCAAGTGAAGTGGGTGCATATCAATGCAATTGGAACATGCATCACGATGCAATTGGAACATGCATCACGATGCAATTGGAACATGCATCACGATGCAAGTGAAGTGGGTGCATAACAATGCAATTGGAACGTGCATCACGATGCAAGTGAAGTGGGTGCATAACAATGCAATTGGAACGTGCATCACGATGCAAGTGGAACGTGCGTGACAACGCATATTTAAAACAAAATGCCGAATAAGGGAATACAAGCCTTAACGAGACCAAATTCAAACGCGACCTCTGATTTACCTTTCGGAAGGGTTTGCAACACACTCAGCTCAATGGGCACACCCTGTTCATACCAGAGAGAGATAACATCTGTTGCTGCTTCAATTGCCATTCTGACTTAGAATAGCTTAAGCCTGGGACCGAGATACACTCTTGCTTCAGAGTAGTGACAAGGCCTGAGGACCGTCCGGAGTACAATCACGGAATTTGCTGAAGGTGAAACACACTCAGATGCTTCGATTTTTCCTCTTTTCTTTTGCTTTGCAGTCTGGAAACCATATAGCTTCAGATAGGTCCTGGTTTTACTGTTCTCACATGACCCGGGTTGAACCGTGCGGTTTTATGAAAGAATGAATTTTGTTTTACACAAACGTGAAGAATGGCACAGCATTTTGAGCACAAAACTATTTTATTTTTGAAATTGAGAGATGAGTTCTCAACCGGGTATTGAGCCTACAACTGACCACAGCCAAAACGACTCAACAATGGAAAATAAAGGTAGAACGACCTAAACACAACTCAACAAAGGAAAAACAAGGTAAAATGACCTAAACACATTTGTTGACACTCAAATGACTTAAAACAAGAAACGAGACAAACAAAACGCACAAACACAACACTCAGCTGTGTTACAAAGGCGAGAGACCTCTCGGTGCACGAGGAGCCAGTTTCTCCGGGTATTGTTTCCCACCCTTTCTCATTTGTGATTCTCACATCACTCGGCCCTCAGGCTCTGTTTTTCTAAAAAAACCATTTTCTCACTTTTTCTCTCAGTGCACATCTCTCTATTCTTCAATCTCTCATTTTTTCATCCCTCCCCTGGGTGGTTGATGGACAAACAGAAAGTTGCGGGCTCTTGCCCCTAGCATTCCGCTAGATTCTTCTTCGTGTTCACAACAGTGAGTTTCTCCCACAGAGGGGTTGTGATGCGGCTGGATGTGCAGCAGATCTGTAATTCACATTGGTTGATGATGCTCCACCGGGGAGTTTGGACGTGATCAGATCATTCCAGTTCATGCTTTGCACTTGGCTTGATACCTTGCTACTTGGAGGATGTTGAGAGCTTTCAGCCCTTTTCTTCTAACTTCAGTTGTGCCCTCTTCTGGCGAATACGATGCCCTTTCTGGCAAATAGAGTGCCCTTTCTGGCAAATGCAATGACAACGAGGAAAAGACAGGAAGCCTGACTCAACTGTGCCCCTAGTTCATCAATTTGACCATTTTTTGTTTTGGCTTCCTAAAACAATTTTGATCAAAATGAGAGTTAGGTTAACGCGCTTGTTCGATTTTCTGATTTGAAATCATGCAAGTTAGGCTGTGAGCACTGAAAATTTTCTCTTTTTGGGGTCCAAAAAATGGTCTAGTTTTGGAAAAATGGAATAATTTTTGAGAGAAAATTAGTCAACTTCATTAAAAATTCTCAAAAACGATTTTTGCAAAGAGATGCGCAACTTTAGATTTGAAAGAAAATTGCCCTTGGTTTGAGGGGAACTGCATGGCAACGGAAAGTTGCCCCTTGTTTGAACGACACCGCGACGCATTGAATGGCAACAGAAAGTTGCTCCTTGTTTGGATGGCACCGCAGCGCATTGTAGGCAATCCTCAGAGTGACGAACACAACCAAATCCTCAGATACAGAGAAGACAAAGATGACCAGAACCATCGCATGGACACAGTCGATTTGGAAGTGTTTATGGCTGGACTTCAGAATGAAGTTGCCTACGTATCCCAAACATGGGAATCAAGCCTTACGTAGTTCGGGGTTTAGGTACACTCGGGTATTTAACATTCACTTTTTAGGCTCTAACTTTTGCTAAGGTATTGCGGGTTTTTGACCTTGCGAGCTTTGTTCTTCTTTCTTTTTTATTTCTTTTTTTTTTTTTTTTTTTTTTTTTTTTTGCTCTAACTTTTGCCTGGGTCGCCCTTCCGGGTTTTTGGCCCAGCGAGCCTCTCAAAGGGTAAAAGTGTAACAAGTCCATGCCAAATGGTTTTAGGATCTCGAAGCCATCCGTATCCAAGCCAAGAGAGTGGTTGTTGTATCGATTTGCAGAAAGATCCATCTTCGGCTCTTCGAGCACATCGGGCATTTTCGCCCCTAGTTCGAGGGGTGTTTCTGTTCTAGCTTCGCAAGCTTCTTCTGATGAGGTCTGATCTTCTTGATCTGACTTTGGTGCCTCTTGTTCGAGGGCTGTTTCGAATCTGGCCACACAGGCCTCATATTGTAGTTGACCGTTGAACATTCTGATTTTGAGTTCAAGGTTTTGAAAGCAGAGGGGTCGAGTCTCGAGGCTGAGAGCGATCCTAAGCTACACAATCTCAAGAGCGATTCTACACAGGTTTTCGCAGGACTGCGCAAAACATTTTTTGAAATCTTTTAAGAAAGCGACCAGTCGCTCGCGCTGAAGACAGTGTAGAACCAATCTGGATCAAGTCAGGATCCTTCCCAGTACTCATACTAACAAGCATGATTTCATTCATTAAGGGCTTAGCATGCCTCTCTTTCTCTCAATTGATCAATTTTTTGCAAAACCCGAGGAATTCCTTCCTCTTCGTTTTCACCGCAGTGTTCAAAAGGTTTTGAAAAACTTAGGTCGATGTAATGAATTCAAGGCACAGAAAAGACACAGCTTCTAATCAAATACTGCCATCTCATTTGGAATTTCTGGTACAACTGGCACAAGGCAGAAGCAAATGGGAGAGCGTGAAAATCACTGCTGTTTCATTCAAATCTTTTGGTGTCATTGGTTCCTCGGCAGAAACAGACTCACAAGGAAGCGAAAAGACAGACGCAAAACAAAATAATGATATCCGAGGTAACACCCTCGGAATCACCCGACTTCTGTACAACAGGACTGACTCGATACAACAAGACAGACCCTACTGACTCAGTAAGAAAAGACTGACTCTGTACAAAACAACAAGACTGACCCAATACCCAAGTCAGATAGTACAAAAACCAGCATTCACAAACGCTCAAAACAGTGCGTGCCATACACCATATCTGAAATAAATTGAACGCCGCCCGCAGGTGGTTCATCCCTCGATCACATCACATTATCCCCTACAAGTTCACTGATCAAGTGCCGATAGACTTTGCAGGACCTGGTGCGGGGATGACCCCATTGTCAAATAGATCCTGTACTTCATGGCGAAGACGGAAGCAGTCATCAGTAGTATGGCCAGTTTGTTGGTGGTACGCGCAGTACTGGGTAGCATCATGTGTAGCCGGAAGAGGGTTCGGGAGAGGCCGAGGCTCAAGGGGTTTGAGATGGCCTTGTCCAACAAGGATTTGGAAAGCTTTGGACAAAGGCATATAGAGGGCATGGAAGACCCTCCGACCTCGGGGTTGGTACTTCAAGGCTTGTGGGTTTTTACTGGGCGCACCAGCAAAGGGATTGGCAGGTGCTGGCCTGGTTTGCCGATATCTTCCGAGTGGAGGATTAGAGATAACATGATTGTCTCTGGTATGACAGCCCTTCTCCTGATGTTCCCTTTGATTCAGACTGCCCCCAACTTGAGTAGCGAAAGTGTCATCCACAGCTTTTGCAACAACTGCGAGGACTTGCTCTTTGTTCAGTCCCTCGGCTTTCAAAGCCTTAACAGCGAACAGGAGATGTTCATGGGGATCCATGTCCGCCCCTATCTTGTTCCTTCCACTCGCCTCCACTTTGCCAAGGGATTGGCATTCCTTAAATACAGCCCGTTCCGAAATTGGGGAGCCTTTTGACATGAAGTTCCTGGTATGCGGTGTGGTCGATGATGGAGCCAATGTCCCGGAGGCCAGATCTGTCACAGTTCTCTAAAGATCTTCGATCATTCTCTTCAGCTCAGAAGTAGTGGGCTCACGGGTTTGAGATGATTGGGGTTCAAGTGCATCCATCGTGCTTAAGCCCATGCTTTCCGGGATAAACATATCGGGTTTGAGTATATGGGTCGGGGTGTATATACTGGGGTTGTAGGTGGGTGGCAGTGTATGGCTGAGGTTGAGATGTGGATGAGGTACTTGGTCCTTGGGGTTTTGAGGTGGAACTATTGTTCGGTTGTCAATGAGATTCTGGATCTCATGACGAAGGCGGTAGCAACCATCGGTGCCATGGCCGCGCTGTTGATGATATACACAGTATTGGCTGGGGTTATGTCTGGCAGGGAGTGGATTTGGCAAAGGTTGAGGATTAAGGGGTTTGAGATGCCCTCTTTCGATCAGAACTTTGAATACGCTGGTTAGGCTCATATGGAGGGGGGTGAAAAATCTACCCTCAGCTCGGGCTGGGCTGGCTATTCGTAGGCTGGCCTTGGCAAAAGGGTTGGCTATGGCGACTGTGTTGATTTTAGCAGGTTTGGAAATAGTGCTACCGCCAGCATTGGTACTCTCGACTGGGAGCCTTACGGCAACCTTGGTGGACCAATCCTCAATGTCGTGAATGGAGTTAAGGTCCTGTGCCCTTTTGAATTGCTTCTCAAGGTTCACAATTTTCATTGCAGTCGGATTGAATTCATTAACATTAGAGAGACGAAGCCTCTCAGTAGGCTGCACCAGGGTTGTGGAAACTCGAGCTTGAGTCGACCTTTCTCGGGGATCTGGACCCTGCAAGTCTTCAGCTGGTAGAAGTGGGTCAAAGTTTGGCTGGGGTCCCGAAGCTGGATACGAAACAGACGCCCCAGATGGGCATTGCGTTTCAGCACTGGTCTTATCCTGCATTGCAGTTCCCTGATTTAACGCTGCTATCATGGCCACAAATTCTTCCGAACCCTGTGCCATCACGGGTCTGCTGATGATGTGACTGGTGACTGTCGGATTAGATGAACAAAATGAACCCTATCTGGCCCTCATTTGCCTTACCTCAGCGAAGGAACACTGATTTGCCCTTGAACTGAATTTCTGACCTGACAAAGTCTATCAACACGGATCCAATGTACCCGAGGGATATCGGAGCCTTCTGAAGCTATGGTTCCCAGACTATCCTAGCAAAAGAGAAAACATACAGCATCTCAGCCTATCTTCACCAAAACAGATACGAGCATAGTAGGGTGACTGTGCCCTCTACTGAATTCTGCCCCCAAAATTCTGCCTCAAATCTGATACCCTCGGGTAAAACTGATTCCCAGATACTGATGGTAATGCCCGCAGGCCTGATGCCCAGACTTGGAAACTGATACATGCATTCCTGTAGAGACGTACTCTAAAGCACATAGCAGATAAGTGAGAGCCAAAACACCCCTATGTTGGGGTAGGGTTTCCCTGTCCTATTTTGTCAGGAACTAGGGTTTCACTACGCACACAGCGGTTTCAAACAATCTATAAATGGGTAAGCAACCTGTCCTAGTTTGGGATGGTCATTATGGATCCGAATATGCACTAGGTCGAATGGTCAAAAGGGATGCCCCGGTAAAACCGGGGTTTGTGTTCCCATACTGGCAGAGCCCACAACCGGTCAGCCTTATGGTCATGCCTTGACAAGACAAGCCTCCGGCAAACCGTTCAGGAATAGCAGATGGCAAACACAGTGTCCTAAGCGCACCAATGCAAATGCAATGCAAAGAAACACACAAGTGTAGTCAAAAACAGATATCATGAGTTCGAGTCAAGTTCTCTAAATCCCCAGCAGAGTCACCAGAAACTGTAGACGTCCCCGAACGCCCCGAGAGGGTGAGTCCCGTTCTGTTCATTTGGGGTCACTACAGCTCAGGACTCTCAAATGTCACGGTTCTTAATCTGAACCAAAGAGTCTAAATCCGGCAAATCGTTTTAAGAAAACAGATTTTTAGAAAAGAAGTGCCAAACATGGACTGCTTTGCCAGATACAGAGTCGCCACCTAAATGTTTTATTTTGGGAAATTTAGGAAACCCTGACTCGTTTGCCTAAGGCCACGTGTCCATCATCACCAAAGTTGCCTCGGCTCGGGAACTTGGGTACGATTGGGGAAGGTCACTTCGTGAGCACCTCCGCTCGCCCGATCAAAGATCGGCCTCTACTAACCGTGATATCAAGTTTTGAAAACATTGTGTGTTCTTATTCTGGTTATTAGCCTAGATTACTATGTGATGCGCACAGCATACAAGTATAGACTGGGTCGCCTGAATTAGAACAAAACATTTCATGTTTGTTTTTTGAAAGATGGTTTGATGGTGCTACTCGCAAGTAGGCTAAGACATGGATTTGCCACCCTCGGGTGGGCTTAGAAAATATGATTTTGCCACTATCTAGTGGGCTTAAAACACGCATTTGATGAATTGTTCCAATCCAAATAACCCAACCTTCACCCACAGGCATTCATGCAGTTATATCATGTAAGCACATAGCCTCATGGTAAGCATGCTATTCATGGCAGTCACTCACACGCATGCAAGGATACTAAAGCATAAAACTTACCGAGTACTCCAAGCCAAAACAGAAACTACATTAGAAATCATGCATGATCCTAAGTATACTGAAATGCCTAATGCAACACATGCAAAATGCAACTATAGCAGGCTCGGTTATTCTAAACATGGCACATGAAATGCTACAACTAACATGTATTCAATTTGAAATTAAAAATACAATGCAGTTAGTATGATGCGCCAAGCCCGATGCATGCAAAACATATGAATGAATGCAAACATGCTATCATACTGTATGCTAATTGAAATATGCCCTAATCTAACCATCATAAGCAGGTAAATAAAAGGGAAAAAAGACGTGGGGTTGGAAGACATACATCACACTCACCCACACTTATTACAATTATGCCCTCGTACAGAGGGTCTGAATAAATAATACAGTTCCAAATGAAAGAATAGTACAGTCCAAATAATGTATAAATTCCTAATTAATTTACAAATTAACTAAGAAAGCTGTAAAACTGGCGTGCAAGCCAGGGACTGCCTTGATTCTGATGAATGATGTATGATGCATGCCCGGGCTGCCTTGCGCGAAAATCCATGACGATGCCCCAATTAGCCTCTGTTTGCACCTGTTCTTGAAATGCGTGCCAAGCCTCGGAAGACCGCTGATTCTTGATTTGCTGCAACAGAGAGCAGGAAAGGGGCATAGCAATGTATTTTCACAAATGTATGCATGCCTCGATCCTCGTGCCACCAATCACGCATCTCGATGCATGATGGCCGAAGAGTCGAATTGCACAATTTAATATGAAATGAATGCACATGAAAACACAACAAGACCTAACTCCATCATGGATGATCCGGAGTGTCGGTGACTGGGGAATTGAGACACATTTCGTCACTCGGAGTACGGGACGTACCTCGTTTTCCGTGCCCGGGCTAACTCCTATCCCAAAAACGATGCAATATGCATGACATGCATGAAGTGCAAGTAAGATACAATCCTAACATACACAATGTTATGGAATGGCATACACGCTGCACGAGGTAATACACAACCGAGCATACACAATGCTATGGATGAAATGGCATACGCAATGCAATAATGGGCTTACACCAACATGAGAGAGCCTCAGCCACACTCACATAGGAGGCCATCAGATGAAAACAAGACAACTCGAAATGCGTGCACGCGTGCACGCAAACCGAGGACCGACCCTCAGGTACCGAAATGCCACTCTAATGAGACATGGCAAAGACATGGATTATGATATGAAAACATGCAAAAATCAGTAGCAAAATGAGGGGCAAAACAGCCCCGAAACAAGGCGAAATGACACCTGATGCATGGGATTTCTCCCGAAATACAAAACTAGGTACATGAAATGGCCTACAGCTATACAAAGCATGCATAATTGGTACATGAAGTATGAAGACAGAAGCTAGGCAGCCCCAAGACAAGCATGTTTACAGTTTAAAGCATGGCCAAACAGCAAGCACAAATATGGCAAAACTAGCATGCAAAAATGGTCCTAAATATGAGATAAAGAAGCAACTCACAGCTGCTGACCCCAAACAGATTAGGGCCCTTCAACAAAGTTTAATAGGGGCCCAAAACATGATCTTTTACAGTTTATGGCAAACCACAAAAACCAGCACAGGCATGGCTAAACTCTCATGCAAGAAATGGGCCAAAAGATGGCCAAAGAAGCAAGTGGTGGTTTCTGGCCTTAAACACAAAGGGGCCCTTCAAAAATTTTGAAGAGGGGCCAAAAATAATGCATTTTACAGTTGATGGCCGGACCCAAAACAGTATGCAAATATGTCCAAAATGCTATGCAAAATGAGGCCAAAAAGAGAGATATAATACAAAGTATATAAAATATGCCTCAAACCATGAAAGACCCTTAATGAAACATGAAGAATGGGCCAAAATAAGACTTTTTTCAGTTCTGAAAAGAGCCCAAAAACAGAAGCACAATAGGCTAATAAATCATGCAAAAATGGGGACCAAAGAGGGGTATAATGGCAAGTGATAAATGGAGGCCTCAAACAGCAATGAGCCCTTCAACAATGTTGAATCAGGGCTCAAAATAAGCAACTTTTCAGTTTATGACAGAGCTCAAAACAATTTATACACAGGCCAAAAACATTACACAAGAAAATGGCATATAAGAGGGATAATGAAGTAAGTGCACCAAGGAGGCCTCAAACGAAAAAAGTCCCTTAATGAAACATGAAATAGAGCTAAAAAAAACACTACTTTCAGTTATGGACGGAGCTCAGATATACAAGAAAGAGAGGCTAAGAAATGTTGCAAAAAAAGAGCTAGAAAGAGGGAAATGGTAACTCACCCTTGTAGACCAATCTTTAGCAACTTCTTGGACCAAATTTGCTGCCTCCTAACCTCTGAGAAGACCTCCAAGTTGCTTGAAATGGAAGTGGTGGTGTGGTGCTAGGTGATGGTGTGTAAAAATGGTTAAGAACTTAAGGGGTTTTGAGGTTTAGAGTAGAGAGAGAGAGAAATTTAATGTGAGAGGCTTGATGGGAAATTTTCTTAACCCTAAACCAGCAGCTGGAGCTGCTGATATATAGGCAAAAATGGGGGGGAAAGGGGGGGAAAAATGGAGGGAAAACAATCCAAGTTTCCCTCCAAAAAGGCCAAAAAGTGGGATATAAAGGCAAGTGGTAGCTGCTGGACCCAAATGGCCGAGAGCTCTTCAACAAAGTTGAAGAAGGGTTCAAAAAAAGACACTTTTTAGTTTATGACCAAGTCTGAAACAGCTCACAAGTAAGCCTAAAATACCGTGCAAAAATAGGCCTAAAAGAGCGTTAAAGAAGCAAGTGATAGGAGAAGATCTCAAATACCAAAAGATCCTTAATCAAACATGAAACGGACCTCAAAATATGACTATCTCAAGTTCAGGTCAGAGCCCAAAAATGCAGAATGGAGGTTCGGGAGCCGAAACACGCAGTTCGGGGCCCCGAAAGTGGGCTGTTAGGCACCAGAAGTGGTGTCCGACCAAGAAGTTGGTCTCTCGGACCACAGTGTCCCTCAAAAGGGAGGAAATAAGGTGTGTGCCAAAAATCGGAGCAAACGGAGGTGGTTAAGCGGTCCCGAACCGAGGCACACGACCGTCGGCTCCGAAAAACCGGAAACCGAGCTCCAAACGGGCAAAATGGCCTACGACCACGAAACGTAGCCTACGGCCACCGAGAGATGATCTACGAGACCTCTCCCTCCCTTCGGGAAGAGAAACAGAGAAAATTGAGCCTGGTTCGCAAACCGAGGCAAGACACGAAAGAGCCCGGAAGTCCGGAGGCAAGGCTCGCAGCCGAGACTCTGAAACTTCTGAACGAGTACAATATGCACCATCACCGAGCACTCAATCGGTGACGTCTGAGTCTTAAGGTCGGTCAAAAATGGGGTGTCTACAACGGGACTCTTGGTTTGAAAACTAAGTCTAAAAATGCATTTTTTCACACTTATGCTTGAAAATAGGCCATCGGAGGCCAAAATCGTGTAACAGCCATGAGACGGCTCAGGGAACACCTCAAACACCTAAGGTGGAACCAATGCAAGTTATAGAAACTTACGGAACTAGCACGGGACTCCCGGTTTGAAAACTAAGTCGAAAAAGGTTCTTTTTTCACACTTAGGCCTCGTTTGGGAACAGGCTAATTTAGTAACTTTTTTGCTATTTGGCTAAAAAAGTAAGTAAAAAAAACTTGTATGTTTGGGATGACTTTTTGGTTAATTACGAAAAGATGTGCAAAAAGTAGAGAGAAAAGAGAATCTTTGACTTTTTAGTATGGGTTGTTGGCTTTTTGACTAATTTAGTAACTTTTTGACTAATTGGCTAAAATAACCTCTTGCCAAACGAGGCCTTAAGCTTGAAAATAGGCCATCGGGGGCCAAAATTGTGCAACAGCCACGAGACGGCCCGGGCAACACCTCAAACATCTCAGGAGAGACCAACGTAAGTTGTGAAAACTTACGGAACTAGCACAGGACTCCCGGTTTGAAAACTAAGTCGAAAGAGACACTTTTTTTACATTTAAGCTTTAAAATAGGCCATCGGGGGGGCCAAAATTGTGCAATAGCCATGAAACGGCTCGAGAAACACCTCAAACACTTCAAGAGAGACCAACGTAAGTTGTGAAAACTTACGGAATTAGTACGGGACTTTCGGTTTGAAAACTAAGTTGAAAAAGGTACTTCTTTCACACTTAAGCTTGAAAATAGGCCGTCGGGGGGCCAAAATTGTGCAACAGCCACGAGACGGCTCAGAGAACACCTCAAACACCTCGGGAGGGACCAATATAAATGTAAAAACTTATGGAACTAGCACGGGACTTCCGGTTGGAAAACTAAGTCGAAAAATGTACTTTTTCACACTTAAGCTTGAAAATAGGTCACCGGGGGCCAAAATCGTGCAACAGCTACGTGAAAGCCCAGGGAACACCTCAAACACCTCAAGAGTGACTCATGTAAGTTGTGAAAACTTATGCAATTAGCACGGGACTCTCGGTTTGAAAACTAAGTCGAAAAATGCACTTTTTCACACATAAGCTTCAAAATCGACTATCGAAGGCCAAAATCATTTAATAGCAACGAGACAGCCTGGGAAACACCGCAAACACCTCAGGAGAGACCAATGTAAATTGTGGAAACTTACAGAACTAGCACCTGACTCCTGGTTTAAAAACTAAGTCCAAAAATGTACTTTTTCACACTTAAGCATGAAAATAGGCCATCGAAGGCTAAAATCGTGTAACAGCCACAAGACGGCTTGGGGGACACCTCAAACACCTCATGTGGGAGAAATGCAAGTTGTGGAAACTTATGGAACTAGCACGGGACTCTCGGTTTGAAAACTAAGTTGAAAAATGTACTTTTTTCACACTTAAGCTTGAAAATAGGCCATCGGCAGCCAAAATTGGCCAACAGCCATGAGACGACCCGGGGAACACCTCAAAAACCTCGGGAGGCACCAACGTAAGTTGTGAAAAGATACAAAAATAGCACGGGACTTCCGGTTTGAAAACTAAGCCGAAAAAGGTACTTTTTTCACACTTGAAAATAAGCCATCGGGAGCCAAAGTTGTGCAACAGCGACGTGACAGCCCCGAGAACAACTCAAACACGTCGGGAGGGAGCAATATAAGTTGTGAAAACTTACGAAACTAGCACAGGACTTCCGGTTTGAAAACTAAGCCGAAAAAGACACTTTTTTCACACTTAAGCTTGAAAATAGGCCATCGGTGGCCGAAATTGTGCAACAACCACGTGACAGCCTGGGGAACACCTCAAACACATCGGGAGGGAACAATATAAGTTTCAAAAACTTACGGAACTAGCACGGGACTCCCGGTTTGAATACTAAGTGGAAAGAGGCACTTTTTTCACATTTAAGCTTGAAAATAGGCCATCAGGGCCAAAATTGTGCAACAGCCACGAGACGGCCCGGGAAACACCTCAAACACCTCGGGAGGGGCCAACGTAAGTTGTGAAAACTTACGAAACTAGTACGGAACTTCTTGTTTGAAAACTAAGCTGAAAAAAGTACTGTTTTCACACTTAAGCTTGAAAATAGGCCATTAGGGGCCAAAATTGTGCAACAGCCATGAGACGACTTGGGGAGCACCTCAAACACCTCGGGAGGGACCAACGTAAGTTGTGAAAACTTACAGAACTAGCACGGGACTTCCGGTTTGAAAAGTAAGTCGAAAAAGACACTTTTTTCACACTTAAGCTTGAAAATAGACCATCGGGGACCAAAATCGTACAACAACCATGAGACGGCCTGGGGAACACCTCAAATACATCGGGAGGGAAAAATATAAGTTGTGGAAACTTACAGAACTAGCACGAGACTCCTGGTTTGAAAACTAAGTTCAAAAATGTACTTTTTGACACATAGCTTCAAAATACGCCATCGGTGGCCAAAATCATATAACAGCCACGAAATGGCTTGGGAACACCTCAAACACCTCGGGAGGGACCAATGTAAGTTGTGAAAACTTACGGAACTAGCACGGGACTCCCGGTTTGAAAACTAAGTCCAAAAATTCACTCTTTCACACTTAAGTTTAAAAATACGCCATCGGGGGCCAAAACAGTGTAACAGCAGGAGACGGCCTGGGGAACACCTCAAACACCTCAGGAGGGACCAATGTAAGTTGTGGATACTTACAGAACTAGCACGGGACTCCCGGTTTGAAAACTAAGTCCAAAAATGCACTTTTTCACACTAAAGCTTTAAAATCAGCTATCGGAGGCCAAAATCATGTAACAGCCACCAGACGGCCCGGGGAACATCTCAAACACGTCGGGAGGGACCAACGTAAGTTGTGAAAACTTATGGAACTAGCACAGGACTCCCGGTTTGAAGACAAAGTCCAAAAATACACTTTTTTACACTTAAGTTTGAAAAATAGGCCATCGGAGGCCAAAATCATGCAACAGCCACGAGACGGCCCGGCGAATACCTCAAACACCTCGGGAGGGACCAATGTAAGTTGTGAAAACTTACGGAACTAGCACGGGACTTCCGGTTTGAAAACTAAGTCGAAAAAGATACTTTTTCACACTTAAGCTTGGAAATAGGCCTTTGGGGGCCAAAATCGTTCAACAGCCACGAGATGGCTTGGGGAACACCTCAAATACCTCAGGAGGGACCAATTTAAGTTGTGAAAACTTACGGAACTAGCATGGGACTCCCGGTTTGAAAACTAAGTCCAAAAATGCACTTTTTCACATTTAAGCTTGAAATAGGCCATCAGAGGCTAAAATCATGTAATAGCCACGAAACGGCCAAGGGAACACCTCAAACACGTCGGGAGGGACCAATGTAAGTTGTGGAAACTTACGGAACTAGCACAAGACTCTCTGTTTGAAAACTAAGTCCAAAAATACACTTTTTTACACTTAAGCTTGAAAATAGGCCATCGGGGGGCCAAAATCGTGCAACAGCCACAAGACGGCCTGGGCAACACCTTAACATCTCGGGAGGGACCAACGTAAGTTTTGAAAACTTACGGAACTAGCACGGGACTTTTGGTTTGAAAACTAAGTTGAGAAAGGCATTTTTTTTTACACTTAGGCCTCGTTTGGGAACCCTCCTTTTTAGCCAAAAAGCCAAAAAGTTACTAAATTAGCCAAAAAGCCAACAACTCATACCAAAAAGTCAAATATTCTCTTTTCTCTCTACGTTTTGCATATCTTTTCGTAAAAAGTCAAAAAGTCATCCCAAACATACTAGTTTTTTTTAGCTCATATTTTAGCCAAATAGCCAAAAAGTTACTAAATTAGCATGTTCCCAAACGAGGCCTTAAGCTTGGAAATAGGCCATTGGGGCCCAAAATTATGCAACAGCCATGAGACGGTTCAGGGAACACCTCAAACACTTCGGGAGTGACCAATATAAGTTGTGGAAACTTACGAACCTAGCACGGGACTGCTGGTTTTAAAACTAAGTCAAATAATGTACTTTTTCACACTTAAGCTTGAAAATAGGCCATCGAAGGCCAAAATCATATAACAGCCATGAGACTGCCCGGGAAACACCTCAAACACCTTTGGAGGGACCAATGTAAGTTGTGGAAACTTACGGAACTAGCACGGGACTCCTAGTTTGAAAACTAAGTCTAAAAATGCACATTTTTACACTTAAGCTTAAAAATAGGCCATCGGAGGCTAAAATCGTGTAACAACCACGAGACGGCCTGGGGAACACCTCAAACACCTCGGGAGGGACCAATGTAAGTTTTGAAAACTGACGGAACTAGTACGGGACTCCCGGTTTGAAAACTAAGTCAAAAAAGGCACTTTTTCCAACTCTTAAGCTTGAAAATAGGCCATCGGGGACCAAAATCGTTAAACAACCACGAGAAGTCCCGGGGAACACCTCAATCACCTCGGAAGAAACCGTTGTAACTTGTGTAAACTTACGGAACTAGCACGGGATTTCCAGTTTGAAAACTAAGTCCAAAAATAAATTTTTCCAACACTTAAGCTTGTAAATAGGCCATTGGGGGCAAAAATCGTGTAACAGGCATGAGAAGGCTCGGGGAACACCTCAAAGACCTTGGGAGGGACCAATGTAAGTTTTAAAAACTTACGAAAGTAGCACCGGACTCCCGATTTTAAAACTAAGTCGAAAAATGCATGTTAAATTCTATATTTAATTGATAAGATAATAATTGTCTAACTTGCATTCTTTTTTTTCTTTTTTGTGTTTTTTTTTTGCAGATTCGAGATTTGATATGGACATGTTTGGTAATTTGGAGAGCAGTAGCTAGCATATTTTGTGTTTTTATTTATATTACCTTACATATGTTTTGGTTGCGTTGTAAATTTTATATTTTTATTGGTATTACAAGACATGTTTGGTAATCTGCACTTGATATTTTATTTTTGTTGATATTAGTAGACATGTTTTTTGTGGATATTAGGAGACGTGTTTGGTAATCCGCATGCGGTTGATATTGTATTTTTGTGGATATTAGTAGACATATTTTTTGTGGATATTAGGAGACATGTTTGGTAATCCGCATGTAGTTCATATTGTATTTTTGTGGATAGTGCTGAAATTCGATTGTGATGTTTATGAAAATGAACAGATTTTTGTATTGATTTGTAATAGATATTTTATTGAATAGGTTATTGAAATGCGCAGGGAATTTTTACTGAAAAGAAAAATTTTAATTTGAAAATATTACCCCCATTTTAAAAAAATTTAATTATTATTAGCGACGAAATAAAAAATGTCGCTATTAGTTTTCAAAAAACATGATGAATAATTTTGTCACTAATGATATAGTACCAAACAAATAATTTCATCACATTTGCTGAATATTTCGTCACTAAATTGAAATATTTGGTGACAAAATATTTTTTGTCATTAAAGAATTTTCTTTTCTGCTCATTTTAGTGACAAATTTTTTTGTCACCTTAATCTATATCATTGGTGAGGAAAACTTTTGTCACTAAAATCCATTTGGTGACAAAATATTTCGTCACAAAAAATAATTAAAATAAAATATTATCTAGTTTTAGTGACGAAATTGATGTTATAGAGGACGAAAAATACAACATTTGGAGATGAAAAATTTGGTTGCCAAAAATGAAAAATAGGCGACGAAACTATTTTTCGTCACTAGGTACTTTCAGCGACAACGTATAGACGACAAACGTGGTGACAAAATTTTTTCGTCACAGATCACTTTAGTGACGAAAGTTTGATGTTTAGAGACAAAATTAGTCTGTCACCAAAGGCCCTTTTTGTTGTAGTGTCTATTGAACCATCTGCTTTCATTTTTCTCTTGAATATCCATTTATATCCAAAAGGTTTAGAACCGGGTGGAAGATCCACCAATTCCCAAGTATGATTTTACATAATGGATTCAATTTTATTATTAACAACCTATTTCCACAAAGGTGCTTAAGGACTTACCATTGTTTTCTTAAAGCTTTGAGGTTCATTTTCTAACAGATATGTCAGAAAATCTGGACCAAAGGATTTTGATGTTCTTGCTCTCTTACTTCGTCTTGGTACATCATCAGTTAAATCCTGTTAGTCGAAACCATTACTTGTCTTTTGTGTTTGATTATCATTAGTCTCTTGACTTTGTGCACAATCATAAGTTCTTTTTTGTGAACTTAATTCATCTCTTTTCTTGTAAGGGAAGACATGTTCAAAAAGCACAGCATTCCTTGATTCTATAATAGTATTCGCATTTATATCAGGTATTTCTGATTTATAAGTCAGAAACTGATATGCACTACTATTCTAAACATAACTAATAAACACACAATCCACTGTTTTTGGTCTTATCTTTGTCTTTTTCGGAACAGGAACTTCAACTTTTGCCAAACATCCCCACACTTTTAAGTATTTATAGAAAGGTGGTCGACCTTTCCATAATTCATAAGGAGTGCTGTTGGTTTTCTTGTGGGGTATTCTGTTAAGAATATAATTAGCAGACAATATTGCTTCTCCTCACAAGTTCTACGGTAAGCCTGAACTTAGTAACATGGCATTCATTTTAGGGTTCTATTCTTTCTTTCAGCAATTCCATTTTGCTGTGGAGAATAAGGTGTTGTAGTTCGGTAAATAATGCCATGTTGTACACAAAATTCATTTAAAAGTGTATCATATTCACCACTCCTATCACTTCTAACCATTTTAATGGTTTTACCAAGTTGATTCTTAACTTCAATTTTGTAAAGTTTAAACATTTCTAAGGCTTCATCTTTACTTCTAAGTAAGTATACATAACAATATCTTATGCAATCATCGATAAATGTTATGAAATACTTTTTGCCTCCTCTAGTTTGAAAAAATTTAAGATCACATACATCAGTATGAATTAATTCTAGAAGTTCGATTTTTCTTTCAACCGATTTAAATGGAGCCTTAGTTAGTTTCGCTTCTACACAAATCTCACATTTGTGAGTAGGATTAATTTCAAACTTTGGTATATAATCCAAACCAATTAATCTACGCAAAGCATCAAAATTTATATGTCCTAATCTATTATGCCATAAATTTGACTCAAGAATATAAGCAAGGGATGTGTTATTCTTATTAATAGCAAGTTTTGGTACAATCGTCATTACATTCAACTTGAAGAGACCATCACTCATGTATCCCTTACCAACATACATACCACTCTTTGTTAATATAAATTTATCAGACTCAAATACAAGCGTAAAACCAATTTTACTTAACAAATAACTAAAAACTAAATTCTTCCGGATGTCTAGTACATGTAGTACGTTGTTGAGGGTAAGTTCCTTCCCTGATGTCATCTTTAAGATCACATTTCCTTGTCCAGCCATAGTAGAAGTAGAAGAATTTCTCATGAAAAGTTATTCACCATTTGCAGCCTCATTGTAAGTAGTGAATATCTTCTTGTTCGCACAAATGTGACGAGTTGTCCCAGTGTCAATCCATCATTCCTTGGGATTTCCAACCAAATTTGCCTCAGATACCACAACAGAGAGATTGATGTCATTTACCTCGTCAAAGATGTAATCTAATTCTGTCACATTGGCTTGATTGGTGGTCTTCTTGCTTGTACTTCCGCGATCCTTCTTAGGGCGGCGGCAATCGGAAGCTTGATGTCCAGTTTTGCCACAGTTATAGCATTTTCCTTTGAACTTCTTATTGCCATTGTTGTCGCCTTATTTAGGATCATCTCTAGTAAACTTCCTCTTTTTGTTATGTGGTTTATGCACTTGTTCAACCACATTAGCCTTGGACTCAATGGGATTTTTACCATTCCTCTTTTCAGCCTTTCGGTTACGTTCCTCAATTCTTAGTCTAATAATCAATTCATCCATGGTCATCTCCTTGTGTTTATGTTTTAAATAATTTTTGAAATCTTTCCAAGCCGGTGGTAACTTTTCCACTAAAACAGTGACTTGGAAAGACTCGCTAAGAGACATACCATTAGAATGAATATCATGTACAATTAATTGAAAATTTTGAACTTAAGAAATTACCGTTTGGGAGTCTACCATAACAAAGTCCAGAAATTTACCGACAACAAATTTCTTTGTGCTAGCATCCTCTGTCTTGTATTTTTTCTTCAAAGAGTCTCACAATTCTTTTGTTGTTTTTAGAGGGCTGTAAACATTATACAACATGTTGTCAAAGCCATTGAGGATGTAGTTTCTGCACAGGAAATCAGAATATTTCTAAGTGTCTATAGCGGCAACAACTTGCTGATCACTTTCATCCTCTCTAAGTAGTAGAGCATCTTCACGGAGAAATCGGGCCAAATTTAGAGTTGTAAGATAGGATAGCATTTTCTGCTGCCATCTCTTAAACTCAGTGCCATTAAATTTTTCCAGTTATTCTCCATGATTTATTGGAACTTGATCATGGTTTTGGGTGGGGACCAGAGTCGTTGTAACGATCGAATTTGGAGTACTACTTTCAGCAGCCATAATATCTGATTACAAAAAATCAGAAAAAATCAAAACCCAATTAATTTTCTAGTTACTAAAACCAGAAAATAAATTATAACACAAAATAATTTTATTTTCCTTATTACTAAAACTAGAAAAATAAAATACCATAATAATTTTCTGTAACACAAATTAATATTCTGCAATTGTTAATGACACTAGTATATTACTACTAGTTGTCAAAGAAAATAAACAGTATATTACTACTATTTGTATTTTCCAACCAGAATATCACTTTGTGAAAGCACAGAAAATTAAATACAATGAAGACACCAAAAAATGCTCTGTCTTAAGATTGTTGGACAATTTTCACTGTATTTAAAAAAAAAATTATGTTTGTGTACTTAACAACAAACGGAATACAGAAGAAATAAAGGAAATTAGAGAGTTTGTTTGATTACAAAAATCAAACCAAAAAATAAAATAAAATAAATAAAACAGATTTTTATTTTGTTACAAAAACAAAATCAAAATCTGAAACAGAAAAAATAATAAAACAGAAAAGTAAATTAATTACTTACCAAATTAATTTGTTGAACAAAATTTTCTGATCAAGTCTAGTGTTTAACACTGTGTCCTTAAGACAGATTCGTCCTCTCTACGGTACTTTCAGATATTGGACGTCTATCTTCCAAGATGAAATGATCAACAATGAATAGTAGCAACACTACACACTATTCACACAATGAACACACTTTGTGAATATACTCTTTCTCACAGAAAATTAATGTAACAAAATATGCAGAAAGCAAAAGCAGAATTTTGGACGAAAATTAGAGTGAAAATCCAAATGAAGGACTTGTCTATTTATAGGTGTAATGGTGACTTTTCAATTTGAATTCAACAGGTATATTACCTGTTTGATTTGAATTTTAAACAGATATTAAACTGTTTTTGGGTTTGAATTTGAACAGATAAAAAACTGTATTTGAACAGTTTCGAATTTGTTTGTACAGAAACTGTGAAGAGGTGCAAAAACTTGCGCCCAAGCCCAGTCGTGTTTATTTTTGGGCCCAATGGTTTAGCCCAATTTGCCCATAACCTTTCCCTTCTACAAACTCTTCCCAAGTTACAAACCTATGCCTTACAAACCCACAAAATTCTTCTCACCAAACCAATGTGGGACAAGCCTTTATTCAAACCTTAAGAATTTCCACCAAAAACTCCATTTCCATGGAGCTCACTTTGGCTTCAAATTCCCATTCACCTGATAATGGTTTTGAGCAACGAAATATACCACGTGAATCACAACGCGGCATAGACCGCGTTACCACTTTGACCGGCCAACTTTGGCGTATAGGTCCCACCTAAAAAATAAAGAAAAGTTGAGGAAAAATCATATTTTCCAAAACCATTTCTAACAACAAAAACATTAAAAAACTCCCTAATGTACTTTTTTCAAACGTAACACTCAAAATTTGAAATTATACATTTGCCTAAAATTTACTAAGAAATTTTTATACTCCTTTTGGAATTGTTTGAAAAATCCTACATCATTTTTTTAGAGTGTTACATTTTAAAAAAAAAGTATACTAAGATTTTTGTGTGTGTGTGTGCGCGTGCGCGCACACACGCGCGTGCGTGTTACATTGCAGTGTTACTGATTAAGGCCGAAATGTACGTCGTTGAGGCCGTTAATTAGAATCTCTTAACTTCACTTGCTGGTCAAACTGTATATTTTATGTGTGTTGAGTGTCAATCAGGTTGTACATCGCTGGAGCATAAAATGAGCAAAAAGACAGAATTTGGGTAGAGTTGACTTTTTCGCACGTGCGTTGACTTTTTCCGCACGTGGGTTGACTTTTTCTGGGAAAGTCAAACCGACGTTTTAAACCTGTTTGGACGAGATTGGAAGTATAAAAAGGCAAGTAAAAGGCTAGATTAGGGTTCTGAAATTGTTTGGACCTAAAGAGAGAGGCTAGGGTTTGAAAAAGAGGAAGAAACAAGAAGCTTCAAGATGTCTCCCATGGTGGTTCCTTCTCCTTCTACCTCCTTCCACTTCTCCATGAGTGGCTAGTCTTCTTTTCTAGGGTTTTGAAGAAACCCTAGCTATGTAATAGGTTTTTCTTTTTTTGATTTTATATTATGTAAAGGTTTGAACCATTGTATGGTGTTTTAGAAATTCTTTATATATAATTTTCATTATCTTTTTAAATATTTGACTTTCTGTGATTGTTGAATATTATCCATACATGAGTTTTCTATTCCTTCACATTCAAGGTATGGGACGAACCATGCTACGAGGAACGAGTCGTATCACTACCCTAGTTTAGAGTGAACGATTCGTATTGCTTGAGATGGTTCGTGCTCGTACATTGAATGTGATGATCTTCTTGTTAAATGCTTTGAGCTTGTAGCTGCGAAGCATTAATCCGTTCAAACCATAGCATAATTAATTTCAATTGGAAACCCTAATTATGTGGTTAGTGGTGAATTCTCTACCCTAGGATTTTTTCCTAATTCAGTAAACCCAATTTCATTTATTATTGATAATTTAATTCCTTAGTTTAATTTATTCGTTATTAAATTAGGTTATAAACAACCAATCTTTTTATCAAAATTAATTTAGGAATTTGACAATTAAATTAGTTTAATTTTACAATAGTCCCTGTGGATCGATACCTGGACTTGCCATTATTCTGATAGAATTTGATATAGTTTAGTATTTAATTTTGGTGTGTTCAGTTACACTAAGAATTTTTTTTTTTTTTTTTTGTGTGCGTTATATTGAAATGTTACGTTTGGAAAAAGTACATTAAAGAGTTTTTTTTGAAGTGTTATATTGGAGTGTTACAGGTTGAAATTATACATTTGTCTAAAGCTTACTGAAGAGTTGTTGTACTCTTTTTGAAATGTTTGAAAAATCTTATATTTTAAGTCTTTTTTGTATTTCTTTCGAAATGTTTTCAATATAAAAAAGATTCTCATATAAAAATTCATTCTAAATTTAATTCTCATAGATTGTGAATCTTACCTTTCTAGCACAAACGAAAAAAAGAAAAAGAAAACATAATAAAGATAAAGGTACAACAATAAATTCAATTTCTAAATAATATATTAAATCTACCTTCTTATAATTAACGAGAATAATTGGTCTATAAAAAAATCGTTGGGATTAAACAGATCACCATTCCTTAAGATGGGATTTATAGATTAATTTTCCTTTTATTTTCTCTATACTTTTTACACATTTTTTTCATAAAAAGTTAAAAAATTATTCCAAACACACTAATTTTTTTCACCTCATATTTTAATCAAAAAAATAAAAAAATTACTAAAATAATTTATTACCAAACCAATGTGGTGTTTAGTCTGAAAATTATTCATCTAGACAACGCTATCAAATTTATAAGATGATATTTTGAAAACAACAAAAAAAAAATATCAAGGGCAAACTTCACTTTACACCCCTTGTGTTTTGAGCCGAGTGCGGATTATCCCCCTGACATTTGGAAATCACCATATAACCCCTGCGTAGTTTCTGGACTAAAATGCACCGTCCACTTTTTCATCCAGATTAATAGGCAGTGAGGTTCACACGCCCATGAAGAGAGTAAGTTATATTTTATGACCAAAATATCGATTACACATCTTTAAATTTACAAAAGCTTGCCATTCTTCTTCCTCATCCTCTCTCACAGAATGAACAATCACATCTCTGAAAAAAGGTTGTTTATCCAAAACCAAGGTTGTTTAAATTCTCTGAACAAACACATCTTTAAATTCTCACTAAAACAAGGTTGTTTCTCCAACCCTCAATTTTTCCTGATTAATGTTGGGGCATTTTAGCACAGTCCCCTCTCTGCATCTGAAGAGAATCCCTAATCACCAAAAAATCGTAGAAGAAGAAGAAGAAGAAAAAGAAAAAGAAAGAGAGAGAGAACCAGTGAAGAAGACCTCACCAACCCTAACCAACACTGGCACACACACAATCATAGATTTCACAAAACACTTCTCTCTCTGTTTCTTTAATCATATACACAAATTCTCATACATACATACATATATATATATATATATATGTATATATATATTTCTCATCTTCGTATTTGAGTTGAAATGGAGAAAGTCATTGCAAACAATGTTTCCACTCTTTTTTTCTCTCTCTCTGCAGTACTTGATCTCCGACACTGATACTTTCTCTCTCTACTATTATAAAGTAACTTTAATTTAATAATAATATATACACACACACATATAGCTATCATGGGTTGAAAGTTGGCAATGGCAGCCATGGGAGAATGTAAGCTCTAAATCAACAAGAAGATGAGGGTATGATTAACGTATATAGATATACATATATAGCTGATATATATTTGCAGGTTTTATTCAAAGAGAGAAGAGTAAGAAGATGATGGTGTAATAGTCAATCTATATGTACTGTTAACAGAAGTTAGCGTGCGTTTTGATTCACAAACCACGTGGAGGTTATGTGGTGATTTCTAAATATTAAGGAGATAATCCGCACCCAGCCCAAAACATAAGGGGGTAAAGTGAAGTTTGCCCACATATCAATTGATATCTAACATGGAGTATTACTTAATAATTTTTCTCCACCATAATAGCGGATGACAAATTCTTTCATTAAAATATTTATAATATATAAATAATAAAATTGTCTTCTCTAACAACTTAACTTTTTACATAAATTAATGATTAACAATTTAATATGATATCAGAATATGTAACAAATCATGTATTCAAACTTCCTGCTATATATATATGTATATATAAAACACCTAACTGAAATTTTGGGTTGGATGTTTTAATGAATTCTAGTAATGGACTTGCAAGTATGTATTATTAATTTTTTTTAATTATATTAATATTTATAAAATATAAAATAAAATATGTGCAAGTTAATTTTACCCATCCTTGCCTTTTTTATGTTTTGAATTTAGTTTGCGTGTGGGCTGGCACACATTTTGGGCCTATCAAATAGATGGGCTAGAGCAGGCTAAACTCTATCTTGATCCAATAGAGCACAGTGTACCGTCCCATGATTGAGTCCATGTGAATTTTGGCTCCATTGTCTGACCCAAGCAATGAATTAAAAAAACAAAAAACTCACATGCACTACCGGCGACGCGATTGAACTTTCAAACCTCTCTTCCTGGAAAAGTCTGAACTGAATTACAAGGGGTTGAGCATCTTCTCTCTCTCTCTCTCTCTCTCTCTCTCTCTCTCTACACTTTTTGATCTATTGTATTCAAAGAAGAATCGTAGCATTCTTCGATCAGGTTATTCAATTTTCTCACTCTTAATACTTGTTCCAATGTCGAGATTTCTTTGCGTTAATCACTTCCTTATAATATGCATGTTTGTGATTCGTTTCTTTTGGTTGATGATTTTGATTTTGATTTTTGTTTTCGTTTATTATATGTTAATTGAGATTTTTGAGCACTTTTGATCTCAAAACAGTGTTGAAGAGATCAGGCTGATCACGATGTTGAGGATTTTAAGCCGGAGCCGGAGAGTCTCTCCTGCAGTCTCGTCTTCTTCGGTACAGACTGCAAACCCTAATTTTCTCTTTTTTCAATGTCTTCTTATATATAGATGCGCGTACACACACACACGTTATGGTGTAATGTACACATAAATTTGATCATTGATGTTCGATGGACCAAAATTCAGCATAATGTAGCTATTTGTGCTTTTCCTACCAGATATTAGGGCAATCATTCAGTGTGGTTTGGCCTGTAGTATCTACACCGAGAACAGGAGGCCAGGTACTCATTGTTTTGATTTGTTATATTTTGTAATTTTAGCAGATAATTGTTGAGTGCATTTGTTAGTGATGTAACTCCTGAATGAGATAGATTGTAGTACCATGGAATGCACATGTTTTGTGATAATTAAATAGAATTTCTTATCTCTATAGGTTTTGAGTTGGTTTATGGTTATGTTAATTGCTAAAATTTAATAACTAGCATAAAACAGATTGATTAGAATGGGCAATTAGTTTATATAATTCTTCAATCTTTTTATTTAATTCTTGTCCGGTTGCTGAGAAAACTGAGGAAAAGAAATAAATAGGAAATTTTCATTCGTGTGGTTTGTGTTATGTTGGTTTACATTTGAGAGAAAACTTGTTTGGACCAAGCCAAGTGGTTGTTATCAGTTCATGTCAAATAGAGTTTGTCATTTCTGTAAGTCCTAGAAAGTAAAAATTTATGATAGAATGTTGCTTTTTGACCTAAACCCTAAACTAAACCAGTGTTGACAATTTACAAATATTACAATTATATATATATATATATATTACTATTTTGTTTCAGTAGGTGAAGTCCTAATAGAAGACATACAAGATGATAACTGGTGGTTGGTTGTTTAATTACTGTTATCAGAGAGCAAGATTGGTTTTTGACTCTGCTTTGTGTTTGATATTTCTTCTATGAGACAATGCTGTGAAGAATATTTGCTTTCCAAGGTTATATGTAAGTTTCTTAGATTTTTGCTTTTCAAGCATGTGAACAGATATTACATCGTCCAGGAGCATTTGGACTTGTTAGAAACTTGTGTCACCTCATTTTGCGTGGTAATCTTTTGACCACCTTTATTGTTTAATTACATGCAAAAGCTGATGTATCTGATTTTCTGCTCTATCTTTTAATTAGTTTCTCCAAATATATTTTTTTTAATTATTGTAATAGGTCGCTCAGGAAGTTCAAGGCCAACAAGGTAAGTGATATGTTATATCATTTTACTTTCAGTTAAATGAACTCAATGGTTAACAGTGTATTTGAAATCCCAACTAGGAATGGTTACAGGAGCCTTCTTTTTTCCCTTTTCTTTTTTTTTTTTTCCGATCGAAGAGAGTCATTTGTTAATTGTGAGTTAGCCTCCCCACCTTTGCAAAGCACCAAGTGCTTGCCACCTATGGTTACAAGAGCCTTGGGAATCAGGATTGTTGGTCCTAGCTCGAACTTGCCTTTGACTAGATTAATGCTACATTAACTTGCCATGAACCCAACTTTTTTTGTGTTCAGTGATCCTACTAAATTGTTTAGAAAGTGTGTATATGTAATATAAAATGCATATAGAAGAAAGCTAACCCAACTCAAGTTGGATTAAACTAATGGAAATTCTTCAGATTGAACTGTTTCTTAAATCTTGTTAGGGTTTGAATCATCAAAGCCACCCCAAGCCCATCTAAAGCAGGGCCGGACGACCTTATTGCAATCCTTAATGAGTTATCTGTTATATTGAATTCTGTTTGTGCAATGAAGATGCTAATCCATCTTAATTATATTAAAAAAGAATATAGGAAGCTAAAAGGATATAGGAAACTGCAAGGATAAACACAAAAGAAGTTCTTTATGTATGGAGCAGTCTTTCTTTCTGGTCTTTTGATTCTTTGCATCTGTTTTTAAAAAATGTCCCGTGTGCAGGGAAGTTCTGGCCAGTCTTCTTCAGCCAGAGGTTACCATGCAAATACAAAGCAGGCTGTTTTCTTCTTACAATGGTGTGATATTCATATACCTCTCATGGTGACTTTTTCGTTGTTGAGATGTGTGTGTTTGCATGCATCTATGTGTAATTTGTATATGTATACTTTTTTTTTGGTCAACTAGTGGTATTGTTGGGAGACGGGGGCTCATTTTTGGCCCTTTTTTTTTTTTTCCCTGGAAAAAATAAGCTTATTTTTTACTTTCTCCAACATGTTAAATTTAATTTTTCATTTGTACAAACCTCTTAACAGTTCATTGATTTCAAATATATAACATTGGCTGAGGATGATACATCATGTTATTCAATAACAGATTGTTATCCTGACACAAACAAGATGCCAAGATGGCATCTAAATTATTAGCACATGACACTTTTTTATTCTTTCCCTGTGTTCCTCTTGTAGTTGGTAATTTCTAATACTTTTGAATTTATTCCTCTTGTGTACATGTGCAATGCAGGTGATCTGGTTGAAGCTGTTGTCCCTTTTATGGGTGAATCTATAAGTGATGGAACTTTGGCAAAATTCCTGAAGAGTAATAAGATTCATATTTCTTTCCCAAATTCTACCATTTAAATGCCCATTCTCTATGAATTTAAGTGCTTGATGGTGTTGTATCTGATATTTGGGAGCAGATCCTGGTGACAGGGTAGAAGTTGATGAACCAATTGCTCAAATTGAAACAGATAAGGTACTTGTTGTAATACAACATGATAATGTTGTAATTTAAGCTTCTAAAGTTCTTAACATGACTTATGCTTTCAATATTTGGATTGTCTATCTTCCACTAGGTGACAATTGATGTTGCAAGTCCTGAAGCAGGTGTAATCCAAAAGGTAGAATATCATTATTTTGGATTTGCTATCATTATTTTTATACAAGTTCACTACACTTCTCCCTATCTTTCCTTTGGAATGGTTCTGATTCTGAGTTTGTACGTAAATTATTGATAGTATGTAGCCAAGGAAGGGGATACTGTGGAGCCAGGTACTAAGATTGCTGTCATTTCAAAGTCTGGTGAAGGTGTTGCCCATGTTGCTTCATCTGAGAAGACAACAGACAAAGCTGCTTCTCAGCCACCTCCTGCTGAACTAAGTGAGGAGGATAAGCAAAAGCCTAAAGTTGAAAGCACTGCTGTTATAGAGAAGCCTAAGAGTACTTCTACTGCTCCTCCTAAACGCTCTGCTACAGAACCCCAACTTCCCCCTAAAGAAAGGGAAAGACGAGTAAGTCGCATAGTTCCATATCTATACTCATACACCAAAATATTTTTTACTAGAAAGTAGAAATGCATTAATCTAATTTTATGTTCTAGTGAATGTTTCAAAGAAAATATGCATCATCCTGCTTGAATATAAAATTTGAGTTTATAATGATTACAGGTTCCTATGACAAGGCTCAGAAAACGAGTTGCTACCCGCTTAAAAGATTCTCAAAACACATTTGCATTGCTGACAACATTTAATGAAGTTGATATGTAAGTGTAAATCCATATTTCTAGTACTTTTGCTAGTTTATGATGGTGGCTTATGCCAGACTTCGTCAAATCTGTGGACTAGATTAGAGACTCCTTTTAACTCAGGTTTATCATTTGATGTTGCTTAAACAGAGTTGACTGACCAAGTTCAGTGTTCAGTTTATAATAAAAAAAATACCACACTGCAATTAATAAATCTGGTTAAATCTAGCTAATTCAGGTTGGTTCTTGGTTTGGGAAGTCCAGTGCTAACATTTCTAAAATTTTCAATTATATCTTTATTTTTCTGCCTTAATGACCTGCATGGGTAAGTTAAAACAGGATGTTGACCATTGAATGCATGTGATTCTATACGCTTTAAAGAGTATTAGAACATCTCATGTTTTCTTCTAGGTTGGATTCATTGGTGCAAATTATCAATCATATTTGGTTAAAAATTTAAGGCCACAAAAGCATTGGCCGCTTTGGTCTGCTCTGCCCAAGTTATCAACCTGGGAATCAATAGAGATCCTTTGTTAGTTGTTTAGTGCTCCTTTCGCAAATCTAAGACCAGATTGAGATGCATGAAGAACCTAACAAAACCAATCAAGAGGTCAGCATTTAAGTTACCAAGTTGTCTTAAAGACATAACCTTTATGGTATTCAACCAAATTGCTTTGCATATCTTAACATGGTTGACATGACACTCTTGTGAACATAGTTTTGTTATTATTTCCCTTGTTGATTTGCTGCTTCTTGTAGGACTAATTTGATGAAACTCCGATCTGACTACAAGGATTCCTTTGTTGAAAAGCATGGAGTCAAGCTGGGACTTATGTCTGGATTTGTGAAGGTAGGTAATAAGTCTATGGCTTAATATTGCTATTATCGAACATGGTCATAGATGTGCTCTCACATGTATGCTCATGCATCTGGCACATGTGCATGAGCATTCATTGTTTTTTCTGTGTTTATAGTTCAATTTGAAGATATTTATGAATTCTTTTGTAAATTTCAGGCTGCTGTTAGTGGTCTCCAAAATCAACCTATTATCAATGCTGTAATTGATGGGGATGATATCATATATAGAGACTATATAGATATCAGTATAGCTGTTGGTACTCCAAAGGTTTCTGAAATTTTCTTTGCGGAACTATCTCTTGAAAAAATAGAATAGCGTACCTTTCTGTTTCAACTTGCACAATATTGAACATGCAGAACTATCTCTTGAAAAATTAATCTTAAAGGAATACTGGGTTTGTGAAATTCACCTTCTGCTGTTAGTTTGATGAGTTGAAGTTGTATTGACTTACTTTATACAACAGAGAACTCTGGTTTCTTCTTTTTCTTCCAGATACTTTTTTCCTTCTACTGATTACTGTCTCCGTCCCATTTTGTTTGTCCACCTTTCCATTTTAATCTGTCCCAAAATGTTTGTCCACTTTCTATTTTGAGATACGGAATTATGGTAGGTTTCCAAAACTGCCCCTATGAATCATTATAAATGCATTTTAAAATTGAAGTAAAAGGGCAATGGTGGGAAAAATATTTCAAAATTAGAATTAAAATGTAATGATTGCATGTCTCCTTAATAAGTTGGATTTTCTATAATGGACAAACAAATTGGGACGGAGGGAGTAATATTAATGACTTACAATAGATTGATAAAAAAGATGTATTGATTTATTTCGGTCTGCTTCCTTTTATGCAGGGCCTTGTTGTTCCAGTTATTCGCAATGCTGAGAAGATGAATTTTGCTGAGATTGAGAAGGAGATCAACACTCTAGCTAAGAAGGCAAATGATGGAACTATATCAATTGATGAAATGGCTGGAGGTTCATTCACAATATCTAATGGTGGTGTTTATGGAAGCCTGATAAGCACTCCTATCATTAACCCCCCTCAGGTATGATTCTTTATTCAGACATCAAGTAGATAAGAAGGTGATTTTTTCTTTTTCTTTTTTTTAATTTTTGTCAAAGTACATCAAGAAACGGCTATATGTATCTTACCTAAGGGGGTGGGGGTGGGGGTGGGGGTGGGGGTGGGGAAGGGGAATATGAAGCACACGGCACTGAGTTGCAGACGTATGAATCGGCATTTTTTTTTTTTCTTTCCCTTTTTCTTTCATTTCATGACAGAAAATTGGGTAGTTTGGTTACTCTCTGTCCTTTTATTTGATGGCATTAACTTTGGGGATCATCAACATCTAACACAATTGGACGTTTTGACAGTCTGCAATCCTTGGCATGCATTCAATAGTGAGCCGTCCGATGGTTGTTGTAGGCAACATAGTTCCGAGGCCAATGATGTACATTGCGCTGACATATGATCATCGGTTGATTGATGGGAGGGAGGCAGTGTTTTTCCTCCGCCGCATCAAGGATGTGGTTGAGGATCCTCGGAGGTTGCTTCTTGATATATGAAGACACAGTCGTCACTGGTGTTTAATTATATCATTTGCTGGTATATTATTGGGAACTAAGCACTCCGAATCAATTGAACTTGAATAAATGCGTAGGTGTTAAAGTTTTGTAGGTTTTATTGTTGATTCTCTTCAGAGAGTTCTTTGATTGCGGCTATCCAGGTTCACATTCAAAATGAGTTACCTAATTGGAATTCAGATTTGGAAGTTTATATTGCTAAAAACTGTTCTCTGTGTTGTTCCTTTAGTTTTGTGATTGGTTGAAGAGTATTCAAAGATTCTGATTAAGAAGATTTTGGATGATATTTGCTACGGGTCCATTCTATTTTTCTTGAAAGTATTTTAAGGCAGCGTGCCAGTTAGTATAATACATGTGTATGTAATTAACCCTTGCAAATATTTTTGGTCTGAAAGTATGAATTTTCACCTTTGAAAAAAAAATTGAAATTTAACTAATTTTTTTTTTTCTTACATTACTTCAAATGGGGGGAACATAAACCTATGACCAGTGGACGTCTGCATGACGTTCTGTAAACCTAGAAGAGTTCGGATCCTCTCCAGCCAGTGTCTCCAGCCTTTCCTCCGGACAATATTGGGCCATGTCACGCCACTCAAGATATACGGCTTAGGTCAACTTAAAAAAAAAAAATTCATAAACAGAGTTTGAGTTTCTTCTCTCTCTGCTTCACACTCTTCAAAAAAACCAAACTCGTATAATTTCCTTCTTTGCAAATCTCCAAATCCATCAATGGCAATCACTCCACCCAACCCACCGAAAACCCTTCCACCAAAGAGAGGCCAAATCAATGCTCAAAATTTTGTGAGCTGCGTCAACACCATAGCCTCAAATTTTTTTTCCACCTTTGGGAGCTCACCACCATTGATGGAATCTGCAAATTTACCACTAAAGTTTCAGAGATTTGGAAGAACATCCAACAAATCATCAAGCCACAAATATTTAAATCATTAAAATTTGATGATTTAGACTAAAACATGGAAAATAAACAAAAATTAAAATTCAAGCCACAAATTTGAAATAAACCCACATTCTCTCTCTAAAATTCAAGCCACATAAATCATTCAAATTCAACACTTTAGTTCTGGTTGCTTCAATTTCTTTCTTTTCTTTGATTTTTTCATCTCCTTCTTTATATTGTTTTTGGAGAGTTATTGATTTGTAAGTGAGTCTTGCTTTGAAAAGATAGATACGAAAATTTCAGATCTGGAAGAAGAATGAGGGAGGGTGGTGTTGGATCGGCCGGTGGGTGCTAGCGGTCGTGGTGGTGCGTGAGAGTCGCCGAAGGGGTTTGGAAAAAGGAAGAAGGTAGTATATATGTTTATATGTATGTATGTATCAAATGTAAAATTAAGAAGGAAGAGATGGAAAAAGGAAGAAGATCAAAAGCAGACCATCCATAGAAGATTTGCCTCTGGTTTTTTTTTTTTTAAAGCTGATCTGAGTCGTATATTTTGAGTGGGGTGACGTGATCCAATCTGGACCATCACCCAGAGGAAAGGCTGGAGGCACTGGCTGGAGAGGATTCAGACTCAACGTAGAAAAGATGAGTGGACTTCTGGCTTCGTTTCGGATGTTTGTTGACTTTTTGATTTTTTAATTATTTTAGTCTGGAGTTAAAAAGTCTCATTTAGAATGGATTTTTTTATTTTTGACTTTTGTAAGATAAAAAATGAAATGATTATGATTTGAATGTGATATTTTGGGTAGTTTTGAGAAGCTCGCTAAAATTCACTTTTTAGCCTTTAATCTATTTTGAGCTATTTGGGAGGATGGCTAAAAGTCATCTTTTAACTTTTAACTCATTTTGAATCACATCATTTTTCACATTTTTTATATGTTTTTTTTTTATAAAAAAAAAACAAAAAAGTTAGTTTTTAATTATCTTTTCAAAATAATTATATTTTTATTTTTTTATACGGTTTTTTAAAAAAATTTAAAAAATCAAAAAGTTGGTTTTTATCAACTTTTTAAAATAATTTTTTATATTATTAATTTTTTAATTTAGGCTAAAGTTTGATATCTTCAAAAAAAAGTCAAAAAGTCACTATCCTATTTAAGTCACATCATCTTATTTAAGTCACATCACCTCTCTACCACATCACTTTAAACCCAACCCATATTTTATAAAAAGTAAAAAAATGTACTTATTTAGAACATCCCAACCAACCCCTTATTTTATCTTTTTATGAGTAAAATAATTTAAAAAAACAAAAAAAAACCTCCCAACTTTTTATGGCAAAGTGTCATGTTGAATGAGTGTCCACTTTTCTAACTTCAACACTATTTTGTCATAATTTTCCTTTGTAGAGTATAAAAATTTGAGTAGGTGTAACTTTGTAAGGGCCAATTGCAAGAAAATAAGATTGAGGCAAAATAATTACATTATTAATAGAATTTTTTAGTGCAAGTTTGTCATAACGTGTAAGCCTTACTTGTGTAAATTCGCAAATAACACTTAACAGACACATGAAAAATATGGACCCAAAAAAAAAGGCTTATTATGAATTTGGATGGAAATGACTATTTTGAAAACCAGGTTATATGTCTATTTTTTAATTTTTTCTGATTTTTTAATAAAAAGATTATAAAAAAATAAAGAGATAATATGATTCAAAAAAATTAAAAAAACTAAAATAGGCCAAAAAAAGCTTATTATGAATTTGCAATTACTTTCTCATTATTTCACTAATTTACAACTTGTCCCCGTTATAATTCACCTAGTCATCTTATTAATCATTCATCATCATTAATCACCGTTGAATCTCAACAATATTTAAATTGTGTTCGAATTTTAAATTTAAAGAAAAATTTATTGTGGGAAAGAAAAATATAGAAGAAAAAAGTGAATAAAATAGAAATTAAAATTTTATTACTTTTTCTCTATAAATTTTTATACAAATTCAAAATTCGAACAGTCTTGAAATAGAGAATAAGTAGCAAAAACAATAAAATAAAAATAAAAATTGCGACACAGAGGATCGTGTACCACAGGGCACAGAGTGGACTTGCTCATGGTCAACAATTTCGCGTCGTGCGATTTAGTCGCGTCGGAATGTCATGATTAAACGTTGTCTTGTGTGACGTCATAGTGTAGACTGGACTAACTGACCCTTTGAGATTCGGATCTCTGCTTAACAATGAAAAATTCAATGCAATACAATATAATAAGTTATTTAGTGGTCTTGGTGAAGGGTGTATGGATTGCGATTCGAATAATTTGAGGATAAAATTATAAATTAAATAGTTAATTTATGAATTAATAAATTGTGATTTGAACGATTTTAAATAAATTGATGGATTGAAAAATATTTTAATAAAATTGGACTAATTGACCCTTTGAGATTTGGACCTCTGTTTAACAATGAAAAATTTAATGCAATAAAATATAATAAGAAGTTATTTAGTGGTCTTCGTTAGGGGTGTGCGCTGTGCCATTTGAATAGTTTGAGAGTAAAATTATAAATTGAATAGATGATTAACGAATTAATAAATTGTGGTTTGAGCGGTTTTGAACGGATTGACTGATTAAAAAATATTCTAATAAATTATCAAGCATAATATTTTTCATACGTATTGTAACAACTCAGATTTTTATTATTCTGTAGAATTTATACTAATATTATTTAATCCCAGTTAAAAAATATATGATTTATTTTGTATTATTATGTATAATTTTATAAAATAATATAATTATTAACACTTGGGTCCAAAGTAAAATTTAATAAAAAAATTAACCAAAATTGACATCTGTTAAGATAAGTGTGTATCTAAGCAAAGATTTGGCCTAGCTAAGCAAGATTAGCCTATGAACACGTGGCACGCCTGGAGGACTCTACGTGGGTTGCCAGTCACAGTTTTTCTCCTATAAATAGGGAGGATATGCTTCACACCATCTCCAACCCTTCACCAAACCTAGCATCAAATTTAAAATTTAGTGAAAAAAGTATTGTTTGGAGCTCTAACGATTTTATCAAATTGATATCAAATCGAGAATTCACCAAACGTTTCACCAAAAAGAGGACAGGCTCCGTATTTCACCAAAACACTGTGCATGACCGTTGGGGGAGACCAACCGGTTGACCGGCCGGTTGACCAACCGATCGACCACCAAAAGGTTCAAACAGTTCCAAAAAAAGTTCAAACAGTTAGAAAAAAAAAAAAAAAATTTGCCTTACCGGTCGACCAGCCGGTTGACCGGCCGGTCGACTACTAAAAGGTTCAAACAGTTCAACAACAAAAAATCAAAAAATAAAAATAAAAATTTTGGTTTAACCGGTCGACCAACCGGTTCTCCCGACACAGATTTGATGAAAATCAACCGTTGGAGCACTTAGTATCAGATTAAGGAAAAAGTCATTTTTTTACTCAGATTTGATGAAAATTTTGGTTCAGAGTTGGAGATGCTCTCAGGTTAGGAAAAAGAAAAGAAAAGAAAAGAAAAAAAAGGAAAGAATGAAAGAGAGAAAGAAAAGAGAGAAGGAAGGAAAGAATAGTGAAAGCTGAGAGAGTCTTTGATAGTAGAAAGAAAGAGTGAGATATTAAAGTTAAGGTGAGTTGTATTATACCTTGAATCACCAAAATATATTTTATGTATGTTTTGACTTACCATATTTATTTTATATAAGTTATGTTTTATTAGTATATTAATAAAAGTTATGTTTTATAAAGGTTTTAGTTACGTGGATTATTTTTTAAACCCTATTTGTTAAAAGGAAACACATAGATATGTTTGTTTTATATTTTAAGAATATTTGACTATGACCTTATAAACAATTATGTTTTGTAAGTACCACCACGAGAGTCCCACGCCTTGGGGGACTTAAATAACCATTGGCTTATGTTTGGTTACTTTGTAACCCTCTGTTTGTCATGTATACATTGACCTCTGTTCTGTGCGGAGCTAAGTGTTACACTATTGTGGGAGCTACCTTTAGAATCCGTACGAGCCACCTCTTGAATCTGTACATCTGTTTTGTACGGAGCTAAGTGCTACACTATTGTGGGAGCCATCTCTCGAATCCGTACGAGCCTCCTCCTGAGTCTGTACCTCTGTTCTGACTGTCACATCTGTGACCTCTGTTCTATTTTGTTCTGTTCTGTACCGTGGTTATGGTCATTTACTTATAATTTCTATATTTCAGTGTCTGCCACTTAAATGAGTTGTTTACCAAATTACCGTAGTTATGATTATTTATTTACATAATCTCAGTTTTGCTACTTAAAGGATTATTTTCTCCAACTAAGTTATCTTAAATGTTTTGGCCTAACTAACTATCCATGGTTATTTCATGTCCATTATACTCTTGGTATAATATTTTTTACTCTGCCATGTGCTTATAGCTGTTTACCAATTTTCAGGAAACATGCAATTCAAAAATAGCTTTTGGAAAGTCTTAGATGCGGGGCTGCGGAATAGACACACACAACACTTTTATAATATTTTTCTATGTAAATATCGGCCTTTTTGGTCAATATAATTTTGCAATAAAAATAGAAACTCCAATGATTATTTTGGTACCCTCATTTAAATATTACTTCCGCTCCCGTTTATTAATTTGTTTATGAATTGGCCGGAGGTAACTTCAGTTACTTGCCATCACGATGCTTAACCCTTAGGTACGGGGAGCGGGTCGTGACATGTATAATACAAACTAATTTCACACAATATTTTTCATATATATAACTATTAATTTGTAATGAATTTCCCATATATTTCTCTCACACTTTTTTTTTATTTTGATATGTCTTATAGGTTAAAAAATATATATATATTAACTATGATAAAACAGAGCGGTTTCGAATGCGAATTATAAATTTTAAAATTTAAACTGCAATTAGCGGATAGAGCCGTACATATTGATGCAATTTAGAAAATTAAGCAGTATTTTATACAACCTTAGTCCTAACACGGTCACGTAATGCCTCAAATATATTGTGATTAGTATAAAAAATGAGATCTATGAGTATTAAGTAATTAAAATATAAAAAGGGACTTAATAATTTGTTATTGATAAGAAATATGTCCGCGTAATGTCGCTATACCACGAAATAATTTTTCCAATACAATATGTGATATCACTTATTAATAAAACAAGGGAGGGATTCTATATGCAGATTGATTACTACACCGTGTTGGAAGCATTCAAAGAAAGCTGCAACCTTTGTGTGGTTAATCTGCTATGTGAAGTGCAGGGACGGATGGAAGTGAGGACTTTTTACAATTACACTATTACCAATGTATTTATAAAGTATTTTTGTTTAGCTCCTACAAAATTATAATTGCGTCTATCCTAATTTATTTAAGATTAGGTTTTTCTTCGGTTCGAGACTAGACTGAAATATATTATTGAGTTCATAGTCCACCACGGATATCATTTTAATAATTCGAGCCGTTCAACGTGTAGAACTCGTCGAGTACTTTATTTCTATCAAAAATCACGCTGATCAGATATCGATAACTTTTTTGATTGGATCAGATTTATGTCAACTGTAAATATAATTTTCAAAATATATTGTTGACAAAAATTGGATCCAATCAAATAGCTATCGATATCCGATCAACATGATTTTTTATAGAGATAAAGTGCTCAACGAAGTCTATACATTGAACAATTCAGATTATTGAAGCGGGAGACAAGCCTAGCCCTTTATTTAAGATCCTTTAAAAAATAATATTTACAGGCCCTTCTTAATTAGAAAAAAATTGAAACTCACAATTTACTCAGAATGACATATTAAATTATGTATCAACTTTTAATTTGATACAATTGCATAAGAACCTTGAGTTCAGAAATATATCTCTCTCTCTCTCTCTCATTTTTCTTGTTAGAAAAATTACACATGTAGTCCTTGTAGATTCACTACAAAAAATGTCACTTTTGGCTACCAAAATATTGGTCGCCAAAAGTCCAATATTTTGTCGCTGAAACGATTTAGCGACTAAAATATTTTGTCGCCAAACTCATCGCCTTTACCCTGTCGGCGATAGTATTGGTGACTAAATTTCGTTTGGTCGCCGAAAGTGACTACATTTGGCTACTAATATTAGTTTAGTCGGCAAATGTTATGTTTCTGCCACTAAAACCTTTAGTCGCCGAATGAAGCTTTTTGGCTACTAAGTTGTTGTGGTCGGGAAAGGTGTCACCTTCAGCTATTAAATAATTAGTCGCCGAAAGTACACATTTGGCTACGAAACTGTATTTAGTCGGCAAAAGGTTCATTCGGCGACTAAAGTGTTAGTCACTAAAAATGCATTGGGTTATGTTTTTGCTACTAAATTCTTAGTCTCCAAAACATTTGATTACGTATTTAGCTACCAAAATATTTGGTGGCCAAATACTTTAACATGTTTTTTTTAATTTTTTTTTTCTAAACAACCTATATCCATTAGTAATACAACCTGTACCCTGTATAAACTATATAATCCATCAACGCTAAATATGTTACCAAGCATTCAATAACGTGCACACATTTTAGTTCCAACCATCCAAAAAATTAATATTGAACGTCCAATTATATATATATTACAAATTCCATAAGAACCAAGTCTAATCCAACGTCAATAATTTAATTTCATACATAATACAAGAAAAACCAACTACTCTCATTATACATTTTAGTTCCAACCATCCAAAAATAAGTACTAATAAGTACAAGATGTCGTCCTGGCATCACTATAAGCTCCCATTGTTCGAGTCCTTCCATAAAACCCTTCCATTAGAAGGGGCCAACTACTCCCACTCGCCCATCCCCTTCGTTCACTGCTACTGGCACCTGTAGAACCATTGCATGAATGTGAAATCAAGTGCATGTCTAATAAAAATTTAGAAAGACATATTCATAGTGTCCTCAATCCAATTACACAATGTAAAATTACTGCATAGGAAAAAAATAAAAGACATGCTTACCTGTAGTACCATAGAAGTTGAACCCATCATCCCAACCAGGCAATTGAACTTGTGTTTAGATTCTTGCATCTCCAGAGCTTGAAGAGACCTTCAGCAATTGATTTAGGAAACAGATGTAGTAAATAAAAAAAAAAAACTCATCAATATTAAATAATGAAAGTCATTACTATTCATTTATTCCAATATAGAACATGCATATATGTTGTTATGAAAGAAGTGTTGTGAAGTATCAATGATGAGAAAGTGCTGATGTAAATAGAAACTTGTGAGAAAAGTCATTGCAATTCATTTCTTCTCTTTTGCTTTCGATACATCAACAATACTTAGATAATGTTGCAAAGGAGGAAAGGTTGCTTAGATAATGTGGTTTGCACTAGTATCAAACAAATTATTGAGGAAAGTTATTTATGGAAACAATAAAATAAGTAGTTCATGATACAGCAAAAATACTTCACATCCCAATTATTTACTGAAGGATCAAAAGGTTGGTGACAATATGTGTAAAAAAAATGCAAGAAGCCCCTATATGTTCATAATTCGAGAAACTTTCCCAAGCTCTCTTTTCTGACTCCAAAACAGTTACTTTATCATCTACCAACATGCCAAATGTAAGCCGTACTAAAACTTAAATTGAAAGGCAAACTCGTTCACACATTGAATAAATTGAATGAATTCTAACAGGGTGCGCTTGTTAATGTGACTAGACCTAATCTCGGTCATGATGGAAAATTGATCATACAAACCCAGTTTAACTAAGAGAGCTGCCTTCAAATTACAAGCTCTGAGATAAGTTACTTACCAACATGAAAGCTAAAATATAAAAATTTAATCAACCTAGTAAAAGGAATTGCACTTTTCAAGAATATATCCCACCGTGTGCTTGAAAAAAACATGTTGCTAAGAAAGGGATTCAAAACCAAGAACCAAGAACACAAACAAAGGATATGAAAGTCAAAGCACAAGAATTACATATTATATTTAGATAAAATATGCCAATGTCCAGGAGTGATTATAATTAGTAAATTCATCACTAAAGCCTAGAAAAAAACTGATATTCAATAATATATCCAACCATGTGCTTGAAAAATACATTGTGCTAAGAAAGGGATTCAAAACCAAAAAACAAAAACACAAGTAAAGGATATGAAAGTCAAACCACAAATTACATATTATATTTAGATAACATATGCCAATCTCTAGGAGTGATTGTAATTAGTAAATTCATCACCAAAGCCTAGAAAAAACTGATATTCTATTTAGTTCTCAACAATCACATGGAATAGAATGAAATACTCATTTCTTAAATTTCCCTATGGAATGATCATTTGCAATGTATTTTTTGTTATTCTTTTAGTCACCCAAACATAAATAATCCATATTTTGATGTATTAAACATTTCATTCCAATGAACCAAACCCTAATTTAAATGGACTATGCATGTATGTAAAAGATCATTCAATCCAAACTGAGAACTATACATGGTAAAATATTTATACAATTTTTAATTACAAAGATAGAAAAGGTAAAAATCATACACTCCAAAATGCAACAATAATTGTGATTTACACCAAGAAACAATCAATAGCAGCTAAGACATGGCAGAGCATTCTCTCTACAATCAAACTGTATCGTCCCAAGTTCTTAGACCCCTTTTAACCGTTAGTTTGATTGCCCGATGGACTTTTGGGTTTGTGGCCAATGTTATTGTCCTTTTAGCATACATTCTAGAATTTATTTTTTAATTTTTATTTTATTTTTAAATAACCCAAAAAAAAAAATTCTTTAAAAAAAAATCCAGCATTTTTTTTGTAAGGGCCGTTATATATAACATTTTTATTTCACCAAACTTTTCATCTCCTTGGTGATTTCTCATATATAACATGACAAGTTTCAAATACAGCCATTTACTATATATATAGATATATATATTTAAAACAAGAAAACAATATAAAAGTATAGTAAGAGCCAATCACTCTTAGTAGCATTTTATCAAGCACCTAGGAGGCATAAATAACATGTATATAGTTTTCTTCTCTGCTGGATAGTGGAAACAAAATAAAGATATATAAAGATACCTAAGCAAACACAGATACACAAACATAATCAACCAAAGACAACAACGAGAAACAAAGACACGAAATCATCATACAAAACACAAATCATCTTGTTATGGAGTCACAATTTTGGGTATATGTTAATATTTAGATACATACAAACATGTGCAAACATCACAGAGAGATAAGGAAGAGAATCACCTGATACAAATTTTCTTTCCAGCAACAACCTAGCACAAATCTTGAACAAAACAAATGGTCAACGTAAAATAGGAGCCATTAAAAATAAAAATAAAAATACCAGAAAAATTGGCAATGGCAACAAAATCTTAATTTTTGGATCAAAACCCCCAAATAAAAGCCCTAAATTTTCAATTTAAAACTTAACTTCTCAAAACCATTTTTTCCCCAAATCACTAGACATATACATGAAATAGAACAAATGGTGATAGAAAATATGAACAGAGTTTCACAAGAAACATAAAAATCTGCCTCCGTTCAATCAACACCTCTTGACAGTGGTGGTTTTGAAACCCTAGCTTCGTAGAGAGAGAGAGAGAGAGAGAGAGAGAGAGAGAGAGAGAGAGAGAGAGAGAGAGTGAGTGAAAGAGAAGAAGGAATAGTTTACCATAAAAAGAAAGAGAATCTGTTATAGAGAGTTGAAATCAAAATTGATGAGATGATCAAAATTGAAATAAAAATCGAAATCAAAACCAAACAAACAATGAATAATCACTTTAATAGAAATCAACAAAGGTAAGAGGAAGGAGATGAGGAAGCAATGTACCAGGTAACCCTTCTTCGATGAGACGATTCAGAGAGATGAGATTGAGCTCCCTCCAAACTTCTCTCTTTTGATGAAACCTTCTGGGTTCACTTTGATTAGAAGCCAAAGCCAAAGCCTTCTGGGTTAACCCTCTCTTCTTGGTTTTGCCCAAGTATCTTCTTCGAACCCTCTCTCGTCTCCCCCATCTTCTGAGTTTATATGTTCCTTTACGATTAGAAGAAGTTCAATATATTTATTTTTGTCTAATGTATTTTTGGGTTTGGGGGTTTGGCGCTAGGGTATTTTATTTTGACACCTATTTTTATTTCGATCATACTATTCATTTTGGCGACTAAAACTTTTTGTCGCTAAAGGTATTTTATAAATCCCTCTAAATATTTGAAAGGTCTCCCTCCAAAACATTTTACTTCTTTGGCGACTAAAATTCAATTTTGTCGCTGAAAACAAACTTTTGGCTACTAAAATTTTGGTTGCCAAAGGTAAAAAACATATTTTTTTATTTTTCGTTTTCATTTGACAAAACGAATTTAAAATTATAATTTTTTTCTAAAATTTTAAAAAAAAATTCAATAAAGATAAAATTTAACAAAAAAAAAATAAATATTTGTTGCTTATTTTGAATTTTGAATTTTTAAAAAATTTTAAAACATATATATTTCTTAGATTCAGCTCGATAAAATGAATTGAAAAAATAAAAAATTTTAAAATAAAATTACTAAAGGACAAATTTTTTTGAAAAAATAGGTGATTTTTTTAGATGTAGCCCAATGGTTCATGTGATACAAAAATAAAATTTAAAATATTAATTTATTATCTTAAAAGAAAAGAGAAGTAAATGTTACAAAGTTTTTGTAGAGATTCAAACCAATGTTTTATTCATATACCTACTACTAATTGGAATTCATTTTTATTTAATTAATAAGCATGTTTCATTTTTATTTTTATTTTTATTTTTAAAAAAGAAGCTTCTTTCAATTTTATTTTTCTCATTAAAAAAAAAAGAAAGTCAAATTTCAAGTGGAGACAAAAAATGTCATTGTTGTTAATCTATTCATACTACAAAAACAAAAACAAAAACAAATTTAAGATTTGACAATCTCTACACGAAAAATTCAAGATTTGACAACCTCTTCATAAAAATAAAAATAAAATAAAATAACTATTTTGTTTAGTAAACTAAAATAAAATAAAATAAAAGTAACTATTTTGTTTAATCATCTTTGGCGACTAAAATATGATTTGGTCGGCAAAGATAAAAGTAATCATTTGTTTTCATTCGGCTACTAAACAATTTAGTAGCCAAAAGTAACTCTACAGCGACTAAAAAGGAATTTTGTCACTGAAAATATATTTTTGGCAACCAAAATTTTGGTTGCCAAAGATAAAAAATAAATTTTTTATTTTCATTCGGCTACTAAACAATTTAGTAGCCAAAAGTAGCTCTACGGCTACTAAAATTTCTTTTAGTTGCCAATTGTGATATGTTTAGCTACTAAAAATTTTTTTAGTCGCCAATTGTAATATTTTTAGCTACTAAATTTTTTTTAGTCGCCAATAATCAACATTCCCCTACTAAAAAAATTTAGTAGCTAAAAACTTGACTTTTGCCGACTAATATTATTTTTGGTAGCCAATTCCGTAACTTTTGGCAACTAAATTGTTTTTAGTAGTCAAAAATGGTGGTGAAAAATGTATTTTCTTGTAGTGATTGTTCATTTTGTCAATTTGATTATATATCTCCAACTACATCAATTTTATTTTAAAATTTTTCATATTATGTTAATTTAATACAATTAGTAATGATTATTAATAAATTGAACATAAATGAAGAAAAAAAATGATCCATTCACTCTTCTCAAATTGATTGACAGATTGACATCAATTTGAAATATGTAAACAATGTGTCTGTAATTTGCATGTCGATGATCCAATAACAATCATATTTTTATATCATATTTAAAGTATCATGTGAGTTGTCACCACTAAATTGGTTGAGTGAGTTTCATCATTTATGTTTGTTTACAATACATGTAAAGTAAATATAATATAGTAATGTAATTGTTACAATATTATTTTTGACACTTTCATATTTTTGCAAAGTATTTTTTTCAAAAGAAATATTTATGTTTTGTGTTCATTATTAATTTAAAAAATTTATATTATATTATTATTGCTGATTATTGAATTTTTTTATTTCAAATTTGTGATAAACAAGTGTGGCTTCTAATGGCTTCGCCACTACTGGATAGTGTACTGTGGTGTGGAGTGGAGGACCAATCATGTCAATATAAATCACCTTGTTTGGTTCCACATTTTTAAAAATTAATTTTTTTTTATATTTTTTTTTCATAGTATTTTGATTTTAGTATTTTTTAATATTTTAAGAAATTTTTTTACTTTTTAAATACAATTAATATAAATAAAATTAAAAAGTATAATATTTATGAAATTTGTTTTAAATTTTTTTTATTAAATATCAAAAATATAAAAAAATATAAAAATTCAGTACATTTTTATATTCTTGCATATTTATTGATTTTTTAAAATATTTTTTTACAAATATTTATTTTTAATTATATCTAGATTAGGTGCATCTAAAAAGTAAAAAAATTAGTTAAAATATTAAAAAAAATTCACTAACAATAAAAAATAAAAATTTTAATTAAAAAAATTAAATTCAAAAAATTAGAACATAGCATTAATTTTTCATGCCCACTTGCAAGACTAGCTGCATTTATGAACTTTTGTTTTGCGAACCAAAAGACCTACGAAGATAAATGACACATGATCATCTCTAAAATCTTTTTGCGGAAATGAGCCGTAGCTCGACAGGGGAGGCTCGAATTGGCTTGAAAGAGGGAGAGGAGAAAGAGAAGGGAGAGGAGGGAGAGGAAGAACGGAGGGAGGAGATCATAGCGCTGCACCACCGCCGTCGCCTCACCGCCGATCGTCGCAGCTTCAGACCGTCGCCGCCGTCGTCGCAGCACCTTTGCTCCTCGCCGATCATCGCAGGTGGAAGCTCCGCCACCGCCTCGCCCCACCTCCTCCTCTAGCAGATTTTTATGGCCCCCTCCCCTCCCCCCTCCTCCTCCTCCTCCTCCTCCTCCTCCTCCCTTCTCTTCTCCCTTCTTCTCCTTCTCCCTTCTTCTTCATCTCCTTCTTCGTTCTGCAACAAAGAGACGGAAAAAAGAAAAAAAAAAAAAAATCGACATAAAAACGACGTCGTTTTGGTGTCGAGCCGGGTTTCGAGCCACGGGTTTCGAGCTACGTAGCACTACCGATCTTTTTGTTGTTTTATTTTTAAGCCTTGCTTGGCATGTATCAAAAAAGTTAAAAAGTTACTATCTTATTTAAGTCACATTATCTTATTTAAGTCACATCACTTCACATTACTTCAAATTCAATTCATATTTCATAAAAAATCAAAAAATATACTTATTTAAAACATCCCAAACAACCCTTTAGTCAACTTTTATGTGTGAATTTTTCATACTCTGTGCACCAAAAGTCAGATTGAGAAAAACATGTGGAATCTGACGGTCTTTCACTCATAATCTTTGAATTTTTTGTACTGTGTGCACTAAAAGTCAGATTGAGAAAAAAATGTGGATTCTAACGGTCTTTCACTCATAATCTTTGAATTGTTGCTAGGCTTGATTACTCAAAAATTCTATTTATAAATATTATGGTATCTTTAAATTTTTTTAAACTAGTAAGTCTTATTTACTAAACCTAAAAATCTTATCAGTTTTTTTTTATTTTTAAAATTAAGAACTTTATCAATTTTGCATAGTAATATTTTAGATAATTGTTTCACTAACTGATTAAAAAAAATAAAGTATGAAATTAAACGTTTTTGCCTTTCTATTTTTTGGTTTGATTCAACTATCCAATAAAATTGAGAATATTATCAAATTTTTCATTTTTAAAGTTTTTTTTTTTTTTTTTGCACATCAATGTTCTATCACCATGCTCTTTTATAAACACAAAATTTTTAGTTTTGTATAAAAAAATATTCAATTTTTTTTTTAAAAAAAAAGTTAGTTTTTTTTTTATACATAATTTTTTTTGTTTAATTTGAAAGTTGATATTTTAAAGTTTTAAAAATCAAAATAAATGTCAAATCATAATATTTCTTTATAGATAATTATAAATGATGAACAATCATTATTTGAAGGGCAATTTCGACTATTAAAAATTTAATGATACTTAAAGGTCTAAATTTTTTTTAATTAAGGCTTAATGAAATATAAGTTCATAAATTAGTATTTATGTATAAATGCCCCTTGCTTCTAACTAAACAACAGACTAAAATTCAAGTGGTGTAGATCCTAATAAGTACTAAACTAATCATTCGATTGTTCAATCTAATTTGAAGTAAGGGTGTTTTTGGACAACTATCTTTATGTCTTTCGTATATAGCGTAATCGTAGTAATCGTGGAATAATATTAGTTTGGGATTAAGCATATAAATCTTATATTCTTAAATATATAATTTTTTTACACATTTATACTTCTCTATTTTTCACATCTTATTGATCCTAGTTTGGAGTTACGTTTCTTGATACCTCAAAAACCTCCCAACTTTTACGGCAAACAAACGTGAATCTAGTGTGTGTACATTGATTCAAAATTTGGAATTCAAAGATTTACAACGCCAACAAAAGGAGTGTTGAAATACTTTCCGAGGGTATCCTCTACACTAACCCCCCACACCTCCTCTATATAATAATCCTGAATGAAACCCACATTAATCTTCAAACCAATTCACCACCACTCCTCTTAGCCCATAAAATATAGTAGTTAAAATGGCAAGTTTTCAATTTCTTCTAACTCCCCTTTTCCCCTCTCCATCATCTCGCAAATTATTAATCAAATCTCATCTATGTACCCAAAAAGTTCAAAGAAATCTTGATCTTTCAATTCCTCACCACCCTATCAACTCATTCACTGATGAATTGAACAAACAAAAGAACTTTCAAACCAACAAAAACACAACAAATGAAGGAGGAATAGCTAGTAAAGAGGTGGTGGTGGTTGAGGAGCTCTATACAATAATGGACCTTGTTTCAGACAGAGTAGAAATGCACCGAAACATCGGAGTCCAGCGAGATAACTGGAACCACCTCCTCTTAACCTCCGTCAATGGCATGACCGCCACATCAGCCACCATGGCCGGCCTCGCTGCTATCTGTGGAAGCTCTGATTTTGGAGCTTCCTTGGCATTGAAGCTATCTTCTACGATCCTATACATCGCTGCCACTGGGGTTTTGATGGTGATGAACAAGATCCAACCGTCTCAGCTCGCAGAAGAACAAAGAAACGCTTCGAGACTGTTTAAACAGCTTCACGAGCAAATCAAAACAAAGATAGCGCTTCGAAATGCTAATTTGAATGATGTGAAGGACGCGGTGGAAAGGGTTTTGGCCTTGGATAGAGCTTACCCGCTTCCATTGCTCGGAGCAATGCTCAATAAGTTTCCTAAAAAAGTGGAGCCCGCGGTGTGGTGGCCAGAGCAGCTGAGTCTAATCCAAGAACATGGTTTTGGAGGCGAGCCGTGGAGACTGAGAGATAATGGGTGGAGCGAGAAGCTTGAAGATGAGATGAGAGAGGTTGTTGGGGTTTTGAAGAGGAAAGATAGTCAAGAGTATTTGAGGCTGAGCAAGTTGGTTTTGAAGGTTAACAAGGTTTTGGCCATTTGTGGACCTTGTTTTACTGGTTTAGCAGCAATTGGGTCAGCCTTCGTGGGAACAAGTTCATGGGCTGTGGTTTTGGGGGTGGTGTTTGGGGTTTTGGCTACAGTACTTAATACTATAGAGCATGGTGGTCAGGTTGGGATGGTGTTTGAGATGTATAGAAGCTCTGCTGGCTTCTTTATGCTCATGGAAGAGAGCATAGAATCAACTTTGGAAGAGAGAGAAGTGAGGAAGAGAGAGAATGGGGAGTTGTTTGAGACTGAAGTGGCTCTTAAGCTTGGAAGGAGTTCAGAAGAGCTCAAACATCTTGCAAATCTTTCTACTACTTCTACTTCTTCGAATCTAGTGGCCTCAGAAGAGTTCGCAAGTAAACTCTTCTAAAATCAACTCTTGCGTTTCACTAGGAGGTCGAGTCCTGCAACAAGCAAGGTTTTGAGTTAATAATGCAATTGTGTGGCATTGCTGACCATAGTCACAATTTTTCTATGCACTGTAATTGCCATTCATTGCAAGTGCAAATTGTCATGTATTTATTCTAACATCAACTGTCTATTAATAATAAAAATTTCTTTTTTTTTTTTGTTGTCAAGTCCATCAAAATTAAAGGTATTTAAAAGAAGTGAATATAATACTCCATTGATCAACATATTCAAACTCAACAACTGGTTGCCACCTTTTTTTTTTTTTTATCGCCGTTTGCTCGGAGAAATTAAATTACAGCAACCATGCACTGTTTTATTAGAAAAACTCTTCCACAATCTTTAATGGAAATATTTTCTTAACATATGCACGAGAAAGTCTACCAATAATAATAACAAATAAATAATTGTATAGAAAACGTCAAAAGAGGATAGACACGAGCCACACAAAAGCGAAGTTGTAAAGGCAATGGGGAAAGTCAAAGCACCCAGAAAAATTATGAGTGTCATGAAAAATAGAAAGATTGTATATTGAATTGAATGAGTAATATAATAGGAGAAATTTGTATATATAAGCAGAAAGGAAATTTAGATAGATACAGAAAATGATAGAGATAAGGTTAGAGGGAGATAGAGATAGAGAGAGATACTATACAAATAGATAAAACACATCTATAATAATATACAGCTAACACCCCCCTCAAGTTCAAGGTGGTAAGCCAGATATCAACTTGAGCTTGGAGAGGAGATCAGAGAAGCGGCCTGGAAGATGAGCTTTGGTGAAGAGGTCGGCGGCCTGATCAGCAGAAGTAACAAAGAGAAGACGAACATGGCCACTAGTAACATGCTGTCGTATGAAGTGGCAATTAATCTCAATATGCTTGGTACGATCATGGAAGACATCGTTATGGGCAATCTGAATAGCACTTTGATTGTCACAATAAAGATTGGTGGCAGCGGAATGAGAAACACCCATGTCAGAAAGAAGCCAACGAAGCCACATAAGCTCCTGAGTAGTGTCAGCAAGAGCACGATACTCAGCCTCGGTACTGTTGGAAATGGTTATAAAATTCTGGATAAAACCATAATTTTTTCCTAAATTCGGTCTATTTTTTAGATGGGCTCCGTGCGTTGATTTTCACGGGTCAAAGTGGTAACGCGTTCTATGCCGCGTTGTGATTCACGTGGTATATTTGGTTGTTCAAAACCATTACCAAGTGAATGGGAAATTGAAGCCAAAGTGTGCTCTCTGAAAATGGAGTTTTGGTGGAAATTCCTTAAGATTGTAAAATGGCTTGTCCCACATTGATTTGGTGGGAGGTTTTGAATGGGTTTATAAGACTTGGGTTTGGTACTTGAGGTGTGCCCCAAGGGGTACCCAAGTGTTTTAGAGGGAGAGGTTATGGGCAAAATGGGCTAGACCCATTAGGCCCAAAAATCACCACACGCGCGCCGCCGCCCGTCCGGTTGGGTGGGCTGGGCTTGGGCGCGGGTGCGTGGTGTGAGGTTGGGCTTGTTCGGCCCAATACTAATCTTTTTGGGCAAAAAACATTTAAATTTAATTTTTTTTTTGGTAAAATAAAATTCATAATTCAAAATTAAACTGGTTTGGTTTTACGGTACATCCAAACAAGACCCTTCCCGAAATAAACTAGTCTGGTATTATTGCACACCTAAACAGGGCCCTTCCCGTTTTGTTATCTGTTTGAAATATAACCCAACAGATTCAAATCTGTTTGAATTCAAAACCAACAGGTTTCATACATGTTCAATTCAAAACCAATAGCTACCTTTACATCTATAAATAGACTACCATCCCATTTGGATTTTACTCCAATTTTCGTACTCCATCCTCTAATATAAATCTCTGCATTTTGCTGCATTTATTTTCTGAAAGAAAGAGTGTAAACACTTAGTGTGTTCGTAAGGCAAACAATTTGTAGTGCTGCTATTGTTTGTAGTAGATCATTTCATCCTGGGAGATAGACGTCCTATTTCTGAAAGCACCGTAGAGAGGACGAATCTGTCATAAGGACACAGTGTCAAACACTGGACTTGATCAGATTACAATTCGAAGAAATTAAATCAAGTAAGTTATTTAATTTATTTTCAGTGTTTTATTATAAATTGAAATCAAATTTTAATTTTGTTTTTATAACAAAATAAAATCTGTTTTTATTTATTTATTTTTATTTTTATTTCGAGTTTGATTTTTGTAATCAAACAAATTCTCTCATTTCCTTTATTTCTTTTTATTCTGATTGTTGTTTAGTACACAACAGAATTTAATTAATTTAAATACAGTGAAGATTGTCTACAATCTTAAGACAGACTATTTTTGGTATCTTCATTGTATTTAATTTCCTGTGTTTTCAAAATAATATTCTGGTTGGAAAAACTAATAATCATTTATGATATTTGACAGATAGTAGTAATATACTGTCTCTTTTCTTTGACAACTACTAGTAATATACTGGTGTCATTAACAATTGCAGAATATTATTTGGTGTTACAGAAAATTATTTTGGTATTTTATTTTTCTAGTTTTAGTAACAAGGAAAATAAAATTATTTTGTTGTTATCATTTATTTTCTGGTTTTAGTAACTAGAATTTATTTTCTGGTTTTGGTAACTAGAAAATTATTTTGTGTTTTTTCTGATTTTTGTAATCAGATATTATTTCGGTATTTTATTTTTCTAGTTTTAGTAACAAGGAAAATAAAATTATTTTATTTTCTAGTTTTAGTAACACGAAAAACAAAATTATTTTGTGTTATAATTTATTTTCTGATTTTAGTAACTAGAAAATTAATTTGTGGTATTTTATTTTCTAGTTTTAGTAACATAGAAAATAAAATTATTTTGTATTATAATTTATTTTCTGGTTTTAGTAACTAGAAAATTAATTTTGTTAATCAATCATGTAATTTTGTGTATCGGTCACAATATGTAAATTTTGAACGTGACTTACGATTTCGTGGTGTGAGGTTGGGCTTGTTCGGCCCAATACTAATCTTTTTGGGCAAAAAACATTTAAATTTAATTTTTTTTTTGGTAAAATAAAATTCATAATTCAAAATTAAACTGGTTTGGTTTTACGGTACATCCAAACAAGACCCTTCCCGAAATAAACTAGTTTGGTATTATTGCACACCTAAACAGGGCCCTTCCCGTTTTGTTATCTGTTTGAAATATAACCCAACAGATTCAAATCTGTTTGAATTCAAAACCAACAGGTTTCATACATGTTCAATTCAAAACCAATAGCTACCTTTACATCTATAAATAGACTACCATCCCATTTGGATTTTACTCCAATTTTCGTACTCCATCCTCTAATATAAATCTCTGCATTTTGCTGCATTTATTTTCTGAAAGAAAGAGTGTAAACACTTAGTGTGTTCGTAAGGCAAACAATTTGTAGTGCTGCTATTGTTTGTAGTAGATCATTTCATCCTGGGAGATAGACGTCCTATTTCTGAAAGCACCGTAGAGAGGACGAATCTGTCATAAGGACACAGTGTCAAACACTGGACTTGATCAGATTACAATTCGAAGAAATTAAATCAAGTAAGTTATTTAATTTATTTTCAGTGTTTTATTATAAATTGAAATCAAATTTTAATTTTGTTTTTATAACAAAATAAAATCTGTTTTTATTTATTTATTTTTATTTTTATTTCGAGTTTGATTTTTGTAATCAAACAAATTCTCTCATTTCCTTTATTTCTTTTTATTCTGATTGTTGTTTAGTACACAACAGAATTTAATTAATTTAAATACAGTGAAGATTGTCTACAATCTTAAGACAGACTATTTTTGGTATCTTCATTGTATTTAATTTCCTGTGTTTTCAAAATAATATTCTGGTTGCAAAAACTAATAATCATTTATGATATTTGACAGATAGTAGTAATATACTGTCTCTTTTCTTTGACAACTACTAGTAATATACTGGTGTCATTAACAATTGCAGAATATTATTTGGTGTTACAGAAAATTATTTTGGTATTTTATTTTTCTAGTTTTAGTAACAAGGAAAATAAAATTATTTTGTTGTTATCATTTATTTTCTGGTTTTAGTAACTAGAATTTATTTTCTGGTTTTGGTAACTAGAAAATTATTTTGTGTTTTTTCTGATTTTTGTAATCAGATATTATTTCGGTATTTTATTTTTCTAGTTTTAGTAACAAGGAAAATAAAATTATTTTATTTTCTAGTTTTAGTAACACGAAAAACAAAATTATTTTGTGTTATAATTTATTTTCTGATTTTAGTAACTAGAAAATTAATTTGTGGTATTTTATTTTCTAGTTTTAGTAACATAGAAAATAAAATTATTTTGTATTATAATTTATTTTCTGGTTTTAGTAACTAGAAAATTAATTTTGTTAATCAATCATGTAATTTTGTGTATCGGTCACAATATGTAAATTTTGAACGTGACTTACGATTTCGTTTGTAAGATCACTTAATTTTGAACCTTTTGTGAAAAGGTGTTAATTCTTTTGACTTTATCGTAGTTCGTTATGAGTATACATGGTAGAATTTGTTTCTAGAATAAAATATTAGTTTTACAAACTAATTTCATTTTTATTACGAAGAAACCTTTGTGGCAAGATTATTTTCTTTATTTTTCTGAATCATTCTTTATTTTCTGTGTGTGGATCCGTAGTCATGAATAGTTTCTGCACATGAGTCAGAAAATATATATATTCACAAGAACATTTGAATGCATATTTAATTTGTTTATTTATGTACAAATCAAACTTATTAGATGAAGGTATGCTTTGTCATTTTGAAGTTTAAAGTTTAAATCGCATTGGATTTATTTATAAGTTGAGAATCTTTTTATTTCATGATGCAAATTTTGGAATCATGCATGATTAATTTATTTTGTTAATTCATTATTTTTAGTTGATGCTTTTGATATGCATGTATAATGTAAACTCAAGTTATTTCTTAACAAAAATTTCATGTGATTTGGAATGTTAAATTGATATGTTGATTAATTTGAGTTTTTCCAATCACTTTTGAATGGGTGTTTAAATACCAGAGAAATTTAAACATAATGATGTATGTAGTTATATCGTTCCATTTAATTGGAAAGTAAATTTAAAAAATCTTTTATGTTGATTTTTAGTTTATTTTGAATTATGTGACATGAGATGTCATTAATAATTACTTTACTTGCGTAGTAGAATTTGTTAAACCATGAACCATTTTATTAATATGGGGTTGTATCTCTTGCATTAGTTGAGATAATTTAATTTTCTTCTGTCACAAATATTTTTATGATAGTGACATTTATTTGTTATTGAGTTGCAAGAATGTATACAATCAAATGGGTTTTTGAATTGTTTGATTCTTAGGCAAAATTTATTTATGAGGATATGATTTTGTCAAAACATTAATTCTGACTTGAATAGTCATAATTATTTTAATTTTTTCTTGAATTTGTTTTGAAATTCATTGATTTATATTAAAAGTGATAGGGTGGTGAATATGATGCACTATTAAATGAATTTTGTGCACAACATGACATTATTCACCAAACTACAGCCCCTTATTCTCCACAGCAAAATGGAATTGCTGAAAGGAAGAATAGAACCCTCAAAGAAATGATGAATGCCATGTTACTAAGTTCAGGCTTACCACAGAACTTGTGGGGGGAAGCAATATTGTCTGCTAATTATGTTCTTAATTGAATAACCCACAAGAAAACCAACAACACTCCTTATGAATTGTGGAAAGGTCAACCGCCTTCCTACAAATATTTAAAAATGTAGGGGCGTTTGGCAAAAGTTGAAGTTCCTGTTCCTAAAAAGACTAAGATTGGACCCAAAAAAAATAGTAGACTGTGTGTTTATTGGTTATGCTCAGAATAGTAGTGCATATCAGTTTCTGACTTATAAATCATAAATACCTGATATATATGTGAACACTATTATAGAGTCAAGGAATGTTGTGTTTTTTGAACATGTCTTTCCTTACAAGAAAGGACAAGAATTAAGTTCACAGAAAAGAACTTATGATTGTACACAAAGTCAAGAGACTAATGACAATCAAACACAAGAGACTAGTAATAGTCTCGACCAACAGGATGTAACTGATGATGAACCAAGACGAAGTAAGAGAGTGAGAACATCAAAATCCTTTGGTCTAGATTTTTTGACATGTCTGTTAGAAAATGAACCTCAAAGCTTTAAGGCAGCAATGACAGGTCCTGAAGCACTTTTGTGGAAAGAAGCTGTTAATAATGAAATTGAATCCATTATGCAAAATCATACTTGGGAATTGGTGGATCTTCCACCAGGTTCTAAACCTCTTGGATATAAATGGATATTCAAGAGAAAAATGAAAGCAGATGGTTCAATTGACAAGTATAAAGCAAGACTTGTAGTTAAAGGTTACAGACAAAAGGAAGGTCTAGACTATTTTGACACATATTCCCCTGTGACAAGAATAACATCCATTCGCATGCTTATTTCTATAGCAGCGTTGTTTTGATTTAGAAATACATCAAATAGATGTTAAGACAGCTTTCTTAAACGGTGATCTAAATGAAGAGATCTATATGGAGCAACCCGAAGGTTTTGTAGTGTCGGGGCAAGAAAAGAAAGTTTGTCGGCTTGTGAAGTCTCTTTATGGATTAAAACAAGCACCTAAGCAATAGCATGAAAATTTTTGATCATACAATGCTTACTAATGGGTTTAAGATAAACGAATGTGACAAATGCGTCTATGTTAAAAACACTGACCAAGGATATGTCATAGTTTGTCTTTATGTAGATGACATGCTTATCATTGGAAGCAGTCAAAACATGATCAAATCAACTAAGCAAATGCTTAACAAAAGATTTGATATGAAAGATATGGGGGTCGCAGATGTTATATTATGAATGAAAATTACTAAAACATCTGACCGATATGCATTATCTCAATCACATTATATTGAGAAAATTCTTGATAAATTTATCAAGGATGGTTTGAATTTATCTAGAACACCTGTAGACGTCAATCTTTATTTATCAAAAAAATAAAAATAAAGGTGATGCAGTGTCTCAGCTAAAATACTCCCAAATCATTGGAAGCCTAATGTACCTAATGAATTGTACTCGTCCTGATATAGCTTATGCTATCAGTAAATTGAGTAGGTACACTAGTAACTCCGGAGAAGACCATTGGAAAGTGATCATTTGGGTTCTTAGATATATAAGATTCACCTGTGATCATGGTTTGAACTTTACTCGATATCCAGCAGTACTTGAAGGTTATTGTGATGCAAATTGGATATTGGATACTAAAGATTCAAAATCCACAAGTGGATATGTCTTTACTCTAGGAGGCGCTGCTGTTTCTTGGAAATTCACGAAACAAACTTGCATCGCACGATCCACAATGGAATCCGAGTTCATTGCTTTAGACAAAGCAAGAGAAGAAGCAGAATGGCTTCGTCACTTCTTAGAAGACATTCCAATGTGGCCAAAACCTGTGCCAGCTATTTGCATTCATTGTGATAGTCAATCTGCAATAGGCAGGGCACAGAATCATATGTATAACGGTAAGTCACGACATATTCGTCGTCGACATAATACCGTAAGGCAATTATTGTCAAACGGAATAATCTCAATAGATTATATAAAATCTAAAGAGAACATTGCGGATCCGTTAACAAAAGGTTTGACAAAAGAGCTAGTGTATAGTTCATCAAAGGGGATGGGATTAAAGCCTATTACATAAGAATCGTCATAATGGTAACCCTACTTATATGACTGGAGATCCCAAGAACTAAGTTCAAAGGGACAACTAAGTTATGTATGGCTCACCAGAAATCACCAAGGGATTAAAAATTCCTTACTCATTCCTATGGTGAGAGTGATATCTGCAACATATGTTGTATACAGGGGTATAAGGATAAGCTTTGCTTTTAATGATTACTTATATCTTGATTAAGGCATAAATCAAGACGAGTTTAAGGAGATACTCACAATAAGAATCACCTATATGAGTGTTGAACTAGGGTCGGTTCTATGAGAATGAAGAGGCTAAATTCTCTAGAAACACTTATGAAAACCAGGCGCGTTCAAGGCCAAAATGAACACAACAGTGAGAACCACGATGTGTTAGAAGATATTTTGTGTGAAATCTATTGTCTTGGCTTACACAAACGGCTGAACAATTCAAGGCATCGCGTCCATTGGTTGGCCAGTAAGTCCGATAGGTTATCACTAGGGAAGGTTCAAGGCCGAAAACTACCTATCCTAATGCAAGATATTTTCGACTTATACTCTTTCGATAAATCTGCATATTGTTGCATTTTCGTTGTCATCAAATTCCATTCATGTGGGGGATTGTTGGAAATGGTTATAAAATTCTGGATAAAACCAGAATTTTTTCCTAAGTTCGGTCTATTTTTTAGGTGGGCCCCGTGCGTCGATTTTCACGGGTCAAAGTGGTAACGCGTTCTATGCCGCGTTGTGATTCATGTGGTATATTTGGTTGCTCAAAACCATTACCGAGTGAATGAGAAATTGAAGCCAAAGTGTGCTCCATGAAAATGGAGTTTTGGTGGAAATTCCTTAAGGTTGTAAAATGGCTTGTCCCACATTGATTTGGTGGGAGGTTTTGAATGGGTTTATAAGGTTTGGGTTTGGTACTTGGGGTGTGCCCCAAGGGGTACCCAAGTGTTTTAGAGGAAGAGATTATGGGCAAAATGGGCTAGACCCATTGGACCCAAAAATCACCACACACGCGCGTGCGCGCCGCCGCCGCCGTCCGTCTGGTCGGTCGGGCGGGCTGGGCTGGGCTTGGGCGCGGGCGCGTGGTGTGAGGTTGGGTTGGGCTTGTTCGACCCAATACTAATCTTTTTGGGCCAAAAACATTTGAATTTAATTTTATTTTTTGATAAAATAAAATTCATAATTCAAAATTAAACTGGTTTGGTGTTACGGTACATCCAAACAGGGCCCTTCCCGAAATAAACCAGTCTGGTATTATTGCACACCCAAACAGGGCCCTTCCCGTTTTGTTATCTGTTTGAAATATAACCCAACAGATTCAAATCTGTTTGAATTCAAAACCAGCAGGTTTCATACTTGTTCAATTCAAAACCAATAGCCACCTTTACATCTATAAATAGACTACCCTCCCATTTGGATTTTACTCCAATTTTCGTACTCCATCCTCTGATATAAATCTCTACATTTTGCTGCATTTATTTTCTGAAAGAAAGAGTGTAAACACTTAGTGTGTTTGTAAGGCAAACAATTTGTAGTGATGCTATTGTTTGTAGTAGATCATTTCATCCTGGGAGATAGACGTCCAATTTCTGAAAGCACCGCGGAGAGGACGAATCTGTCATAAGGACACAGTGTCAAACACTGGACTTGATTAGATTATAATTTGAAGAAATTAAATCAAGTAAGTTATTTAATTTATTTTCAGTGTTTTATTATTTATTGAAATCAGATTTTAATTTTGTTTTTGTAACAAAATAAAATCTGTTTTTATTTATTTATTTTTATTTTTATTTCGAGTTTGATTTTTGTAATCAAACAAATTCTCTCATTTCCTTTATTTCTTTTTATTCTGATTGTTGTTTAGTACATAACAGAATTTAATTAATTTAAATACAGTGAAGATTGTCCTACAGGTACTAGAACGAGCAACAAGGGTTTGCTTCTTACTATGCCAGGAAATGAGAGAGTTGCCCGAGAAGAAGCAGAACCTAGTAGTGGAACGACGATCAGTAGGATCCCCTGCGCAATCAGTATCAGAAAAGGTATGCAGCTGTAGAGAAGAGTGAGGGAAGTAGTGAAGACCTTGAAATAGAGTTCCTTTGAGATAGCGCAAAATGCGAACCAGAGCAGCATAGTGTGGAGAGCGAGGAGCAGTCATAAATTGACTAATAATGTGAACAGCATAAGCAATATCTGGACGAGTAACTGTGAGATAGACAAGACTATCAACTAGCTGACGATATAAAGTGGCATCTGACAATAGGGGGCCATCAAGAGGTGTAAGACGAGTCTGAGGATCAACTGGAGTAGTGACAGTCTTACAATCGGTAAGGCTAGCACGAGCCAAGAGATCAGAAGTATACTTGGCCTGGGTAAGAAAATAACCAGAGGAATCTTGAGAAATTTCCAAGCCAAGGAAGTAGCTAAGTGCACCCAAATCTTTCATCTCAAACTGGCGATGAAGAAACTGTTTGAGACTAGAAATACCCACTATGTCATCTCTAGTGATAATCATATCATCCACATAGAGGAGAAGGAGAATAATACCACGCTCTGTCTTACGAATAAACAAGGCAAAATCATGGGCACTGGAAGAAAAACCAAAGTTATGAATGGTAGAGCTGAACTTAGAAAACCAGGCACGCGGAGCTTGTTTTAAACCATACAAAGCACGGCGGAGTTTGCAAACCTTGTTTGAAGGAACAGAAGAACCAGGAGGGGGTTGCATATAAACTTCCTCAGTGAGATCACCATTGAGAAATGCATTCTTGACATCCATCTGAGAAAGGTGCCAGCGGCGAGTAGCAGCAATGGCAAGTAAGCTGCGAACTGAAGTAAGACGGGCAACATGAGCAAATGTTTCCTCATAATCAATCCCATATTCTTGACTAAAGCCCCGGGCGACAAGGCGAGCTTTGTAATGCTCAATAGAACCATCAGAATGAGTTTTGATCTTGTAAACCCATTTGCAACTAACAGTACGCTTTCCAGGAGGAAGATTAACCACATCCCAGGTATGAGTTTGATCGAAAGCCTGCAGTTCATTAGTCATAGCTTGTTTCCAAAGAGGGTTACAAGAAGCTTCTTGATAAGAAGTAGGTTCATGAGAGCAAAGGGTAGTGGAATCAACAATATAATCACGGAGAAGAATAGAAGGTTGCCTTACCCGTGTAGAATGGCGCTCAGGTGGAGGAGGAACCTCAATGGAAATCGGTGCAGAAGGAACCTCCACCGAAGCTGGAGAAGGCGTAGGGCCATCAGCTGACACAGGATCCTCAGGATGGACGATAGGCGTTGGCGGCTGTGGAAGCATGGGGCCAGAATCTGTATCAAAGTCATCAGAAAACATATCTATAGAAACATCAGTGAAGACTGGTGAGTGGGTGGACGGCGGTAGGTGAAACTTGGAAAGAGTAGAGAACATTTGGTGTTCCCAGAAGACCACATGACAAGAAATACAAAGACGCTTGAAGATAGGATCCCAACAACGATACCCTTTATGTTTGACACCATACCCCAGAAAACAACAAAGACGAGAACGAGGTTCGAGTTTAGTGTGTTCATGAGGCTGAAGTAGAACAAAACAAGCAGAACCAAAAACTTTAAGAGTGGTATAGTCAGGAGGAGAACCATACAAGCGCTCATAGGGAGAAATGTCAGCTATTACAAGGGTGGGGACACGATTGATGGTGTGGATGGCAGTGAGGGCAGCTTCGCCCCAAAAATTTTCAGGACAAGAAGAAGAGAGCAGAAGAGCCCGAGTAGTGTCTAGAATATGACGGTGCTTTCTTTCAGCCCGTCCATTTTGTTGGGAAGTGCCTGCACAAGATCGATGAGAGAGAGTACTATGAGCTTGAAGAAAAGAAAGAAAATCAGAATCCAAGTACTCCTTAGCATTATCAGAACGAAAAATCTTAATAGTACGAGAAAACTGAGTGCGAACCATAGCAGAGAAATCATAGTAAATCTGTTTAAGTTCAGAGCGATTTTTGAGAAGAAAAAGCCAAGTATAGCGAGAAAAATCATCAACAAAAATCACAAAATATCTGGATCCCCCCATGGTAGGTGTGAGGGGAAGGTCCCCAAATATCTGAATGCACAAGATCAAAAGGAGCAGTAGAAATAGAATTACTTTTAGTAAAAGGTAAGGCAGGTTGCTTAGCAATTTGACAAGATAAACAATCGACATCTTCAAGACGGACACGACCTAACTGACCACTAGAAACTAAAATTTTCAAATGACTAAAAGACATATGTCCTAAGCGACAATGCAAAAGATGAAAAGAAGACATAGTAGATACAGCAGCAACAGTAGATGATTTGTGTGGACTGCGAAGATGGATAAGCTCGAACAGACGTCCATGCTTACGGCCTATTCCAAGGATCTGTCTCGTCTGAGGGTCCTACACCAAACAACCATTAGCAGAAAAGGTAATAGTTAGACCAAGTTCATATAATTGACCAACAGAGATAAGGTTCATTTTAAGAGAAGGAATATGGTAAGCATCAGAAAGAGACACAATGGAAGTAGAGATTTTGCCAATATGACTAACAGGCATATGAGAACCATCAGCAGTGTGTATAGTGGGAGCAGAAGAGGATGATGACAAAAAAGAAAAGAGAGTGGAGTCAAAAGTCATGTGATTACAGCATGCGGAATCAAAATACCATGAAGAGTTACCTGAGGTTACTGAAAGAGCAGTAGAGGGAGGAGTACCAGATTTGTTGAGCACCTGGTGGATAATGGACGCAACATCATTCATAGAGAATGAAGGAGTAGAAAAACCCTCAGAGGCAACAGCAGTAGAGCGAGAACCGTGGCCAGATTTGGACTGAGACCCAGAACGAGAAGCCCCTTTCTTAGATGAAGTAGTGGAGGGAGCTCGAGGACAATTGCTTTGGAGATGGCCCGGAGCAGTCTTGTGACAAGTCAAACAATCGCGAACCTGGCAGTGAACAAGAGAATGATTGGCTGGCAGGCCTCGGTTGCGAACAATAATTGCATATGATGGGCTGTGAAGATAAGGAATTATGAGAAGATGGCGTAGCAAGAACATAATCCATGTCTTGAGATCTAAGACTCCCAAAACGAGTCTCCTCTGATAGGAGCTCAGTAATGGCTTGCTCTAAAGTGGGCAAAGGCAAACGATGAAGCAAAGAAGCACGCACAGGCTCAAAAGTGCTATGAAGAGTCATAAGAAACTGTAATAGTCGCTGATGATTCCGACAAGTAATAAAGAGTTGTGCGTCATCAGAATGAGCCCATGGAGATTCAGAAAGAGCGAGCTGGTCCCAAACAGACGACATTTGGGATAGGATGTCATTAAGAGACTGACAGGGTGCCTGGCGCATGTGATGAACGGTCTACAATAGTTGATACTAATGAGCATGTCCATTGGTCTGATAACGCTCCTTCAAGAAATCCCAAATTGCTTTGGTAGGAGAGGCAAGGGAATCATCATCTAGAAAGCGTCCAAATTGAAGGTGGATGGAAGGAACTGAGGTAGCCTGGAAGCATGTAATAATTTGATAATTCTTACTTTCCCATTCATCAAGACGGTCATCAAATGCAGAGTCCGTCTCATCCTCCTTCTGGTGGGGTTTAGGAAGAGCACCAGTAATGATCCACCAAAGGCGTTTGCCTTTGATGAAACTAGAGAGAACTTGAGCCCAACTAACATAATTAGACCCATCAAGGATAACAGAAACAGATTGGATGTTCTCTGTACGATCCATAAATGCCAAAACGGAGGGCACCAACAGATTCAGAAGGCTGAAAAACCTTAGGGACAAGTAGGACAGATGGTAGCACTGTGGCTGTGATGATGTCAGCAGCAAGGCAGTACTGAAGTAGGGTTGACGTCAGCGGTTGAGAAAATAGGAAAAACGGCTGAGGGAAGCCGACCGGAAGCCAAGGAGATGCGACTAAGGCGGAAGCCGAGGTCGGCTAACGGGGAAGTCGGTGGACAAGCCGACGATAGGGCGGCTAAGGCGCTGGGGCAGAAGCCGAGGTCGGCTGATGCGGAAGCCGATAGGCAAGCCGACGTCGGAGCGGCTGAGACAGCGCGTGCTGGAGCGTGCTGAGAGTGGAGGCGGCGTCAACCGACGCGCTTGTCTTTGGGAGGTGCGTGGAGGCGCGTGGTGACTCCGATGGAGGTGAATCTGGTGGTGTTAAATGCGTCGTGAAGAGACGAAGAGGTAGGTATAGTCCAAACGTTGAAACAGGAATGGACTAGATATGTAGAAACCAGTAGAAACGGACTGAGGACAGAAACAAGCTGCCAAGGAAAAAAAAAAACGGGAGAAAAAAAATGCTAGGAAAGAACCCTAGGCTCTGATACCATGTTATGAAAAATAGAGAGATTGTATATTAAATTGAATGAATAATACAATAAGAGAAGCCTGTATATATAGGCAGAAAGGAAACCTAGATAGATACAGAAAAGGATAGAGATAAGGCTAGAAGGAGATAGAGATAGAGAGAGATACTATACAAATAGATAAGATACATCTATAATAATATACAGCTAACAATGAGAATTACTCAAGATATATATATCTCAAATTTAAAGTGTATATTTAAATTTTTTGTTGTAGGATTACAGTTGACTGTAAATTTTAAATTATAAATATTTAGAACCTATTCCACATTAAAAGTTTATAAAATTAGTATTCAAAACAATATGCGTTGGAAATTGAGTTGGATTTAGAACCCGAATCCAATTAGATTGTCTATAGTGATATTACCCGATTAGGAGATATTCAAATAATCTTAATAGATTATATTTCAAGATATGAAATAATCTTGATATAGATAATTGTCAATATATTAGCTGATAATTATTAATTAGATATTGTTGATATGAGAGAGACATTATCTTGGATAATACATATATCTTATGGGTCTCCTAACTCTCTTATATAAATAGAACTTGGGTTCTATATTAAACAACAAAAATTATACGTTGTCTCTTCTCATATACCATTCCGCCTTTGTACTGTGAATAACATGGATAGTTTTCTGTGAATTATTTGAAGACATCAATGGAGGCACGTGGTATACTAATTTCTACATTGGTGTCAGAGTCTTTGTTGGATGTTTTCTTATTATTCGTGCATGAATATATATATGATTTGTGCATAAAATTGATGTTTTCTTAATCATCTTTGATCGTCCTGAATTTCATATATGTCGTACTCTATATTATTTAGACCATATCTGCAAAGTTTTAAAAATATTAGACGGTCGGATTTTGAGAAAAATAGAGATTTATATATGATTTTCGTAACTTTGACTGCATGCTGGTTTTACATGCTTTGTTTTCATATTATGAAAATTATGTATTTGAAATCCTTGTTTCAAGACTTTCAAAACGGTATATTATGGGCTTGATTCCAACTTACGGTTGAGGAGAAAATTCAAACCCTAATTTTAAGCGAGAGTTGAAGAAAATAGAGAAAAAGACGAATTTGCTGACGTCATCTGCGCAGTTTGACTTCAAACTGACTGACGCGCTGACGCGTTGCTGACGTCATCCACTTAGGTAAGTGGTGACGCAGCAGCTGAAAAGTTTAAGGCTCTATTTGTTTGTTTTAAATTTAAAAATTACGTTAATTAATTCTATATTATTCGATATAATTCTGGTTGAAGCGCGACTTATACCGTTGAACTCATAATTAATTTTTCTACAATTTTTTTAATTTCTAGAATTTTATGAAAAATAAAATATTTTTCATTAATGAATAATTCAATTTTTTTACGTTAAATTGCTCTTGGGGAAGCATGACTTAGATTCTGGACTTGAAATTTTTATAGTAGATTGCTGCTATGTAATCTTAGTTACTGGTATAATTTTTATAGTTTTTAATTCTATAATATTTAATTTTGATTTTCTGTGTAATTATTAATTACTTGTAATTCTAGAAAATTTCAGAAAATTACACAAATTATAGAAATGTATTATGACATTATTTAAATATTATATACAGCATATTAAGTTCTTTTAAATGATTAGAACTTGTGGTATGTTGTTATTTTAAATAGCATGATTTATTTATATTGGTGAACTTTAATTCTATAATTAAATATTTTAACATGTTTTCTTTTATGAATTCATATTGAGATGCTATTATATGGAATTAATATTTTATCATGCTTTAGACATGTCATAGTTAGCGAGAGGTTGTTCGGTTGAGAGAAATCTTTGTAGATTTACTCTCCAAAACTAATATTTTGGAGAGTAAAATTTAGATAATTGTCATGAATTAAATTAAAATTTGGATAATTGTCACTTGTGGTGCAAGAGATGATTATGAGCATAGCGGATATTCGATCTTGCGACTTGTGTAATTTTGTCGCTATCTAATTTAGATTTTTGAGGCAAAATTATATTATGATATGCTAATCAAATTAATTTCAATGTGCATTTTTTTCCTCTAAATTGACTTAGCTTATGGAAGTTAATTTAGTTGACCTAGACTTAGTAGATATGTTCAAATGTGAACAATGTAATCTTATTCTTTAAATGAGCAAAAAATCTTGGAGACTTTATTTTAAAAATATTAGAGAGTCGAGCATGCAAAACGGAGAAGACAATTTTTTTTCAGTCTAGGCTGCATGTGCGGCAGTCCCCTCTGCACGAGCGGACATGGGCCGCACGTGCGGTCCCCTTTCCCCGCACGAGTGGCTAAAAGCAGAATGTAATTCTCATTTTTTCCCTCTTGTCCGCACGTGTGGGCGTGGCCCCTGTTTTGGGTAGCCCGAATTCAACTCAAAATTCAGCATCACCAACACATATTATATACAAAATGAGGGTGAATAATGCAGTATATTAACCCAACATCATCATAACATGAATTATAATTTTAACATCACAAAATAAACATGATTAGAAGCTTAATCAAGGTACAACCCTTCCTAGTTTCATCTATTAATTCAAAGTCTTCATGTCCATAAAACATAACACAATACATAGGTATAATTTCATGGATTTGGCATGACAACCAAAGATTGAAGTGTAATTCTCACACAACGCTTAAATTAGGTCTCATAGCAACCAATTGATGAGAATAACTTTTAAATCAAACATGAATCACGCATAATTCTCAACTACAAACCCTAGTTTGTATAAATATGAAACTAACAAACCCTTCCTCAAATCCAAGTGAGGGGTAAGTAAAATGGATTGAGCCTACCTTGAACTTAAATCTCACAACTCTCTTCAATTGCCAATCTTCCCTTGTTGAGTTCCTTCTCCTCTAGTTCTTCTTCTCTACACTCTCTTTTTCTCTCCCAGGAGATATTTTTCATGATAGCTCTTAACCAAATATGTAAAGAACATGGATATATATCTCTAACATGTAAATAAGGACAAAATCTAATCAGTTTAATCATTCCAAATTGAAATTTCACAGAAAATCATTTTATGACTTAAAAATCATGCTGATCTCAAATGTAAAATTAATTTCAAATTATTAAACCTCTAAAGCTTCCAATTTCTGATTCAAACATTATAATTGTGACAGATTTTTCTCTTATTAACAGGTATGCATCCATAATCATAGGATTCACGTAATTAAACTTAATTTCACATAAAATTTCATAACAAACATTTAAATGCACAAAATTAGGGACTGAAAATATACCAGAATCATGTACGAGGGTCGGGTTATTACATCTCTTGACAGGGACCAGTTGTTGGTTGTTCTGAAGAAATATAAAGATTGTTTTGCATGGTCTTATAATGAACTACCAGGATTGGATAGGTCATTAGTAGAACATAAGCTCCCTATGAGGCTTAATTTCAAGCCATATAAGCAAAAATCAAGAAGAATGAGTTCAAAAGTGATTCAGAAAGTTAAGGAAGAAATTTTTAGACTACTCAAGGCAGGCTTATTAGGACAGCTAGGTATGTTGAATGGCTATCCAATATTGTGCCTGTAGTTAAGAAAAATGGTAAAATGAGGGTATGCATTGATTTCAGAAACTTGAATCTAGTAACTCCAAAAGATAAGTATCCTATGCCTATAGTAGATTTGTTAGTAGACAGTTCAGCAGGGCATCAGATTTTATTAATGATGGATGGGCACTCTGGCTATAACCAAATCTGCATTGCAGAGGAAGATGTGCACAAGACAGCATTCAAATGTCCTGGGAATATTGGCACCTTCGAATAGGTTAAAAATGCCGTTTGGCCTGAAGAATGCTGGGGCTACATATCAGAGGGCTATGAACACTATCTTTCATGACCTCATTGGAGGGTATTTAGAGTGTTATATCGATGACATTGTAGTGAAATCCCAATCCATGGAGGAGCATTTGTTTCACTTAGAAACAACTTTTGAAAGAATGAGGAAGTTTAAGTTGAAACTCAATCTTCTTAAGTGTGCTTTTGGCGTATCATCTAGAAGCTTCTTAGGCTATGTAGTACACAAGAAAGGAATACAGATTGACCAGAATAAAGCCAAAGCCATCATTGAAGCCAGACCTCCATCAAGTAAGAAAGAATTGCAAAGGTTCCTTGGACAGGTTAATTTTCTTTGAAGATTCATTTCTAATACTGCAGGGAAAACTAAAGTATTTTCTTCCTTGTTAAGGCTAAAAGATGAAAAGGAGTTTGTGTGGACAGCAGAGCATCAAACTACTTTCGAAGGAATCAAAGCCTACTTGGCCAACCCTCCAGTGCTGATGCCACTAAAGGGTGATAAGCCCTTGAAGTTGTATATAGCTGTAGCAGAAGATTCATTGGGAGCTTCCTTAGTCCAAGACAATGAAGAAGGCAAGGAACAAGCTGTTTATTACCTTAGTAGGTTTCTAAATTCTTGTGAATGTAAATATTCAGCTGTAGAAAAGTTGTGCCTTGCATTGTATTTTGCTGCAATGAAATTAAAATATTATCTTTTGCCTACAACTGTCTTGGTAATTGCAACCACAGATTTGGTTAAGTATATGTTATCTAGACCCATGTTGAGGGAAATAACTAACAAATGGATACTAGCTTTGTCAGAATTTCATCTAGAATATGTTCCCCAAAAAGCAGTAAAAGAACAAGTTTTAGCTAATTTTTTGGCAGACCATCCATGTCAAACAGAAAGCCAAGAGATAATGGAACTTGGTATAGCTAGTGTTGAACCATGGTAAATGTGGTTCGATGGATCAAAAGACAATAGTTTAACTGGAATTGGTATAGTAATGAAGTCACCACAAGGAGCTGAAACCACGCATGGTTTCAGAGTAGATGAAATTACTTGTTCCAATAATCAAGCTGAATATGAAGCCTTAATAATGGGACTGGAAATACTTATTGGATTACAAGCTCATGTAGTTGACATATTTGGAGATTCTCAATTGATAGTTAACCAGGTAAAAAGGATTTTCAAATGTCAAAGTATAAGCATGTTGCCATACTATATTGTTGCATTACATCTGCTTTCTCAATTTCAGATAGCAAATGTAACTCATGTCCTAAGATTCTTGAATAATGAAGCTAATGATGTAGCTCAGAAAGCTTCGAATTTCAAGAGAAGAGATAATACTGGAAGAGATATAAGCTAGACAACATATCAGAAAGTAATACTACCCTTGAATAAAAGGAATGTAGTCCTAGAAGTCAATCATAATGACTTACAAGAGCAAGATTGGAGGCATCCAATAATGCAGTATCTGACTGGCCCAACTTCGAAAGCCAGCATAAAAATTAAATTGCAGTCTATGCAATACATAATGTATGGTAATGCTCTCTACAAAAGCGGAGGAGATGGGTTACTGTTGGAATGTTTATGTCCAAAGGAAGCATTGACAGCTATGACTGAGGTTTATGAAGGTATCTGTGGTGCTCATCAGCCTAGTGTGAAGATGAGATGGTTGCTTTGAAGGCATTCCTACTATTGGTCAACTATCCTTGAAGACTGCATAGAATATGCAAGAGGTTGCTAGGCATGCCAAAAGTATGGCACAATGAGGCACGTGCCCATAACTGACCTACATGCAATTGTGAAGCCTTGGCCATTTAGAGGATGGGCTATGGACATGATGGGGAAAATACACCCACTCTCTTCGAAGCATCATTGTTTCATCTTAGTGGCCACTGATTATTTCACTAAGTGGGTCGAAACTAAGCCATACAAGGCTGTAGACCAGACTGAAGTCATTGGATTCATTAATGATTTAATCCATAGATTTGGCATCCCACAGACTATAACTGTTGATAATGGGACTGTATTTGATGGGAAAATGGTGAAGTCTTTTGTGGCAGAATTTGCAATTAGCCTTGTTAATTCCACCCCCTATTATGCACAAGCCAATGGTCAAGCTGAATCATCTAATAAGTTTTTAAAAAAGGGAATACAAAAAGTTGTGGAAGACAATCTAAGGGATTGGCATAACTTATTATTGGATGTTTTGTGGGCTTATAGAACTTCTCCAAGGTCAAGCACAGGAGTCACTTCGTATGCCTTAATATATGGGCATGATGCAGTGTTACCTGTGGAAATTAATGTTAAGTCCTTGAGGGTAAGATGCCAAGACCAGCTAGATCTTGAGCAATACTATCAGAGTATGTGCTTGGAGATAGAAAGTATAGGTGAAGCTAGAATTCTGGCATTAAATAGCATTCTTTTCCAAAAGAAGAAAGCGGCCAAAAATTATAATAAGAAAGTCAAACATATTGGCTTTGATGAAGGTGATTTGGTATGGAAGACAATACTCTCAATAGGAATTAAAAGCCATAAGTTTGGCAAATGATCACCTAATTGGGAAGGACCATATCAAGTTCATAGAGTCCTGTCCTTTGGAGCATACCATTTGAGAAATTTAAATGAGTATGTACATCCCAAAAAGATTAATGACAGATATTTGAAGCCTTATTTTCCAACCATTTGGGAAACACAAGGAATAGAATAAATGCTAAGTAAAAGAATATAAGAATATTCAAATGATAAATAAGAATTTGCTTTTCATAGAGAGTTAAATACATTTTTCCATAAATTGGCCCAGAAGTCAGTACAATGCCTCAGTTGTTCTTTTCCAATAGATGTTCTATTCTTAAATGATGAAAACAACTGAATGGCTGTGGTCATTTCTTGCCTTCGATCGGTCAGCCCTTGATTGGTAATCAGCAACTTGGTGTCAGTTCGGACTAAGGCCTGATTAACTGCAGATAGCTCCTCCTCAAGTTGAGCTTTCTTCTCCAGTAGTTGAGTTCGAAATTGGAAAACAGAGGAATGTTGTTCCTTTAGCTCTGATACTTTAGTATGTACTTTGGAAACAAAACTCTGGTCCCTCACTAATTTCTCCTCTGCAGCCTTAGCAGCGTGGCAAATGTTGATATAAAAGTCGATGGTGGCTGCCGCCTGAGATAAATGACTTGAGACAATCATGCCGGATTGCTCAACAATCTTACAGTACTGAAGGAAGCCATTTCTTATTATAGGTCTCTCTAAGGCCTTGAAAGGAATCCTCGAAAAAGATGTCAACAGCTCCAGACAACTGTCCAAGTCCATCAAAGGTGAAAAAGGCTTACTACTAGAGGAAAAGCTCTAAAAAATTTCTAGTAGGGAATCAGCCAAAACTAATGGCTCAGTCTCATCACTAGCCATTAGAGAGATGAAAGGCATGTCGAAGAGACTAGCTAGTCTTGCTTCGAAGATGTCTACCTCATCCGTGGACATGAAAGGTGCAGAAAGAGCTTTGGTGGAAGGCACGAAGGACTGCATAGGAATAAGAGAAATGGGTGGAGCATCTTCAGCAGTCCCTATAGTTCTAGCTATCAATAAGTCGAAAGAAGAGGGGCTGGAACTAGGTAGAGGTGATAAACCATGAGTTGGAGGGCTACTAGTACCCTCTATAGAAGAATCAGCTACAATCAAAGAGGAAGTAATAACTGGAGTTTCCTTAGGAGGGGAAAGAAAAGTAAAGCTTGAAAGAGAATTAATTTAAGAAAAATCAAAAGACAAATGAGGGAGATATGGAGTTAAGCCAGAAGGAAAATAAGCAGGAATACTTGGCCTCAAGAAGGGTATAGAAAATATAGGGTCTGGAAGTGGAAGAATTATTTGGATGGTCTCCACATCTTAAGGTTGTTCCACTTCGACAAAACTGAGGGAGTCCTTACTGGAAAAATAGGCTCAGTAATTGTTGCTGCAAAAAAAGAAGTACAAAGTAATGTCAAGTTTCAATACCAAGAATTTGACAAGGAAAAAGAATAGAGACATGAAATAAGTTACTTGTTTCAGAAGTGGTAGCAACATTGAGAGAGCTGCGAAGGGAATAGTGCTCAGCAATATGTTGCCTCCTTGCAGTTTCTCTTTGGATTGCAGCAGCAGCAGAAGCTTCATCTCTTAACAGTTGTTGCTGCCGCCTTTTTTCAGTTCTCTGAAAAACAATTATGGCCTTAGAATGTTCTTGCTTTACTGCCATGGCAACTGCCTCATGAGTAGGGTCTTCGACCAAGTCGGAAGGAGAGACAGTCATCTTCATTCTTTTTTTCCTCTGTACTGGTATTTCCTGCATTTTCTCAATCTCTCTCTCTTCAATCTAGGATTCAGATTCCTCAAAACTGAGTTCATCTTCTACTACTTTGGCAGTTGCCTTATTTTTAGTGGGATCTTCAACCAAATCAAAAGAAGAGACAGTCATCTTCTTTCTTCTTAGAAAGGGTGTCTCTTACTTTTGATCTGCTTCTTCTTCTTCTGCTGCCTGAACTTCAGGTGCTTCCTTTTCAGGATCAAGTAAAAGTTTCATTTTCTTCTTTTGCTGTTTGCTCCTAAGAAGATTTAAAGCTTGGGTCTTCTGAGGAGAATCTCCCTGTGAAGCACCCACACCACCTTTACAAAAGAAGAACTAAAGATAAGGCTAAAAAGCATTATAAAGAAGGCAAAAGGAGAAGAAACAAGGGTATATACCTTTCTTCGAGACAGCCCGAGTAACTCTAGGAGGAGTTGAGGCAGCAGGAGTAGACTGTGTAGTGGCAGGCACAGGAACTGAAGTGGTAAGAGCAGTGGAAGAAATGACAACTCCAGCTCCTTTGGGCTTGGATTGGGGCACATCCAACACCATTAATAAATCTTGAGGAGGAATGGCCAAGTATAGTTCCATATTGGTCACCCACCAGTTTTGGTACCTCTTCAATAGGTTACCTTGCGGAATAAAAAGGATATACTCAAAATCGATCAAGTCCTGTATAAACTTAGAAGTTGCCTCTTCTAGTCTGGACCTTCGAACCTTTAAATCCCTGCTGATAAGACTTAAATTGGTGTTACTGCAGAGAGGTATTGGGACCCCTTGTGAGAAGCCAAATTGTCTAGCAAATTGAGTAGGACAATAGGGCTCAGCAATGCATTTGTAAGCTCTGGTGTTCATATTCCCAATGAATAACTCTCTGGGGATCAGAATAGAAGCCTATATATCCTTGTGAAGAGGTGAAACACAGAACCTATCACTTAGGAAATTTTTCAACCAAGATGGGCCAATAGTAATGGGTTCGAAGGGACAAAAGCTTTAAGAATGAAGGGAAGCTAGAAGTTGGTGGAAGAAAGAGAAGTAAAAAGCAATGGTAGAAGGGTAAAGTGAAGCGTTGGCTAGCCTCATGCCATAAGTAGGAGGGTTTGGCTCAAAATATTTAAGGCAGTTAGATTATAACTCAGTAAAATAAGCAAAAAGCCAAAGCTGAAGTATCCAAAATGGACCCCCTTGATTGGCATCCAAGGATTTCTCACAAAAAAAGAACAAGCTCTATATACATGACTTAGAACGTATGGAGCTAAGGCCACCTTTTTCTGTAGGACAAGGGCTTTGGCAAGAGAGACAAATTCAGGCATGATTCTTTGAGAAGAGGTGTAGAAAAGAAATTTCCAAAGCCAATATAGTATGAAAGAAAAGAATTCCCTATCAGTTATAGGGCCCTCCCTTCTATTCTCAGCCTTGACAAAGTCACTATAGGATGAGTTAAGGAAGGGGAGGGAAAAGGGGATTGGTAGGTTAGGATAATCTGGTCCAATGGGGGACAATCCTAACAGATGGCAAATATCAAGAACAGTAGGGGCCATCATCCCACATCTGAATTGAAAGAAATTAAAGGCAGAATTCCAAAAGTAAAGGGCAGCTGGTATTAAGAAAGGGTCCTCTGAGATAGTGAACTTGGATAGTTGGAGGGTGTCGAGAAGGCAGAGCTCTTGAAGGTCCAGAGTCCTATCAAGGACAACCCGATCATATCATTCTTGCCACTCCGGTCTCACCGTGGGCCAGCATCGGTGGGGACGATTCATCCTCCAGTTTCCCCAGTCAAGACCACCTTCGTAAATGAGGCAATGGTCTTCTAGACGTGGATATAAAGCTAAAAGCTCAGTAAGAATCTCCTTGAAAATGGGCCCATGCACATAGTCCTGTTGCTCATGACGTCGAGGGATGAAGATGCGTCCGTCGATGGCGCTTTTCTCACCAGCCTTGTACTTTTCACATTCTGCCTCAATGATCCTTTTCAGGGTCACAGACGGGCTCGCACGCCCTACGACTGGTACTTTCAATGAAGAAGAAGCCGTTGATAGAAAGCTTTCTCAAAGAACGAAGTTGGGAAAGGGAGTAGAGAGAAGTGGAATGTCAGTAGAGATAAAGGGTTTGCGCAATAGGGAAATATGTGAATTCTGAACATGAAATAAAAGGGTTTTAAAAAAATTTTGTGTCTGAAGATATACCTAGTCGTGTGACACGGACAAAATTTACAAAAAGTACTAAAAATACGGATGCAAAAGGTTTCCCTCAATGTTGATAATTTTGAAGGGAAACATATCTCAAATATTGATATCAGCTTCGAAATACAGTATTTGGCTTCGAAGCCAAATTTTGGCGTCGAGATCCAACAAATAGCTTCGAAGGCAAGGAGCCGATTTCGAAGCACATCCCACACCTAATGATGCAAGAAAGCTTAAGTGTTTGTATGCCCCAATAAGGTCGAAAACCTGTTTCAAGGTTTCTTAGTAGAATAAATCCTTTGAAGCAGGACTTAAGATCCCTTAAGGATGGAAATTGTTGTTTGAAGTATCAAAACCAATAGTTGGTTTGAAGATTGCTTGTTGTATTAAAGCAGTGCAACCTTCGAGGGAGGGGTTTCCATATTTTTGGAAATTATAGCCTGTTGTTCGGAGAGTGGTCAATTTAAAACTAATTGATTGTACTTACCATATGACCATATGTTGGATATGTTTAAAACAAGCTTTAGAGGGCAACATTGTCAAAATTCGAAGCACTGATTCTAAAACAGAAATCAGCAAAAGTTGTCAACTGTATTCCATAAATTGGAAAAGTTCATGTTGGTTTTCCAGTGTTTCATTTAAGACAATTGAATCCAGATTTGAAGAATGAGATTGGTTAGTTCGAAGCCCTAAATTTTCTTATGAAGGCAAACAAAGATAAATTCGAACCATGCCAAACAAAGAGAAAAGACTTAAATGTATTAAAACAGAAGCAATTACATTAAGAGTTCCTCTTTGAGTACAAATTCCAGTTTATAAAAGTAAGGAATAGAATAAATAACGAGATCATGGAATTTAGTCCAACTATGGTCAATAAATTTATGTTCTTTTTTTATTCTATCCTCTATATGTTCCAAGCTTGGTTGCTGAAGTTGATGTGCTCTTATTTGATAAAAGAGCTCTTTAGCCTTTATTTCGAACGCTGTCTCTTTTAGCCCTTGTTCCAGCTCGTCCATATCCAAGTCATCCCAGTACGCAGAGTCTTTATTCTTGAAATCATTGTATTCCTCGACGAGGTTCTCTGCTTCGTACTGGGTATGAACTCGGAGGGATGAAAGTTGGTCCAAAGATTAGGTGGTGGCCAAAGAAGTCCGGTGCCAATGGAGAAGCAATGGGAGTTGGTCCAAAAACATGTGGAGTTCTGTTTAGGCGATGGGGTTGATGATATGACCCTGAGTCAGAATATCACAAGCCCATCGAAGGTTTTTGAGAGGAACATCGTCCTCAAGAACATTGAAAGGCAAGTGAGAAAAGGCCGCAAGCAGAAGTTGGGCTTGCTTTTGTTGAGCTGGAGTAGGAGGAGGTGAAGGCTTGTAAGGAGGAAAAACCTTCTCTGCAGAGAGGGTAAGCTTCAATCTCTCTATCCAGAAAGGTTTTTGTGGAGGAGGAGGTATAGAGGCTTCCATTTCGAAGGAAGGAATGAATCGAGGGACATTAACACAATCAAGCCAGTCAGAAGGATGAAGCTTAACCTTCTTGGCTAAAAATGATAGGTTATACCCCTGTGCCTCTTCTGGGCGAAGGGTAGCTCGTACTATTTTTGTGGGCATGGATGATGTGTACCATGCTACAAGTACATTGTCCTCTAAACTACGTCGACGATCGATAAGCACGTAAGGATAGACCACCGAGCTTCGCGCATAGGAAGGGAACTCTAAAGGATCAGTGAACTCGACAAAGTGATGGTTAATTCGCTCCCTTAACTCACATGTCTCAGAGTCTGACCAGCCTCTCCACTAGAAGCCCCAGAAGAAGAAGAAGCCACGGCCTCATCCCATATAGAAGATTGTGAATTAGAAGAAGAGCTTCCCATGTCCACATTTGCAAATTTCTGAATCAAGAGAGTGTGGACAGTATGTTCGTAATCCAAAGGTTGATAATTTGCGAAAGCTTCCATGACTTGACTATAGGAAGGAGGGTAATGGTGGCTAATCAATGCATGAAGATTCTTTCGAGGACGAACGGTTTTATCAAACAACTCTTCATATGCTTGATCGAGGTAAGAAAAGGTCTGTTTCTCCATTGAATTGGACTTTTCGAATACTGAGATAGTGGACATGTTTAAGGGATCAAAGAAGAGTTAATGCAAATGATCATCAATGAATGATGGCTGTGTTTCTAAAATTATAAAGCCCATGCACGTTCCAAAACGTGGATAAAAGACTTTGATCCACTAATATCACCAAGTATTGGGTATATTAGTGCGGGGGGTAATGTTGGCTGCATATTTTGTATAAGCCAATTACAATTCAACGCGTGGCAGGATAAGGGCAATACAGAAAGACTATTCAAGTTTTCAATCATGATCGAACATGTGGCAGTCAGTATTGGTTTTACGAGATCTGCGTAGTATTGGATCAACAAAGAGATATAAAGTGATGTGGCTTCAACGGTTACTCACATTCAAATTCAAAACTAAGAGGGAAGCCTAACTGCAAGTGATGGCATAGTGAAGCTAGTTATAAGGCAACATGATCAGCGATCATGAATGAACGATTCGATGGTTGGAAGTGCATTTTGATGGTCATCCTTGAGGAGTATAAATAGTAGAGAAGGCCCCAGAAAAACCCCTTAGACTCAGATCCAAAAAACCAGTTTTACTTTACATTATTTTCCAGTTTTACATTTCTTGTTGTTTACATTTCTGTACTTCAAATTCCTGCACTGCATTTCGTTCATAGGAGTAGATTTCAAGTAGATTGTTGCTGTAAACCTCTACGAGGCTGATTCAAATTTTTGTAAGTCTTTCATTTTGCTTAATGAAATACTACAACTGTTCTTTATTTACCCACTGTTTGCTAAATTCTCCTAACAAGCCACCAGTAAAAGTTCTGGCATGCTCACAATTACAAAACTAACCTTCGAAAGCCAAAAAAGCCAACAATTATGGACTCTAAATAAATTATTAAATTTTTTTATCAAATTTTTCATATAGAGGTGAGACTTACACAAATTGTATGTGTATAGGTCTCACACTTATATGAGATATTTAATGGAAAATTTAGTAATATATTTGAAATTTTTAACAGAACTCTTTGTGAATTTTTTATTCTGTGCGCACCAAAAGTTAGATTAAGAAAAAATGTGGAATCCAACTGTCTTTCACTTATAATCTTCTTCATTGGTTCTAGAGTTAATTATCTAAAAAATCTATTTATGAGTTAATTATTTAAAAGGAAGTGATTGAGTCTCCCTCCAATCACCACCCCACCCCCAACCCCCCTACATACACACGTGGCGGATGGTGATTGGAGGAGAAAGAAAAAAAAAAAAAAAAAAGAGCAAAAACTGGCCAATCAGAGAGACATGGGGTCAAGCGGGTGGAGGGAAAAGGGGTCCAGATCATTTTTCTTATTTAAAAATTCTATTTATAAATGTTATGATAGCTCACGTTCAATTTAAAAAATTTTGAATCAATAAGTCTTATTTAGTAAAATTAAAAATATTATCAGTTTTTCTCAATTTTTAAAACTAAGAGCATTATTATTTTTACATAATAATATTCCAAATAATTGTTTCACTAACTGATGAAAAAAACAAAGTATGAGATTAAATGTTTTTGCCTTTTTATTTATTGGTTTGATTCAACTATCCAATAAAGTCGAGAACATTATCAGTTTTTTTTTCCAGTTTTAAAACCGAGAACATTATTAATTTTTTAATTTTTAATTTTATTTTATAGTTTTACACATCAATGTTTCATCATCATACTCCTTTATAAACACAAAATTTTTAAGTTTGTTCAAAAGAAAAAAAAAATCAAATTTTTCAATATTTTCAAAAAAACAGTTAGTTTTTTTTTCGACATAATTTTTTTTTTAGTTTTTTCAATTTGAAAGTTGATGTTTTAAAGTTTTGAAAATCAAAATAAATGTCAAATTATCATATATTTTTATAGATAATCATAAATGATGACCAATCATTATTTGAGGGACAATTCTGACTATTAAAAATTTAATAGGATTTGAAAGTCTAAAAAATTTTAGTTAGAACTTAATAAAATATAAGTTCGTAAATTAAAATTTGTGTGTAAATGTCCATTGTTTCTAACTAAACAGTAGACTAAAATTCAAGTGGTGTAGATCCTAACAAATACTAAGGCCAAGTTTGGCATCTCTAAAAAAATTCAAAAAGACAAAAAGTTACTAAAAAAAGTTAAAAAATTATCACTATTCACAAATTAAAAATATAAAAAGATTAATTTATTACATATTTTAATATAAAGACGTGACTGGTACTGAGCAGGAGATGGAAAGGCTGTCAAATGAGGAAAAAAAAAATAGGTATATAATTTATTAAATTGGAGGGTAATGTTGGGCTAGTGGGGGCTCACCATGGGTCAGTTTTGATAATTCAAACCGTTTAATGTGTCGAACTCGTCGAGTACTATATGTCTATAAAAGATCACGTTAATCGGATATAGATAGCTACATGATTAAATAGTTTTGTATAAACAATAGATGATGTTATAGTTAATAGTTGACAAAAAACTAACACGATCATATAGTTATTGATATTCGACCAATGTGATTTTTTACAAGCATATATTATTCGACGAGTTCTACATATTGAACGGTTCCGATTAGCAAAACGGGACCTGTGGTGGGCCCACACGGGGCTGAACAATATCGTCCAATTCAAGCCCGAAAAGGAGACAACCATTTTCCAACTCCTAATAGCCGACCACACTGCCTTAGGTACTGTACGGCTACTCAATCACTTCTCCTATATATTTATTTATATTATTTTTTAATACATATTTTTTCGTAAAAAATCAAAAAAGTTAACCTAAACATCTATCTTTTTTTTTTTCCAACTTTTTAGTCTAAAAAGACAAAAAGTGCTCTTATTTAGTACACCCCAAACAACCCCTAAACTAATCATTCATTGTTCAATCTAATTTGAAATAAGGGCGCTCTTGGACAATTATCTTTGTTTCTTTCGTATATATTTGTTGGCTTTTTGGCTTTTCGAAGGGTATTTTGGTAAATGTGAGCGTGCCAGCAAGGATCAATCAGTCCTTACAGAAATTGTGATTGCCAACCAATTATCAGACAATTGTGTTTTAGTTCTTTTCAGCCTCAATGAAGAGGACTTTTACTGGTGGCTTGACTTAGGAGAAATTAAGAGAAATAACAGTAATATGAAGAACAATTGAAGTATTTCATAAAAATGAACACTTACAATGGTCCGAACTCAGCCTCGGAGAGGTTTACAACAGCAATCTACTTGAATCTACTTGAAGCTACTCCTATGAGTCGAAGTGCAGTGCGGGTATTTAAAGAACAGGTATTTAAAGACTGGAAATGTAAAAGACTAGAAAAGAAAATATATGAAGTAAATGACTGATTCGTATGATCTGAGTCCGTCCTTTTTTCTGGGGGCTGCCCTGCTATTTATACTCATCAGTGATGACCTTCGAACTGCACTTCGAACCGTCGAACTGCTCCTCCATGATCGCTGATCATGCTTCCTTACAAGTAGCTCCATTACGCCATTACTGGCAGTTGAGCTTCCTTCTTGTACTTGAATTTGAATATGAGTAACCGTTGAAGATATGTCATCTTGCATCCCGTTATTGATCTAGTGTTACTCAGATCATGTGAGGACCAATATTTATTGCCACGTGTACGATCAGGATTAAAGGCTTGAATAACCTTCCTTTATTACCCTTACTCTGCCACGTGTCGAACTGTAACTGGCTTTTACAAAATATGTAGCCAACATTACCCCCCGCACTAATATACCCAATACTTGGTGATATTAGTGGATTACAGTTTTCCCGCGCCTCTAGATCGTGTATGGAGTCCAAATTCTGGAAATACAACCGTCATCCATTTGGTGATCATTTGCATTAACTCGTTGAACATCCCAATACCTTAGTATTCGAACAGGCTATGGCTGCATCAACTTCCCTTACTACTGATCAAGCATATGAAGAGCCTTTGAGTGATGTTATTCCTCCTCGAAAGAATCTCCACGCATTCATTAGCCACCTTTACCCACCCTTCTCTATTCAGGTAATGGAGGCTTTTGCAGATTATAAACCTTTGGACTATGAACACATTGCCTTTAATCCCTTGGTTTATAAACTTACAGATATAAGGAGTTCTTCCCCTGAGCTCCCTTTGTATTCTGACCGAACTACCCTCAAGCCTTTGCTTCGACAAGTTACAAATATGGATCTAGGAAACTCTTCTTCACAGACCTCTGCATGGGATGAAACTGTGACCTCTTCATCCTCTGGGGCTTCTGGCTGGACAAGCTGGTCAACTCCTGAGACTTATGATTTAAGGGAGCGAATCAATCACCATTTTGTTGAGTTTACTGACCCCTTGGAGTTTCCCTCCTACGCTCGAAGCTCAGTGGTCTACCCTTACGTGCCCATTGACCTCCGACGTAGCTTGGAGGAGAATCTGCTTGTGGCTTGGTATACTTCTTCCATGCCTACAAAGATAATACACCCTGCCCAGCGCCCAGAGGAAGCACAAGGGTACACCCCTTCATTCTTAGCCAAGAAGGCGAAGATTTGTTCTTCTGATTGGCTTGATTATATTAATGCCTTTGTTCCTCCTGCTCCCGTGCCATCTCCTATGATAGAAGCATTCACACCTTCTTCTGCATCTTCTGAGATAGAAACACCTGCTCCTTCCCCTTTGTCTTCTGAAGCAGAACCATCTTCTCCTTCTCCTTCTCCCATCCTTTCCTGGACAGAGAAACTAAGACTTGCCCTTCCAATGGACAAAGTCTTTCCACCTTACCAACCTCCGTCACCCCCTTCTCCAGCTGAGCGAAAGCAAGCTCAACTTTTGCTCGCGGCTTTCTCCCACCTGCCCTTCAATGTTCTTGAGGATGACATTCCTCTTAAGAACTTTCAATGGGCTTGTGATATCTTGACTAGAGGTCATGTTCTCAACCCTATTGCCTAGGCAGAGCTTCATTTGTTTTTGGACCAACTCCCAGTGCTCCTCTACTGGCATCGGAATTCTAAGATCACCATCCAAAATCTGGATCAACTTTTATCTCTCCGAATTCATGCCCAATATGAAGCAGAGAATTTTATCGAAGAGTTCGATGACTTCAGGAATAAAGATTCTGCGTACTGGGATGATTTGGTTATAGATGAATTGGAACAAAAATCGAGGGAAGAGGCTTTCGAAGCAAAGGCTGAAGAACTCTATTATGAAGTGAGAGCTCATCAGCTTATGCAATCAACTTTAGAAGAGATAGAAGAAATAATAAAGAAAGAACAGAAATTTATTGACCATTGCTGGACAAAATTTCATGACCTTGTTATTTATTCTATTCCTTATTTTTATGAGCTTGAATTTGTACCCAGATAGAGTTACTTAATGTAATCATCTTGGCTTTAATATAAACAAAGTCTTTCTGTACTTAACACTGTTTGACTCTGTTTCCTTTCATCTCTAAAAGCTAACTCATAACTTCGAATTGAACAATCTCATCCTTCGAATCAACTGTTTAATGAAGTACTAAAAGAACCAATCATGTCTTTTTCCAATTCATGGAGTAAAATTGACAATTCTGGCAGATATTATTTTAGTACTTCGATTTCAATGACTTTACTTCTTCAACACTAACTGTAACCAATATATGGTCATGGTTGATATAGCCAATCAATTTTAAACTGATCTCTTTTGGCTTCGAAGGGCAACCTATGGCAATTCCCTCTTGCTCATACAGAAACCAGTGATTGGTCTTGGATGTTTCGAACAGTGCCCTTCCTCCTTAAAGAGTCCTAGGGTTTGCTTCGAATGTTGTCATTTTGACTGATAACCTTCAAACAGGTCTTTGGATTTTTGAAGTAGACCAATACTTTGAGCATTCAGGCATTTTTAAGCATGTAGTATGCTCTGAACAGCGTTTCTCATACTCAGAGAATACTAGTGTTTGCTCCGAAGGTCGTTACTTTGATTTATAACCCCTAAACAGACCCATAATCAAGCAATTTAGCACCTTTAAGCATATACTAGGCTTCGAAGCTGACTTATGTATTTCGAAGCCGTTGTTATTTGATTTTTTGACGCCAAGATCTTGTTTTCGAAGCCAAATATTTCATTTCGAAGCTGGCCCCAATCCCCGGAATAAGCTCTTCCCTCCAAAACTATCAATATTGGAAGAAATTCCTCGCATTCGTACTTTTAGTACTTAACGACTTACGGGGTATAATTTCGGACACAAAGGTTTTAAAACCCTCTCGTTTCGTGTTCCGAAATCTCTTGCCTTTTACAAACCCTTCTCTCTACTGGTTCTTCTGATCTTCTTTGCTCTTCTTTTGCTTACTACCAATGGATCCCTCCTCTCTAAAAGTACTTGCTGGCGACCATATCAGCCCTACCATGGCTTTGAAATATTGTATCGATGAAGAAATCAGCAAGCTGACATCCGGTGAGTCAAGTAACATCGATGGTCGTCTTTTCGTTCCTCGCCACAGCAACAAACAGGAGTACGTCCTAGGTCCTATCTTCCGGGAGGTTCCTGCTCAACTCCCAGCTCTGTACCCTCGTTTGGAAGACCATTTCCTTCTCTACGAAGGAAGGCTTGATTGGGGAAATTGGAGGGTGAATCGTCCTCATCGTTGTTGGCCGACATTGAGGACTGAATGGGAGGAATGGTATGACAGAGTGGTGCCTGCGAGAGAAGATGACCTGCAAGAGCTTTATATCCTCGATGCCCTTCGACTTTCCAGGTTCATTATTCCTGAAGACCCCTTTTTGATTCCTGCTGCCTTATGTTTTTGGAATATGACTTTCAATTTCTTCCAGTTTCGGTGCGGTATGATGGCCCCCACCGTTCTTGATATTTGCCATCTCCTAGGGCTTTCACCCCATGGTTCTCCTTTTACTCCCAACTATCCAGACCTTCTTGTCAAATTTTCTCTTCCAGCCTTAAGCTCTTCTTATAGTGACTTCGTAAAGGCTGAAAATAAGAGAGAAGGTCCTGTGCGGGACAGAGAATTCTTCTCCTTCATATTATACTGGTTATGCAAATTCCTCTTTTGCACCTCATCTCAGAGGATTATGCCTGAGTTTGCTCCACTTGCGAAGGCACTCGTCTTTAAGAAACATATCGCTCTTGCTCCTTATCTTCTAGGTCATGTCTACAGAACCTGCTCCCAATTTTGCGAAAAACCCCTCGATGCTAACCAAGGAGGTCCCCTCTGGGTGCTCCAACTCTGGCTCTTTGCTTATTTCACTGACCTACATCCCAAGTGTTTAGGATTCCTTGTTCAGGATCCTAGTACTTACGGGGAAAAATATGCCAGGATTGCCCTTTACCCTGCTTCCTTTGCTTATTACTTTACCTTCTTTTATCAACTTCCTATCTCTCCATCTGCTTCCTTCTTTTGTCCTTTCGAAGCCAATAGAGGGCCAACCTGGCTACAATCTTTTCTGGCTGATAAGGAATGTTCCACTTCTCCCCACAAAGATATGTGGGCCTCTATATTATTACCAAGGGAGCTGTTCATTGGCACTCTGAACCCTCGAGCCTATAAATGCATATCCGAGGTATACTGCCCTTCTCAATTTGCACGGCAATTTGGGCTCTCTCAAGGGATACCTGTTCCTCTTTGCAGTATTTCAAATGCCCATCTCACTGCCAGGGATTTGAGAATACCCAAATCCAAGCCAGAGGCAGCAGTACTCAGACTGCTGAAGGAATTGAGTGAATTCCAATTTATCCCCTTTCGCCCCTTTGGCTCAGTTTTAAAAAGGTTTAAGAACTGGTGGACAGCCAATATGGAAGTGCGCCTCTCTGCACACCCTCATGACTTTTTGGTGGGATTGGGATTGCCTTCGAAGGATAAGTCAACAACAGCCCAGAACACTTCTCCCCCTCCTGAAGTTGTCACCACCACTCCTGCCACTTTACCCCTTCCAGCCAGGGTTACTAGAGCTGCTTCAAAGAAGGGTGAGTATCTTCAAGTTCTTCTCCTCTTTTATTTCTGAATCTTTTGTTGGTTTCCTTATACTCATGCTTTTGGTGTAGGGTCTCCACAAGAAGAGTCTCCCAAGAGAGCCGAGACTTTAGCTATTCTCAAGAAGAAACAACAACAAAAAACAAAAAGGAGACTAGTCCTTCCTCCTGAAGTACCTGAATCTCTTGAAGAAGAAAGAGAGGTTGAGCCAGAGAAAGAAGTGCCCTTACAAAGAACAAAGAGACAAAAGGTAACTGTATCTTCATCTGATGCCATTGAAAATCCTGTTAGCGAGGCAACCACCATAATAGCGGAGAAAGAACTTATCTCTGGAGAGTCTGAACCCCGATCTGAAGAAGGGGAGGTTGGAAAAGAATTGGTTATATCTCTGCCAAGGGAGAAGAGAAAGAAAATGACTGTTCCTGTCACTGACCATGTTGAGGACTCTACTCATAAAGCAGCTGCCAAGGCAGTCGAACAGGAACATTCCAAGGCAATCGTTGTATTTGAGAGAGCCAAGAAAAGATGGCAAGAGCAAATGCTAAGAGAGGAAGCTGCTACTGCCGATGCAACACAAGGGGAAATGGTAAGAAGGTAGCAGACTGCTGGACATTACTCTCTCCGCAGTTCTCCCATCAGTACTAGCGCCTCTGGAACAAGTAATTTCTTTCATACCTCTGCTGTTTTTACTTTGTCAGCTTGTGGTATTGAAGTTTAACATTGTTCTGCATTTCTTCCTTTTGCAGCGACAACTACTGCACTCACCTTTCCAATGAGACCTTCCTCAATTTCGGTTGAGGTTGACCAAATGCAGAATGTCAGGGTTGTTCGAGTCGTGCTTCCAATTCAAAAGCCTATATTTGTCGTACCTTCTTTAAACTCCAGTATTCCTGCATCTCCTTTTCTTGGATTAAAGCCATACCTCCCTTTTTTGGCTCTTGACCTACCTCAGTCTACTTTTCCTTCGAGCCTTGCTCTTTTTTCGTCCTTTATAGAAACTCCAACTGTTACTCCATTCCCAATGGCAGTTGATTCTTCCACAGAGGACACTGGTAGCCCTTCAATTCATGGTTCATCACCAATGCCCACTTCTAGTCCCTCTTCTCTTGATTTGCTGGTGGCCAAGACCATAGAGGCTGCCAAAGATGCTCCATCCGTTTCTCCCATCCCTATGCAGCCCTTTGCGTCTTCCACCACAACACTCTCTATGCCCTTCATGTCAAGGGATGAGGTAGACATTTTTGAAGGAAGACTAGCTAGTCTCTTTGACATACCTTCTACCTCTCCCACCTCTACTGCTGAAGCTGAGCCATTAGCCTTGGCTGACTCCCTATTGGAAATCTTCGAGAGTTCTCCTTCCTCCAGCAACAAGCCTTTTGTACCTTCAGTAGATTTGGACACATGCTTGCAACTGTTGACTTCCTTTTCAAGGATCCCCTTCGAGGCTCTACAAAGGCCTATCATCAGGAATGGGTTCCTTCAATGCTGTAACATTGTTGAGCAGTCTGCCATGAGTGTCTCAAGTCATTTATCTCAGGCTGCAGCTACTATTGATTTTTATCTCAACATTTGCCATGCTGCTAAGGCTGCGGATGATAAGCTGGCTAAGGACCAGAGTTTTGTTTCTCAAGTGCATACGGAAGTATCAACTCTGAAAGAACAACACTCTTCTGCCTCCCACTTTCGAATCCAACTTCTGGAGAAGAAAGCTCAGCTCGAAGAGGAGTTAGCCGCAGTAAACCAAGCCTTGGTTCGAACTGATAAGAAACTGCACATCACCAATCAAGGGCTGGCTGATCGAAAAGAAGACATGGCTGTAGCTATTCAATTATTTCCTTCCCTTAGCAATAGGAGAACTATTGTACAAAAACAATTAAAGCATTGTAATGATTTTTGGGCCAATTTGTGGCACAATGTACTTGATTCTTTATGAAAGCACAATATTTTGAATATCATTTGAACAAGCTTGTGTTTTTGCATATGGTGTTCACTCTATCCCTTGTGTTTCCCAAATGGTTGGAAAATAAGGTTTTAAATATCTGCCATTAATCTTTTTGGGATGTACATAACCATTCAAATTTCTTAAATGGTATGCTCCAAAAGGCAGAACCCTATGAATTTGATATGGTCCTTCCCAGTTAGGCGACCATTTGCCAAACTTATGGCTTTTAATCCCAATTGGGAGTATTGTCTTCCATACCAAATCACCTTCATCAAAGCCAATGTGTTTGACTTTCTTATTATAATTCTTGGCTACTTTCTTCTTTTGGAAAAGAATGCTATTTAATGCCAAAATTCTGGCTTCATCTATGCCTTCTAATTCTAAACACATACTTTGATGGTATTGTTCAGGATTCAATTGATCTTGACATCTTACTCTCAAAGATTCAACATTAATCTCTACTGGTAAGACTGCATCATGTCCATACACCAAGGCATAGGGAGTGACTCCTGTGCTTGACCTCGGTGAGGTTCTATATGCTCACAGAACATCCAATAATAGGTTATGCCAATCCCTAGGATTGTTATCCACAACCTTTTGTATTCCTTTTTTCAATGACTTATTGGATGACTCAGCTTGACCATTAGCTTGTGCATAATAGGGTGTGGAATTAACAAGACTAATTCCAAATTCTGCCACAAAAGACTTCACCATCTTCCCATCAAACACAGTTCCATTATCAACTGTTATGGTTTACGGGATGCCAAATCTATGGATCAAATCTTTAATAAAACCAATAACCTCTGTTTGGTCTATAGCCTTGTATGGCTTAGCTTCAACCCATTTAGTGAAGTAGTCAGTAGCCACTAGAATGAAACAATGATGTTTCGAAGAAGGTGGGTGTATTTTTCCCATCATATCCATGGCCCACCCTCTGAATGGCCAAGGCTTCACTACTGCATGTAGGTCAGTTATGGGCACGTGCCTTATTGTGCCATGCTTTTGACATGCCTAACACCCCTTTGCATATTCTATGCAGTCTTTAAGGATGGTTGGCCAATAATAGGAATGCCTTCGAAGCAACCACCTCATTTTTACACCAGGTTGGTGAGCACCACAAATACCTTCATGGACCTCAGCCATGGCTGTTAGCGCTTCTTTCGGGCCTAGACATTCTAACAATAAGCCATCTCCCCCCCTTTTGTAGAGAGCATTACCATATATCATATATTGCATAGACTGCAATTTGACTTTTCTACTGGCCTTCGAAGATGGACCAGCCAAGTACTGCATTATTGGATGCCTCCAATCTTGTTCTTGTAAGTCATTATGATTGACTTCCAGGATCACATTCCTTTTATTCAAAGGTTGTATTAATCTCTGATATGTTGTTTGGCTTATGTCCCTTTGTGTATTATCCCTTCTCTTGAAATTCGAAGCTTTTTGAGCCACATCATTGGCTCTATTGTTCAAGAATCTTGGAACATGGGTTACATTTGCTATTTGAAACTGAGAAAGCAAATGTAATGCAACAACATAATATGGCAGGATACTTATGCTTTGACACTTGAAAATTCCTTTCACTTGGTTAACCACCAATTGAGAATCTCCAAATATGTCAACTGCATGTACTTGTAATCCAATAAGAATCTCTAGTCCCACAATTAAGGCTTCATATTCAGCCTGGTTATTTGAACAAGTAGCTTCATCCACTCTAAAACCATGGGTAGTTTCTGTTCCCTGTGGAGACTTGATTACAATACCAATTCCAATTAACCCATTTGCTTTCGACCCATCGAACCACATTTGCCATGGCTCAACACTGGTCATACCAAGTTCCATTATCTCCTGGCTCTCTGTTTGAGATGGATGATCTGCCAAGAAATTGGCTAAAACTTGCCCTTTTACTGCCCTTTGAGGGACATATTCTAGATGAAATTCTGATAAGGCAAGTATCCATTTGCCAATTCTTCCCCTCAACATTGGTCTAGATAACATATATTTAACCAAATCTGTGGTTGCAATTACCAAGACAGTTGTAGGTAAAAGATAATATCTTAATTTTATTGCAGCAAAATACAAAGCAAGACACAGCTTTTCAACAGCTGAATATTTACATTCACAAGAATTTAAAAACCTACTAAGGTAATAAATAGCTTGCTCCTTGCCTTCTTCATTGTCTTGGGCTAAGAAAGCTCCCAATGAATCCTCTGCTGCAGCTATGTACAACTTCAAGGGCTTGTTCCCCTTTGGTGGCATCAGCACTGGAGGGTTAGCCAAGTAGGCCTTGATACCTTCGAAAGCAATTTGATGCTCTGCTGTCCACACAAATTCCTCTTCATCTTTCAGCCTTAACAAGGAAGAAAATACTTTAGTTTTCCCTGCAGTGTTAGAAATGAACCTTCGAAGAAAGTTAACCTGCCCAAGGAACCTTTGTAATTCTTTCTTACTTGATGGGGGTTTGGCTTCAATGATTGCTTTGGCTTTATTCTGATCAATCTGTATTCCTTTCTTGTGAACAACATAGCCCAAGAAATTTCCAGATGATACACCAAAAGCACATTTAAGAGGATTGAGCTTTAACTTGAACTTCCTCATCCTTTCAAAAGCTGCTTCTAAGTGAAGCAGGTGTTCCTTCATGGACTGGGATTTCACTACAATGTCATCAATATAACATTCTAAATACCCTCCAATGAGGTCATGAAAAATGGTGTTCATAGCCCTCTGGTATGTAGCTCCAGCATTCTTCAGGCCAAATGGCATCTTAACCCATTCGAAGGTGCCAATATTTCCAGGACATCTGAATGCTGTCTTATGGACATCCTCCTCTGCAATGCAGATTTGATTATAACCAGAGTGTCCATCCATCATTGATAAAACTTGATGCCCTGCTGAACTATCTACTAGCAAATCTACTATGGGCATAGGGTACTCATCTTTTGGAGTTGCTAGATTCAAATTTCTGAAATCGATGCATACCCTCATTTTACCGTTCTTCTTGACTACAGGCACAATATTAGATAGCCATTCAACATACCTGGCTGTCCTAATAAAACCTGCCTTGAGTAGTCTGAGGATCTCTTTCTTGACCTTCTGAATTACTTCTGGACTCATCCTTCTTGGTTTCTGCTTATATGGCTTGAAATTAGGCTTCATAGGGAGCCTATGTTCCACTAATGACCTGTCCAATCCTGGTAGTTCATTATAAGACCATGCAAAGAAATCTTTGTATTTCTTCAGAACAACCAAAAGCTGGTTTCTGTCCAGAGCATTCAAACAAGCACTTACATAAGTGGGCTGTTGTACAGAACCTTCCCCTAGATTTACTTCTTCTAAAGGGTCTTGTGCATGAGAACTCCCTCTAGTTTCTGCTACCTTTGAAGTGATCTTCAAGCTTGGTTCTGCCCCCAAGTTCTTCAATTCAATATCTCTGTCCTCCTCCTCATAGACAAAATCTGTCCACAAGGCTTCCTCTTCCTGTATCTCCTGGACTTTTGTTTCAATGTCCAAGGCACAGTACTTACCAAGAGTCAAGACTCTAGCCTGTTGCTGCTGCTGTTTGCAGCCAATTATCATGGCCTCTCTCTCTTGCTCCTGAACTTTCTGGACTATTGCTTTTATATCCAATGCTGAAAATTTAATCAAAGCCAAGGATCTGGCTTCCTGTGGTTCCTCTCTTTGCCTATAACCAGGCATCATTGTCATCTCTAAGGACAACCTCTTCATCAGCACTTTCTTGGACTAAGTGCTTCAGGTGTGTCACCTCCTCATCAGCCGTCACTTCGGCTGAACTGTCATCTTTCATCAGTATACTGAGCGGTGTCACTCCCTCAATATACAATTTAGCCTCCGCAAAGTCTGCACAGGCTATGAAGGGTTGAGGATCTGCATCGATTTCCTCTGTCTCTCCATTGCCTAAAGCCATTATGATTTTCTGGTGTAAAGAAGAAGGCACACATTTGTTAGTGTGGATCTAGTCCCTTCCAAGCAAAGCATTATATTTAGCATTACTGTCGATCATGAAGAATGCTGTCATACAATCCCTGGTTCCCACACTTAAATTAATGGGTAGAATCCCCTGAGCCATTTGCTTATCTCCAGCAAAACCAGCAATGGTTGTGCTGGTTGGTATCAACCTGGGATTCTTTTTTCCTAGTTTCTTCAAAGAAGATTTCGGGAGTAGGTTTACTGCTGCCCCATTGTCTATCAGGACTCGGTTCAGCTGTATTCCATCAAAGAAAGCCTTGATGTACAAAGGCCTGACGTGTTGCGTCATCGAATCCGAGGGGTACTCAAATGGATATGATAGATTGATGCTTACCACTTCCTCACTTTCATATTCATCTTCCATCTGGGTAATCATTTCGAAATTATCTTGCACCATACTTGCTTGCGAGTCTTCACTAGAGATCTGAACTGGATCAGCTTCCTGCCCCTCTTGATTTTCATCTCCAGCTTGGAATTCCTGTGGTAGTATGTGTACCATGTTCACTGATACTGGGGGAAACGAGCCAAACTGGATGGCTGGCTGTACTTGTTCCCCCTCTTGGTTACTTTGGTTGACTCCCTCAGAAACATCCTGCATGATGCATTCTGGTATTTCATTGCTAACTGATCCCTTCGAAGGATCTTTCTCAACTGGCTCTTCAGTCAGAAACGTTTGCTCAGCCATGAAGGCTTCGAACGTCTCTTCCTCCACGACCTCTTTCTTCTGGCTTATGCTAATCTCTTCTTTGGTCTCGCTATCTGTCTCCATCAGAGCTTTCTCCAACCCTACCAAACTAGCCTTCTCTCTGGTTTTCAGTTCAGAATGAACCTTGGCCAACTGTTCTCGGCTGCAGACCACTTTGCTCTGTGGAACTGGCTTTGGAGTATAGTCTGACTTTGGGTTCTTCCTTCTTTCCGTTTTGACTGGTGAAGAATTTTCTCCACCTTCCTTCAGATCTTTCTGATACTGGGTGTACCTGCGCTGAATTTTCCTTCTCTGTGATCTTGAGATGACTGGGACCATGTCTGGTTCCCTTGTCTTTGGGTGTTTAAGCAGCACCCAGTTATTCGGAGCCACCATAGGAGGCCTGATCATCCTGCCTTGGTTTACAACGTCTCCTCGAACAGGCAATTCTCTAGGTTTGTCTTGCATTACAAACCAGTCTGGGACTCCAGGTACCCATGAACTTGCTAATTCAGACGCTGAACTGCCCTTTTCCACCTTCGAAGCCATCTTCGAAACTGGCCGTGAAGGTAAGTGCTTGGTTTTGTCCTCATGTTTTGAATCTGATTCAGTCCTTCGATAAGGGTGACCATTTTCTGTCCTGCGTGAAACTGGTCTAGGGAGCCAATCTCTGGCTTTGATTCCATGAACTGAACCCCTCTCCAGTTTTCTTTCAGAATGGCTACTCTCCATTCTATAATAGTTATGTGGCCTGGATTCATGCAAGAGCTTCTTGCCTTTGTCATGCATTCTGTTCACCACAGGCTCAACCACTGGTGGTCTCTGCCTATCACTAGCCGGATACGGCCTTTTGTTGTAAGCATTGGTTGACTTAGGATGTCTCTGAACATCCCTGTAGTATTGCTTCCCATCAGTTGGAAGCCCCTTCAGCCACTTGTAACTGAGTCTGCACCTGGGGCATATTCTCTGCATCACCGCTGCTTCCAAGGAGTTGTCATCTAGTGTTTCTTCGTCAGATTGCTCCTCCTGATGTGAGAAACCTTGTCCAATAGCTGGTGGGTTTCTAGCCTCCTTCTTAGCAGTTATCTGGTTGGCAGTATGCATTTGCACGTTGACCTCTTCCAACTCTTGCAGAGATAGATTCTGGAAGTTTGGTACAACCACATTAGCTGTGCCTTCTCCAACTTCTGGAAACGGATCACTGTCAATTCCCATGGCTTTTTCTGTTTTAGCTGGGAACTTCAAACTTCCTTTCCGAATCTGTTCTTGGATCCTGTCTCGAAAAACAATACAGTTTTTAGTCGAGTGAGACCAAGAATTATGCCATTTACAGTATACTTTTCCTTTCAGTTCATCTGGAGATGGTAGTTTTACTCCTTTTGGTAACTTAAGGAAATTAGCCGCGAGCAAATAATCAAAGATGTCATCTGCTTTTGTTAAATCGAAAGAGTATTTTCTGTGAAAGTCTTTCTTTTTAAACTGCTGGTCTATAGTTGTATCCTTATGAATTAATGCTTCACAGATTACGGGTTCTTTGCCTACAATCTCTGCTGCATCTATTTCATAATTAGGATCTCTATAATATGTCTTATATGATGCATTATTTCGATCTTGTTCCTCTTCTAATAATGTTTCATATCGAGACACCTTATAGGTCAGTTCGACCAAATCTCTGAATTCAGTTGAATCAAACTTCTTTCGAAGCCTGAATTCTAAACCATTTTGAGCCAATCTGACGAATTCTGGCTCTGGCAGGATGACTCTACATTTATTTCGAGCCCTTTTAAATCTGGCAATAAACTGAGTAGCCTTTTCTTCAGGCCTTTGACTCAATCTAGCCAAATCTGCCATAGATACTTCTGGCTCTGATTGGAAGAATTGGGCATGAAATGCCTCTTCCATTTGTTGCCAATTTTGAATGGAGCCAGGTGTAAGGTTGATGTACCATACAAATGCTCCCCCCGTTAGGGAATTTGGAAATAATCTCAGTTTCATATAGTCATGGTTAGTAAATTCACCGCATTGAGCAGCAAACCTAGCAATATGTTCTATCGTTGATTGATTTCCAGTCCCATAAAAAAGGGTAAAATCTGGTATCCTGAATCCCCTTGGGTATTCATGTACCCTATCTACCCATTCTGGGTATGGTTTTCTGTATATAGGAGTCTGGACCCCCCGAGCCATTGGTCCACATATCTCCCTAACAATATCAGCAATCTGGTCTCTAGGGACCATATTTTGTGCCTGCTGAACCACTACTGGAGGGGCAAACACAAGATTTGGTGGACAAACTTGTGCTTGTGGTCCTCTTGGTCCATAAGGTGGTAAATTTGGGGCTGGTTGTCCTGGCGGTGCAGGTTGCTGTTGAGGGTATGGGTAACCCCTTTGAGCATGACCTGCGAAAGGACCTGCAAAAGGTGCTGGAACAGGTGTTGTGTCTCTGCCATTTGTAGGAAAACCCTCCAACCCCCCGGGTGTAAATTCGAATAAGGGATTAGTGTACCCCCTTGTGCCAGGTATGGCTTCGAACATGGGATTTGTAACCATTCTTATGCCAGTTTCTTGTATTTGGCCAGATCCACCAACTTGTGTGGCTTTATTATTAAGTACTGAGGCATTTTGGCCTGCTATAGGCCTTGAAATGGGTTCATACCAAGACCGAGGTGATGGTCTTTCATAGTTCTGATTACTAGTTTGACCATTATACTGTCCATTAACTTGCATAGGCTGTTTTTCTCTAGCCAATCTTTGTTGAGGGACATTTACGACTTCCTCCGTGTGTCTTGTGTTTGTTGGTTGGTGGTTATTCATTCGATCCAAAAAGGATGTTGCCCACCTTTCCATTGTGTTCATTAATTGTTGTCCCATGGCATTTACTAAACCATCCCATGGATTTGTTGGTTGAATAAATGGCACAGTGGACGGTCTAATTCCTTGGTTTTGTACAATAATATGAACATATGGTTCTTGTCCAGAAGTACTGGTCTGTTCGACCATAGGTTCTGACAATATAGGAGTTTCCGCAGGATGTGTTACCACATTATCCTCTGGATTTGGTATTTCTACCTCTCCTTCCACGCCTTCTTCCAAGCATTCATTTTCTCCTTGTCGTCTTCTTCTAGCCATTTTTAATTAAGTCCCACTGGGCGTGCCAAAAATATATGTTGGCTTTTTGGCTTTTCGAAGGGTATTTTGGTAAATGTGAGCGTGCCAGCAAGGATCAATCAGTCCTTATAGAAATTGTGATTGCCAACCAATTATCAGACGATTGTGTTTTAGTTTTTTCCAGCCTCAATGAAGAGGACTTTTACTGGTGGCTTGACTTAGGAGAAATTAAGAGAAATAACAGTAATATGAAGAACAATTGAAGTATTTCATAAAAATGAACACTTACAATGGTCCGAACTCAGCCTCGGAGAGGTTTACAACAGCAATCTACTTGAATCTACTTGAAGCTACTCCTATGAATCGAAGTGCAGTGTGGGTATTTAAAGTGCAGGTATTTAAAGAACAGGTATTTAAAGACTGGAAATGTAAAAGACTGGAAAAGAAAATATATGAAGTAAATGACTGATTCGTATGATCTGAGTCCGTCCTTTTTTCTGGGGGCTGCCCTGCTATTTATACTCGTCAGTGATGACCTTCGAACTGCACTTCGAACCGTCGAACTGCTCCTCCATGATCGCTGATCATGCTTCCTTACAAGTAGCTCCATTACGCCATTACTGGCAGTTGAGCTTCCTTCTTGTACTTGAATTTGAATATGAGTAACCGTTGAAGATATGTCATCTTGCATCCCGTTATTGATCTAGTGTTACTCAGATCATGTGAGAACCAATATTTATTGCCACGTGTACGATCAGGATTAAAGACTTGAATAACCTTCCTTTATTACCCTTACTCTGCCACGTGTCGAACTGTAACTGGCTTTTACAAAATATGTAGCCAACAATACTGTAATTGTAATAATCGTGGAATAATATTAGTTTGGGATTAAGCATATAAATATTATATTCTTAAATATATATTTTTTTATACATTTATACTTCTCTATTTTTCACATCTTATTGATCCTAGTTTCGAGTTACCTTCGGATACCCCAAAAGCCTCTCAATTTATATGCAAACAAACGTGAATCAAGTGTGTGTACAGATATAGATTCAAAATTTGGAATTCAAAGATTTACAACGCCAACAAAAGGTGAAGTGTTGAAACACTTTCCGCGGGTATCCTCTACACTAAACCCCCCACACCTCCTCTATATAATAATCCTGAATGAAACCCACAATAATCTTCAAACCAATTCACTACCACTCCTCTTAGCCCATAAAACATAGTAGTGAAAATGGCAAGTTTTCAATTTCTTCTAACTCCTCTTTTTCCCTCTCCATCTTCTCACAAATTATTAATCAAATCTCATCTATGTACCCAAAAAGTTCAAAGAAATATTGATCTTTCAATTCCTCACCACCCTATCAACTCATTCACTGATGAATTGAACAAACAAAAGAACTTTCATACCAAGAAAAACACAACAAATGAAGGAAGAATACCTAGTAAAGAGGTGGCGGTGGTTGAGGAGCTCTATACAATAATGGACCTAGTTGCAGACAGAGTAGAAATGCACCGAAACATCGGAGTCCAGCGAGATAACTGGAACCACCTCCTCTTAACCTCCGTCAATGGCATGACCGCCATATCAGCCACCATGGCCGGCCTCGCTGCTATCTGTGGAAGCTCTAATTTTGGAGCTTCCTTGGCATTGAGGCTATCTTCTACGATCCTATACATCGCTGCCACTGGGGTTTTGATGGTGATGAACAAGATCCAACCGTCTCAGCTCGCAGAAGAACAAAGAAACGCTTCGAGACTGTTTAGACAGCTTCACGAGCAAATCAAAACAAAGATAGCGCTTCGAAATGCTAATTTGAATGATGTGAAGGACGCTGTGGAAAGGGTTTTGGCCTTGGACAGAGCTTACCCGCTTCCATTGCTAGGAGCAATGCTCAATAAGTTTCCTAAAAAAGTGGAGCCCGCGGTGTGGTGGCCAAAGCAGCTAAGTCTAATCCAAGAACATGGTTTTGGAGGCGAGCCGCGGAGACTGAGAGATAATGGGTGGAGCGAGAAGCTTGAAGATGAGATGAGAGAGGTTGTTGGGGTTTTGAAGAGGAAAGATAGTCAAGAGTATTTGAGGCTGAGCAAGTTGGTTTTGAAGGTTAACAAGGTTTTAGCCATTTGTGGACCTTGTTTTACTGGTTTAGCATCAATTGGGTCAGCCTTTGTGGGAACAAATTCGTGGGCTGTGGTTATGGGGGTGGTGTTTGGGGTTTTGGCTACTGTGGTTAATACTATAGAGCATGGTGGTCAGGTTGGGATGGTGTTTGAGATGTATAGAAGCTCTGCTGGCTTCTTTATGCTCATGGAAGAGAGCATAGAATCAACTTTGGAAGAGAAAGAAGTGGGGAAGAGAGAGAATGGGGAGTTGTTTGAGACTGAAGTGGCTCTTAAGCTTGGAAGGAGTTTAGAAGCACCAAGGATCCTCTAGAGTGAAATTTCTCTAAAATTTCCTAAAGTGCTACATTGTGTGGTTGAGATTTACTGGCAAGTCACATCAGAAAAATTGATGTGACTTGCCAGTAAATCTCAACCACACAATGTAGCACTCTAGGAAACTTTAGGAAAAAATCACTTTAGAGGATCCTTGCTCGTTTAGAAGAGCTCAAACATCTTGCAAATCTTTCTACTACTTTTACTTCTTCGAATCGAGTGGCCTCAGAAGAGTACGCAAGCAAACTCTTCTAAAATCAACTCGTGTTTCATTAGGAGGTCGATTCCTGCAACAAGCAAGGTTTTGAGTTAATTATGCAATTGTGTGGCATTGCTGACCATAGTCACAATTTTTCTTTGAACTGAAATTGTCATTCATTGCAAGTGCAAATTGTCATGTATTTATTCTAACATCAACTGTCTATTAATAATAAAAATTTCTTTTTTTTGTCATTGTAAGAGTTCATCAATATTAAAGGAATTTAAAAGAAGTGAATATAATACTCCATTGATCAACAAATTCAAACTCAACAACTGGGTGCCACCTTCTTCTTTTTTCTTTTCTTTTTTTCGGAAAAATTAAATTACAGCAACCATGCACTGTTTTATTAGAAAAACTCCTCCACAATCTTTAATGGAAATATATGCACGAGAAAGTCTAGCAATAATAATAAATAAATAAATAATTAGTATGGAAAAAGTGAAAAGAGAATAGACACGAGCTACACAAAAGCGAAGTTGCAAAAGCGATGGGGAAAGTCAAAGCAGGCAAAAAAATTATGAGAATTATTCAAGATATATATATATATATATATATCAGATTTAGAGTGTATATTTAAATTTTTTTGTTGTAGGATCACAGTTGACTATAAATTTTAAATTATAAATATTTAGAACTTATTTCACATCAAAAGTTGATAAAATTAGTATTCAAAACAGTAAGATTAGAGCATCTCCAACGGTAATAGGCATTTTACCTATCTAAATATTACTATAAAGTAGATATTTTATTTTGCCTATCAACTATTTCATATTTCTATTCCAACCATCCTCTTTATTTTAGCTATTCATCTAAATATTATTAATTTTATAAAATGCCACATCAACAACAAAGATGGAGGGAAATGATCCTAATGATTAAATATATTTTGCCTAGTCTTGAAGGCTAGCTACATGTAGCTAGTGAATGTGAGTTGAGCTAAAATGACTAATCATATGCCTAGTGCATTGGAGTTGAAAAAAATAAATTATACTAGGCATTTTGACTAACAAACATGATATGCCTAATGGGTTGGAGATGCTCTTACAAACTCAAAAAAATTATTTAGAATTTTACTCAAAACATTTAAAAACCCGGAACAATTATCAAAAGTTTATAAAACTAGTATTCAAAACAGTAAGATTATAAACTCAAAAAATTATTTAGAATTTTACTCAAAATATTTAAAAACCCAAAACAATTATCAAAACTTTATAAAACTAGTATTCAAAATAGTAAGATTACAAACTCAAAAAATTTGTTTAGAATTTTACTCAAAAAATGTTCCGTTCAAGTATGTTAATATTAACTCGGTAGAGTACAGATTGTATACGTATTTTAAGCAGAGCAGAACTGAGTTTGTGACTATGACAATTGGAACTAGGAGGAATGTAATAAATGTGCGAGGGAGAGAGGCAGTGGTTATACTACTTCAAAGCAAAGACGCAACAGTGGTCAAACCAACCATTCAACTCTTATCAGTCACATCAAAAACCTACCCTGCTCGCTAAATGTCAGCCGATCTCCGCAATATCCACTATTACTATTTGTGTCCCCTGCCGATCAATTACAGAGACACAGGTGATTTCTATGAAGTTTCTCTCAAACTCCTCAGACTCACAGTTTGTCTCGACTACAATTATTAAGTTCAACATGTAATCAGTTCGATTGAATTCAAAATCTCATAACTTGAGTCAGCTTGACTCGAGTAAATTTGATAAGATTTTAAACCAAATTTGAAATTCCACTATTTGATTCAAATTTAACTCAGCTCATTTATAGTTGTAACAATTACCATGTGTGCATCATGGAGGAACACAAATTTATTCAACAACTCTTTCAATCACAAATTTTAATGATGAAATAATTTTGAGTTAGGCTTCTGTCCATTCCAAGTATGGACCGGAGATCAAACTCAATATTGAGTTTGTAAGTGAACAAAATTTAAACTTCTAAAGTATCACGGACATAGCACAATTTGAGAGTTCAGACTAAACTCTCTAGTCCATACCCGGACATTTGTCGCCCAAGCCACCTTAGAGCAATAGGTTTCAATGTGATCACGGTTCAGCCATCCATAGCTAGAGTTTTCAGGTAATTGGATTGGGAGTGTCCACCCCTGCGCTAGAAGGACAAAAAAATAAAAAAAGTTTATATACTTGCATGATCCACTTGCTGATCAAGAAGTGAACTGTTGAATCTCCCTACATAATCAGAATAATTTTAGTTCCTAGATGTGGACCAGTGAGTAGGTCAATGGTAAAATCAACACGTCATGAACGCTGAAACCATGAAGAGTACATTTCACAAGTTACTGACAAATTCTTAATCACTTTACACCGTCCAAACTAAACCCCCCATCCCCCACAAAAACACAAAAGAAACATGACAAAAAAAATTGCCAAAATTTATGGAAATGAAACATATTGTTGCGGAGTCAATATGGGTACACTGCACAAGTTTCCTATGCTTTTGAGGTCAACTAAACAACACAAAAACAACACTTCGTTTATGCCTTCGTTTACAAACATCTCAACCTTGTACTACACTGTCTCAAAATACATACCATCATCTCAATGATAATCAAAGGGCTACAAAAATATACCTTCTCCGTCCCAAAATAATAATCTCTTTTGAGAAATCTAACTTTTTTTGATAGTATAGTTATTGCACTTTAAAAAAATTGATTTTTCAAAATTACCCTTTGATAGTATATTTTTTGAGAAATATCAATTATCATAATTGTACTTTTTATTATTAATGAATTTAAAAGAAGGGTAAAATAGGAAATTCATATTACTTTTGTCCTTAATTTTTGAAAGGAGACTAATATTTTGGGATAATAAAAAATGAAATAAGTGACTAATATTTTGAGACGGAGGGAGTACTGAATTTCATAGCATACTGAATAATTCCAAACCAGTTCCCAAAGTGAGGTTCTACAGTAGCATCTGATCGATGTCTGAAAAGGGTCCAACGGACAATCCTCCAATCACATTCTAACTTCTATGCCTTTGCTTAACAAGTGCTCTTTTTTATAATATGTAATTACCAATTACATATAACAGGATCAAGGAATAAAATACCGAATAAAAGGATATATCACAACTTAAAAAATATGAATATAGATAAATTGGAGAAATTTATATAAATATTGAAACCTATCAATGTATCAAGGTCTTGAAAATAAGGATGTATCGCCAATATTGATGATATTTATAATAACTGTTTAGGATTTATTACCATACCTCCTTCCGATTGAAAATGCCAATAGCAAGAGCAGCAGATGCATTTGTTTTAGTGAAAACCTCCGAGAAGTGTTCAAACTGCTCCTGCACCACTACTAGCGATCACAGGGATGTTCACAGCATCTGAGATCAGCTTTATAAGATCTTTATGGAATCCTTTCCCTTGATCTGAAAGGAATCAATTAAGCAATAACCTCAGAAATGAAAAACTAGTTTGTCAATGAAAATAATACAATTCAACTGATGGAACTAAAAAAAAATGACATCCTCAGGACATGAAGAGATGAGTCCAATGGTACTGGAAAATAACCCATCAATGATTTTATCGGTGGATCCAAAAGATGGCTTCATAAGGTAATGAACTTCAAATAAGAGCACCAAGTTTAAGAAACAGAGGCAAGGGGTATAGACTGTTATGCTTTATTCTTGGCAACCCCGTTTGACAAAACTCCTTTTAGTTGTATTTGTTTTCGCACCTTTTATTTCAATGAGGCTATGAGTTTATTAGATGCGAATCCAACCCGAATCGTGCCTTTGTCAATTTTCATGGATCAAAACCGAGGTTGTAATAGGATCAAGTTTTCCAGATTTTCCTATTTTGGTCGTCCCGCTCGAGCGGGGATTGCAAGCTCACAGCATCTCTGTTTCGCTTGAAAAAGTACTGGATGGTGTGATTCGACGCTCGAGCGTGGGGACGTCTGCTCAAGCGTGAAGCCTATATGAATCACACAATTTTGAAGCCTCCGCTCGAGTGGGAATTACCACGCTCGAGCGGATCGCGCGAACACAGATTCTTGGATTTCTATAAGGAATTGGTTTTCTTCCAAAATTAGGATTACTTTGGATTTCTATAAGTAGTTGGTTTTTCTCCCAAAACTTGGACAAGTCCTCAAGATCTTCTTTTTGGATTCTAAGGTTTATATCTAGGGATATTTTGCTAGTTTTCTTTGATGTTTTCATTGAGTATTCAACTCATGGTTTAAACAGTATACATCAAAGGTTTGTTTGTTCATTCTACACAAAAAAGAGAATTGTTTTTCAGTGGATTCTGAAGAATTCGAGCCTGAAGCTTTGGTGGATTACGGAGTGGCTCATCGTCAACACAATTCTGAGATGAAGACAAGGTTGGAAGAGGTACATAGAGGTTGGTTCAATTCGAGCGTGAATTTGCTAGGTAATTGAGAGTATACCTGTGTAATTCCTTTATATCTTTTTAGTGGATTGTTTTGTGGCTGTTGCTCGTGGTTTTTTTTATCACAATTGGAGGTGTCCAATTGTGGTTTTTCCACGTAAAATCATTGTGTTGATTTGTCTTGATTGTTTGATTGAGATTATTATATACTGCTCAAAATTGATATATAATCACAAATCAACATCTAAGGAATTTCTAGATTTTTCATAGACATCTGCAAAATACCAGTACGTGGAAGGTGACTTGACGTAATTTGCATACAAGGAAGCAACCAAAATAACTAAAACCAACCACAAAAACCAACCAACAACAAAGATTCAAAAAAGGAAAAGAAAAAATGATGTTCTTCTGGAAGATAGATAGCATGCAACAGTTCTTATTGTTTCCAAAATGCAAAACTTATGTTTACCATCACAATGAATGCAATTTACTGCTCCCAACTCAGTTCACGAGCTCCAATTAATCAACCCTCTCACCCACCATCAACCTACTAAAAAATTGATCAACAAATCAATTGAAACAAAAAATAAATAGTGAAGTATCACAGACAAGAAACAAAAAAACAGATTAAGAAGGCAAAGGTATCAAACAATTTTGTCAAAAATAGTAGTGTCTCAAAGGTTGGAGAGAAAGCAGCCTGTAACTACGCATGGACAATAAGCATTTTTATTCTATCAGAAAGGAATCCAAAATGCCAAGCTCCTTCATAAAATGATGAAATTGAAATAAGCCTTTCAAGCATTTGGGTCTATAGCATGCCCCCACAACAATGTGCACACTGCAGTGGGACAAAATTTACACACATGCACAACAATGTACACACATGCACACTACAAAAAATAAAAGTTTTAGAAATCAAAATTTAGGGGCAAAATTATTTTTTAGAGACCAAATAATTTTGTTGCGAAAAGTGTCATTATATTTTTAGCAACAAAAATTAGACATTAGTAATAAATTATTATCCTCTTAGGACCAAATTTTTTGTCTCAAAAAATAAACCATTTTTAGACCAAATTATTTTGTCCATAAAAGTCTATTTATTAGTGACATTTTCAAAATTGTCGCTAAAAGCCTTATTTTTGACTTTTCAGAATGACTTTTTAGCGACTACCTTTATTACGATGGAAATTAGTCCCTAAATATCTTTTGCAACAAAATTTTCACTTTTAAAGACCAAAATATTTGGTCTCTAAAATTCTTATATATTGTACTGCCAGCTGCAGCTGCAAGCTATGTTCAACAATATATATCTACCTCATGACATCTGCACTCTTGTCGATGTCAATCTTGCCACAGGCACCACGTCAATTACTGAAATCTTAGGACATAGGACAGGCTTAAAATACCAAATATCACAACCCTCACCAACATTCCAGTTGCCCAGATGAAGCAGGATGACATAACTGGTCAAAATGCTATTTTTTTTTATGATCAAGGGAATCCAGCTTCCCTTCTCTCCCCTGTAATTTCTTTTTGATTTTTTTTAAAAATGACAAGGGTACCATGTGCTGGGTCTTGGGAGTATTTTGAGGCAAATTGCTGGAGATGTCTAACTTCGGGAATTTGGGTAATGACAGATGTTGAGACTTATTAAAAATCAATGAAACATCTATAATGAAAGCATGGAAGCTTACCGTGCACTGATACCATGCATATTATTCTTCATTAGGAATTATCACTTTTGTGTTAATTTTTAAAGACAACTAAACAAGTGTCACAACATAAATAATGTGAAACATTACTCCAAAACCACAAAAATAACTTCCCCTAAAATTAGGTCAGTCCTATAGCCAAAATATGGGTTCAGAGGAAAATTAGTGGGTTCAATTGAACCCATCACTTGCTTGAAGACTAAACCGTTGTATATCTAATAGCTTTTTTCCAAGGGTGAAGAGGGTTGGGAAGGATTGACTATGGCATTGCCCCTGATTGAGACAGTAAGTAATTAAGAACACTTAATGTTGAGCTTCATGATGCCATGCATGTGAAAGAATGATAATGGAATTTTTTTTTTTTTCAATTTTCTTAAGGCCTAGAACCAAAATAAATGTAAAAAAGACACAGGATTTTCCTCGTTAAATAAAACTTTTAACAAAATTGCATTCTTTGCAAACATGAATTACCATGGAATGAAGATGTTATACACAAAACTAACACTTTTTGGGTTAGTACATCCATGGCTGCAGCAAATGCCCCAACCCCAGGGACAATAAGGCGTTTTGCATTTAGAATGTCTTCTGGTGTTTGCACCTGGAAAATAATAATAATAATAATAAGAAGAAACAATTAGTGAATGTCTTCTGGTGTTTATGGCTTAATTTGGTGTTTCCTACTTTTTGTGCCTGTGTTGAAAAATAGTTATTTATTTTTTTATTTATTTTTTTTTTTTTTAAAGTGATGGATTTTGCCTTCTCGTTTATTTTGTTTTATACCAACGGCAGAGCAAATCACATTTCCTACCATTTCTTCATCATGAAATTATAAAAAATAAAAAAAAAAGTTCATGGAAAGCCATAAAAAATCAGGATTGAAACTCTATTGAGTTAGGACGAGTGATCGTTCATTGTTTGAGGTCATCTACAACATGGAGATTACAAAAATCCAAAGAAACAGTACTTTCAGACAGTTCAAAACTATCTCTCTGACTACAAAACTCCACAAAAGCAAACTGCTGCTGCTTTGTATTGCAATTGATTCAACCTCTAAATAAGCAATATAATCCTGTGTTTGGTTGCTAAGAAACATTGGAACAAAATCTAAGTAGAAGATTGAATCTAGTACCTTATGAAAAACAATTCACAACTTCCAAATCCTTTTAAGCTCAAAAGGATCAATTCAGATATAGTAATACAAGGCACAGTAGTATAGAGGCCAGTGGACAACAAAAAAATTCAACAATTTCATTTCTTTCATTTTTCTCGTTTGTTCGGCCTTGAAGCAGAAGATTAGAATAAGAGAAAGAAAAATTAGAAAGAGGCTGTTAGAATAGTAGAGAGAGATGAAATAATATGTATTGTATTGAATGAATTGTATTGAATAATAGAAGACCTGTATATACAGGCTAACAAAGAGTATCCTATTAGAAATCTAACTATGAGAAGAGTATCCTATAAGAAACCTAACTATGGCTATTCCCAAATATATCTAGGAAATCAATACCTAATATATCTAGGACATCAATACCTAATATATCTAGGAATACCACATATACATTAACAGAGGTGAATAAGGATTACATCTTTGACGTCGAAATCGAGAAATCGGATTTTCATTCCTCACACTTGGAACGTTTCCAGCACCGTAGTCAAGCAGAGTCACCACTACACATTTCGAAATCACAAACAGTTTGATTATAAATTCAAGTACACATATGTTCAGATATGAACAAATGCATGTGCATATATGTGATACAATTTATCAACATGGAGAGAGAGAGAGAGAGAGAGAGAGAGAGAGAGAGAGAGAGAGAGAGAAAGTCGACCGTGGTTTGGATTTGAGAGTGTTTCTGGTGAATACATAGGGCATGAAATGCAGAGACTGAGAAGTCGACGGTGTAGGTAGTGGCGAATATTGTGAGGAAGCAAATATCGCCGTCTCCATTGTTGATTGCTTATTCCGCACGCCCACTTCTCTCTTGTTCGCGCTCTCCGTCACTCCCCACAAAATCTATATAACAAAACAGCTCTATTTTTTACTCCTGATGGGACTTTTGTCCCTTTGTCAATACATGAATCATTAGATTGAATTCAATCCAAGGGCTCACAATGTCACACTCTATTTTCAACACACACCCTCTCTCTCTCTCTCTCTCTCTCTTACTCTCTCTCTCATACACATTTCTCTCAAATTTTGAACACACTCTTTCAAATTTTGAACACACAGATTGAATTCAATCCAAGGGCTCACAATGTCTCACTCGCTATTTTCAACACACACCCTTTCTTTCTCTCTCTCACTCTCTCTCTCTCTCATACACATTCCTTTCAAATTTTGAACACATTCCTCTCAAATTTTGAACACACACACACACACACACTCTCTCTCTCTCTCTCTCTCTCTCTCTCTCTCTCTCTACCTCCATCGGAGCCCATTCCCGTGCTTCCAAGTTGGAGCCCAACCCTTGTGTAGACGTCCCCGAACGTCCCGGGAGGAAATCCCCCGTTTTGTTCATTTGGGCACACTACAGTTTAGGACTCAAAGTCACGGTCATGTATCTAATCTCACAGAGTGCAATGCAAGACCGATGAATCATCAAAGAGTCCAAATCCGGCAAATCGTTTTTTAAAACAGATTTTTTTGAAAGAAGTGCCAAACATGGACTGCTTTGCCAGATACAAAGTCGCCACCTAAATATTTTATTTTGGGAAATTTAGGAAATCCTGACTCGTTGCCTAAGGCCATGTGTCCGTCATCACCAAAGTTGCCTCGGCTCGGGAACTTGGGTACGATTGGGGAAGGTCACTTCGTGAGCACCCCCGCTCGCCCGATCAAAGATCGGCCTCTACTAACCATGATATCGAGTTTTGAAAACATTATGCGTTCTTATTCCGGTTATTAGCCTAGATTTACTATGTGATGCGCACAGCATACAAGTATAGACTGGATCGCCTGAATTAGAACAAAACATTTCATGTTTGTTTTTTAAAGTGGTTTGATAGTGCTACTCGCAAGTAGGCTAAGACGTGAATTTGCCACCCTCAAGTGAGCTTAGAAAACATGGTTTTCCCACTATCTAGTGGGCTTAAAACTAGCAATCGATGAATTGTTCCAATCCAAATAACCCAACCTTCACCCACAGGCATTCAGGCAAATATACCACATAAGCAATTAGCCTCATGGTAAGCATGCTATCATGGCAGTCACTCACACACATGCAAGGATGCTAAAGTATAAACGCTTACCGAGTACTCCGAGCCAAAACAAAAGCTATGTTAGAAATCCATGCATGATCCTAATTATACAGAAGTGCCTAATGCAACACATGCGAAGATGCAACTACAATAGGCTCGGCTATTCTAAGAATGGCATATGAGATGCTACAACTAACACGTATTCAACTTGGAATTGAAATACGATGCAGTTAGTGTGATGCGCCGAGGTGCATGCAAAACAGATGAATGGATGCAAACATGCGAACATAAGTATGCTAATTGAAACATGCCCTAATCTAACCATCATAAGCTGGTAAATAAAAGAGAGAAAGAAGTGGGGTTAGAAGACATACATCACACTCACGCACACTTATTACAACATTGCCCTCGCTCGGAGGGTCCGAATAAATAATACAGTCCGAATAAATAATTACAGTCCGAATGAATAATTAAATATTACAAAATCCTAATTAATTAACAAATTAACTAGGAAAGCAAATAAACTAGCATGCAAATTCATGGACCGCCTCAGCTCTGTTCCGGAATGATAGAGGGTGTATGCATGCTCAATTTGCCTTGTCGGTAAATTCCATCGCGATGCCTTGACTCGCCTTTGTTTGCAATTGAATCCAGAAACTTGCACAAAGCTCCGAGAGGCTGAAACTCCACTCTGGGAAGCTGTGAGAGGGCCACCAACCAGCTATTGGGCTTGGAGACCACCCACCGACCAGTTTATGTGGGAAAAACCAAAAGGGGTGGTCGGCCTGCTAGAAAAGCTGGTCGGCCGACCAGTTCCTGCCTCCAGTTTCTGGTTTTTCTGCAACAAAGGCAAGAGAAAGAGAAAGCAAGGTATTTGCAACACATGTGTGCACGACCACCCTCCCCGTCATTGCACAAGCTCTAGGGAGTGTGGTCCTCGATCCTCGTGCCACCAATCACGCATCTCGATGCATGATGGCCGAGGAGTCGAATTGCACTACTCGATGTGAAATGAATGCACATATAAACACAACAAGGCCTAGACTCCATCATGGTTAATCCGGAGTGTCGGCGACCGGGAATTGAGACACGTTTCGTCACTTAGAGTACGGAACGTCCCTCGTTTCCCGTGCTTGGGCTAACTCCTATCCCAAACACAATGCAAATGAGATGGCATACACAATGCGACTAACATGTAACCTAGCATACGCAATGCTATGGACTAAGATGGCATACACAATGCACGTGATGTAGCATGGCATATACAATGCTGTAACATGCAACCTAGCATACGCAATGCTATGGACTAAAGTGGCATACACAATGCACGATGGACTTACACCAACATGAGTGGACTTCAGCCACACTCACATCAGTGGCCATATGATGGAAATGAGACAACCGAAACACATGCAAACATGCACGGATGCAATGGACCGATCCCAAAGCACAAATGCCAATCTACCAAAGCATGGCAAAGGATGCAAGATGGCATAGAATAGGACATGATACAGCTCTGAAATGGCATAGAAGATGGTCCCGAAACATTCAAATATGTCACACAATGCAAGCTAGGGGGCCCAGGTACCGAAACTAGTGAAGTGCGTTACCCTAGAGGTACCCAAAGCAATGCACCAATGGCAAAACCAACCCCAAACAGACCCTAGGCAGGTCTGAAACAGTGGGGAAATGGCCTAAAATGATGGCTCGGAATGCAACGAAATGGAGCTCATTCAATGGCCCGAAAACAAGGCATTCATGGACAACTCTCAAGCACACTTAAGGAGCATAAAACATGGCAATATGGCATTGATACAAGCTCTGAAATATGATGTATAATGGACCCAAAACATGAACACACCTCAGTATATGCATGTAATGGACCTCGAAACTCAAAGCTAAGCAAGTGTATTGAACCACAAGCACGCAAAACAAACATCATTCGACCATAAGACCCAAAAACAGAGCTAGGGCAGTCCAAAATATGCACAAAATCAGTTTAAGGCAAGGCCAAAAAGTGCTAAAATCAAGGGTCAACAAAGCATGCAAAGTAAGTTAGTGAACCATGATTTACTCTACAGCTATATGAAGCATATGAGGGCTCACCAAACCAACCAAAAACAGAAGTATGCCATGCTAAAATATGTCCAAAAATCCATGGAAACTCAGTCAACACATGCTAGAATGAGGTGCTCCTTTGAGAGGCCAATAAGAGGGTTGTTATACACATACAAGGTAGGCATGTAAAATGGCAAAACCACCTCTGGAAATAGGTTATGAGGGTCCTAAAACCCACCAAAAAGGGCCTGGAATGGGTCAATAAAGCATGCAAATGAAAGCCTCTTTGAAAGGCCTTGAGGAGGATTGCTCCACACATGCATGATAGACACAAAATATGGCCAAAGGGGCTCCGGACAGAGTTAAGACAGACCTAAAAACTCACAAATAATGGCCTGAAACAAGACTTCAAAGCATACAAATAGAAGCCCCTTTGGAAGGCTAAAAGGGCCAACAATCAAGACAAGGAGAGAGGGGGTCACCCCCTTATGATTTTGGCTCTCAAAACAGTGTGTTAGCCACTGAAAATCCACTGGATTTCAGTGGCTAGAAGGCTAAACAAATCATGAAACAAAGGCCTAGATGCAAGGCTTAAAACAAGATGCAAACAAGCATACAAGGGGGTAGATGACCCCCAACAGAAAAATTCCCTTAATAAAACTTCAAGAGGGGCTCAAAATAAGACTCTTTTCAGTTTATGAGAAATCTCGAAAATGCTTGCAAGTAAGGCTAAGATAGGAAGCAAAATAAGCCTACAAAGAGAGATGGAGCATACAAGGAGATAGATGACCTCAAACAGAAAAGTATCCTTAATCAAACTTCAAGAGGAGCTCAAAATAAGACACTTTTCAGTTTAAGACGAAACCCAGAAATTCTTAAAAATAGAGCTAAACTATGGAGAAAAACAATGTCAAAATGGGAAAAATAGAGACTTACTCTTGTAGCCAAAGGGACCAGCAGCTTCTGGACCAAAATAACACACCTTCAATCTCTGAAAACCAGCCCCAAGTTGCTTAGAGTGATGGTGGAGGTTTTGTGCTAGGAGGTGTAGGGCAATGGTGCAAGAACAAGGGTGTTTTGAAGCTTGGAATAGAGAGATATAGGGAGGGGTGTATGTATGAGCCTTCACCAATCTTGGAACCCTTGCAATGGAATAGGCACCTTTCCTTTATAGAAGAGAGGGCCTAAAGCTTCTTCAAGAAGCTTAAAACCAAGCTTAAACATCCTCCATACGTGTATGGAGGATGCATTCTGAGGCTTTCAGCTGGCACAGCTGGCTCACACTCATTGAGACAAAACAGAGGGTAGCTGGCCAACCAGTTCAAGTGGTCGGCCGACCACTTGACCTGGTCGGGGGTCAAAGGGTTCAAGCTCCAAACCTAGTCGTCCATGAAGCCCTTGAAGTTAGCTTTCCAATGCCACAAACCTTGCATTAAAATTCCTCCTGTGTAAAACGTTATGCCTGTTTTGGTAAAGCCGCGCAGATTCGATCCAACCGAATTGATGCCCTACTTCAACCAACCATATCTCTCCCATTCGGACTCGGCCTTAGGAGATTCTTGAGTGAAAAATGAAGCCCCATAAGTCTTCTTTCCAACGATAGTGGCCTCATAGCTTAACTCCAAGTATGAAAATGAATAAGCCCGATTTAGCGAGGACTGCTCGACTTTTTCTCTCCTTCCCGGATTCATGCCGAACCACTTTTGACCACCTAAGTGGTCGGCCATCTGATTTTATGGTTTTCCATGCGGCCACATTGAAGCCCCAGAAGTTATCTTTCCAATGGCACCAACCTTGCATCAAAATTCCTCCTGTGCAAAGAGTTATGCTCGTTTCGGTGAAGCCGCGCAGTTTCGGTCCTACCCGGATTCATGCCGAACTTCTCCCAAACTAGTTTTCCTCCCTCTTCTCCTCTTTACTTCAACTCCAAACCCCTAGACAAGGTGTTTTGAAAGATTTTTAAAAGATTTCATATTTCTTTCATTCATTTCCACTTTGTCCTTGCTCGGTTTACCGAAAAGCGCAACATTTGACAAAATAAATGTGAGCCTCGGAACATCGCAAAAACTTTATTTCAAAAACGTTTTGAAAGAGAGGGTTTTAAGGTCTAAAATCTTTTGATCAAGATTGTTTTGGTCCAAAAAGGGATATAAAGTTGAGATTTGACTCTCTTCTTGCCGAAGAAACTAAACATTTCCCCTACACACATTTCTCCACCATGTAAACCATCAGTTGCGTCCAAGTCTTAAGGGCGGTCAAAAATGGGGTGTCTACACCTTGCCAGCGACTGAATCCCAAACCCCCTATTACTCTCTTCATCCTTCTCCCTTCCTTTATCCCTCTCTCTGCCAGGGAACCAAAATTGGGAACAAATTTTTGGAACCAAAATTGGCTTGAAAGCATATAAAGCTGTATTGGAATCCTTTGCCCGTGTATGGATTTCATGAAGGTAAATGTCCAGAAGATTCACAATTGCCTGTTTCGGATAATTATAAAGCTTTTTTTAATACTTTTATTTTTTTAAAACCTATTTTGCTTTGGTTTATCAGTTCTCTCATGCTGTTAACTTCTCTTTTGCTTATTTGGTTGTATTAATTTCCTTAATGTTTACAAATAGAGTGCTTATTTGGGGATAATGTCTATGATGCTTTATTTTGCTTCACTTCGCATTGTGTTCATATGATGCTTTTTAGTTGGTTTATTAAACATCAGTAGTTTTGGGAATGAAAATTTTTCCCATTATATTTTGGGAATGTAAACATCAATTAAAACACTTTATATTTGAGCAAACAATAAGGAAAATGGAAACCTGGGCTTTGATTTTTCTTTTATGTTTCTTTCTTTCGATATCTTTTGTTTCAATAATGTCTCAATAATCTTTACTCTAATTTTTGAATATCTTTTGTTTCAATAATCTTTAATTTCAATAATCAACAGGTTTATCGAATTTTAACCCAATTTTATTTCTGTCTTCAAGTCTTCATGGGTTTGCTCTATTAAAAAAAACACAGACAAAACATCGATCGTACAAATTGGGGCAACGATTACACTGAAGATCTCCTCCAATCAAGTCCATTTCTCTCTCTCTAATGCTCAATACGCTTATTGAGTTTTCACTTCTCATCAAATTCTCATAAGGGTTTTCAATTACTTCTCAGAATCAGACTTTCAATTTTGTTCATCTTATTCTAATTCTGTTCATCTTAGTTTGTTTGTCTTTCTCCCAATTTTGTTCTACTTTTTGTTCATCTTAGTTTGTTCATCATATTTTTTGTTTATCTTAGTTTCTTTGTTCATCTTAGTTTGTTTGTAAGAACCTGAAATTTTTTGGACAACTAATTGGTTTATTAATAATAATATTAAGTCAATAAATTGTGATTATTAAATTATTATATTAATAGCATCATGATTAACACCAACATTAAATTCCTTTAAATAATTTTTTTTTATCCTTTTGTGATTAAATTTTTGTATCTAAACACAATTGTGGAAAACTAAATGAGTTAAGTAAATAATAATCAAGTTAGTTAGAGGATAGTAGGGAGAAAAACATCTAGTGACTAGGACACATATATATACATTGATTTTCATTTTAAACATACAAAAAAAAAAAAAAAATCAGAATTTTTAGGCAGAGGAATCCGGCTGTTTTCTTCCCAAGGGGCTGCTGCCAAAGCATGCTTAGAAACATCCTACAAGTCTATCCTTGTAGATCATAATTCCCAAGCCAAGAAGAATAAAATAAATAAATAAATGAAAAAGGGTCCCAAACTCTTACATAAGGAACCCACATTCAGCCCAGCCATTCTACTATTCACGCAGCTGAGCAAAGAAGGAAAAAGAGAGTAGAAGAGAGAAAAGAAAGAGAGGAAAAAGATAGGGTACTTGGTGAATACCAATTTCAAACTTAGTTTTGAGAAATGTTTGCAAAAGCTCTTGAGGCAAGAATACATCACCTCTATCCTCCCTTAGATATCTTTAACTGAATTTATATAATTTATATATGCAAGACTAAGTATGGTTAAGTCATATATAGCAAAATAGTGCCATGCATGTTTAAAATTTTGATCGGATGAGGGTTTCATTATGTTATAATTTTATATTCCTTCTTGCAAACATAGATATATGGCTTAGCTACTGTTTTTATGTGTTCAATATTCTCCATTGTTGAAATAATCTTGCAAGAGAGTAAAATGAGATGAGAATGACTTCCTTTTATCTGAAACTTAGATTCTTCCCCACTGTTTCAGACTTTATCAGATGAAAAGAGGGCTCTAATAAATTGAAAATAATTTATGTTAAAAACTTTGTGTATACTGGAAGTATATATAGGTGTTATACACTGCGTAAAATTTTTATAAAATCATTGGACACCATTTTCTTACCGAAACAAATATTTTCCCTAAGCGTCGCTTACAACACAGCAGAAGCAGTGGCTTCAAACAGGTCCCATTTTCTCTACAAATGGTATTTTTCTGCACGACCACTTGGAATAGTTAGATATAAAAGTTATATTTCATTTTGCACCGATTTCACAAAAAAATGGATAAGTCTAAAAGGAGAAATTGTAGTTTTACTACAATACGACAGAATCTGTCCAGTTTTCTTAGAAAAAATTATTTGACCATCTTCCGTTGATTTTCAGTCTTCGAATCCTTCTGGAAATATGTTCTAAACTCAAGTATCTAACAAGACGTTCTAACCATACCTCCTTTTCACACCGTTTGAGGCCGCTTTTTATTTTTTCCAACACAGATCACCTTTGCTGGAAGTACTGTAACTCACTATCCCAGAAAAATCAGTTTTCTTCCAAAATTTATTTCTATATTTTAAAATCATTTTTAGCTCTGGTATTCTTCTCGGAATATTTTCCTAACTCAATGAACTAGCACCAGTTAAAATATCATAATGGTTGAACATCGTTTGGTATGGGTTTCATATTTTTTTTCTCTGACCATACAGTGCTGAAAGAAGAAGTGTGTGAATTCCTAAGAAATTTTGTGATAATTCCTAAGACATTCTATCATATTTATTTTGGTTGTCATACACGATTGTGTTGTGCTATATAAACATTATGTCACTGTAGTTTTCAAACTAAAACTCGTACATGCATCAAAATGTGAATTGGACAAAGTAAAGGGACACGGAATTGAACAAATACATTAAAATTTAAAAGTGATGGGGTGAACCCAGTTTAGAATCTTGCGCAAGTGAGTTGCGAACCCTAACATGGCACGGGAAGGTTATTTGACTCTTATCAGTACAGGCGATATAAGGTTGGTGGTGCGGGTGTCACAACATAGACCGTTCCCTTGGGACAGACCGTGATGTCACGACTCGGGTACGTAACCCTGGTGCCTGGGCATCATTGGTAGTTACAGTAAGTAACATTTGAATATTTGACCAAGGGGGAGTCAAAATTGTCTGTGGCCATTGCTTAGCGGTTGAGTGAAAATAGTACTCCGCGGGGAGTTACTTAAACTTACCTGTTAAACTAAATCTATGTGAATTTAAAAAGAAAGGTTGGCTTTTTTCCTTATTATGAAATACTGCTTCCGCTTGCCATTGCTTTTATTGTCTATTGTTAATATTTCAACCAATAGCATTCCGGTTATGTTTGTTAAATGCTGCTTGTTATTATGTTATTCCACAATATTTATTATTTGTGAGTATTATTATCGGGGTGGGTATTTTTGGGTTGTAGTATCTTATTGAGCTTGTCGCTCATTGGCATTCCCATTGCCCTGGCATTTTATGCCAGGTATCAAAGAAACCGAAGGAAGCGCCGAGGCCTTGCAAGGCGACATTCAGCGTTGGTTAGCTTGAAGAATGCCCAAGATTCCATGAACCATTTTCCTAGTTTTTTTTTTTTTATATTTGTGTTTTTTTTTTTTTATTCTAAGACTAAGTTTTAAGTTTATTTGGAGTTGTAACTTAAGAACCTTTAATTTATGGAATGTTAGTTAATAGATGTTGTTAAACTTGGTGGCAACATTAAGGAAGAGTTCTTAATTAAGAAAATTAAATTTTAAGTTCTAAATCTTATTATGATGTCCTTAAATTTTGGGGCGTCACATTGTTGTTTTATTTTCTTTGTTCATCTTAATCAAGAAATCAAATATTTTGGTGACAGTTTTTGGCCAATATTTGGGTCAGACAATTTTGCTCAATATTTTGTGTTTTCTATCTTTTTTTGTGTTTCTAAAGGGTTTCTATTTTGTGTTTGTGTTTGTGTTTTTGTTTCTAAATAAAGACAGGGGGCATACCCCAAGGCAACCACAAACAAATCCACCATGAAACCATATGTAAGCAAAGTTTGTTTGCAGCTCATGAAAATACAACCTGTTCAGGAGCCAAAGAGTTGTAGCAAAAAAAAACATATATTCCCTTGCACAGCCTACAAGGGTAGGCTCAAAAAAACTTAGTACGAGCTTAACAATTTTAGAAAATACCCTGTCTATCCAAAAATAAAATTCCCAACAGCCATTCTTTGTATCAACAGTCTTCCAACATATGTACCCTGTCCATGACATAGAATAAAGTGAAATCAAAAATCAAACTGGTAGTTAAATTAAGAGTGGGAAAAACAAACTGAATATGGCTTTAGAAACAAACCCTTTCAGAAATCCATTTTAATACACATTTAAATCTAATCATTTTAGAAAATATTTACATGAAAATCACGACCTTTCCTCACCTTCCACCCAACACCACCTTTGCAGCTCGCCTTGATGGATAGCATGTTGATTTATTAGAAAGTAAAAAATGCAGGCATAATATCTTGCTATTAGAGAGAGGATGTGAAACAAAGAAATATTACCTCTCTTTTGGTAACACAGATGAGGCTCCAAATATTAATTCATTGCTAGCAAGCCAAAGAGTCCAAATAATAGAATCCATGATAGTTGGCAACAATTAAAGAAATCAACACAAAATTTAACCTACAATCCACTTATTGTTGTCGCTTGGAAAATACCCTTGGCAACCTAAAAATTTTGAGCCAAATGACAGCCTAATATCTATTTGCCAAGCGACAACTTATTGGCTCAAAACGCCCTTGGCAACCCAAATATTAACTTACAATCCACTTTTGTTTACAGTTTGTGATTGATCATTGTTATTCTGTGATTATTTCTTTGGTTGGTTGTGTAGGAAATTTATAAGTCTAATCATTATTATTATTATTATTATTTTACATTTTGTCCCAGTTAAATCTAAACCACATTTTATTTTTCTATTTCAATGAATAGGCCCTTAACAGAATTATAGAATTCATGAGTTAATTTTTTAAATTAATTGATTTTTAAATTCATACTGTTTGATTTTTTAAATTCATACTTTTAGTTAAATTTGTGGTATTATACTATTTCAATAATCTTTAATTTCTGGCATGTTTCAATAATCATTACTCTCTCTTTGATTGCTACAGTAGTTGTATTCAAACCCATTCCTCATCACTACTTCGGTGGTTCTTCGTTGCTTTGTTGGTTGTTGTCGATACCATCAAGATTGTTCACCTTCAGGTAACACCTCTTCCCAACCCCACCCGAAACCCTTTCCAACCGTACCTAGAAATTTTCTTTGTTGTTTAGTCATTTGTTGATTGATTTAATCAATAAATCGACATTTTTTAGGGATTAATCAAGAAATCGTACAGTAATAAGGGGTTGTTTTTGGCCAATAAGGGTTTGAAAAAATTTCTATCCTGTTTGATAAGAAACCCAGGAAATATTTTTATGTCCTGTTTAGTTGCTGAGAAAGTGGGGGATTCATCAACAAACTGATGAATCTAAATAGATGAATCACATCCGTCAAGAAAGATGTATCCACGAAATTCCCATTATACTTGGAATCTAAATTGATGGATTGGTTTTTAATAAAATATATCTAGAGTTAGGTGTGAGCATACATAGTTGTTTGTTAATAAAATATATATAGATTTTTTTATTTTTATTTTGGGTGTCATTATGTATTGTTGCTAACTGGATTTGTTATTTAGTTGCTGGTAGTGAGCTTGATTTGGTGAAATGTGTTGTTTGGAGAATTTGGATTTGTTGCAGGTTATTTGTGTTTTTGTCTACCACATTAGCTAATTAATTTTGCCTACAATTCACTAGAAATATCAGTAGTGTAGTAGGCATGGACAATTTTTTTTTATACATTTTAATGTGAATTGATGGTTTGATTCACTACATTTTTTTATACAGTTTGGTTTGTATCCCTTATATTGGTTTCTATTGTTTGTTTCATGAATAATTATAAAAAATAGTGTTCTAGGTGTCATTAATTAGCTTTCAAAAGATGCTTCATTCAAATGTGTCATTAATTAGCTTTGTTATAATTCTTCACTCAATTTTGAAGTGCCATTGAGACCTATGGTAAATATATGATATCTTTGGGGATTGGCTTTATTTATTGTTCTTCCTCATATTTGTCTTTCTTTAGCTTCAGTTATATATTTCTTAGATTTTTCTCTTTTTTTTTTTCCTTTTTTTTTTCTCCTTTTCTCCCTTGTGTAAATTACGCGTGAGTTTGCTTAGTTGGTGAGTGTATAGAGTACAAAAAAGAAGTAAAGAAAAGTTTATGGATTTAAACTACATGCTATTAGCTGGAGCATTATATAAAATTGTATGAACATGGCAAAGTAGATTTGTTGGATAGATAACACCATTTTTCTCCTTTGCTTTGGTCATAAGGCCAATGGAAACAGTAGCAAATAGACAATCATATTATGGTTGTTTGCCATCTTCTTGAAGGGACGATTAGATAGAGCATTGAGTAGATAATTTATTGCCCATTACAAACCAAACTAAATGAATTTAAAAAATTTAAGAATCATCATTCTTGCATTTTTCTTGGTTATGTATATCTTTGTTAGGCGTAATTTTGATTTTTGTTTATCCATCATTGTCCAAGAAGAATGATTGAACAATAACTGAGTTGCAAGTTTGAATATGGATTTGTGAACATAATCAAAGTTGAGGACATCACTTTCTTGCCTTAATCAACGTATCAGAGTGCATGATTGATCAACAATTTCTAAATAAAAAAATTCAACTCATGATAAAACCTTGCAGTATGATGAGCTTCTTTTTTCTTCTTTTTTTGTTTGTTTATATGCTTAGACTTGAATATAATTTTAATTGGTAACCTCATCCCTACTCTAGATTTTCTTGGTTTTGTTTAAGAAAATGTAATCTATGTGGATTAGCTATAAAGTTCAGTACAATACTTCTTTTGTATGAATCTATTAAATTTTGCCTACAACTCATGGTTTTAGGTAGAGATTTAAATTTTTTCTTCTTCTTCATGTTTATTTTCTTTTTCAAATCTATATTTAAGTTCATGATCCGAACACAGTTTAAAAGAATTAAATTGTTAGTGTTTAGTTTCCTGCACAAGATCATAATGAGCAATACATTGTTGGTGTTTATTTGCAATTTTTCAATTACATTTTAGTAGTTTTTCTTCTTCTTTTTTTTTTTTTTGTGTTTTTTTTTTTTTTTTTTGGGTGAGTAAGTCATAAAATAAACGACAAAAGAAATGCAAGATACAAGAGGCATGCCGCAGGAACTAACCAACTATACAATGGCAGAGCCACCAAAAAACCCAAACAACACAACACACCTGTTCAACACCACATAAGCACAAAAGAAGATGGGGAGCAAGAACAAACTCAACACTAAGCACATTATTACCACCGCTGGTAAAACCTGAAGAAAACAAACCCCAAAACACACCCAAATATAAACAAGACCTATTTACATAATAAACCATGTACATCCCACATGGAAGGCCAAAATTAGGTCCAGGAAATACATATAGTATCACAATAATTATTACAAACATAATAACAAAGTATCACATTCCAATTGTATCAACACCATCACGACCCATCCACAACTGGCAGCAGTAACCAACATCAAGAAATAGCAAGCAACCAGCAACACAGCAAGCAGCTAGCCCATCCTTCAAAACAGTAACAAACATAACAGCAGCAGCATCTAGAATCTTAGCAGACAACAATTAGGACAATATCCACGAAAACAAATAGCTTGCTCTTGGGCATCATTCAGTCAAATGATCCTAAAAAGAGCCAAGCAATCAACAAATCAATAGGACAATTCAACAATAGCTAACTGCACAAAGCTCACATGATACTGACTACCATCAATCAACCCTCAAATACACACTCAATCTCAGCAGTGTCTGCATCAATCACTAAATCCACAACCCACAACCCACAACTACCATGACTCAACAAATAGCAGTTCAAACAATGCCTGCCTCAATCACTCAACCCACAACGACTAACTCCCCTAAATTAGACCAACTGAAAACCTGCACCAAAAAAAGAGTTAGCCAGATATAGAAGCTCACCAAACTGAACCCTCATTAGCACAAATAATCCCTCCTCACACACAGTCCTAATATAGGAGCTCACCATCACTAAACCTACCATCCCTAAATACATGGGCCAGCTGAGAACCTGCATTAACAAATTCACACAACCCATAACCCACAACCGCACCCTCAACCCGCAACCTCACCCTGTCACACAATATTTATTGCTCCATAGCCTCACATCACTCAACCCACGCATCCACAAATTAGCCAACTCTCCACCTAGAACAACCTGAAAACTGACACCAAAATCAGTAACCAGTAACCATACACATGTAACAAACACCATCAGTTAACCTTGACCTGATTTCAGGACAGAATTTGAGAGTGACCACTTCGACAAAAACTAGGTATTTGCCACATTCATCTTTGAAACTAGAGACAAACAATATCATGTTCCTCACCAGGCTTCTAATCTTAGATTGAACAACCAACTCATTTGAATTTAAATCTTTGAACACCCTGCAATTCCTCTCCAGCCAAATACAATATACAGGACAAGTAAACACAAGTTTAGAAATAGTGGCAGACAATTGAAAAACAAATGATCATGATCCTCATTCCCATTACCACACAAACAGCAAGTAACAGAGTTCCTAGACCCAAAAGACACAAGCCTATCAAGAGTACTAAGCCTATTATGGATGGCCACCCAAACCATAGTACTAATCCTGGGAATGTGAAACTTAAACCAAAGAATCTTAGCCTATGGAACTCTAGAACAATCAAACCTCCACGCATCCCAAGCAGACTCAATAGAGAACTGCTCATCAGCTGAAGGCAACCACACCACACCTTATCATCTCCCAAAGAAGGTTTCATATTCTCAGGTATAGCAGCCTTAATCTCATCCAACTCCCAAGTTTGACAAGCAGGCCAATTCCATCTAACATCATGAATAACAAACTCTACTCTTGCAATTTTTTGGATCCCAGAGTCATAAATAACTTTCTCCCCAAACCTATTATGAAGAGGCCCAAGAGGGGGCCAATTATCAAACCAAAGGGAAGTTGCATTCCCATTGCCCACAAGATATTCAATAAGGGGGGCAATAATACTCCTCAGACCCAGCAGCTTCCTCCAGACTCAAGAAGGGTCACTAGGAACTTTGATATACCAAAAACTTCTACCCTTCAATAAGTGACACTTAATCCACTTACACACTATGGGTTGTTCACTCCCATCAAGTAGTTTTTGCTTTTCTTAAATTGAATGGAAGATAGTTTGAATACTAAGGATAAAAGAGGAAGCAAAACCAATTTATAGAAGAAAAAAAAATTAAGGAATACCAATCTTTTGAACCAAGAATTTTTAGTGTCTGTACATGATATACCTAAAACAAGTATTTACTCTTCAACCACTTTTTTTTTTTTTTTTAATCTTTTCCTTTTTTTTTTCTCCCAAAAATAAAAAAATCTTGGAAAGACAATTCTTAGATCTTTTTAAGGTTAATAATTCAATTCTCATAATATTTTCTTATGTACATTGAAATATTTCTTTCTCATATCTATCTCTTGTCAAAAAAAAGGTTAGCTTAGTTATATCTTGGAGATGTTTTAGCGGTCGACCACCCAGTGGATGAATTATTTTTGATAAAATTATTTGTTGGTTGTATGGAGCTTGATTTTATGAAATATATATTCTTTGTTTCCTTTTCTATCTATTTGTCCACTTTAGGGATGGAAGTATATATTTGTTGACTTTACTACTGCATATGTTTTTACTCATTTGCACCATTTGCCAGGTTAGGGTAATGTGGCATATCTAAAAAATTTAGGATTTATTAATTTGTAAGAAAAATGGTAAGATTCATTAATATTTTCTTCTGATGTTGTTGGAGTCAGATTGTGTTACCAATACCTGAAAATTTTAGACTGATTCATTATTTTTATTTAATGGTAAATTACACTTTTCACCCTTACACTTTACATCAAATCTCACTTTGACCCCTACACATCAAATTGTGATACTTAACCCTCTACACTTTTGGTCAAGTGTCACTTTGGCCCTTCTGTTAGCTTCATTGTTAACAGAGGTTAGTCACATGAAAAACATGTGAGGATAAATTACACTTTGCACCTCTGAACTTTACACAAAATCCTACTTTAGTCCCTACACATCAAAATTGTGAAACTTAGCTCCCTAAACGATAACTTCTGTTAGCCTCACTATTAATAGAAAGGCCATTGTGACACTTGACCAAAAGTGCAGGGAGTTAAGTGTCACAATTTGATGTGTAGGGACTAAAGTGAGATTTTGTGTAAAGTGCAGGGGTGCAAAATGTAATTCACCATTTATTTAATGTTTGGGGTCAAATTATTGTTTTCAAACTGTTGTAGATGTGCAAATCTTTTGTTATTTGTTAGTTTTAGTAGTAAGTGATTGATGTGTTTTATTGATAGTTTTAGTTAAAAACACAGCTCATTTTGATAAATTGTTTAATTTTAGTAAAATTTGGTGGCAGAAAATGATTGGCAGGTTATTAGTTTGGCATTTGCATATCTCTGTGATTTTTTATTAATTCCTTCAATGATATATTTTATTGGTGTATGAATAAGTTTTATAACTTTTGTCAATAATGGGCTTTTTTTTGTCGGAATAATTAGGGATATGTCCTGCTTAAAAGTGTTTCAAGTTCTTTGAGATATGTCCTACTTTTATCTGTAATCTAAACCAGCCATTTTTTATATTTATATAGATTTTCAGAAACTATAGAGTTATAGTCTAAATGGGATGGGATTGAAGTTTCTTAAAATATGTTTTGTGTTGCTGGAAATTAATTTGCTTCTCTTGTATTTTGGGTCCTTAACTCTAACTTCTAACTTAGTTCTAAATAGATTTGCTTCTTTCTACTTCTCCTATATTTTTTTCTTGCAATGTAACCTCTTTCTTACAAGATGTGCTTGGCCAAAAAAATTAGTGCCAAAAAGGGTAGACTTTAGACCAAAACTCATCCAACAACCAACTGTATGTACAACATCACTACCATAGAGGTGGTGTACTAGATTGAAAGGCAAAGGCAAAAAATTTATTTGCTTCTCATATTTTTTTTCTTAATAATTTTTGCTTATTTTTTGAAAGGCAACGGCAAATAAGAAGCTTAAAGGAAAAGAAAAGGAAAACTACTCAAGAAAGGAAATAAAAAATACACAAGTGGTATGGTTCTTTTCAAGTTTGTTTTGGAGCATGGAGGAATGCGATATTTTGAAACATGCATAATCTATGTATAATTTTTCTTTTTACTGTACAATTTGTGAAGATGCGCGCGGTGCTTTTAATCCTTAATATTACTAATTTTCAATAAATTATGCATCCTTAAAAAACAACAAACTTGAAAACATTATAAAGTATTTTTTACAAAGATATAAAAATTTCCAAATAGAAGAGGGAAGTAACTAAAGTTTAAAAAAGAACACAAATGATGAATGAAGGAAAAAAATTGAAAGTGTATTTTAATTAAAATTGTGTTTTAATTATGATCAAATCAAACTTTTGTAGGATTGGGTTGAAAAAGCTATAAAGCTCAAGAGGATAAATAAGACTACATTGCTCCGATGGAATTGTAATAACGTATTCTTAATCGATTACAACAAAAACATACTTTAGTGGCACTACACTAGTGTCATATTTTTAGAAAATGCCACAAAAAATGATATTTAGTGGCACGTTCGAGTCACCGCAAGAGCGGATCAAATTGTTCTACAACGAATTATCGTCATGAATGGCACTTGATAGAGTCACAAATAGTGCCTACCGTGACATTAAAGTGTCACTGAAAGGTTTTAGTCTTGATGGTGTAATGACACTTATAAGTGTCACTAACTCTTTTTTTAATGGCGCTTGATAGTGCCACAAATAATATCCACCATGACATTAAAATGTCATTGAAAGTTTTTAGCCATGATGGTGCAGTGGCACTTGCAAGTATCTACCGTGACACTCGTATCTACCGTGGCACCGATAGAAGTGGCACTTGTTCAAAATGCCACAAGACCAAAAAAATGTCATTAGAAGAATAGTTTTTGTGGCACTTTCAAATGTCACTAAAGTAAGAAAATGTTGTAGTGATCCATATTGTTTCAATATGCTAATGTTATTGTTTTTTAAATATTAGATTATTATGCATGCTCCTTACTGGAAAAAGTACATAGAAGTTGAAACATGGACATTTCAGAATGTGATGAAGAACAAGTTTGAAGGCTTCCAATCACTTTAGAGGCATCCAAGTACTTTTTGTAAAACAACAAGTTTGAAGACATTATATGACAAATATTTTGTAAAGTATATCCTTGATGTTAATCGCTTTTGTAAGACCTCCTACTGATATGTAGTTCAGTGGATTTTTAATATTTTGTAAAGTCTCTATCAATGTAAAAGATTGGACCTTACGGGTGGTTATTCAGTGTGGATCGTAAAGTGCCTTTGAAAATTCACTAAATTTAAGTGCAACAATTTAATTTAGTATTTTTCCATATTTTGGGGGAAGTCACATATGCTTGACATGGAATAATGTGTAAATTTAGTGTCTATTGTATATTTAAAAAATTATTCTTTAACACAATTTTTGTAATTTTTTTGTATTGCAAAGCACGACTGGTGTGCTTTATTTATTTGTTATTTCTTTTTCTATTGTGGAACACTGATTGATGTGCTTAATTTGTTATTTGTTATTTTTTTCATTGTACAATATTGGTTGATGTGCTTTATTTATTTATCATTTTCTTTGTATTGCAGAGCATTGGTTGATGTGCTTAATTTATTATTTGGCATTTTCTTTGTACTGGCTGGTGTTGTTTTTTTTTTTTTTTTCTATTGCAGAGAACTGGTTGGTGTATTTTGTCTAATTTTTTTTTAATGTTTTTGTGTTGTGGGACTTACACTTTGGTGTTTGTTTAAAATCTTATACTTTTGTTGTGTTTGAATTATTCTTAGCATTTATGTGTTTACTTTTCACTATTTCGTTTATTTATAAATTTTAAAAATCTATGTTTAATTTATTTATTTACCGATGGCATACTATTTATTTATTTTTCATTTATTTAATTTTCTACACAGTAAACTGACCACCAAACCACAGAAATTGGTAGATTTCATCCATTAGATTAAAATTAATGCAAAACTATAGTCATGATATCTCGCTTCTTTATTTCAACCAAAACTCACTCTCTAAAAAAAATATGATTTTTTGAGAAATGGAGAAAGTGCCAAGTTTACACACAACTAGAGAACTATATATAACTGTTTCGTCCACTCTGATGAATACATATTGCAAAAGTGACAAGTTTTGTGATCCAAGTTGAAAGTGTGTCAAGCAAAAAGGGAAAACCAAAATGAAGAGGTAGGAAATTCTAGAGTCTTATATGACATTTAGCCAAAATATCACTCTCTACCCCACTGGCTCTAATCTAAAAGCCTCCTCCCTCAAATACCAAAGTAAAATATAGAAATTTAATTGGGTACTGTTGTTGGTCAGGATAATAAAGTGCTTATTTTCTGTTACAAATTATAGGTGGGTTAAAAAAAAATACTACAGTAGTAAATATTGGATGATATGGTCTTTGTTTGCATTTGTACGAGTATAAAAAATTAATTGTATCATCACTATTTTCACGTTTTCTTAATAAATTCCAACAATTTCCACCACATTACCTCCGCCATTACTAATCATGGACATCACCATTTTTTGCCACTTAAATTTCTATTTGACAACACAAAAATGCAATCAGAATGATATTATTGAAACTTGCTTATTGTTAAAAATAAAATTTTCTAGCAAAATTTATTGTTAAATTCAATTGGACAATTTTTATATGTTTATTGTTAAGTTTGCAATATAGATGAGGAGGGTCTAGTTTTTTTGATTAAACAACATCTCTCTAAATTTTATAATTTTGCAAAATGTTGATTAAAATATTTAAAAAGTTAACTAAAAATACTAAAATACAATCTGAAAATTTAAAAACTATTTTTGAGAACTCCAAAACCAAATAAATTTGTAAAAATTATTTTTAAAATATACAACTGAACAAAATTTCAAGTTTGACAAACTATTTTCAAAATATAATTATAAAATTCATTAGAAAATCCAAAACCAAACAGACCATCTATTTATAGTCAATTACATTTGAACTCAAAAATTTTATAGTCAATTATATTTTAATCCTAACAATATTTTCACCGTGCCTGAACGCACAGACATACACTAATAAATAAATAAAATTACACAAGTCAAAGACGGCATCGTGTTATAAACATGGCGAAAATTGAAAATCTCGTATTTGATTTTGTTAAATAATAAATTGTTTCAAAATTCCAACAAAAAATCTAAAATAAAAAAGAAAAATTATAGAGATAAAAAAATGAAATTTATGTCCTTGAATCCGTCAACCTTTTTTTTTTTTTTTTAAGGGAACATTTTATTTCTTCGATTCAAATAAAAAATCAAAAGAGTGAGAAACTCGTTGAGCCAAAATATGTGCAGCTTTATTACCCAAGCATAGGATATTAGAAAGACAAAGGCAGAGGTGTAAACTTAGTCTGCGGCCTGGTTGAGTTCAGCCCGGTGAGGTTCAGACTCGAGTCTAGTTCGGGATCTTGGGCCTAGGCGATTATTTCAAAGCTCGGCTTGGCTCATGGGCCTAGCCCGCCTGGCCTAGCCCATCGGCCCGCCTGAGGCCAGTGTTATTTTTAGTGAAAAATAATAAATTTTTGATAAAAAAAATATTTAAAAAATGTTCAGGCCCGATCCAAGCCTAAGTTCAGACCCGCTGACCCAACTTGGGCCAAATTTTGACGAGAGCCCAGGCAGCCCAACGTGGGCTGGGAAAGGCCCAATTTACACCCCTAGACAAAGGTAGTGTTTGGCTTGATTTTTAAAATATGATTTGAATGAAAAATTGGAAAGTTTGTTTAGTTAATTAATTTTTAAAATGCAATTCAAAACTTTATTCCTTCTCTCCTGTCATCTTTATTTATTATTAATAAATCAATCAATTATTTTTTTTCTCCTCTCTCCTCTCTCCTCTCTCTTCTCTCATTTTTTCATTCTCTCACATGCAGCACATTAATCAATTAAATTTTCTCTTACACCTATCTATTCAACTAAAATAAAAAATAAAATACAAAAAATCAAAAACTATTTCAAAACTTATAACCAAACAAATTTTAGGCTGTATTTGGTTATGTTTGCCAAACACATTTCTACCTACTTTCATGAGTGTGGTGTTTGTTTTGAATTTTCAAATTATAATTCTACACCTATTTTTGAAAACTTCTATTCAGGCGGGAAAATTTGGCTATTCTGGACGTTCGGCCGGTTGACGGGACCAGTGTTCAGTTTTTTTTTTTTTTTTTTTTTTTGGCACCTATTTTTTTTATATTATAAAAAAAATATTTTTTGAATTTTTTAAATTTTTATATAAGCTTTGAATATAATTTTAGATTGTGTGTTTGGTTATGAGCTGTAAATTTTTAAATCAAATAATTTTTCTAATTTTAAAAACTCAAAACTCCGTCCAAAACTCAATTCAAAACACTTTTTAAAACTCATAATCAAATAAATTTTTCATGCTCAAATCATAATTCTAAAATTCACAAACTCAAAATACAATTATATTCTCAAATCCTATTTAGAAAATTATACCAAATGATATCTTAAACTTTCAAAATTCTTTTTAATAATTTATCTTTTAAAATACGATTCAAAACTCAAAATTTATTTTAAAAATTAAACTAAACGGATAATTACTAAAACCTCTACACTTCTCATCATAACCTGCAAGAATGTGCCCAAACGGAGCCAGCGAATTATCACCATCATTAACAATCGTTTACGAGACGCACCACCGCAAAAGCTTCAGCGCAGTTAGCATCCCCCAGCACTAAACCTTTGCCGACAATGCAGCAATCACCAACCCCCTATGATCATGGACAATGGTGCTGTTTGGTATAACTGTTAAAACAGATTATAAATTATAGTTTAACAGATTATAAATTATGACTTTAATCAGAAGCTGTTAATCTGTTTGGTATAGCTGTTGAATTATAGATTTAAGTTGCTGAGTAGTGTTTGTTAAATAAGCTGTGAGTAGTTTTTTCAATTAATTTTTATTTTTTATTATTCACTATTTGTCTACGTTTTTTATAAAAAATAATAATAATATTTTATAGTCCACTTGAGTCTTTTTCTATTTTTTAAAAAATAAAAAATAAAAAAATCTAAGAGTATTACCGTGAATTAACATGTCCACAGCAGAAGCTGATAATCAGAAGTAAGGGGTGAGCAGCTTCTCAGAATCAGCTTTTTTGACTTAAAATAAGTTGTTAGAATCAGAAACTGTTTGAAATAAGTTTAACCAAACAGTCCAAAATAACTTTTTAAAAGCCAAAAGCCATAAGCTGGCTCAAAAAAGCCCCACCAAACACCCCCAATGACCCCGATGCCTAACGCTTTTTTGTTGACTAAAAACAGCACCATCAAAAGCCTCCGTTTGAGTAGTGGGTTGACTTTTTAACTTTTTGATTTTTTTGATTATTTTAGCCTGAGGCTTAAAAGCTTGATTTGAGAAGAACTTTTTGATTTTTTTGACTTTTTGGCTTTTTGGTGAGGTGTCTTCCTATGAATTTACCAAAGTGCCCTTGATAAAATTTGTACCTGTAATTGAAATGTATTTGACGTCCACATCAGCTTCCCAACGGTCTGAACTTCTTGTTGTTTTTTTTTTTTTTTTTTACTTTTTTTCTTATTTTCGGTTTGGATTTGGCATTTTTTTGCTAACCTTTTTTTTTTTTTTTTTTTTGGGTTTTGATTTGGCCTATTTTGTTTAAATTTTTTTTTATATTTTTATTTTGGGTTTTATTTTATTTTGGTAAAATATTTATTTATTTTTTTGTATTTTCGGTTTGGATTTGGCGTATTTTGTTTAAATTTTATTTTTTTTATTTTTTTATTTTGAGTTTTGATTTTGGCTTATTTTGGTAAAATAATATTTTTTTTTTTTGTTTCGGATTTGGCGTATTTTGTTTCAATTTTATTATTTATTATTTTTTTATTTTGGGTTTTATTTTGGCTTATTTTGGTAAAGTATTTTTTTTTTTATTTTGGATTTGGATTTGGCGTATTTTGCTTTAATTTTTTTTATTTTTTTATTTTGGGTTTCAATTTCACGTATTTTACTTAAATTTTTTATTTTTTTATTTTGGGTTTGGATTTGGCTTTTTTTTTTATCTTTTTTATTTTTAATACGTACACATTAATTTATTTTTATATTTCAAAAATAGATTTTCATGTGTTTTATTTATTTGTAAATTACATGGCAAATGGTAATTTCTGTTTTTTTTTTTTTAATCTTTTTGGATGAGACGTATTTTTGTCGTTCTTTTTTTTTTTTGAATTTACGTTTTTGTAATTTTTTTAAAAACCTAAATTCAAAAATTTTAAATTTAAGTTTTAAAAAACTGGGCAACAGCTAATTTTAAGTTTTTTTAAGTTTAATTTTTTTATTTATTTTAAGTATTTTTTTAAAAAATTACGTGGCGAGGGTTTTCATGCGTTTTTTTTTATTTATTTTAAGTTTTTTTTTTTTTTTTTGCAAATGGTTTTTTCATGTGTTTTTTATTTTTATTTTTTTTTCATTTTCTGTGAAATGATAAAAAAGTGAGGTTGTATTTTATTGTCCTGTGTATTTTAAATAATTTAATTTTAATTTTATTTTAAATATTTAATTTAATTTTAATTTTAATTTTAATTTTACTTTTACTTTTAATTTTATTTTAAATATTTAAATAATGTAAATAATCAAAAAATTTAATAAGTAAAAAATTAAAATAAATATTCAAAAAATTTAAATCTTAAAAATTTAGATAATTTAAATATTCAAAAAATTATTTTAACAAAAAAATTCAAAAAATTTAAATAATTTAAAATGTTAATATTTTAAATTTAAAAACAACTCTACACTCAAATCGTAACCAAACACATAAAATAAAACTCAAGTAATAAATTATTTTTAAAACTCATAACCAAACACATAACTTGAAACTTCATACTACTTTCACAACTCTACACTCAAATCATAACCAAATATATAACAAAAAAATTAAAATATTTAAAGCTGGTTTTATAAAATAGAGTTTGAATTTATTTTTATAAAATATTTTAACAAAAAACAAAAAAATGTTTTTAATTTTTTTTTTCAACTTTCTTTTTTTTTTTTTTGGGAAAAGGTATTTTTTGGAAATTTTTTTTTTTTTTTACTTTTTGTGTGTGCTGAGACATGCCCCTCTTTCATGGGGTAGTTTCGTCAATTTAGCTTGGCATTGGTGCATGCCAAGCACCTGTGCCTCTTTTGTTCGCATGTGACTAAATAAGTCTCTTTTATCCGCATGTAGCTAATATAGCCTGAACTTCACTTCCCAAATCCATACCTGGAGCCATCCATTTAACCAGCGGTTTTTTAACACACTCTGTCTGACACCAAGAATTGTTAGGAAAATGAAATGACTTTTTGAGGGGTGGGAATCACCTTCTATTATGAAACGCATGGGCCGTTTGGGTCAGGATTGGATCAGGATTCAGGACTCGGGACTCGGCCCAGTCTATCTAGACACCCACATGGTCATATATTTACGTTTGTGCGGTCCACGCGTTCGACATTTTATTTTTTAATTCAAGGCGACAAGCCCATCACTATCATAAGAGAAATGACACATGTACCTTATTTTGTATGAACTTTTTTACACACCAATATGTGAAGTGTGTAAAAATACCTAGCAATTGTTGAAGCACCGGCAATCTAAACAAACAAATACAAAACAAAAGGGAGCAAAATATTTCGTCCGTTATTATGTAGTCATAAATATGTATTTTGACATTCCATCGTGACAAAAGAAAAAAAAAATATGAAAGAATAAAAAGATGAATTATATCTTAAAATTACCGTGGTGCCAAGTATAGACATTGTGTAAGGCAAAGAATCCAAGATCTCTAAACCTTTTGTCACTCTCACAATTGAGCCTTAATTATTGAATTATACTTAAAATTCAAATAATTCTAGATTTCTACATGATAATAATCCAAAGCACAAATAAGAGATAGATTTAATTAGAGATATCCTTTGCCTATTGTGTCGTATTGTTGACAACTCAATATATAGAGTCTGAATCCTCTGCAGTGTTTTCTCGCAAGGGATCCTGTAGTGTTGGCAAAACCACGTCGTTTTGCGTTTTTTTTTCTTTCTTTCTTTTCATTGATATTCTTCTCACCTTTTCCTTTTTTCACCACAACTTAAATCCCGAATGAAGCAGAGTGAAGTCCAAAGAGGGAGACGACAGGAAGAGTAAAGCAGCGGATCGACGAGAGGAGAACAGCAGCGAGCGAGTCCGACGGGTTACCTATTGATGTGTGAGATCTTCTCCGAAGGAAGATGGAGGGAGAATCTCGGTGGTGAGCTCAATCGGCCAGTTGATGTGTGGGATCGAATTGAAACTGTAATATAAAAAATATAAAAAGATTTAAAGAGTTAGATATAGATGATATATATGAAGTATTTGTGCGCTATGCTATACACTCTAAATGTGATGCGAGATTATAGTAAAGAAAAAGAGGATCTGGGTGCAGGACCTAATTGTTAGGATCAAACACACCCAGAAAAATTATCTCATACACACAGAGAACACAATATTTATGTGGTTCGGCCCAATGCCTACATCCACGGACAGAAATGAGGATTTTTCACTAAAATGGAGCAAAATACAAATACAGAGGAGGAGATGAAACTCACTCAACTCACAGCTCTCACTCTCCAATTTTTGATACAAAACATCCTCTCCCTCCCGTCTCTATTTATACACAAAGAGTGGGAGAGAGAGATACACCATCCCACCAAAAAATTTCAACCCTCTTTAATGGTGAATGGTGAAAATCAACAAGGAACAACAACGTGAAGAGAAGGGAAGAGACAAACTTGCAGATATGCCCAGCATAGACCTTCACTTCCAGTGAAGGTCTTCTTACGCCATCTTCTTTGACCCTCTGCTTGCTTGCATGGTTTTGCATGCATGGTTTTGCATGCATGTGGGTTGGAACAACAATTCTCCCCCTCCATACCCACATGCATGACTAACTTCTCACTTGAAGTCCATCCCGGCAATATCTCTGCAAATTTCGAGTTTGTCTCTTGAGACCACCTTTGTAATCATGTCAGCTGGATTCTTATCTGTGTGGATCTTGATTAGTTCCAATAACTGCTTGTCCATCACTTCACGTATCCAATGATACCGAACATCAATGTGCTTTGTGCGAGAATGGTACATCGAATTCTTGCTCAGGTCTATGGCACTCTGGCTATCACAATATACCGTGAACTTTTCTTGCTTTAATCCCAACTCTTGGAGAAACCGCTTTAACCACAACATCTCTTTCCCAGCTTCCGCTACGACAATATACTCTGCCTCTGTTGTGGATAAAGCAACACATTTCTGCAGCTTGGACTGCCAAGACACAGCTCCCCCTGCGAAAGTGAACAGAAATCCTGATGTAGATTTCCTACCATCAAGATCGCCTGCCATATCTGAATCAGTATAGCCTTCCAAGACTGGTTTAGCATCTCTAAAGCACAAACACATTTTTGTTGTACCCTTGAGGTACTTCAGAATCCACTTGACTGCTTCCCAATGCTCTTTTCCTGGATTGGAAAGGAATCTGCTTACAACTCCAACCGCATGAGCAATATCTGGTCGGGTGGACACCATTGCATACATCAAACTCCCTACAGCGGACGAGTAGGGAATCTCCTCTATCTCTTGTCTTTCCTTCGTAGAGGAGGGACAAGAATTCTTGCTCAGCTTGAAATGATTAGCCAGCGGAGTACTAACTGGCTTGGCATCTTTCATGTTGAACTTCTCAATCACCCGTTCAACGTACTTCTCCTGTGACAGCCACAACTTCTTAGCTTTCCTGTCACGCACAATATTCATGCCCAAAATTTGCTGTGCAGGGCCTAGGTCCTTCATGTCAAAGGACTGTGATAACTCCTTCTTCAGTGATCTGATTGTTGTGGCATCTTGTCCAACGATCAACATGTCATCAACATAGAGCAGAAGTATGATAAAGTTTCCACCGGGAAATTTCCTGACATAAACACACTGATCTGCAGCAGTTCTCTTGTACTCATGACCTACCATGAATGATTCAAACTTCTTGTACCACTGTCTCAGCGCTTGTTTGAGGCCGTAGAGACTCTTCTTCAATCTGCAGACTAAGTTTTCTTTCCCTTTGACTTCAAAACCTTCTGGCTGCTACATGTAAATTTCTTCCTTCAGATCACCATGGAGAAATGCCGTCTTCACATCCATTTGTTCAAGTTCCAAATTCAAACTAGCTGCTAGTCCCAAAACTACTCGAATGGATGTCATTTTCACAACTGGCGAGAAGATTTCATCAAAATCAATACCTTTCTTCTGCCCAAAACCTTTGACAACCAATCGAGCCTTATACTTGACTAGCTTTCCGCTGCCATCTTTCTTCAACTTGAACACCCATTTGTTCTGCAATGCTTTTCGACCCTGGGGAAGTTTCACCAAATCATAAGTCTGATTCTTCTGCAAGGATTGCATCTCTTCTTGCATAGCTTGCTGCCAGCTACTCTTTTCCTTATGATTTTGAGCTTCTTGAAAACTTTTTGGCTCCCCCTCGTTGGTAAGCAAAATATACTCAGAAGCAGGGTATTTGGATGACGGCTTAACCTCTCTTATTGATCTTCATAACTGTGGACCAACAGTCTCTGGTAGAGGAGGTTGTGGCTCCCCCTGCTCAAAACCCTCTGCTTCTGGATCTTCTTCTTCTAGAAATCCATCCTGCAACTCTACATCATTGACTGCATGCTGCGGTAACTCTTCTTCATCAGTGGCATGCTGTGATGGTGCAGGGTATGGAATAATTTCTGAAACATCATCAACTTTGGGTTTGGCTGGTTGCCCAAAGTCTTCGAAGGTCTGGCCTTCTTAAAACACCACATCTCGGCTTCGAATGATCTTCTTGTTTTTCGGATCCCATAATCTGTATCCAAATTCTTCATCTCCATAGCCAATAAAGATGCATGGAGTGGCTTTGTCATCTAGCTTCTGCCTGTGCTCCTTGGATACATGTGCAAATGCTTTGCACCCAAACACTCTCAAGTGAGAGTAAGAGATCTCTCTTTCAGACCATACTTCTTCTGGAATCTGAAAATTCAGTGGAACTGATGGCGATCTGTTGATCAAATAGCAAGCAACACGAACAGCTTCTCCCCAAAATGGCTTTGGTAGCTTTGCCATTTTGAGCATACATCTGACCTTCTCTACAATGGTTCGGTTCATTCTCTCAGCTACACCATTGTGTTGTGGGGTTCCAGGAACAGTCTTCTCATGCCGAATGCCGTGAGTAGCACAGTAGGCTTCAAATTCCTTTGACGTGTACTCGCCTCCATTGTCTGTTCGGAGACACTTCAGCTTCTTTCCGGTCTCCCTTTCCACCATAGCATAGAATGTCTGAAAATGCTGGAACACCTCAGCTTTGGTCTTTAAGACATAAACCCATACCTTCCGTGATGCATCATCAATGAACGTCAGAAAGTATTTTCTACCACCCAAAGATTCCACTTCTATAGGACCGCAAACATCAGAGTATACTCTGCTCAACAACTCTGATTGTCTTCTGGATGATGAATGGAAAGCGACTCTATGATGCTTCCCAAACGAGCAGTTGTCACAAGGATTTAATTTTGCATTTTTGGCAAAGGGAATAAGTGACTTCTTTGCCAAAATCTGCAACCCTTTCTCACTCATGTGACCTAGCCTTTTGTGCCACAAATTTGGTGATGCCTCATCTTCTACTGTATTGAGGCTATCTGAATTCACCTCCACATGAGTCTTGTACAGTGTGCCAATCGCTTGTCCTTTGGCTACCACCAGAGATCCCTTTTTCAACTTCCATATGCCTTTGCCGAAGTAGTTCTCATAGCCTTGTCGATCTAAGGCTATCCCTGAGATAAGATTCAGGCGTAAATCGGGAACATGCCTGACATCTTTCAACACCATCGTGCACCCAACTTTGGTTTGGATGAGAACATCACCAATTCCCACAATCTTCGAAAAACTGGAGTTACCCATCTTCACTGTACCAAAATCTCCAGCTTTGTACGTACTAAAGAACTCTTTCTAGGATGTAGCGTGGTAGGAAGCTGTTGTATCTACCACCCACTCGGTGTCGTTGTCTGACATATGGAGGCATTCTTCTTCTTCAACAGAGAATAATGCAATATCCTCTAAGACAGTAACTGCAGTGTTCCCATCTTCGGTCTTTGGCTGTTTATCGCATTGTTTTTGTTCTCTCTTCAAGGCATAGCAATATTTCTTTATGTGACCCTCCTGGCCACAATGGTAACGTTTGAACCTTGGCCGGCTCGTACCTTCTTTGGATTTCCCTCTGTCTTGAGATCTTCCTTTGCTGCGTCCTCTACTTTTGCTTTTTCCCATACCCTTGCCTCTGCTTTTATTTTCTGTGACGAGGGCATGGGATTAATCTCCACCCATTTTTTTCTTTCTTGCCTCTTCACTAAATAAAGCATCTGTAACCGTGCTCATGGTCAGTTTCCCTTCTGGGGCAGAGTTGTTGAGGGACACCACCAATGTCTCCCAACTGTCTGGCAAAGAACTGAGCAGCAATAGGGCCTGCATCTCATCATCTAACTCCATTTTGACAGTTGCTAGTTGGTTCACCAGATTTTGAAACTCATTAGTGTGTTCAGCAATAGAGATACTGCCTTTCAACTTCAAATTCACAAGTCTTCTCATCAAGAGGGCTTTGTTCCAAGCAGTCTTCGACTGGTACATGCCTTCTAACTTTGTCCAGAGAGCATAGGCATCAGTCTCCTGGGCGACATGGTGGAAGACACTGTGATCGATCCATTGTTTGATCTAGCCAATGGTCTTTCGGTTCTTCCGCTTCCAGTCTTCGTCTTTTTCCGTTGGTGGTTTAACTCCATTAAGCTCAATGGGGTCAAACAAATCTCGGCAGTACAAGACATCTTCCATTCTAGGCTTCCAAATGGCATAATTGGAAGCATTTAACTTTATCATGGAACCTGAAGTCGACGTTAATTCCTCCATCATACAAAAATGATCTCTGGCTGAAAAACAAGTTTTGCTGTGGAGTCCGGACTGGTCAAATTAGCCGGAAAAACACTTCGGATTGCCAAAAGAAAGACGGCAAATTTTTGAAAGCTGATTTGAAAAATATAACTGTACAGATGTGTCCGGAATATTCTAAATAGTTGGAAAGCACTATTGGATCACCCAAATTGGACCTCAAATGGCTTAGATCAAGCCAAAACAGATTAAATGGCTCAGATCGGCAGAATCTGGTACGGCTGAGAAGCACCAGATTATTTCTCCGGTTCGGCTGGCGTCGGGCTGACGTCAGCGACTCAGTCAACGGCTCGGTCAGCGGCTTTGGCTTCGTCCCAGCTCGGCTTAACAGCTCGGCTTCGATCGGCTTGGTCAGCGGCTTGAAGGCTTGGTCAACGGCTCAGATTCGGCTCGGCTGATGACGTCGGCTGGCGCGCGCGCGTGCGGCACGTGTATGCGCGTGAAATCACGCTTCTTCTTCCTCTGGAAACGCATGAGACGCGTGTGAGGGTGGGGGCGCGTGGGAACGGCGTCACAAGGCGCGTGTGGCGCGTGTGTGGCCGTCCGATCTCCGTTTTCGACGTGGTTTTCGCCTCTATGATCGTCTTGTCGAGGGCTTTAAGTTGGTGTGATCAAAAGTGGATTTCGACCACTTTGATTTCTGGGCATTTCCAAAAAATGCACTATGTTTTTTCCAAAAGAGACTCAACCAACTCTGATACCACTTTGTTAGGATCAAACACACCCAGAAAAATTATCTCATACACACAGAGAACACAATATTTACGTGGTTCGGCCCAATGCCTACATCCACGGACAGAAATGAGGATTTTTCACTAAAATGGAGCAAAATACAAATACAGAGGAGGAGATGAAACTCACTCAACTCATAGCTCTCACTCTCCAATTTCTGATACAAAACATCCTCTCCCTCCCGTCTCTATTTATACACAAAGAGTGGGAGAGAGAGATACACCATCCCACCAAAAAATTTCAACCCTCTTTAATGGTGAATGGTGAAAATCAACAAGGAACAGCAACGTGAAGAGAAGGGAAGAGACAAACTTGCAAATATGCCCAACGTAGACCTTCACTTCTAGTGAAGGTCTTCTTACGCCATCTTTTTTGACCCTCTGCTTGCTTGCATGGTTTTGCATGCATGGTTTTGCATGCATGTGGGTTGGAACAACACTAATGCCTTGTTCTACTCATATTTTTTTTCCTTCTCTCTCTATGTTTCTATGTTTCTCTCTCTTCCTGTACACGCTATACATATCCACAACCATTGCCAAAACAATAGTTGATGATGATGAATTTGGCAAAGCCAAGACTAAAAAGTTTTGTTTTTTGTTTATTTATTTGGGCTTTCGTTTCTTGATGTTTTTGTAGATGGATTTGTGTAAGTGTTTTTTTCTTTTTCTTTTTCTTTTTTTTTTGGGTATTTTTGTGAGGCGGGCTTATCAAATTTTGGACATTTGAAGGGTTAAAATTGAAATTATAAACATGATGAAAAGCACATTTCCAAATCTCTGAATTATGTCTGACCCACTTTGCTATTGAAGTTGTTGAGTGAGAGGTTCATGATTTTGATACCAAATAGAGGAGGGAAATTAGATTAAAAAAAAAACAAAAATCAGTTATGAGCAATCATGGAGGGGCTTGGCGGTGGTGCAGCAGAACTGGATGCCAGCAAGGGAAGGTGGGGAATGGATGCCAGTGCCGGCACTGGCTTGGCTGCCGTTGGGGCTAGGGTTTGTAGAACTTGTGGCGAGCTCTGTTTTCTTTTCCTTTTCCTTATTTATTTATTTATTTATTGAGTGTGTAGGAAACACTGCAGGAAAACCACTACAGAGGATTCATGGCCCAATATGCCATGCCCCTGGTTATGGAGAATGTTAATTCCAAAACCAAACTGTAAGTTTCCAAAAGCACTTTAAGAATCTAAAATATTAAACAGTGACAAATAAAGCATTGCCTCTCTATGATGCCAATGCATTCTTGATCCCTCTCTTGGTTTATTCTTCTCTGTCGCCACACCTTCCATCACTGCTCTTTCGACCCATCTACCTGGCTATTTTTTTTGTGTGAACTTGGAAAGATGATTCAATTGCTGCTTCCACTGGTGCTCATCGAGATGGGTCTGACTGTGATCCTCGTGTTCGACACGCCTGTAATAAGGAAACTTGTGATGATGGGGTTGGATAGGGTGAAGCAGGGGAGGGGACCGTTGATGGCGAAGACTGTTGCAGGAACATTGTTTGTGGTGTTCATCTCAAGCTTATATGGTGTGATGACAACCCAGAAGCGTATGATGGAAACAGGTTCGGTTAATCCAACGGATGAGGTTCTTCTTGCAACTAATCTGCTAGAAGCGTCAATCATGGGTATTAACTTCTTCTATTCACAGCCTTCGCAAATTCGTTTTAGTTTTTTCCAGGTTAGCGATTAAAGCTTTAAGGTGTCGTGTGGCAACTTGGCTTATTGACTTTTTTTTTACTTTTTTTAGTCTAAACTTTTTTTTGTCCGTTTGGTTTTCTTGTTTGACTATTTTAACTTTTTTTTTTTTTTACATTGAAATAACAAAATTACCCTCCATTAGGAAATAATATTTTTTTGACTTTTTATTTGTATATAGGTCAATTTGGTAATTTTACATCAAAAGCCAAGTGTTTTTGTCATTTTGTGATTTTTTGGCCTTTTTTTTTCATTATATGCTTATTTAGTCCCAATATATTTACCAAACCAAGGCTAATTCTGCTAAATTTAGGCCTTATTAAGCACATATTAAAATAGTTAAAAAGTTAATACAAAAAGGTCAACTCATTGTCTCTATCTTTTTATACATATTTTCATAAAAAATTAAAACAACTACTTCAATTCTCAAGCAAATCCTTAGTATGGCTGTGATGTTTTTTTTATATATTTGATTGTGATTGTCAATTGTTTTTCCTAGTTATTTGGAGAGAGTGCAGTGTCTCCGCAATGTATTTATCTATGCATGATGAGAATCTTAAAATAAGAAAACAAAAATGATATAAACTCTAAATAAATTATCAAATGTTCTATCTAATAGTTACATGTGTGTGATTTCTTGTGGGTCCCGCATTCATGTGAATATTATGTAAAATATTTGACAATTCATTTGGGATTTCTAATATTACTCATAAGAAAATCTTTAGAGATACTCTCCGAATCAACCCAATCCAATCCAATCTGGATACGAGATTCTTTTATATTTAATTAAAATTTATCTTCTTATTTTATTTTATATATACATTTTTAAAATTATGTTTATACTCTTGTTAAAGAAAAAATTTGGACTTTTAGTCTGGAAAGATTTTTTTAGTTGGACCTTTATTTCAAAAATCTCTACACATAATCTTGTGACGGAGAGTTCATTTGCATAAGATAATAGAAATTTTGAATATAGAAAATCTCATTTCTATCAATATCCTTTTATACAATACATTCTTGTAAATCATAAATATACGATGTACCATGCTTTGGGTATTGCCCCCAACAGCATAAATATTTTTTTACCAATAACGCATCTAAAAATTTACCAAACATAAAAATTGTATTTTGAGAGAGCTGTTATATTAGTCTCATTAGTCCAAATCATTATTTTTGGGTCGCCCATTAAAATTCTAAGCATAATTTTTTGATCGATTCAGGATTCTCTCTATTCCTTGGATTGATTATTGATCGCCTACACTACCATATCAAAGAGCTTCATCTACTGAATAACAATTTGGATGAAGCCAAGCAACAATTACTGGGTTACAACAATTTGAAAAGCAGAGGCGTAGATGAGACTAAGGTGTTGAAGAAAGAAGTTTCTGTAAGCAGTACCAAGGACAAGCCACTCAAGTCTGAAAACAAGATCAAACTGCAAGAGGCCGACCCCAAGACCATAGCACGGCTTTGAAAAGAGCCATTTTTTTGTGGTTCAGGATTATCTCGTCATTAATGATCTCAATTATGATCGGCCAACTCAACAACAGTAAAACTCAAAATCTCATGATCTTGAAATTCTCCATTTCAATTGAATTGGTGAATTATAATTGATTGAAATCATTAATGATGTGACGGTCCTCAATATTTTCTTGTTAAAAAATAAAAAGCAATCACAAAATTATAATGATAATAATTAATAATTCTCATGAAATATGAGATTTTTATATTTTTAATTCAGTTGGATTGAGAAGGAAAACAAATTGTTTAACTTCCCAAAATATGTATATATATTATGTGTATTGTAAATTGTAAACTAATCCATATGTGTCCTGCAATTTGGACAAAAGATGTTTATTCTATTTATGATGTATGTGACCTTTAGAACATGTTCTTTAGTCCCTCCAAGAATCATGATGGAATCTTATATATGCATTGATTTGATTAAAAATGGTTTGTTTTATCCGCAAGGTGTGATCATGTGCCTACTATAATTACAATAAAACTTACCAAAGTTGACATGTCAATTGCTACTAGCTAGCATCCTGCAAAAAGTGATCAATGATCTCATACACAGCTCACTATTACCTCATTAAAGAGTAATATTCAGTATAAAATTATACTATGCCCTCAAATGACAATGGGTAAAAACTAATTCATCAATTGAATGGAAAACAACTACCGGGCTGGCCTTGTGGAGAAAGCAACTTTTCTTATGGAGGTGAGTTAGTTTCACTTTTGGGGGGCGCGGCATGCGGGCTTTGTCCTGCGGTATTTTTTTTTTTTTTTGAGATTTCGTATTATGCTTAAAACATGACTTCTTCTACGACACGTGGTTGAGTTCTATCGAGTGTTTCGGTGGTGGATCCTTTCTTATGAGTTAAGGTAAATTTGGCTCACAAACCGGAGCCTAAGGGTTGCAATGATGACACCAAACAATATCTTTTTTTTCCATTTCAAAAAAAAAAAAAAAAAAACTCTGAATGAAAGCCATGATCCAATATCATGAGTAAAAATTTAATATAAGAGTGATATCACGTTAACAGTAACACGTGATATTATCAATCAATAAGATATTGTGATATTAAATTTTTTTCCCTCATCGTGATAAAATTACACATTGAGGTGAGGATGCTATGGCATCCCCGCTTTTATCCTAACAAAAATTTATTATATAGCACTCGATAATTTTCAAAATAAATAAAGTTCTAACCCAATAAGATATACAAGTTTTCTTCGCATATTGGGTTGAGTTTCACTTGGTAAATAATTGAGTTGAAAAATACTAAAAAATTAATTAGGTACTGTTTGATAACACTTACGTTTTCAGTTTTCTGTTTATATTTACAAAAATTTTAAAAACTCAAATAAAAACTTGTTTGGTAAAATTTTTGATTTATAAATCAATGGTCTCAGTTTATAAATTTGGCCAAAAAATGAAAACACAAAAAATGTGTTTCCATTTTGAGTTTTCATTTTTTTTTTTTTTTTTTTTACCACCCAACACTAGCCACCACCCGCCACCATTTTCCACCACCGTCTTCCGCCACCACCACCCACCACCCGTCACCATTCACCACCACTACCCACCCCTCACCACCACCACTCACCATCCACCTGCCACCACCACCCCCTCCCACTTGCCACCCACTCGCCACCACCACCCACCCCTTGCCACTACTACCACCACCACCACCACCACCCACCTGCCATCCACCACCCACCACCCGCCACTACCATCCACCGCCCACAGCCACCGCCACCGCTACCGCTACCGCCACCTACTTGCCATCACCACTCACCACTCACTTGCCACCACCATCCACCACCTGCCACCACCAGCCACCCACCACCACCAGCCATTTGTCACCCACCCACCCGCCACCACCACCACCACCACCATCACCCACCCGCCACCTACCTACCACCACTACTCACCACCACCCACTTGCTGCCACTTACTACCCGCCACCGTCACCCACCTACCCACTCACCACCACCACCACCACCCGCCACCTACCGGCCACCACCCACCGCCACCCGCCATCCGCCACCCACTTGCCACCACCACCTACCACCCGCCGCCGCCACCACCACCACTACCCACTCGCTACCACCTACCACCCGCCACCGTCACCCACCCAACCACCATCACCACCCACCACCCACTCGCCACCACCCACCACCACCTGTCATCCGCCACCCACCTGCCACCACCACCCACCACCTGTCATCCGCCACCCACCTGCCACCACCACCCACCACCCGCCACCACCACCACCACCACCCCCACCCACTCGCCACCACCCACTACTCGCCATCGTCACCCACCCACCCACCCACTACCACCACCTGCCACCTACCCGCCACCACCCGCCATCCGTGTAGTAACCCTCACCACTGATTACCGTTAAACATTGATTACCGTTAAACTGAACTGATTGTGACTGATAATTGAACTGATTAAAGTACTGAACTGACTGACTGAAAACTAGAACTGGATTGAATGAGTACATCTGTTGGAATTGCATTTTATCTGTTGATTGTTTATTTGATCTGTTCGTGTTTTTACGTTTAAACTGCTAATTGAAGGCCCTATCGGCGGCCGAATCCGGAATTGATTGATGTTTTATGATCCTCATAATTAATGTGATTTTATAGTGTATTTATCTGAAAACTGAGTAGGTATGATTAAATTAGATTAAAATGAGTTAATTACATGAATTTGACTTATTTACAACCTTGCCCTTGAGTGGGCCACTACCTAAGTATCTTTGAGCCTTATACTTGAATCAAAACACATTTTTTTTGCTCAGCCATTCTCCTTGCTTTGCCGACCTTGAGAGGGGGAGAGGGAGAGATTAGAGTGGTTCTTGAGAGTTTGGCTTGGAGAGATTGAAGAATTGAAGTATTGATTTCATAATTGAGCTTCTAGGCTTGAACTACAAAACTAAGGTGGAGTAACTACCCTCTTGCTTATCTTGTTCTTGCATGGTCCATGTTAAATTGTAGAGCTAAGTCATGTTTTAGTTCATACATGTTGTCATAGAGTATGTTTCATGCATGCATGTTTGAATTGTTGAGTTGTGAGTTGATTTCATGGTGAAATGGCACATGCATGTTCATAATTTTGTAATGGTCCATGTTTTCAACTTGTCTTTGGATCAATTGGCTCCTTAGAGCATCAAATTGAACTTTGAAGTTGTTTAAAATTCATGCATGTTTGCATGTTCATATTGTTCATGAAATTGGTTTAAAATTGGGTTTGAATTAAACACCCTTGGGCTTTGATTTCTCAAATTGAGTTTTGAATCATGTTATTCCATGTGTTTACAAGTGTTTTTCCAGAAATTAGCCCAAGAGGATCGGTTTTGATGCTTTTGAATTTGGTTTTTTGGCTTGGAGGTGCAATCTGGAATTTCCAGATTTTGCACTTCCGCTCGAGCGGGGGGGAGTGCCGCTCGAGCGTGGAATCCGAGCATCCAGCATCTTGCAACTGTTTTACAGTCCGCTCGAGCGGAGGATTGGACGCTCGAGCGGAATCACGTGTCTCAAGCTCGAGCGGGCGTCGAGCGGAGATTTCACCCATCCAGTACTTTTACAGTACGCTCGAGCGGGAAAGTTGACGCTCGAGCGTGTACCTTTGTCTGCATGTCCGCTCGAGCGGAGTGACCTACGCTCGAGCGGGACTCTGTTTTCTGAAAAATCTGAAACTGCTTTTAAAAGTACATCTTTGCATCCTCATCTCATTCTAGGCATTCTTAGACCTAGTTTAAGACATCTTATTGAGGACATAGATGTAGAACACACCAAGGCAAATTAGGGATTAAGTTATGATATTTCCCAACTGTGTAGCTTAGTGTGTGTTCAATCTGTTAACTGTGTAGGGTTGGCGACTGGGGAGACACGCTCTAGCATACTGTAGCCCAAACTCTGTGAGTAACAATTGTGTAAAGATATGTTCACCTGAGAATGTTTTCTGACTGTTTAACGAAACCGTTTTCTGAAGTAATTATTGTTAATTGTTTGAATGTATGTCCTAAATTCTGAAATGTATTGTGGCATCCTTAGCAACTGTTGTACACTGTTACTGCTACTGTTACAGAGATCTCTGTCGGTTCCCTCGTGGAACCACTACTGTTTACTGATTGATGACCATCATTACTGTTCGGTCTTTAAGACCTACTGTTTACTGCTATGCTAATGGATGTACCACATATGACTGAATAACTGTTCTGACTGAAAGACTGAAGTATTGATTAATGAACTGTTTTCATTACTGTAAGGACATTTCATTCTTAACCTCTTTACGCATTATGTTATTCACTGGGCTTTAGCTCACTGTTTATATATATATGTAGGTGCTCAGCCACCAGATCGGAGCTAGGAGCGTGGGTCAGACTCCAGTTTTGTCAAGCCAGCCTTTGTGCCTTACTGCGAGGTTCCGAGTTGCCATGTTATGGCTTTGGGGTGTCTTATTCTTTCCCCGTCTGACCCCATACTATTTGAATTACTGTATAGACTGTCAGCCACTAACTGTACTGTTATCAAGGGATTAGGTCCCTGTACTGTGTGACTGTAAATTTTGTATAGACTGTACTGTTTGTATGTATGAATGCATGAAAAATCTTTTTGGCATACAGACTGTCACAGCTCAATGGACACTATTTATTTACTGTTTTGGCTTCCGCCAGGCCCTGTACTCTGTTTTACTGTACTACTGTTAAGCAGGCCTTCGGTAATCTCGGATTACTGGCCGGTTACGGTGCTAAACCCATAGGGCCGGGTTTGGGTCGTGATAGAGTGGTATCAGAGCGATACTTAACCACGAGTCATACCGCACACACGTGTCCAAATGAGCTATAGGGTGTCCTAGAAAAGTGATTAGGGCATTTCATGAACTTGAAAAGTGTGTGGCTATGATATGACCGGAAACATGTTGATGTGATAACTGTCTTAATATGCAACTGTTTATGTTACAATTGCTATAACTGTTATAACTGCTTATAGTGAAATGGACAATGCAAATGAACCTGAATCCTCATCTACCGAGGCAAGAACGGAAAGAATGGAAAGAATAATGGAACTGATAACTGCTAGACTTGAACAACAACAGAACCAACAGCCCCCACCTCCTCCTCCGGTACAGCCGGAACCTAATGCGAATGTGAATGATGGGGATATTATTGCTCTCACCCATAAATTCAGCAAAATGAAACCGCCATCCTTTCAGGGAGGCCTCGAACCGTTAAAAGCTGAAGCGTGGGTTCTTGAGATAGAGAAATTATTTGAGGTGTTCCCGTGCTCTGAAGCACACAAGGTACTGTTAGCCACCTTCACCCTGCAGAAAGAAGCTAGAAGGTGGTGGATGCTTATCCGTAATGAAAATACGGTTATGACTTGGGCTCAGTTCAAAGGAGCCTTCTTTGAAAAGTGTTTCCCTCAGTGTGTCAGGGATAGAAAAGTGACTGAATTTGAACAGCTGAAGCAGGGCACGATGTCCGTTGCGGAATATGAAACAAAATTTACTGAACTTGCCAGATATGCACCACACATGGTGGACACTGACTACAAGAAGGCCAGAAAATTTAAGGGTGGCCTTAATGTTGCAATACTTGACCGAATAAATGTTTTGAAACTACCGACTTTTGTGGGTGTTCTCAACCGGGCATTGATGGCCGAGTCAAACATTGAAGCATTGAAAACTGAAACGCCGACGTCGGAATGGCGTAGTAAGAGGCAGGGTTTTAAATTCAAGAAAGGCAAGCACAACCTGGCCAACAAGAAACAGAATACGGGATCGACAACTAGCCCCAGCCAAGGGAGTGGGTTCATACCGCCCTGTTCTGAATGTGGCAAGAAGCACAAAGGGGTTTGCTACAAAATATCTGGAGCCTGTTACAGGTGTGGCAAAGTGGGTCACATGGTTAAAGACTGCCCCTCTGCTCCACAAGCCAGTAGTAAAGCTGCACCAAGCGTGGCAGCATCAACTGTAGCACCAAAGCCTAACCCCAAAGCTACCGGGAAAGAGCCTATGAGGCAGGGCCGAGTGTTCGCCCTAGTACCGAGAGACGTGCAAAATACTGAAACCGTTGCGTCAGGTATCCTCTCTATTTGTACACAAAATGCATATGTATTGATTGATTCGGGGTCTACACATTCTTATGTATCACATGCTTTCTCACGGAAATTGAATAGACCCTTAGAACCCATGAACTATCTGTTAGCCGTATCATCACCCGTAGGGGGATCCATGACATGTGCTTATACGTACCCTGCATGTGAAATCATTATTGGGGATATGCATCTGTTTATTGATTTATTACCATTGAACATTGATCATTTTGATGTAATATTGGGGATGGATTGGTTACAAAAATATCATGCCACTATTGATTGTGTGACCAAGCAAATTGTTTTCCGTCCACCTGGTTTGCCTGAATTCGTGTTTAATGGGAGTGGAGTAGTACCTCCTCCATATTTGATTTCGTCAGTGAAAGCTGTTAAATTAATTAGAAAGGGGTGTAAAGGATATCTGTGTTCTGTGCTGACTGTGTCTACTGATGATAGTGTTAAAACTGATATGAATTGTATTCCTATAGTCAGGGAATTCCCAGATGTATTTCCAGATGACCTGCCAGGGGATTTGATTGACAGGGAGATTGAATTTACTGTTGATGTGATTCCGGGTACACAGCCGATATCGAAAGCTCCTTACAGAATGGCCCCAACTGAACTGAAGGAGTTGAAAGTGCAATTGCAAGAACTGTTAGACAAGAAGTTTATCAGGCCCAGTACTTCACCGTGGGGTGCACCGGTTTTGTTTGTAAAGAAGAAAGATGGCTCGCTAAGACTGTGCATTGATTACCGTGAATTGAACAAGGTAACTGTGAAAAATAAATACCCATTGCCACGTATTGATGATTTATTTGATCAGTTACAGGGTGCACAAGTGTTTTCCAAGATTGATCTCAGATCGGGGTATCATCAACTGAAGGTTAAACCGGAAGACATTGATAAAACTGCTTTTAGAACGAGGTATGGCCATTATGAATTTTTAGTTATGCCATTCGGAGTCACGAATGCCCCTGCTGCTTTTATGGACCTCATGAACAGAATTTTTAAACCATACCTTGATGATTTCATTGTAGTGTTTATTGATGACATATTGATTTACTCCAAAAGTATAGAACAACATGAACATCATCTGAGACTTGCCCTGCAGACCCTAAGGGAACAGAAACTGTATGCTAAACTGTCTAAATGTGAATTTTGGCTTGACCATGTTATGTTTTTGGGGCATGTTGTTAGCAAAAATGGAATTTCTGTTGACCCGCAGAAAATTGAAGCTGTAGTGAACTGGCCTAGACCAACAAATGTGACTGAAGTCCGAAGCTTTTTGGGATTGGTGGGATATTACAGAAGATTTGTCAAAGAATTCTCCAAAATTGCCTTGCCGTTAACTCAACTGACACAGAAAGGGACATCATTTGACTGGACTGACCAAAGGGAATCAGCATTCCAAGAGTTGAAAACTCGACTTGTGACTGCACCGGTTTTGACTTTACCTTCAGGTACGGATGGTTATACTGTATTTAGTGATGCTTCTCATAAGGGTTTGGGGTGTGTTTTAATGTAGAATGGGAGAGTTATTGCTTATGCTTCCCGACAGTTGAGACCGCACGAAAAGAACTACCCGACCCACGATCTGGAACTTACTGTAGTAGTATTTGCACTAAAAATCTGGCGTCACTATCTGTATGGGGTGACATGTGAAGTATACACCGACCACAAGAGCTTAAAATATTTCTTCACACAGAAGGAACTAAATATGAGACAGCGCAGATGGCTAGAACTGATCAAAGACTACGATCTACAGATTCTGTACCACCCGGGAAAAGCCAATACCGTTGCCGATGCATTGAGCCGAAAGTCAATTGCCAACTTAGCTTGTTTGCTCACCGGACAGAAAGAACTGCTTGGTGACCTTGAAAAATTTGAAATTGAAGTTGTTTTGAGAGAACAAGGTGGAACGCTAGCCGCTATTTCTGCTCAACCAGCCTTGATAGAAGAAATTAAAGAGAAACAGCAACAGGATGACTTCTTGAAAAAGATCATCGAAGAAAGAGAGTCTAAGCCGAGACCGGGTTTCAAATTCGAGAACAATGTATTGAAATTTCAAGAAAGACTGTGTGTGCCGAATGGCACTGAACTGAAAAGAAGAGTTCTGCAAGAGGGCCACAATTCAAAATTGTCTATCCACCCGGGGAATACGAAAATGTACCAAGATCTGAAACAGATTTTCTGGTGGCCGGGAATGAAGAAAGAAATTGCCGACTTTGTGTCCAAATGTCTTCATTGCCAACAAGTCAAAGCCGAACATCAACGACCTGCCGGATTATTGCAACCCCTACCCATACCAGAGTGGAAATGAGAGCATATCATGATGGATTTTATCGTCGGGTTACCTCGCTCCAGAAAAGGTATGGATTCAATTTGGGTTATTGTTGATAGACTAACCAAATCTGCTCACTTCTTACCTGTCAAGACAATCTATAATGCGGACAAATTGGCTGTTATCTATATTGATGAAATTGTGAGACTGCATGGAGTGCCTGTGTCTATTGTTTCTGACAGGGATTCGAAGTTTACATCGAGGTTTTGGCAAAGTCTACAGACTGCATTGGGTACTGAATTGAGGCTGAGTAGTGCCTATCATCCTCAGACAGATGGACAGTCAGAAAGGACCATCCAAACCCTGGAGGATTTACTGAGAATGTGTGTCCTTGATTTTCAGGGAAACTGGGAAAGCCATTTACCTTTGGCTGAATTCGCCTACAACAACAGCTACCATTCGAGTATTGGTATGGCGCCTTTCGAGGCATTGTATGGCAGAAAATGTAGATCTCCGATTTGCTGGGCAGAAGTTGGAGATGGGCCTTTGCTTGAGCCCGAGATTGTTTATGAAACAACTGAGAAAGTGAAACAAATACAACAGAGATTGAAAACTGCACAGAGCCGACAAAAGAGTTACGCGGATGTCAGAAGACGGGACAGAGAGTATGAAATGGGTGATCATGTTTTTGTGAAAGTAACACCAATGAAGGGCCAGACTCGTTTTGGAGTCAAAGGCAAGTTAGCGCCAAGATATGTCGGACCGTATGATATTATTGAGAAAATTAATCCGGTGGCGTATCAAGTTGCGCTCCCTCCTGAAATGGAGCACATGCATAATGTTTTCCACATTTCGATGTTAAGAGATTATCTCCGGGATCCCTTCCATGTAATTGAGCCTACTCGGGTAATGTTGAGTGATGACTACACTTACGAGGAACGGCCTATACAGATTGTAAACAGACGGATCAAGAAATTGAGAAACAAAGAGATCCCATTGGTGAAAGTCGACTGGCAGAACCATGGTGGCGTGTATGCCACTTGGGAAAGTGAAGACGACATGGCTAAAAGATATCCTGAACTGTTTCCACTAAACCCTGTTTTCTTCCAGAATGAAGGTAACTCAAGTTTAGAGGACTAAACTCTTTATAAGGAGGGGAGACTGTAATAACCCTCACCACTGATTACCGTTAAACATTGATTACCGTTAAACTGAACTGATTGTGACTGATAATTGAACTGATTAAAGTACTGAACTGACTGACTGAAAACTAGAACTGGATTGAATGAGTACATCTGTTGGAATTGCATTTTATCTGTTGATTGTTTATTTGATCTGTTCGTGTTTTTACGTTTAAACTGCTAATTGAAGGCCCTATCGGCGGCCGAATCCGGAATTGATTGATGTTTTATGATCCTCATAATTAATGTGATTTTATAGTGTATTTATCTGAAAACTGAGTAGGTATGATTAAATTAGATTAAAATGAGTTAATTACATGAATTTGACTTATTTACAACCTTGCCCTTGAGTGGGCCACTACCTAAGTATCTTTGAGCCTTATACTTGAATCAAAACACATTTTTTTTGCTCAGCCATTCTCCTTGCTTTGCCGACCTTGAGAGGGGGAGAGGGAGAGATTAGAGTGGTTCTTGAGAGTTTGGCTTGTAGAGATTGAAGAATTGAAGTATTGATTTCATAATTGAGCTTCTAGGCTTGAACTACAAAACTAAGGTGGAGTAACTACCCTCTTGCTTATCTTGTTCTTGCATGGTCCATGTTAAATTGTAGAGCTAAGTCATGTTTTAGTTCATACATGTTGTCATAGAGTATGTTTCATGCATGCATGTTTGAATTGTTGAGTTGTGAGTTGATTTCATGGTAAAATGGCACATGCATGTTCATAATTTTGTAATGGTCCATGTTTTCAACTTGTCTTTGGATCAATTGGCTCCTTAGAGCATCAAATTGAACTTTGAAGTTGTTTAAAATTCATGCATGTTTGCATGTTCATATTGTTCATGAAATTGGTTTAAAATTGGGTTTGAATTAAACACCCTTGGGCTTTGATTTCTCAAATTGAGTTTTGAATCATGTTATTCCATGTGTTTACAAGTGTTTTTCCAGAAATTAGCCCAAGAGGATCGGTTTTGATGCTTTTGAATTTGGTTTTTTGGCTTGGAGGTGCAATCTGGAATTTCCAGATTTTGCACTTCCGCTCGAGCGGGGGGGGAGTGCCGCTCGAGCGTGGAATCCGAGCATCCAGCATCTTGCAACTGTTTTACTGTCCGCTCGAGCGGAGGATTGGACGCTCGAGCGGAATCACGTGTCTCAAGCTCGAGCGGGCGTCGAGCGGAGATTTCACCCATCCAGTACTTTTACAGTACGCTCGAGCGGGAAAGTTGACGCTCGAGCGTGTACCTTTGTCTGCATGTCCGCTCGAGCGGAGTGACCTACGCTCGAGCGGGACTCTGTTTTCTGAAAAATCTGAAACTGCTTTTAAAAGTGCATCTTTGCATCCTCATCTCATTCTAGGCATTCTTAGACCTAGTTTAAGACATCTTATTGAGGACATAGATGTAGAACACACCAAGGCAAATTAGGGATTAAGTTATGATATTTCCCAACTGTGTAGCTTAGTGTATGTTCAATCTGTTAACTGTGTAGGGTTGGCGACTGGGGAGACACGCTCTAGCATACTGTAGCCCAAACTCTGTGAGTAACAATTGTGTAAAGATATGTTCACCTGAGAATGTTTTCTGACTGTTTAACGAAACCGTTTTCTGAAGTAATTATTGTTAATTGTTTGAATGTATGTCCTAAATTCTGAAATGTATTGTGGCATCCTTAGCAACTGTTGTACACTGTTACTGCTACTGTTACAGAGATCTCTGTCGGTTCCCTCGTGGAACCACTACTGTTTACTGATTGATGGCCATCATTACTGTTCGGTCTTTAAGACCTACTGTTTACTGCTATGCTAATGGATGTACCACATATGACTGAATAACTGTTCTGACTGAAAGACTGAAGTATTGATTAATGAACTGTTTTCATTACTGTAAGGACATTTCATTCTTAACCTCTTTACGCATTATGTTATTCACTGGGCTTTAGCTCACTGTTTATATATATATGTAGGTGCTCAGCCACCAGATCGGAGCTAGGAGCGTGGGTCAGACTCCAGTTTTGTCAAGCCAGCCTTTGTGCCTTACTGCGAGGTTCCGAGTTGCCATGTTATGGCTTTGGGGTGTCTTATTCTTTCCCCATCTGACCCCATACTGTTTGAATTATTGTATAGACTGTCAGCTACTAACTGTACTGTTATCAAGGGATTAGGTCCCTGTACTGTGTGACTGTAAATTTTGTATAGACTGTACTGTTTGTATGTATGAATGCATGAAAAATCTTTTTGGCATACAGACTGTCACAGCTCGATGGACACTATTTATTTACTGTTTTGGCTTCCGCCAGGCCCTGTACTCTGTTTTACTGTACTACTGTTAAGCAGGCCTTCGGTAATCTCGGATTACTGGCCGGTTACAGTGCTAAACCCATAGGGCCGGGTTTGGGTCGTGACAATCTGCCACCCACCTGCCACCGCCACCCACTCGCTACCATCCACCACCCGCCACTGTCACCCATCTACCTGCCACTGTCACCTACCACCAGCTATGCACCACCCGCCGTCACTACTTTCCACCACCGTTTTTCGCCGCCACTTGCCACCACTTGCCATTTTTTACTCTTATTTATATTTTTAATTTTTTAAAAATATTTTGTCAATTACCAAACGCATTTGTGGTTTATGTTTTTCTAAAAATAAACAAAAAATAAACAAAAATCGATTTATAAAATTTTTGTAAATATAAACTGAAAACGTAAACGTTACCAAACACACCCTTAATGTCTTTTTTTTTCCTTCACATTTTGCCGAAGCTGAATAGCTATTGGCTATATGTTTCGTGTAGAAATTTTCTTCCATACTAGTATATTTTTTAATGGTTGGAGTTAGACGTACCAAGAACAGAACATGAATTACTTTAATTACTTCTTTCACATTGAAAAGTTCAGTAAACATACATCATCAAAGCATCAAGCATGACTACATAAAAAGATTGAAAAGCAGAAAGAACATATGCCACAAAATATGCATATGCGAGTGAATTTGAACCAATTATTATTATTATTATTATTATTATTATTATGTTAGAGATGTTTCAAATAATAGTCACTGCAAAATGCATAGGATTCTCACAAAATGGGTTCTGCTGACAGGAGAGAGGGTTGACATTCTCATGCATGCTCCAGCTCCACTATCATTTTGATTCACCAGCTCCAGACCAAAAGACCAATAAACCGAGGCTTTGTTCATTGTATTATGGCTTGCGTTTCACTGTGACGCTAGGAGTCGATTTTTTTTTTTTTTTTTTGTGACAAACATGTTTCTTGTCAAAGTGTCTATTTTAGTAATTTCAAAAAGGCATTAGAAAGTACCAAACAAGCTAATTTTTCTAGTTTTTTTATAAGTTTATTTTTTGTTAAAAATTAGTTATATAGCCAATTTTTAAAGAAAGCCTAAGATAGTAATTATAGCTATTTAGAAAGGGAAAAATAAATAAAGAAAAAGAAAAACATACAAAATTATTAATAAAATTAGTGTATGGTCTAACTTCAATACTTATATGATAAAGTATACATTTTGAATAAATTTGAACAACACTATTGATCGAGAAAAAATTCTAAGTACTTTTGTGAATGTCTAAATTTATAAGTAATAACCGCTAAAAAATGTGAAGCAATATTTGGATTTAAGTGTAATAATATAATTGTCCTCTCACCAATTTAAAAAAAATAAAATTGTGACGAAGCCAAGTTAGAGATTTCTTAGAGTATCCGCATTAGGCTTGCTATATTAGTTTTGGAGCTATATTAGCAAGACAAGGTTGAAAAGAACCCTTGCATCAAACTAGTTACAACAAATTAAATTTTGACATTACTTGATGTAACGATGTATTGTTCACAAGTTATACTCTATTTTATTATTTATTCTAGAGAAAATTTTACCAAATAGTTGACCACCTCATCATCCATTCAGTTGACCACCCAATAAATGAAAACACTAAGCAATTTTCACCAAATAGTCGACCACCTGGTCATCTACCTGATCGACGACCTAATATTTGTAAAAATTAGGTAATTTTCACCAAGTAGTCGACCACCTATTTATTCACGCAGTCAACCATCCAATAAAAATGAATATTTTATAAAATTAAATTTCAAAATAAAAAGTCCGATCAAGTGTGTATACATAAAAAAAAAATACAAATTTAGATATAAATATAAATTTTTTATTATAATTTAATTTAAATTTATTAAATCTGATGGAAATGTTCTAAGAAGTCCCATCCATTCCAATTAGGCTTGGAATATTCGTAGGATACATAGGGGAGTTACCTAACTACTATCTATCTATGTTGCCTTGGTCCTTCCTAGAGGAACAGACTTAGGCAATGCAGGCACGCCTAACCTCAAGTGGGGGTTTGACCCAACCTAGGTGCCTTGGTAGAAAAAAAGGTGGGTGATTGATTAGTTGACTCAATTAATTTCATTATTAAATTAAGATAAACAATGAAGAGAGGGAGAGAGAGAGAAAGAGAAGGGTTCACAAGTCTCTAATGTTCACACACAAGTCTAAACGCACAAAAGGCGTGGTTGACTTTGTTGAATGACTCCCCTCTGTTCAAAGTCTCATCATATCATGGCGCTCCAAAACAGAACAGATCAACCAAACCCACCTCCGTATTCTCGACTCAACAACCTTGATTTCGGGGGGAAAAAGACTAGACCCAATCAAAGACGGAAACTACTCTATTAGTTACAAATTTTGAAACAATATTTTTAAATTAAAAGATATTATAGAAATATATTTTTTTAACTCAATTTATATAAATAAGATTGTTAATTAATAATTATCGAAGATATGAGATAAATAATTAGACTACCACATCATGGAGTTTAAAAAATAAATCTAATTTCTTATATTTAAGTAACATCATCCTTTTAAGAAAAAAAAAAAAAAAAACAAACAAACAAACAAACATCACCCTTTCAAATTAGAGGTTGTTTGAGATAACTTATATTAGCATACTTTTTATATTTTTATCTTTTTTGAATTACATCATCTCTCTATTTTTCTGAATATCTTTTCGTAAAAAGTCAAAAAAAATATTTATAAAAAAAATTTATTTTATCTTTTTAATACTGACTTTTGTTTTTCAATCTAAAGATTTGAAGAGATATTTGTAGGAAAATAGAAATAAAATAAAATAAAATAAAATTTTAACATTTTTTTCTTATTATCTTTTCTTTTTTACAAATCTGTCATTAAATTATTAATTTAACACAATCCTAGTACATTCATCTAATCTCATATTTTGGTTGTAAAGACTACATTGAGAAAACCCCCAACTTCATTTGCAATTTTTCAATTGACGGTTATCACCGTTGCATCAATATTTTTAGAATAAGCTTTACCAATTCACTTATAGTTCTTAAATTTATCCAAAATGTTGACGTATGATTGAAATTGAATTTGTTTAGTGTAAGATCTATGTATAAAATAAATGTAAACTATTAGATGAAATTTATGAATAATTTCTAAGTAATTAAGTCTATTTGTAATATTAGTGATACAAAAATGGGTGGGTGCTCGAATTTCGTGGGTCGAAATTTGGGTCGAATTCGAAGAGAGGGAGAGAAGAGAGGAGAAGGAGAAGAGAGGGAGACGGGGTGCTGGTTCTGCCGACGTCCTCGTCGCCTCGCCGTCCTCGTCACAGCTTGGTCGCCTCGCCGTCCTCGCCGCAGCTCCGCCTCTGCCTCTGCCTCGCCGCCACACCTCCACCCCTGCCTCAGCCCCAAGTTTGTTGGCCCCCTCCCCTCCCCTCTCCCTCCTTCTCTTCCTCCCCTCCCCTCCCCTCCTCCTCCTTCCTCCTCCTCGCGTCTTCTTCTTCCTTCTGCTGAAAAAAAAAATAAAAAAAAATACAAAGATCAAAACGACGTCGTTTTGATCTTTCGACCCATTCAACCCACGAATTTTCGAGCTACCAACCCGGGTTGTTAGTGATATTTTTATTCGAAATAAAAAAAGAAAAAGAAAGAAAAGAGAGAGATAAGAAAGAGAGGGAAGGGATTTTCTTTTTTCAGAAAGAGAAGGGATTTAACACGACACTTAAATTGAGTACGAACAAAGCTTTCATTAACATTCTCTCTAAAGTGAGAATTCTAGGAACAATAATAACATCTTTAACACTTTCACAGAGCATCACAAAACCTATTGAAATACTAGAGCAATAGATATCACTAATCGTGTGAACAGAGCTCTCTGCTTCTGGTAACAAAGCCTCAAAATTAATAACAATTGAGCTGCCAAACTCTTCAAAATTAACAGCTGAAAAATTGTATGACTCCATGTCAATTAATTGTCTCTCGTTTGGTCCGACATTGAAGTCCTGCTCTGAAATCATCACAGTTTCTTCAATGTCCTCCTTGCTTCTAACAGTGATCCAATCTTCTTCCCAACTCCAATTGGGCAAATTTGAACTATCTCCAATCAAATTTCGGATTCTCTCTGCCGGAAAATTTGAAGATGAACCGATGTGGGTCAGATTCCGGTGAGCTTCCGATACCTCCACTGAATCCCAAACACCTTGATCTAACACAGTCGTTGGAGAATTCCGGGTAAATTCTTCATCTACTTTAGGAGAATTCGATTCCAGATCATCAAGAAATGGGTGATGAAGAAGCTCTTTAGCTGTCCATCTCTCTTTGTAATCTCTTCTCAAACACTTTCCCAGAAAATCTTTAGCTTTCTCGGACAACCAGGTGGGAAGCTCCGGCACTTCACCGGAAAACCCAATTCTGTACAGAGCCGACACAGGGTCGTTAACCTCCGGCCATGGGTGAGACCCAGTGGCCATCTCAATTATAGTACACCCAAGAGCCCACACATCAGCTGAAAACCCCTGTTTTTCACCACGCGCCACCTCCGGCGCCATAAACACCGGTGTACCGGAAAATGGCGCTGCCGCAACTCCGCCGTCCTCCGCCACCCATCTGGCACAACCCAAGTCTGCAATTTTGACACCATCTTCGCCGATCAAAACATTCTGACCCTTTATGTCACAATGCACCAACCCATTCAAGTGAAGATAATCCAAGCCCAGTAAGATCTGACGCGCATAAATTCCGATCACAGACTCATCGAGCGAACCTCCTTGCCTCTTAATTTCATCCGAAACCGTGCCACCGGGAACGTATTCCATGAAGAGATTGTAGATGGGTTTGTTGCTTTCGCATGTGATTTCGAAACCCATGTATTGAACGATGTATGGGGAGCTCAATTCGGAGAGAAAATTTTGCTCTCTTTGCAAGAAGCCAGAGCTAGAGAGCTCGGCAGACTTGACCGCGAAGAGCTCGCCGGAGGTGGAAGTGGCGATGGAGACGGTGGCGGCGGAAGCGCCTCGGCCGATGGAGGGCCCTCTGCTCCACTCCATTGGGGGAGAGAGAACAGAGGAGTTGTTTGCGAAATATGAAGTGGTTGCAAATGCTATGAGTGAGTTGAGTTGTATTTATATAGGAGTATGAGCTTTTGGCCTTTGCGTATAATTTCCCATAATTGTAGTATACGATGTATGTGTATCGTTACAGACGGAAGAAATCTATATACGTCTAATTAGCCGCCCTATGCACCACAACAAATAAATTAATATTGAGCCACTTCTGTAATTTATTTGAGTTATTTATAATTTTTTTATTTTTTTGTTTGACAATTTTATATTAGACTGTTTGATGCATGTTTACAATATGAGATTTTTATTGATAAATCCATTCTAGAGTTGTTATAACCCATTAGGTTCACTAAAAAATATTATAACCTAATTAGTCCCATAAATTTTTCTGGATATTCCATAAGGTCCATTTTTCTAATTTAATATAATTTGTTGGACTATTTTGCCCCTATATATATATGTACAGTGTTAATACGTAAAAGGTGCCTGTTTCTTCGTTCATGCAGTTTGGCAGTTTCTATTTTACGCTTTTCATCATCAATCCAATTCCGAGAGATACGTTTATGTTTTGCATGCTCGTTGCAAGGTTTGGTTGTGCCAGGGTTTCGTCCTTGCTGTTGGAGTCTGGTTCTGTGGTTTGCGTGTGAAGACGACGAAGAGGAGTGTGTTCGGTTGTTACATTTGCCAGATTATAACTAGTTCAAATCAGTTTTTTTCAACTTTCTGTACGATTGTAGGATTGGATGATCAAGGTTAGTATCAATTTGGTTATGAATACATGTTCAGTTTATGGTTTCGTTCGTATAATGGATCAGATGCTCTGTTTTTGGATTTATATGGATTGAATGCTCTGTTTTTTTAATTATATGCATTTTACGTGGTTATGTGGAGGGGAGTTCATTCGTATTATGTGAAGATTGTGTAGTTCTCATTTGACTTCGATGCATGCGTAATGAGGCTCGGTGTGGATGATTTGATTATCAGTATATATATCAATGTCAATCTGCACATTTTGTGAATGGGGAATATGTGAAGAATGTGGATGTTCTCATTTTAAATTGATGTTTGCTTAATGAGGCTCTGGGAAGATTGTTAATAATTATGTGAAGATTGTTAATGTTCTCATTTTACTTTGATGCTTGCTTAATGTTAACATCTTGTTAATATCAATGTGAAAGTTTACATCCTCATAAACTGATGTGAATGTTCACATCATTATACACTGATGTGAATGTTTACATCATCATACACTGATGTGAATGTTCACATCATTATATTATGTGAAGATTGTTGTTGTTGTCATTGGACTTTGATGTTTGCTTAATGTTGACATCTTGTTAATAGTAATGTGAATGTTCTCATCTTCATATTGTGAATTATGGATTTAGCAGTTGAAATGTACACGTAGTCATCTATTTTTTGCGCAATGTGAATTTTCATATCGATTTTCATTACTGTTCATTGTTGTGTTTTTGTGTTTTTACAGGAGATGGATACCTTTATGCTATTGGTGTGTACATATGGTTGTAGTACAACTGTAATAAATGTTGCCCGCGCAATGTGTTATTCTCGTTTGGTGGAGTGTTTGTGTGAGAAATGGGATGAGTTGTCTGCTGGTTCTATTTCATTATTTTGTAAACTACCTGGGATTAATAAGTGTCATTTGGACAATGAGGAAGAATTTCAGAACATGGTACTGCTTGCTAAATCAATGGGGGTACAACATGTAGAAGTTGTGGTTGAGTTGAAGGGTGATATTGGTCAGTCAAGTAGTTTGGGATTGCTGCGTGTGGGGGTTGAGGATGAAATTGATGCACTACGGAGATTTTGCCACCATAAGGAGAAGGTGTTGTTGTCAGCCCCTTGGGCAAATGGTATTACGCATGTAGGACAACGGTTTGTTGGAGGTGCACAAGAATTTCGTGACGTTTTATGTAAGTATGCGATCCAATGTGGGTTTAAGTTCACATACGTGAAGAACGAGACAACAAGAGTTACGGCTGTGTGTGCGATGCGGGAGGAGAGGGGGTGCTTGTGGGCTATACATTGTAGAGCACAACGAGCAAATGATTTTTTCTACATCAAGAGGTTTAGTGATGTGCATACTTGTGGTACGGATGTTCGAACATCGAAGAATCCGCGAGTTAGTTCGGATTTGGTGTCGAGTACCATATCTGAAATTGTGAGGGACAAGCCGTTGACTCGGCCATGTGAAGTGGTGACTATTTTGAAGAGGGATTATGGGCTAGATGTGAGTTACCATGTCGTATGGTTGGGTGTGGAGAAAGCAAAGGCTGGTATCCATGGAGATCACTCGTTATCGTTTGACCAGTTGCGGTGGTATTCGGATGCTGTGATGCGGTACAATCCGGGGAGTTATGTCAATATTGACTATGATGCGAGTAGTCAACAGTTTTGTCGCTTCTTTGTGTCATTCGCTGCGTGTATTTCTGGGTTCAATGCTTGTCGGCCTTTATTATTCCTGGATGGAACATTCCTCAAAGGAAAGTACAAAGGTCAGCTACTTGCGGCAACGGCGAAAGACGGGAACAATGGTTAGAAGTTTTTTTTACCTGTCTATTCATGTCAATATTCGCTCTGAGCAGCGTAGTCTGGACGAAAGAGTGATTGCTAAATTATAAGTAATGTGAACATTCACATCAATGACATTAGTATGCACTGATGTGAATGTTCACATCTTTGTCTGCTACTGACAGAAATGTTAACATCAGACTGATGTGAATGTTCACATCAGACTTATTACACTCTTATGTGAATGTTGACATCAGTGTATACTAATGTTAGTTGATCTATTAATGAACAGTATTGTGAATGTTAACATTTTCAGTGACTCAACAAGCAACAATGAATTATTAATGGTCGTTAATGTGAATGTTCACATCGTTGATGTTTACGAACCTGAATCCGAAAATAGAAATAGTAAAGAGGGCAATGTACATATGAACATTCACATGACCTGTTTCGTTTATATTATTTTTCTATTCACTTTGGAATATTGTGAACAGTTGTGTATTGGTGTTGTGTTGTAGGTCTGTTTCCTGTTGCATTTGCAATTGTTGATTCGGAGACCACGGCTAATTGGTCGTGGTTCTTGCATGAACTTGGGAAGGTTGTTGATGGGAAGCGCCATATTACTTTTATTTCGGATCGTAATCTTGGTCTGTTAGAAGCTATGCCAAAGGTGTTCCCATCGGCTCATCACGGTTATTGCTTACAACACTTGAAGAGCAATTTAAGAGACCGGATGAAAGGAATTGATAATGGATTCAGGGATCACCTAGTAAGGAGTTTGGGTGACTGTGCCTACGAGCCAACTGTGGTAGGGTTCCATGAAAAGCTTGCAAAATTAAAAGAGGAGGGTAAACAACGAGCTCATAATTTTTTCAAGGACTTAGCACCTGAGCACTGGGCAAATTCATACTTCAGGTAATAACAGTTTCCTAAGGTGTTCCATTTTTGAAGTTTAGAATGATAGTGATGTGAATTTTCAGTTTATAATGGTGACAATCTTCGAATTGTGTTTCATCTTCAATGTAAATGATGTGAATGTTCACATCTGCTAATGATGACTGATGTCATGTTCACATCTGCTAATTTGTCAAATAGTCATGCAATGTATTACAGATTTGAATGTTGACACGTGTCATATTTTATTATTGTTGTTAACATTCACATCTGTCTATCATTTAAGTTGAGAACGTAATAACCATGTAATGTGAACATTCACATTATTAAAACCTGGTAGCAGATGTGAACATTCACATTATTATACCCTGATGTGAATGTTCACATCAGTGTATACTAATGGCAGTACTGTGAACGTTCACATCTGTCAACATTAATGGTCAGGCCTGTTAAATTCCGTATTGTACAATGTTTGTGATATACTGTGCAGGGGCATGCGTTATGGGGAGATGACATCCAATGCGGCGGAGTCATTTAATAACTGGATTAAAGAAGCACGTAATCTTCCTATCACTCAAATGGTGGACAAAATTCGTACTCAGTTGATGCGGCAAATGTCTGCACGGCGTGACCAAGCAAACAAATGGAATGAGATTATTTGTCCGACATTCGAAACAAGGCTTATGGATTCGTTCAATGACAGCAAGTCTTGGCAAGTTAGCAAAGCCAACGAGGATGTGTTTGAAGTTCATTCGATACCATCGGTTACAGTTGATGTTGCGAGGCGTACATGTTCATGCTTCAAATGGCAAATCAACGGATTCCCGTGTGACCATGCTGTTATTGCCATTCAAAAGAGCCGCTACAATCTCAATGATTGTGTAGAACATTACTTTCATGTAGAGACATATCGTGCAGCCTATTCGGGAGCCATATTCCCTATACCATCGGTGGAGAAGCCGCCTTTTGATCCCACGGACTTTACTATATACCCGCCTACCGTGAAAAGACCACCCGGAAGGCCGAAGAAGAATAGGATCCCATCAAGGGATGAGAAACTGAAGCAAATAAGGTGCGGGAGATGTGATAAGTTGGGGAGCCATAATCGAAAATCATGCACGGAGCCGATATAAGATGTACCTTTTTTCATTTCAACATTGTATTTTACATTGGATTCTTATATTCATTTTTGAAATAAGATTGTGTTGTGTTGGGAAACATTGGGTTGCAATAAGATTACGTTGCGTTGGCAAACATAATAATGCATTAGTGTTTGATTTGTGTTTTATTTTTACTTTTTTAAGGTACCAATCTGACATTTATGTTGGGTGTGTTTTGGATGAATGCATGCTGTTAACATTCACATTATGTGAATGTTCACATTGTTCAACTTTGAAACATTTCTGTGGTGGGAATGTTCACATTGTTGTTACTGTTAAAAGCAATGTTTACATCAATGAAACCATTCGCATCATCAACTCATAAGATGTGAATATTCATGACATAATTGTTGCCATTCGCATAATCAGAAGTTATGATGTGAATATTCACATCATCAAATTGTTAGATGTGAATATTGACTTGTGTTAAGAAATATCATAATCACACCTGTCATATTGTGTTACATGAACACTTTAAGCAATATTCACATCCATGTAGTATGGTTTAAAATAGAAGAAAGTGTACGATCATTCTGTGATGTGAACATTGACATCATGTCATGTGTATCCAAACAAAAAAAAAAGAAAATACAATCTCAATGTACACGACCAACGCAAAATAGGCCTGAAAATGCATATACATATATTGACTGAAAAGTATCTGTACAAGCAGTGATATAGACTTCATTTACAATTAAGCTAGTGAAACTAAATTGTCTTAACTGTGGATAACAGATTTGGGTAACAGTGATAGGTGGACACCCCCCACCTATAGGTTTTCACATTGCACTGTCTTTCTGTGGTTCAGGAAAAGGTGTACTAATGAGTCTCTTATTTGACACCATTCAAAGCGATCTAGGCTGGCAACAATGTCTTCACGATATACATGCGCCCTCATGATGTAACAAACTGCAGGCCCACAATCCACCCTGAAAATGCAAACTTCTTGTTAGATTTTGAAATTAAGGTGGGTAAAGGCTGTGGAACATGTGTAGAAATCGATTTTAGGCTTACGAATTTGATGCTTGCTGGGGACAGATGTCCACTGATATGATTGTTTTCGAAGTATTTTGGCTTGATAAATTGGTCCATAATGGTGATGACGGTCCAATGTTGTGCACCAAAGCTGTGATGTAGTCCCTCTGCCAACAATGAAATTTCATATTAGGAACCAACCAACATAGGGCATACGTCCAAGTTCAAATATTACACATCACGACAAGTATTGTTTTTGACAGCCACTTACCAGTATTTGTGCTTTGTCAATATGTGGGTCATGTATGCCTTCTCTTGGGCGCAGTGAGTTATAATGCCTCCATACATTCTCTTTCACGTCGTACACAACAATTATCCAGTGAAAGTTGTCGTGTAATGGGAAGATTAAGAATCTCTGGCCTTGATACTCCTTGATGTGTACATCAATTAGTTTATTCCTCTTGTGGGGGGGGTACTGTTCAATGATTTTCTGCACACAAAGGGCATACAATGATGTACTAAGTATTTATATCGATGTTTGGTGTTAATGATTTGAATGTTCATCTGCTAATGGTGGGTGATGCTACTGATGTGAATGTTCACATCTGTTAGTGTGAGTAATGCTACTGATGTGAATGTTCACATCTGTTAGTGTGAGTAATGCTACTGATGTGAATGTTCACATCTGTTAATGTCAGTGATATTACTGGTGTGAATGTTCCCATTTGGTAATAGTGGGTGATGTTACTGATGTGAATGTTCACATCTGTTAGTGTGAGTAATGCTACTGATGTGAATGTTCACATCTGTTAATGTCAGTGCTATTACTGATGTGAATGTTCCCATTTGCTAATGGTGGGTGATGTTACTGATGTGAATGTTCACATCTGTTAATGATGAGTAAATACTGCTGATGTGAATGTTCACATCTGTTAATGTGAGTAATACTGGTGATGTGAATGTTCACATCTGTTACTATGAGTTATATTACTGATGTGAATGTTCACATGTGTGTATCATTTAAGTTAATCAACATAATAAGCATATAATATTCAATGCGAATGATGTGAATGTTCACATCTGTCAATGTGAATCTTCTCAAAGGTCATTTTATGTTTTTGTTAACATTGACATCTGCCTATTACTTAAATTAACAATGTAAGCATGTAATGCTGAGAATAACATCCACATGTATGGAGACATAATCAAAATTAAAGTCTAGTGGTTACCAAACATGTGCTTGTAAAGATGAATGATGAATCTTCCAAACTTGGGTTGACTAGCCCTTGTAGTTCAAGTAGAATTTCACCATAAGCATCTATCACCTGCAGAACCGGAGGGGTGGCAGTACATTATTTACAGTGTCTTCACTCTATGTGTGTGTGTGTGTGTGTGTGTGTGTGTGTTTTGTACACATTTACAGTTGCCATACGTTGTTGGTTATTGATTCTTCCTTGATGAGGTGTATGATGTCATCAAAATACACATGTTTAGTCTTTGAGTCCCCTCGCCACACTAGCAACCTGTGCATTGTGATTATAGAAAATTTTAATGTCAACATTGCACATTTATGAAATGGTCTAATTTATTAAGTATGTATGTGAACTGAACATGATGGAAAAAAAAGCAGTTGGGGATATGTAAGATCACTTACTCATCACCGCCGTTCTTGTGCAAATTTTGGACTTTTTGCTTGTTGAGTTTGTTCATGTTAGCCCAGACCTTGAGTTTGTTGTTCAAGGATAACTTCTTGGACTTGGTTGGCTGCTTTTTTGGTGGTTGCTTGTCTAAATCTTGTGCAATTTGGACTGCATGTGATTTCTGTTGGGCTCCCTCTTTCCCTTTCTTCTGACCAGGCAGGTTGGGGTATTCAAACTCGTCCAACCTGTGTTCTGTCCTTACCTTCTGCTTTATGCGCTTTACCCTTGATGGGGGGCTGATAACGTGTTCCAATGCTGCAGTGGGATTGTTGTTAAGGCTGTCATGAGCCTTTTGTGCTTCAACTTGAGTGATGATGTGTACGGACTGATCGTCAAAAAGGTCTTCAAGTATTGTTTTTTCGCATTCCAAGTTGATGACCAACTTTGTCAGCCGCTGAATTTCTGTATCTTTCCACTCCATGCAAGTCTTTATGTGCATGTCCACATTGGATGAGCCCGATTGGTCAAATAGTTTGGCTTCAAGGGCAGCAATCACCCTTGCCCTCAACTCCCACGATTCTTCCAACTGTTTGTATTTCGCTTCCCATTGCCGTACAAGAGCCCAAGCTTTTTGGTTTTCTTTCATGAGTACTTCCACAATGTCGGGCTCAGTTGGTTGTGCTATGATGATTCCCTTCTCAGCATTGGGGGTGCTACAGCTGGGGTTGATATAATGTCCAACATCATTCAGGTCCACTGCATCAACAGAAAATGCATCCCTGTCATCACTGCGTTGACTGTCTTTGCTTTGATCCTCATTGCTTTCATCTTTTTTTGCTACTGCACTTGACTCCACATTCAATTTTGTGTGACGATAAATCTTCGCTTCAGTTGGTGATGCCATTAGCTCGCCGCCATATACCTGCATTTCCAGACAGTATGTTAGTTAGATAGTTCCTCGTCGCACTATTTGAATAAGCACAATATATTTGGTTGTACTTCTACCTCATTTAAACCTAGCTTAGCCAGAGTTATGGACTTCATGTTGCTATGTAAGGCTGTGAGGTCCCATTTTACGCATCGTGGAATGGCATTGGGGTTGTGGGGTTGTAAGATTGTTGTATGCTCACACAGCCAATACTGAAACAAATAACAAATATCAGTAATTTGAATGTTCATATGAAATTAACATTGATGTGAATGTTTACACCACTGGTGCAGTAATGTGAATGTTCACAGTGCACCACTAGGCCAGTAATGTGAATGTTTACATCACTTAAAACTGATGTGAATGTTCACATCCGATGATGTGAATGTTCACATCTGCTAATGTGGAGTAATGTTACTGATGTGAATGTTCACATATGTTGAGTGATACTACTGATGTGAGTGTTCACAACTGTTAATGTGAGTGATATTACTGACCTGAATGTTCACAACTGTTAGTGTCAGTGCTATTACTGATGTGAATGTTCACATTTGCTAATGGTGGGTGATGATACTGATGTGAATGTTCACATCTGTTCAAGTCAGTGTTATTACTATGTGAATGCTCACATTTTGCTAATGGTGAGTGATGTTACTGATGTGAATATTCACATCTGGTAATGTGAGTGGTACAACTGGTGTGAATGTTCACATCTGTTAATGTGAATGTTTACACCAGCATCTACTAATGTGTGTTTTGTACATTACTGAAACAGTTATGCGAATGTTTTCATCAATGTTGTCAACTTCCACACCAAAGCTGAGAAATGTGAACATTCACATCAGAGTGTTCAGAGCCCGTATATGTTCATATTAAACATAGAATAAGTTGTATGAGATTTGATTTACCATTAACAACATCACACATCCGGTGACTCGTCCTGGTTTTCCACAGTTTTGGCCCAATGAACCCATCAAGGTTGCCCGGATGCTCTCAGCCCAATCATACTCGATCATCTTGTGTAATGGGTCCATGTATGAGTAGAAAACCCATCCAATTGTTTCTCCGGATGTAGAAAAGAATAGCTTGACGCATGCATACATGCAAACTAATCTTGCGACCTCCTCATCGTCATGTTTTTTTGTGCCCTTCAATGCTTCCCTCAGAATTTCTCGTATTTTGGCAGCACTTAACCGGCTAACATCCTTGCACATTCGGTGTATGATGCCGGATGTTGGTTTTGCACCATAAGAGAGGTCCATCGACTTGGTGCCGCAGTCCACCCCAAAAATCAGTGATACGTCGCTTCTAAAAATCTGGATGTTCTTATCCCCAATGTAAAACCTTCCACTAGATTGCTTGAATGTTTGTACTATACGTACAATCACATCATCATATTTCATGCAGTGGTTGAGGTCGATTCCGTTACTGATCAACCTATCAAATAATGGCCAGAATGGTGTTTTTCTAAGGCACTTCAATTGGCCACTTGTAAATTTGGTATCCTTTAACAGTTTGACCAGTCCAGTTAGATTTGACCGGTAGTTCACTTTTTTCATGTTCACTTCTTCCGGAACAGCTGTTTGATCAGGCTTGGTTTTGAAACGGGATTCCCCTCGCTTTCGCTTGCCATGAACTTTATGGGGAAGACCTGTGTGTTCAAATGAGCACATGTAATTGGTTGAAACACAGAGGATGGAACTCGAAGCAGCAAACAACATTCAACAACCAGCATTGACAGTAATTGGAACATTGACATCATTATACAGTGATGTGAATGTTCACATCAGTGTTTATTACTGTAAGTTCACCCAGTAATCAATACTAATGTGAATGTTCACATCATCCATGTTTGAAAAATAAATTCGGAAAACGACAACAGTTACTGGGCAATGTGAATGCTTACATGGGTGATCACATTATGTTATAATTTGCTAAAAATCAAAGGGGGGAACCAACAGTGCAAAACTACACCCAATAACACAAACAACTTGGGCATTGATGTCACAATGTGAATGTTTACATCATGCTCCATCACAGTGTTAAGTGAAGTTTGGGGGTTCTGACATTAATGTGAACATTCACATGATGTGAACATTCACATCAGTGTGTACTACTCTAAAATTACCCAGCAATCAATACTAATGTGAATGTTCACATCAGCCATGTTTGAAAAATAAATTCGGAAAACGACAACAGTTACTGGACAATGTGAATGCTTACATGGGTGATCACATTATGTTATAATTTGCTAAAAATCAAAGGGGGGAACCAACAGTGCAAAACTACACCCAATAACACAAACAACTTGGGCATTGATGTCACAATGTGAATGTTTACATCATCCTCCATCACAGTGTTGAGTGAAGTTTGGGGGTTCTCACATTAATGTGAACATACACATGATGTGAACATTCACATCAGTGTGTACTACTCTAAATTTACCCAGCAATCAATAGTAATGTGAATGTTCACATCATCCATGTTTGAGAAATAAATTTCGAACACGACAACATTTACTGGCCAATGTGAATGCTTATATGGGTGATCACATTATGTTATAATTTTCTAACAATCAAAGGGGGGAACCAACAGCGCCAAACTACACCCAATAACACAAACAACTTGGGCATTGATGTCACAATGTCAATGTTTAAATCACACTCCATCACAGTGTTGAGTGAAGTTTGGGGGTTCTGACATTAATGTGAACATTCACATGATGTGAACATTCACATCAGTGTGTACTACTCTAAAATTACCCAGCAATCAATAGTAATGTGAATGTTCACATCAGCCATGTTTGAGAAATAAATTTCGAACACAACAACATTTACTGGCCAATGTGAATGCTTACATGGGTGATCACATTATGTTATAATTTTCTAAAAATCAAAGGGGGGAACCAACAGGGCCAAACTACACCCAATAACACAAACAACTTGGGCATTGATGTCACAATGTGAATGTTTTCATCATCCTCCATCACAGTGTTGAGTGAAGTTTGGGGGTTCTGACATTAATGTAAACATTCACATGATGTGAACATTCACATCAGTGTGTACTACTCTAAATTTACCCAGCAATCAATAGTAATGCGAATGTTCACATCATCCATGTGTCCAAAAACAAATCCCGAAAACTACAACAGTTAGAGGCCAATGTGAATGTTTACATATATTTTTACAAAATTAATTCCGAAAACATCTATGTTTACAAATTCAAATCCGAAAACCAGAGGGTGTATGTATACATCAATGATGACATTATGATTGAGAAGCAGAAGGTGGAATGGTATTCCTTACTTTTGTTCGTCATGGTTGGTGGGTATGGATCACACTCAGTGGATAAAATAAACTCAATGGGGCGACAACAATCTTCGAACGACGAAGCACCCTCCTTCCGATGTGAAGCTTCGCAGTGGTGAGACGAAGAGGAATCTAGGGTTACTGGAGGCAATATCAGTATCGTTTCGTCGATTGAGTTTTTGTTTTGGAAATTTTGTGGACTGAATATTTCGAATAGGAATGGGTTTTTGCAGAATCGGTTTCACGCGGGAGAGGCGGAGAGGGTTATTTCGTCATTTAACAATTAATGGACCTAATGGAATATTCAGAAACAGTTTGGGTTTTATGGAACAAAACAGTTATAAATAGGACTTATCAAAAAAATGGCCCTTACAATATATTAGCATAAATGGTTTAAATAAGTGATAAAAAGTGATGATGTGGAAGTTAATGCATATATGTTTTTGGCTTCTGCTCTTTATTATCAAATTTTTTTATTATTAATTTTTAATTTACAATAAATTATACCAAACAAATCTGAATCATGTGCAAATATAGGATCACACAAATGGAAAGGATTTATGTGGAGTGGGTTTCACTAACAAATTTTGTTAAAATTTATTTACCTATTTGTTTTCTCATTGTAAAAATAGCATAATGTTAATGGTCCATAAAATATTACAAATTAAATTTAGTAAATATTTTTTATATTTTGCTAACTCAATTTTCATCACATAATATTTCAATTAGCTCATTCGAATCAAACTCAACAAATTAATATTTTTTTTTAATAAACATAACAAGTAAACAATAAAAACATTGTTCCATCAAACTTAAGAAATTAATTTTGCGACAAACTACCATTTTAGTTGTTAAGACACTGTTCATTATTTATTAAATATTTTATCATTTTTTTTAATAAATTTAACCCCATTATTTTAATTTTTCTTAGCTTGAGAGAATTGCTAATAATTTTTTTGTAATAAAATAAAATTAAAATAATATTTTTGATAGTAAATTTGTAATTTACAATTTTGAAATAAAATTTGGTATATGAATATTCTTGTAGCTTTAATTAGGGGATGACAAAAGGTTGGTGGGTATGACAGACAGGCATGGGGAGTGTGGGCGGCGAATGCTTAAGCTTGAATGGAATGGTTCACATGAGAACACGTGCCTCAGATTGCGGGGTATCAACAGGGACGTAATCAAAATAAATGAAAAAAGCTTGCACAAAAAAGCATATGCTATTCCATTCGCATTCTTGCGTGGAAGTTAATATTGCGGCGCGCTTTCCTTTATATTCAAGGCAAATTGGGTACGGTCTTCCAGTTCCCTAATCCATAAAAATAAACATTTCTTTATTTTCGGGGATTATTATTCAAGATTATTAATATGACAAATGTTAACAAATTTTTTCTATGCATTGTTTAATATTAAAAAATATGTATAAAATATTTTTGAAATATGTAAAATTAATAAAAAGCATATTGATTTCAGTAAATATGTATCAAATTTAATAAAAAATATTTTATATTCTTCAATCTTTTTATTTTTTACTTGTGCCCTATATAAGTACTTGATAGTAAGACCCCATTAATATTTTTGATAAATTATGCATGACATTTGGTGATTGAAGGTGGTGATCCAAAATCACCTAATAATTTTTTGGCTCCCACGAACAAATAGTCTTATCCAACTTATAGATCTTAAGTTGTGTTTGATTTATTAATTTAGAAAGAAAAATAAAAAAGATAGGTGAAATGTAAACTCCAAATCCATGAACCAAATATAATCTTAGAGGATAATTCTCTCTAAAAAAGAAAATTAATAAATTAAACTTATATTTCTTGAAATTAAAATATATATATATATATATATGTATATATAATAATTCATTAGTTATATAAATAGAAAAATAATTTTATCATATGTTTTATAGTGAAATGTATATTTTGGACAGTTTTGGCAATAGGCTAATTAAAAAATTCAAAAATCACTACAAAAAAGTCAATTATTATTTATATTTTTCTGCAAGTGTTTTTATAATAAAAAAAAATCAAAAAATCAACTAAAATAATAAGTTCTTAAATTTTTGTGTTTCCAAACTATTTGTATTTGTTTTAATACCTTTAGTCTTATTAAGGTCAAGTTTGGGAAGTCCCAAATAATCTATCTTTTTATTTTTTTTCCATCACATCACCTCTCTACTTTTCTGTACATCTTTTCATAAAAAGACAAAAAGTGTACTTATTTAGGTCATCCCACACAACCCCTTAAAAGAAAATAGATCTAATTATAATCAAATTGAAAAACTTGTTACTATATTTATACCAAACTTAAGGAAAGGCAGTGTATTTACGCAAAAGAAAAAGGTATAGTTAGGAGAAAAAAATTTGAATGAAGGTACAATATTTTGACACATAAATAACGTGACAACACTCCTTTGATTTCAGTTCTCACACTTATCATCAGTGTGAACAAAGGAACAACTCTTTGGGATTCACATGGAAATTGACCCTTGGATTACGGTCTCCATGGCTTTACGCATAAAATAAAGTACACATCTTCTATCTAATTGTGTTGACACACTTCTCATTGGCTTGCTAATTTTGTGTTAGTTTCAACAGCGATTGATTGTCATGCTTAAACTATTCCTTGGAAAAAACAACGAATTCACATTAAAAGTCAAGTTTAAAAATAAAAATAAAAGTCATTTCGCTACATATTTTTCTGCAAGTAGAATTTTTTTAATTTTTTATCATGAGACCCTGAGCTTCGACTTGGCTAATCATTTTGATACATGTAATTTTTTGTCTCACATATAGCGCATATATTAATCAACTTGTTAGAGTAGCTTCAAGAAGAGGGAAAAATAGAACATTTAATAAATCCATACAATAAAACTTGACAAAAATAATGTGATATTGTTATTATTATAAATAAATTCGTTTTTTATGATGGCAAAATTTTCATACAAAAATAATGTGCAATTGTATTCTTACAATTAGAAACCAAAGTGATAGACATTTTAACTTTTAATGAATGACTATAAATGAGACACATCATTCTGTATGAATTATGCAAAATTCTGTTTGTATAAAATTACTCTTTATTTTGAAACAAAAAGTCCACAATAAATCATATCATTACATATAAAAATTATGTATAAATTTATTATTTGTATATTATTATTTTAAAAATAAATCTAAATTACAAGATATTTTTCTTTGTGGAAAGGGATCTCAGGCGAAGGAATCATGTGGGGGCGCTCGATGTACCTCATGCCTCAGCATTACGCATCTTCCAACCCACTTAAAGCATGAAATTCTCCTTTCACTTTCCAAAGTTAATAATTTTATTTATTTTATTTTATTTTATTTTAAAAGGAGAAATTGTATGAATGGCAAACGTAACGGGGTTCTGCAACAACCAATCAGTAAATGCAGGCACTAAAGCTAATAAAGACAACGGCCCTGCTGTTTTGCTACGTACCTTAATGTTTTATGTCAGGATTGATTGATGAATTGTATGATGGATTGGATCGTCTTCATAAATCTGATGAATGTGTAACCACCAAGCAATCCCATTTAAAGTTGTTGCTTTCTTCACACTGTCTACACCATCAAAGATGCTCTCCTCCCTCACCTTCCCCCTCTCTTGGGTGAAACTAAAGCAATAAAATATTAAAAGATAAAATACAAATTAATATGTGATCTATATTTATTTATTCATCTGTTTCAATTCACTCACAATCATTTCTCAAAAAGTTAAAGATCTAACAGTTATTAGTGAATTAAGACTGAACAATATATTATTTTTGAAACAAAGAATGCCGGGCATTGTAACGAATAATCACTGTAAGAATAAAATCAAATACAGAAAATATATATAAATAAATAAGATTTTATAAAATTTATTATTAGATTGCCCGTCTAAAAAAAATTATTCATACATATACATTTTGTATCGGAATCGGATCCTATGTGTGTTTTAGACTTAACAGTTATAATTCTAGTTTTAGGCGCCACATAAAAACAGTTGGCGGAAACGTGAGTCATGTTGGTGCTGCTGTGCTAATCATAGAAACCTCCCAAACCGTCATCAGGATCTATCTTTTGCCCTTTTCGGTTGGCTACTATTCCAATAAGCCACAGTAAAAAAAGCCCATATATTCATTCTATGTCATCAATGCTATTGTGGAAGTTTTCAGGTCGACCATTCTGATCAACCTGATCCAACCTCTGGCTTTTTTTCGTTTTCCAGCTTATAACACTACTGTAAAGCAACATAAGTTTTTTAAATACATCAACTTTAATGCACTTTTAAATGATTAGTTGCACATGAAACTACATCCACTCTGTGCCAATTAAGCCAGACATAGCCATTAACTAGTGCAAAATTACAAATGTGGATTCATCCTAATATTATATTATATTATATTGTGTTTGAATTATAAATTAGAATAGCAATTTAAAAAAAAAAAAAAGTGGGGATAATATGAATGAAATATAAACTAATTTTTTTCATCATCTCCTTTTTCAAATACTTATTTAAATTTATAATCCAAATATAACGTTAAAAAAAATAGTAATAAAAAAATTATAGTTCTTAACTAGTTGGCCATTCTGGATTATGGGACAAAATCTCTATAAAAAAAATAATTTATGCATGAACCTTAGAAAAGAAAATTATTTTACAAACAGACCAAACAAACTGATGTGAGAGTATCAATTTTTTTTTTAATAATTATTTTTAACTAGAATAAGATATGTTTTGACTGGAAATGAAATGATTTATAGAAGGACGTATACATACATTTTTATGAAAATTTTGAAGAAAAATCATATTTGCATAGCATTACCCGTTTTTGAAAAATGATTTACAAACATGAATTTTTTATTTTAATTTATTTTTCTACAATTATGGCCACAATGATAGGTTAGTTTGAAAAGAAAGGATTACAGAGGCCTTTAGGAAAAAATTACTTTAGAGAATCCTTACTCCCACATTATATATTGTATGTTATTTTTGTATAAAGATTCTGTTTGTAAAACATTACTATTTTTATTTATATTTATTTTTTTATTTTTTGTAATAAATCCATAAACACAAAAATTAACCCACATAATTTGACACAAAAGGCAAACAACATTTTACAAGAATTGCGCATCAGATTCTATTTTATTTTTATTTATTTTTTTTGTTCTTAGGCCACGTTTGGTATGTAACAGTTTTAGCCCAAAAGTCACAAATTTATTTAAAAAAAACAAAAAACTTATAACTTATACCAAAAAGTCAACGATTTCATTTTTTCTCTACTTTTTGCATATATTTTTATAAAACATTAAAAAATCATTCCAAACATACTAATTTTTTTATCTCATATTTTAATCATAAAATTAAAAAATTACTAAAATTGTATATTCCTAAATGAGGCCTTATTCTATGTTTAATTTCTGTATTTTAGAGTTGCTGTTGTTTGTCCGCAACGAGGTCTGCCACACTCTGGGCTCCAAGATTCATGAAAGGTGCAAGAGTCCTTCCTTTTTACACTGAAATAGCTTGCCCGTCTTTAAAGGCCCAAAGTTCTACGTAAACATTGTGGCCCAGTTATTGTGACCTGATAAGCCCATTATACAGTGGTCCAAATCCTCACAACTGAAGCCCACAGATTTAAATGGGCCTAAGTTTACCTTGGGCCAGGAACAAGAATGGTGAGTTTTGAACCATGACTGTGTGTAAAATAAATAAATTACAACGAGACATCATAATTTTTACAATTGTGAGTGATTTAGTAAATTTTTTGGTAATTCATTTTGTAGCCCTAGTATTTTTCAATAAATAAATAAAAACAAAAGAAAACGAGGAGGGGAGGGAATCCAATTCATAAAGGCAGTCCTGTTGTCGGAATTTAAATAAAAATGGTACCCAATAAAAATAATAATTTTTTTTTTAATTAAAACTCTATAAAAATAAAAATTTTACAGTAAATAGCATTATTGTGTAATTGAAAATAATAACTAGTACTATATAGGGGTGCAACTTAGGTGCGCTTAATCCGAACAATTTGAGTCTAGCCTGGTTTCGGGACAAGATATTTTTGAATTCTGTTCGGGCTTGAGCAAAAATTCAAAAGCCGAATTAAATTTGGACAGGCTTGAGCAAAGATATCAAACAATCCGAGCAACTCGAAATCCAAACCAAATCAAGCTAAGCCTTAAGTTCTATTGAAGTGCAAATTATACATACATACATATATAAAAATACTATATATACATACAAATTATTAGCCATTATATGATATTAAAGTAATTAGATTATTAAATCATATTGAATATATATTATATATACAAATAATACAAAATCTTACCATTTTTATTCTCACTCATAATTTGTAAAAGCTATCACAACGACATCTCTCTTACATTATATAAATTATTTATTTTGATATTATTAAGATTTTCTTAAAAAATATAGAGTCTGATTTTAATAAATTATTAATTTATGCGATCATGCACGCGTGCAGACATACAAAAAAAAATAATAATAATTTGAAATTCATATAAAATTCAGGCAACTCAGATAATTCGAGTTTAACTCGGGTTAGGCTTGGACATACAATCTCGACTTACAATGAGGGCCTGGGCAGGTCTCAACATCACTTGGGTTGGGTTTGGACAATCTCCTAATCCAACTGAACTCACATGAGTTGTACCCCTAGTACTATAACATGTGCTTTTGTTTAGGGGTAATAAACACACTGAACGAGCCGAATGATTAACTATTCAAGTTTGGTTTGAAAACTTTAACGAGTTTTAAAATTTGTTCAAGCTTGATTCGTTAAAATTTCAAGCCAATCTCAAATGAGCTTTTGTCGAATCGAGCTCAATTAGTTTGGTATTTTTATCTAGTTTTACCAAACAGAATGAGTAATTCACTGTTCAATATTGGTTTGAAATCTTTAACGAATTTAAAAACGTGGTCAAACTTGACTTGTTTACTTAACGAACTAAACTTGAACAAGTTTTTAACAAACTAAACACAATTCAGGCTCAAATTGTTTGATTCGTTTATCATTCTGCTTTCACTGCTTCATTGATCTAGAACTGCCTGAAGTTTGAAAGTAGTTTTTATTAATGTCAAAATATGCTCTGCACTTATCACAATTTTACCCAACAAGTGGGGTGTATATTATAAATCTAACTTTAATTTGTTATGGATCATACTCAAATTAAATCTGCGTGAGTGAATTTCTGACCACACTGCCAACTCAGTATTCAACTAGAGAGCACTGGCAGAATAGGATAAGCCCGAACGCCTGTAACATAAAGAAGAGATTTCGGCGGTGATTCGTCCACCCAGGAACACTCCGATGATTAAGTTAATAATCAAATATCTCTCAAAGATAATCAATAGTGCTTACTCACTGTTCTGAATATAAATTGTGTACCTTAGATCCATTGGAGGTGCCTTTCTTTTATAGTTATCTCAATCCTAGTCCCAATAGAAGCCTAGCTTCAATGGACTTCTGCTCAGTGCTCATCTTGGACTCTCCAATAGATAAAGATAAACTCCCTAAGAGCTTTATGCTTATTCAGGCTGAAGTCCTTCCTCATTCTAGGACTCTTGTCCCTTATTCGCTTATCCCGGAGTCTGATATCTTCGGAGATAACCTCGGCCTAGCCGAGATCACCTCAGCATTACGACCAGGACACGTGGCACCCTGGCTGACACGTCGGCGTCACCTTGGCCACGTATTGGTACTCAGAAAATATATCTCTACAACTGCCCCTTAGGTTCTATTATCTCGGCATCCTGAGGTGATGGAACCTATATCGTGAATGTCGGCGACCCTACTGTATCATCCAATACATCGGCTTCACACAACCAGGCCCTATAGTCTGTTTTATAAAGGCTTGTAAAACCAATAACCTAGTTCATTTTGAGTTATTTAGCCGAGATTTTCCTATCAGCCAAGGTTATTGTTTCATTTAAACCAAGAACTCCAAGAGTTTTATCACGCGTATGAGCTGTCACGCAAAATAAATCAACCGTTTCTGCTACACGTTTGTCCCCCATTGGACCGTGTCCGAAACGCACTTGTAAATCGTCTTATGTTTGGGTGCGCCGTCTGACAAGCACGTCGTTCTAGACGTATTGATGGTTTTCTGCCGCCATTCTCCGTATTTGATCAAAATCAATTCTCTCTCTCCGTCTCTTCACTTTTGCATCCTCGTTCCCAGGCTTCTAACTTTTTCTCTCTCAAATTTCTTTTTTCAAAATACGCCATTTTTCCAGATTTTCAAGCTTTGTAACTGTTTTCATTCATCTGTTCTGGTGAAGCTTTCGTTGCTCCGTCGCTTTTGTAGCCATCATCTGACTTCGGCGACCCTCATACTGGCCTCACTTTTTCTTGTAAGCTTCTGTTGCCTCCTGGTTTTCACTTCTTTTGAAAAAAACTTTACCTTTTTATTTGTTGCCATTGTTGTTTAAGTATGTTTGCTTCGTGATTCTGTTTTTACCCAATCTTTTCTTGAACATTCACATAATGCTCACAAATTTGTTCACTTTTGTCACTGTTCTTGGCTTTATACCCTTGCACACACTCTGTCACAGTGTTCTTGATGATTCACCATTATTCTTGATTCTGAATCATTGCTCTTGCTTGTGTTTTTCTATATTTTCTCCAGATTCTTACCTTCAATCTCTGTTAGACTTAGGTTTGTGATTTTCCCTAGAACATACAAATCTTAGGGAAAACTGAGACGAATCCCCTTCTGATCTTCACAAATTCTTACCCCATGAACTTACCAGATCCCACTTTAAATGCGCATTTCGATGCATTGAGTCGAAGTCGATATGTTTTAAGGATATCAAAGACTGCTTTTAGGTCGGCCGGATGACCCTCAAGTTCTTTGGTCTTCACGACCATGTCATCGATGTAGACTTCCATTGTTCTGCCAATTTGATGCTTGAACATCTTGGTTACCAATCTCTAGCAAGTTGCTCCTGCGTTTTTTAACCCAAAAGGCATTACTCTGTAGCAATACAACCATTTTAGGGTGATAAACGTAGTCTTCTCCTCATCTTGTGGGTACATAGCTATCTGACAGTACTCCCTGTAGGCATCCAGGAAGCTCATCTTTCCATGCCCTGAAGTGGCATCCACTAATTGGTCAATCTTGGGTAAAGGAAAACTGTCTTTGAGACAGGCCTTGTTTAGGCTGGTAAAGTCCACGCAGACCCTCCATTTACCATTCATTTTCTTTACCACCACTGTATTCGACAGCCATGTCGGGTAATTTACCTCTAGAATGGCTCGGACCTTCAGAAGTCTGTCTACTTCTTCTTTCACTGTCTCAACATACATCAACGTCGGTCTTCGTGTCCGTTGGATTACAGGTTTGGCCGACCTGTCTACGTTCAGTTTATGGCAAGTGACCTTGGGGCCAATGCTTGGCATTTCGTAAGGTGTCCAGGAAAACACTTCAATGTTTGCTCTCAAGAAAGCCTCCAGTTCATTTTCCTCTTCTTTGGCTAAGCCCGAGCCGAGAAGGAAGAAGCGTTCTTCGTCTTCTTGCTGGACGAGGATTTTCTTTAGGGCTTCTTCACTCTTCTCGGTTAGCTCCTTGCCGACGTCCTTTAGGACCTCCATGTCCTCGTCTTCGATCTCTGCCCTTTCTGGTTTTCGTATGCTGCAGGTGGATTTCATTGCTGCTATGGAGCAGTTTTTTGCCTGCAGTTGATCTCCTCTATCCCATTGTCTTCCTGCTGGACGAGGATTTTCTTTAGGGCTTCTTCACTCTTCTCAGCTAGTTCCTTACCGACGTCCTCTAGGACCTCCATGTCCTCGTCTTCGATCTCTGCCCTTTCTAGTTTTCGTATGCTGCAGGTGGATTTCATTGCTGTCATGGAGCAGTTTTTTGCCTGCAGCTGATCTCCTCTAACCTCTTCTATCCTATGCTCTGTTGGGAACCGCAATAGTTGATGCAATGTTGATGGAACAGCCCCCATTGCATACAACCATAGCCTTCCCAGGATAACGTTGTAAGGGGAGGGTGTGTCGATTATGGTAAATTCTGTTTTTATTTTCTTGGTGCCAGCCTGCACATCCAAACTTACTGCTCCCAGTGGCCATGTCGGTGTTCCATTGAACCCGACCATTGGTCTATTGGATTGCTCCATATCATCTGGGTGAAGGCCAAGCTCTTTGTAACACTTGGCATACATGATGTCACAAGAGCTGCCTTGGTCAATTACGATGCGCTTGACTTGGCACTCCCCAACCTGGAGGGATACTACCAACGCATCATTATGTGAATACTGGACCATCTCCAGGTCAACTTCAGTAAAGGACACCATTGGTCCCTGGCACTCCTCAGCCTGAGGTCTTTTCGGCCTGACCTGGTACACGTGCTACAGGTGTTTTACCTTCTGGGTCTCCCCCCCGAATTTCGTTTTCGTTGACCTTCGAATGAATCATATTAATTACCCGAGGTCCGCCTGTCTGCGGCTGCTGTGTTAGGAGAGGTGGAACTGCTGGTGCCTGAGGAAGTCTTGCTTGCTCTTCCCTTGTCCTAGCCTCATCTACAAGGTCCCTCAAATGGCCTTGCATTACCAGGTCTTCTAGGTGTGGCATCAGGGCTCTGCAACCCTGAGTCAGATGTCCATCTTCGTTATGGTAAGCACAATGCTTCCCAAGGCTTCTTCCTATAAACTCTCCTGGAACCCTTGTCGGTGCTCTGAAATAGGGTTGAGTTCAGATTTTATCTAGGACTTTGTGAATTGGGATTCGGAATACAGTCGTGACTGCCTGTGCGGTTCTCAGTCCTATCTCTTGTTTGTTGGATCCGTTGTAACCTCGGCCTCGCTTCGGCGAGCCATTTGCTTTCTCTTGCTTTGTCGCCTTAATCCCTAGCGTGCCTTCCTCGACTCTGGTGTATTTCTCAATTCTGGCCATGAGTTCCTCCATGCTTTTTGGTAATGTCTTTACCAATGACTTTCGTAGTGCGCAATCATCTTTCAGGCCGTTCTTGAAAGACACGACCGCCACCTCTTGGTTGCATTCAGGTATTCGGTTGAATACCTCATAATACCTTTTTATGTAGGCCCCAAGGCCTTCATCCTCACTGATTCTCAGAGCCATCAAGGCGTCCACCCTTAATGACTGTAGTTTGTTTATCAGGAACCTGGCCACGAACATCTCGGCCAGGCCTTCCCAGGTCTTCACACTTCCCTTCGGCAATTTGTGAAACCAGTCCGATGCAATCTCTTCAAAGGATGAAGGGAACACCTTGCAGAGCAACGACTCGTTCCCAGTGTACAGTGCCATTGAGTTCAGGTATAATCTGATGTGAAAGTTGGGGTCTGACTTCCTATTGTATATCTGGAACCTCGGTATACTGAATCTTTTTGGCGCCTCAAATTTGTCCAATTCCACCGAGAATGATGTTCTCGGCTTAACAGGGGAAGTTACCTCGACATTTTGTTGCTTCCTCTTGAGGTAATTTCTCAAGTCCTCCTTGGTGCGATGTGTACTTCGAGATTCTTCTCTTCTCGACTCTCCTCGCCCGACCTCCCTTGACGGCCAGTGAGAGTGTTTTTCACTTCTGGCGTGCTGGGGGGCTACAGGGATTATTTTTTGCCCTCCCTTCTGGGCATTGGCCGCTGGAATTGGCGTGTCCTGCAGTAGGAACGGTGGCTGCATGACGTTATTTTGCATCATGAAATTGACCATTGTTTGCAGGTCTGCCAATTTGTTCGCTATGGTGTTTACCTCATCGTCCCTCCGTAGGCATCTTTCTTTCCACACCTGGAGGTCGTCCTCGTTGTAGTATCCGCTTTGGTCTGTTTTATTTGGTATGTCGCCTTCCTAGCCGACGTCCTTTCCTCCGTGATTCTGGTCACGAGTTTTTTCGTTGCAATTGTCTTCTTCGACGTCAAGGTTAACAGGTCTTCCACTCCCAGTAGGAGTGTTATCCCCAATCTTCTCTTTCTGTCCGTTGTTGGCCATCTATTCTCCTTTCTTTCCCACAGACGGCGTCAAATTGTGTGAGTAAATTTCTTACCACACTGCCAACTCAGTATTCAACTAGAGAGCACTGGCAGAATAGGATAAGCCCGAACGACCTACAACAGAAAGAAGAGATTCCGGTGGTGGTTTGTCCACCTGGGGGCACTCCGATGATTAAGTCAGTAATCAAATATCTCTCAAAGATAATCAATAGTGCTTACTCACTGTTCTGAATATAAATTGCGTACCTTAGACCCATTGGAGGTGTCTCTCTTTTATAGTCAACTCAATCCTAGTCCCAATAGAAGCTTAGCTTCAATGGACTTCTGCTCAGTGCTCATCTTGGACTCTTCAATAGATAAAGATAAACTCCCTAAGAGCTTTATCCTTATCTAGGCTGAAGTCCTTCCTCATTCTAGGACTTTTGTCCCTTATTCGCTTATCCCGGAGTTCGATATCTTCGAAGATAACCTCGGCCTAGCAGACATCACCTCGGCATTACAACCAGGACACGTGGCACCTCAACTGACACGTTGGCGTCACTTTGGCCACGTGTTGGTACTCAGAAAATATATCCCCACAAAATCTTATCAACACGTTACAATGTAAGATAAAATTTTGGAAATTTCCTGACAGATTGAATGTTATGGACACATTTTATTTTTAAATAAAATTTAAAATATTTTTTTTTTGAGTATGTCGAAAAACTGGGCTAAAACTATAGAAATTTTGATGGGGGTTCATAATTCTTATGAATTTTCCACCTCATTCAAAAAGGAAAATTATATAGAAATCATGGTTACCAAAATTGCGATCCGAGCTATCCTAGATTGTTAAAATAATCCAAATTGTTGTAGGATCAATATTATAGTAGAATCGTATAGAATCGTATAGGATCGCAGTATGATCATAAGTAGGATCACTAGACTTATGTTTTTTCACCTTATTTTTAATATTGATCATCTTAATTTTTATTTTTATCTTATTTTTAATAGAAAATAGAATCTTACGGTTCTATTCGATCCAAGAAACCCTCATACTGATCCTACATAAGATCTCGATTTTAACAACTGCAATAGAAACTTATTTTCAAAATTCAAATTAAGCTGAATTCTTTAATTATCGTAGGTTCGTCCCATCCCACACTTTCTAGGCAATCAAATTGGAAATCAAGGGCTCAGTCACATAATAACATAGTACGAACTAGGAAGGCAGCCCCAACCACTACTAGGCTATGTATAAGGCCACTATGGTTAATTATAGTTAGGCACCCGAGTCTCCCTTGATGCCAACTACAGTATGTAGAGTGGAGTGCCCTCTATTAGCAAAAATTTAATAAAAGAATTAAATAAAAAAGAAAAAGAGAATGATGCTTTTGTCAACTATATATTTTAGTTAAAAAGTTATTATTAGTTATCACATCATTATTTCTATTTTTTTGTATATTTTTTTTATAAAAACACAAAAAGTTATTTAAATAATCTGTTCTCAAACGAGGGCTGGCAAATACCAAAAATTCCAATAAAAAGCAAAGGTAAAATGGATAACTACTAATTACATTTTTTTTTTGGCTCTCCAAATCTCTCCAATATTTTGTTTTGGTGATATTTAAAAAGTTGGTTTTAAGAGAAAATATTTCCATTCAGGTGATTTGGGAGGAGAAATCCAATTTCATTCATTTTTCTAAATAAAAATTTATTTGAAAAAATTATGCTACACGATGTGTCAATTTGGTCCCTGCAGTTTTAATTTGTTCAATTTTGCCTCTTAATTTAACAGATTTTAGTCCAATAAATAACGATTGTTAAGTTAATTTAACGGAAAGTCAAACAATGTGTCAATTTGGTCCCTGTATTTTCTACAATGTGTCAATTTAGTCCCTGTCAAAATCGAGAAAATTGAAACTACAGGGACTAAATTGACACATCGTGTAAAGTACAGAGACCAAATTGACACATTGTTTGACATTCCGTTAAATTAACTTAACAACCGTTATTTATTAGATTAAAATGACACAATCCATTAAATTAAGGGGCAAAATTGAGTAAATTAAAACTACAGAGACTAAATTGACACATCGTGTAAACTACCGTGGCTATTTACATAATTTACCCAATTTAATTTTTTCCAAATCATCGAATCCAAACAGGTGCAGAAGGTTTGCCTGTAGCAGAATGTCAATGGAGGAATGTGATTGTTCACAAAAGGATAGCATTTTCAGAATTTGGATCCTCGGCCGCCCTTTTGGGCGGCCCTTCCCAGCAGCCCCCCCAAAACGACGTCGTTTTGGGGGTTATCCAGGAAAAAAAAAAAAAAAAAAAAAAAAAAAAAATTCAAAAAACCCCCAAAACGACGTCGTTTTGGGGGGCTGTTGCCTCGGCCGCCGGAAAGGGCGGCCGAGAATCCGGACTCGCATTTTCAAGCTCAACCATTTTACGTGAGACATAGTCCAAGCTCTCTCCTTCACTTGCAGAGATATAAAAACACTCCATGCAGAGCCACAAAAATAATTCGAAGCCGGTAGAGAAAAGAGATTTTTACAGACTGTTCACTGTGAGCAATTTATTTTTACAATCACATAATTTGCATGCTCCTATTCAACGTGGAGGAAGACAAAAGAACAGCGAAATTTCTGTAAATAGTAAATACCTTTCTCGAACGACCAAAAAAAAGTAAAGGAAGAGAAATAAAATGGCAAGCAAACCCATGAGACTGTATTTTTCGTACATGACAAAGAAGGATCACAAATCGCAATGCATTCGTAAAAATATCTACAAAAAATGGGTTTTTATATTGCTGCCTTTGCTGTTTCTTGTAGAATTGATGTTGCTAGCTACTATTATTGCGTAGATAAATATTTCACAATAAGACCTTCCACAGAACTGATCACAGAAAATATCAGTAGAGCAACGTGAGTGGAGCAGTCTTTTTAGCAACGGGTTTTTGATTCTGTGGCTGGTTCTGGGCCTACATATTTATTGAACATTGCCCATGAACGAAGTAATAGCGGCTACTAAAGCTGCTGTAAAATTGGGGTCTGTTGTGATGGCACTCATTATGTCCTGAGAGCTCTGAACACCAGAAAATTTGGATTGGTTGTACAGAGCTTGGCTAAGAATCTGAGGCCCAGAAGAGAAATTTTGAGGAATGTTTGGAAAAGGGATGTGGAATTGACCTTGTGGTCTGTGAAACTGAGAGGGGTTGGGACTGTTGGTGAGGTCCAATGTGATAGTAGGGAATGGAGCCGAGGCCGATATGGTTGCCATGTTTGGTGGGCAAGAAAGTAAAGTTCGAGAGTTGAGTAGACCATCAGAGCTAGGCATTGAACCTGAGAGGAACATTGTTGCTGCTGCTGAGGTTGTTGATGCCATTGTCATGGCTGCTGGAGGGAGAGGATGGTTGTGATTGCCTTCGTAAGTGGTTGTGAGGATGGTTTGGTCTTCTGCACATCTTTGCACCTGTTAGATACCCTTTCTCCAATTAGTGAAAATTAAAATATGATCTAAATGAAAATTTATTATTGAAAAGTGAATGGTGGTTTTTTTTTTTTTTTTTTAATTTGAAAATTTGTTTATATTTATTGAAATTTAAGTGTTAAATTTAATCAAATTATTTAATATGTAAGGAAGCTAGAATTTGAAATTTTTTAGGTGCCGGTAATGGGTTGATAGTTGTGGGAGCAGTGCCGGTAGTGCTTGTATTGTGAAGGTAGTGGTGCAATAGTGGCAATTGCCCGCAGTAAAGGAAGTTGTGTTGGTGTTGATTTGGTGGGACAGTTGTGGTTATAGTTGAGGTGGTGGTGGTGGTGGTGGTGGTGGTGGTGGTGGTGGTGGTGGTGGTGGTGGTGGTGGTGGAGTGACAGTGATAGTGGTAATGATGGTGGCAATAATGGTGGTGGTAGTAGTGTGTAAATGACAATAAATTTCAGCAGCAACATAATTATTAAAGATTTAACAATCAAAATTAAGTAAAAAATATGTGACTCAAAATTTGAACATATTTTTAAAAAGGTATTTAAATTTTTAACTGATAGGAATTCATCAAATAGATTTAATTTATTTTCACCGAATACATTTAATTTAAATGATAAATCACAGTAAAAATAAGCATGCAAAAGATGGACACACTTGTTTGCGAACTGGGCAACCGACTGCCATGGTGCAACGATAGTAGGCTCTGGGGCACGGGTTTCCTTTTGCCATCTTCTGCCCATATTTTCTCCATTGACATCCATCAGATATCTGTACAATTAATTAATATGGATTAACACTAATCATTTCAAAATTTATTTTTCTTATTCGAATTAAAGTTTTTTGTTTTTGTTTTTAACATCGAATTAAAGTTGATTTAATCAGAGTAGTTGATCCAAAAATAAATAAATAAAAAATTAATCACTTGGATGAAGCTTACCATGGCTGCCTCTGATCGTGCACGAACCGAGACACGGACTCTCCTCATGGCCGCCTCTCTCGTCTGCTCTGCAACGTCAGGGCTCTTTCCCCTCCCAAACCTTTGCTCATCTCTACGATCACTCGTAGTCGGATCAAACGCTGCTATCTCATCACCACTATTCTTCTGCAGATCGTTCATCACTGACACGTTCGTTTGAGGCGATCCAGAACAATCCTGAGTTCTTTCTTCAGATAAACTCTGCGAAGGATCGTCTCTTTCGACTATGGCTGCTTGACCGAGATCCATGAATTGTCTAGCAACCACCCTTTTCTCTGTTACATCGATCATCTGAACACAAAGCAATCAATTGTTGTGGAAATTAAAATATGTTTGAATGTAGTTATTGTGGGTTAATTAAACAAAAAATTACCTGTTTTTCTTCGACTGTCGTGGTTTTTCGGATCTGTTGTCGATGCTCCATCAGCGCTGCAACATGCATCTGCAAGGCGTAGTAGTTGTTGTTCATTTGATTCAGCGCGCTTTTCAAGCGTTGATTTTCTGTGCTCATCCTGTCCATCTCGGCCTGCAGGACTGCTAACTGCACCAAATAAGAAAGATTGTTATGAAGATGGAGGCGACGACAAAGTAAAAAGTAATTAATCTTATAATTAAGAGATTAAAATTCAGGTGGATATTATTGAGACAAATTGTCATACCTTATTGGTGCTTATCTTTTCCTTGATGTTAGGTGATGTTTCATCAACAACCACCGATTTGTCACTTTCCGCGTTAGCGGTGAGAAGATTTAAACCAGTCTAAAATCAACAAAACTCATCAGAAAAGAGAGATTCTAGAAAAACATGTGATGATTCACCTACTCCAGAAAATAAATAAAAAAACAAAAAAACCTTACATCGAGTTCTGTGAACCCTCGTGAGGACTCGCCATCATTAGCAGTACTCTCTTTCTTGACATCAACCCTTAGAGGTTTCTTGCAAGAGTTGTTGTGATCGGCGAAGAAATCCATAATTCGCTTCTCACCTGAGATTCCCGGAGAATAAACACGACGATCATCTCTCTTGTCGATGATCCGATCACATGCCGTGTCCATGGTTTCTTGGTTGAATGAAAGTTGGGATGCTTTGAGTTTACAAATGAATCAATAGCTTGATAGGATGATCAGGTTGAATGGAGGAGATCAGTCTCTCACTCCCTCTCCTTTCTTGACCATAATAATAAATGACCAAGTTAAGAGATGTTGGGATGAGAGAGAGAGAGAGGGAGAGAGAGAAAGAGATTGTGTGAAGTAGTAAAGTCTTTGAATTAATAGTCTTTTAACAAGTGTAATGGGCTCGACATTAACAAGAGGTAGTAGGACTAAGACTAATGACCAAATGGAAAAGGAGTCATCATATGAAAATGAAATGAAAAAGGTCTTTTTGGTAATCGTTACGTTTTTAGTTTATATTTATAAAAATTTATAAATTAATTTTTATTTAATTTTTATTTATTTTTAGAAAAACATAAATTACAAACGCGTTTGGTAGTCAACAAAATGTTAAAAAAATTTAAAAATATAAAAAATAGTGAGAAATGACAAGTGGCAGCGGTGGAAGACGATGGTGAAAAGTGGTGACGGTGGGTGGTGGTGGTGGTGGGTGAGTGGGTGACGGTGGCGGGTGGTAGGTGGTAGAGAGTAGGTGGCGGTGGTGATGGCGGGTGGTGGTGGGTGGGTGGTAGTGGCGAGTAGATGGCGGGTGGTGGTGGCGGGTGGTAGAGAGTGGGTGGTGGTGGTGGTGGCGGCGAGTAGTGGGTGGTGGCAGGTGCAGATGGTGGGTGGGTGGGTGGGTGACGGTGACGGGTGGCGGGTGGTGGCGGGTGGTGGTGGCAAGTGGGTGGCGGATGGCGGGTGGTGGTGGTGGTGGCGGGTGGGTGGTAGGTGGCTGGTGGCTGGTGATGGTAGGTGGCTGGTGGTGGCGGGTAGTGGATGGTGATGGTAGGTGGGTGGTGAGTGGTGGTGACGGGCGGTGGATGGTAGTGGCAGGTGGCGGGTGGATGGCAGGTGGGTGGTGGGTGATGGTGGTGGTGGTGGTGGCGAGGGGTGGGTGGTGGTAGCGAGTGGGTAGCAGGTGGATGGCGAGTGGTGGTGGCAGGTGGGTGGTAAGTGGTGGTGGCAGGTGGTGGTGGGGGGTGGGTGGTGGCGGCAGAAGACGATAGTGGAAAATGATGGTGGGTGGTAACTAGTGTTGGGTGGTAAAAAAAAAAAAACTCAAAACTCAAAACGGAAATACATTTTTTTGAGTTTATATTTTTTGGCCAAATTTATATACTGAGACCACTGATTTATAAATCAAAAATTTACCAAACAAGTTTTTATTGAATTTTTAAAATTTTTGTAAATATAAACAGAAAACTGAAAACGTAAATGTTATCAAACGGACCAAAATGTTAGAGAATTTAAAAGTTTTACTAATTTTTTTATAGAGATGTGAGATCTATACTATGTGGGAAATATGTGGGTTTCATACTCATATGAAATATTTGATAAAAAATTTACCTCATGTGGGTCTTATATCTATAAGAGATATTTGATAAAAAAATTTAGTAAAATTTTTAAGATCTCTAGCATTACTCAAAAAAAAATTAGAGATACTTGGATGTAATGTACGAAAGGATCTTTTTCTTTGATTTATTTTTACGGTTAGATACGAAAGAATAGTCGTCAAAATGCATTTATTAATATAAGTTTTACCATCTTTCAATCATGTTTATTTATTTTTTTCTCAAGAATAATTATAAATATAAAAAATATTACATTAACCGGAACAAGTAAAATATACCAACAATTAGAAAGCCCAACAAATTGGAGGAAAAATAATTATATACAACTCCCATATTCATGAAGAAATAAACACAACAAACAGTATCAAACTCCTTTCTATAGGAGTGAAAACTCATAACCTCACACCACAAAATGATGTTACACAATCATTTAGAAAAAATGTCTTAATTTTGATTATGTTTATTTAGAAAGATTGGATTAGATGCAATTAAAATTTAATCTTAAAATATTATTATTTTTTAATTGTGTGTATACAAGATGAATGACATAATGTTATGAATTTTATAATTTAGTTAATTAGTCTGAACATTTCTTTAAATTCTCATTTTGTATATCACATGGCTCTTGGAATTCAACATTCCCTCATATGAAAATATCATGTATGAGTTGAAAATTAATTTTCTTAATCAAATATAAAATTATGTATTTTGTTAGATTATTAATTAAACCTCCAAAATGTCTCCCAAACAAATATTGGTGAGTAATTTTTCTATATATAATATTAATCTAAAGAAATTATTATAACAAGAATATATATTAAATACTTAAATTTAATAAAATGTGAATTAGATTGGAAACAAATTTGAATCAAACATTTTAAATTATGAAATTTTTTCGAAATTATTTTTTAAAATAAATAGGCATTATATTGTTAGAGATAAATGGTTTGGACCGTTTTGGTTAGGGGTAATGTGAGGTAAGGTGGTGCGTCAAGTGGACAGGTGTCAGTGTTTTGATGGGAGGGAGAAGGAGTGAGAGAGGGGATTTGTTAGAGAGAGAGAGAGTCCAGTGTATGTCATAAGTAGGTTTGACTCGTTCCACAAATCCACCTCCCCGATTGGCCCGGCGCATTCCACGTGAGAAGGGAAATGAGTGAAGGTCAACGAAATAGTCGGCCACAGTTCTTTCTCGACTACTTGCGGGGTCCCACGCAGGAAGTTTTGACCGTCAAATGTAGGGCGCCACGTTTTAGATCATGCGGGCATCACGTTACACTTAAACAATGTCATACCTAAAACCATACGCTTTTACTCTTAAATGATTAATGTAATTTATAATTTTTTTATTAACAAAAAAACGTTATTTACAATTTTAAATATGTAAATCATATTTAAATAAATTTAATTTATATATTTAAAATTTTAAATACTTTTATAAGATTTTTTTCTTCTATATGTATAACATTATTTATTGAACAAATAACATAAACTGTGAGTTTTTCAATTTATTTTTTTTCTCAAATGTTTTCTCAAAAACTTTTGGAGGGTTGGGCTAAAATAACTCAGTAAAAAATAAAATAGACTATAATAGTTAATAAAACAAAATGTCACATCTAATTCAGAATCATTTTATTTTTTTCTCACAATCATCAATCAACTAAAACAAACAAACAAACTTTCCAAACACAACTTTTTTAGTCAAGCTAAAATAGTTAAATAGTTAACTAAAATAGTCAACTTCCCAAACAAGAACAATAACACTTCATTTTTTTCATATTTTTTTCTTGCCTAATGGTTACTATAAGGATTAAATTAAAAATTACTATAGGGTTCGTTTGGGATGTGAGTTGACTTTTTGGCTATTTTAACTTAGAGCTAAAAGTCTCGTTTTAGTCTTGTTTGAGATATGTTTTTGGCTTTTTTGACTTTGTGAGAGAGAAAATAAAATAATTATAGTTTGGATGTAATGTTTTGTCTTATCAAATCAAAAATCTATTTTGTCATTTTGTGCTAAAATAGCCAAAATAACTAAAAAGTCTGGCATGCCAAACGAAGATTATCCACTACACGATTTTCTCTTTCAAACTCTCACTCATGATTTCCTGAATATAATTGAAAGACATTTGATATTAGTAGGCAACAGTTCTGTAATATCATGATGTGGTCTGCAAAATCAATTTAAACTATATAAGAATTAGAATAATACGTGATTTCATATGTATTTATAGCCTGACCAACAAGGGAACAAATACACTTTGTATATGTCTCCGATACAGATGAAATTTCCACAGAAGTTGTAATGTGTGTTTTGATTTTAGTAATTCACATGTCGTTGCTTTTCAACAAAGTGACAATAATAATGTCTCCCCTTCCATGCTGTGATGCATCCCAATTAATTACCAAAAATGCTTTATATGCTTGAGACCCAGCCAAATCTCCCTATCCTTGTATCACAAAAATCCTCACTAGTCACAACAATAACTGGATCATTAAAAATTTTGAACAAAATAATCTCAAGATAAGATTCAATAATTTTAAGCGTTTAGAGATAAAGATAAAGAGATTTGGAGATAAAAAATCTCTTTACCTTGACACTCTCATTTGGAAACATACTATTTTAGAGAATGATATAACAACTTATAGTAACTTTTTAATTTTTTTAGTTAAAACTGAAGATTACCAAACGAGGAAGGAGTGGAAAATTTAGGTTAGTTTGTATGAAAGAGTTTTTTTTATGTATATTTTCCCAAACCATTACCCACGTTTTAGTATTAAAAATTACGAAAATGACTGGTAGTTCGAAAAAAGTGGCCCGATTTTGGCTCGAATTCAAATTCGAAGACAGAGACAGAGGAGAAAGAGGGAGAGAAGAGAGGAAGAAGAGAGGAGAAGAGAAAGAGGAGAGAGGGAGAAAGAGAGAGGAAGAGAGGAGATCGTCGCAGCACCACCGCCGTCGCCTCACCGCCGCCAATCGTCTCGCCGCCGCCAATCGTCTCAGCACCACCGCCGACGCCTCCGGCCCCGCCGACGCCTCCTCCTCCCCTTGTGATTATGCCCCTTCAGTCCTCCTCCTTCCTCCTCGTCTCCTTCTCTTCTTCTCCACCCTTCTTCTTCTTCTTCCTTTTGCAACAAAAACACAGGAAAAAAAAAAAAAAAAAAAAAAAAGACACCAAAACGATGTCGTTTTGGTGTCGAGCCAAATTCGAGCCAAACTCTTTCGAGTTACGTAGCGAGGTTGTAAAAATTATGTGTGACACATTTTATTTTATTGTTCAAGTGAGGTAGGATTTGATAATTTCTTTTTTAATAGTCACTATCTCCTTTTTTGGTTGTTTTAGAATCTGAAATACGGGTGTCATTACTAAAAAAAAGTTAAGGTTGCGTTTGGTAGAGTTTTATAATTATAATTTGAGAGTATGAGTTGTATTTTGAGTTTGTGAGTTGTGAAATTATGATTTGAGTATAGAAAATTTGTTTGGTTATGATTTTTGAATAGTGTGTTGAATTGAGTTTTGAATTGTATGTGGAATTGAGTTTTGAAAGTTTGATGTGACATGTAAACTAAGAAAATTTGTTTGGTAATGAGTTTTTAAAACTTGATTCAGCCTATAATTGATAATCAAACACACAACTCATAACTCGATATTCGTATTTTTGATCAACAGTTATAACTAAACAATTTTTAAAATACTCAAATAAAAAAATGATTTTTTTTTTCAATTAATTGTTTTTAAGTAATTTTTTTGAATAATTTTTTTTTAAATAATTTTTTTTTCAAATAACTTCTATGTCAATTATTTTATGTCAATTAATTTTTCTGTTAATTTATTTTTTTAGGCCTGTATAAACATTAAAAATATTAAAAATATTTTAAAATTATTTAGAAAATTAAAATATTAAAAATATTCCGAAAATTAAAATATTAAGAATATTAAAAATATTCTGAAAATCAAAATATTTACAATTAAAACATTAAAATATTTTTATGAAAATTAAAATATTAAAAATATTCCTATAAAATAAAAAAATATTTAAAATAAAAATTAAGTTGTTTTTGAGTTTTAAAAAGAGTTTTGAGTTGTGTGTTTGGTTATGAGTTTTGAAAAGTAATGATTATAATTTGAAATAAGTTTTGAGAAATGGGTGTAGAATTATAATTTGAAATCTGCAATCAAATATCACACTCAAATCAGTGGTGGAACTATATTTTGAAATCTAAACCAAACAGAGCCTAAGTTTTTATTATTCATAACGTTTTGTGGGTTTTTTTAATCTTTTAGTTGTTGGAGAGAAATTATCATATTATTCTTATTATGTTGTGGAGTCCTGGTTAGCATAACTAAAGTTACATTTTTTTAATCTTTTGAAACGGTGACATTTTTCAAAATATTGATAAAAAAAAAATCGTATTTACACAATCCTACAAAAATTTTAATATAAAAAAATAAAAAATAAAAAAAAGACTTTTTTTCTCCATATAGAAATTACATATTTAACTAAATGAAATAGATTTTTTATTTTTTATTTTTAACAAAAAAAAAATTACAAATTACAATACGAAACCTAAGTTGTTCAATATATAAAATATAATATAGATGTGATTTGTAACCAAAGAGAGTGGATAACATCAAACATCATCATACATAAGAAGATAAAAAACTAGAAAAGGGTAGTAGCTTCGATTCACTCACGGTGCCATCATATTATGGTCACGATATTTTCCAACTTTTTATTTTTATTTTTTTCCAATTAATAAATCACGGAAAAAGTATATATAAACACAAACTATTATCATGTTGTCTCCGTGAAGTTAAGGCCATGCGAGCCAAGACAAGACTAAAGCCTAGTTGAATTTTTATCCAAACTTCAGGATAAACAACATACATCTCAACATGATAATATTTGTTTCTTAAAAAGAAAACGTACAAAAAAAAAAAAAAAAAATTTATAGAATATATGAGTATGTTTGGTTAAACTTTTCTCTAGTTTAAATTGATAATCAGAAAACAGAAATTATATTATTTTTATTTTACAAACTATAAACAAAAATCGCACAAATAAAATTCTCACTTTTTAATAAATATTTGTCTTACTTTTCATTAAATCGTAATTTCTCTTAAAAAAAACTTCAGATTCAAACGTTTTGGTAACCATGTCATAAATGGAAAAAAAGGTTGTGGGTATATATATATATCGATCAATTGATAAAAAAATATCTTGGATTGGAATGGTCCAAAAAGTGGAAAATGTGTGCATGGGCCATCAGACCATGATCATTTTGCCATTATGCTTAGTTCTATATATATATATATATATATATGTTGAGGTAGTCACAGGACTAAAAGTCAGACTTTTAAAATGTGGAACAATTTCACAGTCCATCACATGGTCAATTCTGTTTAACGTCTGTGTTTAATCAATAATAGTACATATCTAAAAAATAAATTTATGAACCACATTTATTATAGAATCATCCACATTACATAAATTTTAAATTTACATTTTGATAACTTATTTTTAGAATAAAGAATATAAACAGATAGCAATTTTTTTTAAAAAAAAAAAACTTCAAATAAAAATTTAAGCCCTTGCATTTTTTTTATTTATTTAGGTCCACTATTTTACTTGCTTGGGCTATATCTTAAAAAGGCCAAAAAAGAAAAAAAAAAAAAAGGTGGGGGAGGGTTTCGAGCCTACTTTGTTAGGTAACAATTTGATAACTTGAATAGTTTTTAACTTTTCAATTATGAAGTGACTAAGTTGCGTTTGAATATTTTTTACGATATCCACTTTTTCCATTTTTTATATGTAAAAATGGTATTAGAAGTTAGAACTAAAGCATAATAATAGGATTGATTAACCACAGCCACACGGAAGTGTGCATGGGTTTTGTCATCAATAGGAAAAAATAAGTGGGGGAATGCTAAAAAAGTCACCTATCCTGACGCAGGCATGCAAACCAATTTTGCTTACTTTTTCAGTCATTTATAATTGGAATGCATGCATGCCAGCATGAGAACAATTAACACTATATATGTTCCCATTAAGTTCCAATGTAATAGTACTGGTGATGATATATACATTCAGTAATGTTAGGCATATTAAATGTTTTATTAAATATCTTATATGAGTGTGAGACTCACATATCTCATATAGGTCTGGGATCAATATCATATGGGTCTTACACCGTGTGAGATATTTAATAGAATATTTGGTAAAACATTTAAGATCCCTAACATTTTTTTAAAAATATTTAAAATTTGAATACATATAAATGAAACTATCAAAATAGAGATCGTGGTTGGCTGAGAGTAAAGTGAGAGTTTTTAATTTGTACTTTTAGATTTTTTATTGAATTTTTTAATATTTTAATTATTATTTTTTAGTTTCACTTAATTTATATTCACTTTAAAAAGTATTAAAAAAATTATGAAAAACTTTTAAAAAATTCACAAAACAAAAAATAATTATGTGTATTTTTATAATTTTTGTATTTATTAAACATTTTAAAGACTTTTCCCACAATTTTTTTTTTACTTTTATAAGTATCTAGATTAGATGCATCTAAAATAAAATAAAATGACTAATATATATATATATATATTCAATAAAGACAATAAATAAATAAATAAATAGACTCATTTCAAAATCAAACAGATAAAATATTACTGTGAGTTTTTGAATTATATATAAACTTGCTACATTTTCAAACTTGTCTCATTTCCATTTTCCTATCCGTGAGAAAATATGGCAAGTTCAAACAGACAACATTTCTCAGGACAACTAAGTAATATATATATATATATATAAATATAATTAGAGAGAAGAAAAGCTAATAAGCTATGTACCTTGAATTGAAAAAGTATCCTAAAAGTTATTGTGAAAGTGTAATGCATGATGTAGAGTTAATTAGGTGTGAAATAGATTACAATCAAATACATCAAAATATACCAACTCTGCACATCTTATTTCAAAGAAAATTTTAGGACAATTTTCACTTTATCCCTATGGTTTGCGCTAGATGCGGTATATCCTCTTGACATTTAGAAATCACCATATACCTCTCTTGTAGTTTATGGACTAAAACACACATTAACTTCTATTAACACAAGTTGTAAATTGACAATTATACCATCATCTTCATCTTCTTCTTCTCTCTCTCCATTTCAGGAGAACCCAGCTCTCTCTCTCTCTCTCTATCTTCATCTTCTTCTTCTCTCTCTCCATTTCAAACTTTATATATGTACATACATATACATATCAAACCCAAAACAAAAATTCAAAAATCATGGATTTTGCTCTTTTATTGTACTCCAATTCATAAACTCCATGGTTTTTGATTTATGTTTTGGATAATGATGTTGATGAATCCAAAATAATCTTATATTCCAAAAATATACAACACGCATATATATATGTACAGCTATGTATATGTGTGTGTCAAAATCGTGCATCTATATATATATATATATATGTTCACTGTGCATCTATATATATATATATATATGTGTGTGTGTCAATCTTTACGAGATGATTTGATATATATATCTTTGATTGGAAAAGATTAAAACAAAAGAGAGAGAGAGAAAGAAAAGATGTTGATTTTATCTTAATGGAGTACAAGCTGAAGATTGAAAACTTATCAAATTAATCATCAATCGAAAACTTAAAATTTCAGAAGACAAATAAACATTATCAACATAAAATCTTGGAATTTACAGTAAGGTTAGTGTCCTTTCAGACTGAACGATACTCATTTATAAAATTTGAGTCATCATTTCACAATATGTCAAAGAATTGCTCTGTTGTACTTGGGAAAACATCCTGAGAAGAATTATTATAGATAATATTAACGTGAAACATAAAGAAATTAAATACTCATGGACAGTGCCAAACAATTATACATACATTGTGTATACCAACTAAGGCTTCTTCTTTTTTTTGATCGGCAAAAAAAAGAAACTATGTTGATGAGATAAACAAGTACAAAGTATAAGACAAATTACATCAATAAAGGAAAGGGGAGTGCAAAAGCATCGCAGTGAGCTAAATGATCCCAACTAGGTTGGCACCATCGAGCACACCCTAAATGATCCCAACTAAGGCTTCTTCTTTGACAAAGGGAATGGCATTTTTTATAAATTTGAAGTTGTGTAAGGGATATTTTCGTCTTCAAAATGAATCTACTCTCCACATAGGGGAGTGGTTCTCACATTTCGTTATATTGGAGAGAAAAGCTAACAATACACTTTAGTCCATAAACTAAGGGGGGTTATGTGGTGATTTCCGAATGTCAGAGGATAAATTGCACCCGATCCAAACTACAGGGGTAAAGTGAAGTTTTTCCAAAATTTTAATGGTACTTTGTTATTAGCAACATAATATTAATGAAAGTATGTAGAAACTCCATTACACCAGTAAAATTCCATCACAAGCTATAATGCAAGGTGTTAACCTGAGTAGTAAGTATATTGGTTAACATATTTGAAATGATTGTGTACATTTATTATAAAATATATGTTATCCAGAATTTATGATTATTTTAAATTATATTAACCAATGGAACAATAGATAAACAAGTACTGAAAAAGATGACACAATTTAAAAAAAATAAATAAATAATTTTTTTTGAATTAATGATTATCGGATTTGGAGGATAAATTAATATAAAATTTGTCAAGTAGATGAAGGAAGACGGTGTTGAATAGTTAAGAAGTTAAACACAATTACTAGTCTACTATGAACCACATTTTTCATATCCCAAATAGATGAAGTCAAACACAATTTAATCAATTTTCACAACCTTTGACATTTCTATTTTGAATCAATTAGTACCGGGGTGAATAACGGATATTTCGATCGGTCCAAACCGACTGAATCGAATTGATCCGTTGTATTTTGGATAAATGCGTGATGACGAACGGACAATTGCAAATTAATTTTTTCTAATCCGCATAGTTTTGGACCGCTGGTGGATTTAAGGTACCTTTGGCCGCAACCAAATCGCCAAATCACGAGCACCCCTAGTAATTTGTAATAATTTATATTTTTAATTTGTTTAGATATTCTGTTTGTATTTTTAATTGAAAAAGAATTTAGATATTCTGTTGTATTTTCAATTTGTTTTCAATTTGGAAATCTTTTTATCAAATGACAAGTGTTGATATTTACTATTTTTTGTATGAAAAATATAAGGTCTAATTTTGTCATTTAAAAAAAAAATCAAATTAAATAATTTTTGAATAAAAAAAAAGTAATGAAATTATTTTGATAACACATGACTTTCTTAATTGTAATTATTATTGGTACTTGAAAATTTACTTGATAATCTTTTAGTTATGTTGAGTTGGATTGTTATCATAAAAAAAAAAAAGCTGACAAGTTATCACTACAAGAAATTACATTTTTGGCGACTAAAATTTTAGTCGCCAAAAGTTAGATTTTTAGTCACCAAAATGTTTTCCCGACTAAATAGTTTGGTCGCCATCTTGGTCGCGAAAAGATCGTCAGGGAAGGTATTGGCGACTAAAAAATATTTAGTCGCCGAAAGTCCTAAATTGGCTACTAAATAATTAGTCGCCAAAAGGAAAGGCATTGGCGACTAATTTTCTTTAGTCGCCGAAAGTCAGTGATTGGCGACTAAAAATTTAGTCGCCCAAAGTTTTCAATAACTGTGCTTTTTTGTTTTAGCGACTAAAATCTTTAGTCACTAAAAACATGACTCCTTTTGAGCTACCAATTTTTTGGTCGCTAAAATCATGGTACTCCTTTTCGACTACTAATTTTTTAGTTGCAAAAAACTTTTTTTTTTTTTTTTTTTGGCTACTAACTATTTAGTAGCCAATAAGTTCTCTTTTTATTTTTTGGCTACTAAATGTTTAGTCGTCAAAAGCTATTTATTAATTTTTTTAAAATGCATAAATTGAATATTTTTAATTAATTTGTAAATTATATGCAGTCCATTATCAATGCAACCTATTACCTGTAAATAAACAGAATAATACATCTATCAATTATCATCTAAATCCATTATAAATAATATTACTCATTTCATTATCATATAAATCTACATCAACACCAACCAAGTATAATCTATCTAAATTAAATATTACATACAAAAACAATGGATTTCCAAAACAAAGAATTGTACAAAAATAAATGTTTTCCATATACAGAACAAACGCTCTTCGTACACAAAAATAAATATCCACAAGAGCCCACGCAAAAGCAATCTGTTAAAAAAAAAAAAAAAAAAAACCATTAGCACTTATTCAATAAAATTGACATTTCAAATTATAACAATTATAAATTTAATAATTCTGATATATTATACTTTGCAAATTATTGTGATCAAATAGACAACATGTTATTGTAAATGAAGTGCATGGTATGGTTCACCTAAATCAATGGCCTGCAAAAAATACCATTAGAATTTGAAAGGGAAGTGAAAGGCAAATGATTCATAGTGCTTTGTCAAGAAACTCAAGATCACCCAAACCAGCAAAAACTCAGGGTCACCTAACCTCCAGTTCCTTCAGTGCTTTGTCAAGAAAAACTGCAATAGCAAACAAACAACATGATTAGGCTTTCTCGAAAGGATACTGAAGTATTCATTTACAAGTATCAATGTATACAAGTCCACATCTCTTAAAAAAAATTTGTCTCATAAACCACCAAATTAGAATGAGGTTCCAAAGTGGAAACTTAATATGAAAGAAGAAATTGAACATTTAGATTGGATGCTACTGAAATGCTACCAAACAGTTGTTTATGATCCAAACACAAATTGCTAACAAATCATTTGTATGAAATTGCTAACAAATCATTTGTCACCCTGGCATCAGCAACTCACTCATATAAATACCAGAATAGTGGTGATTAATATCCAAAATTACTCCAACAAACATGGGAGGCCCAACTCCAATATTATTTCTTTCTTATAGGTGAAACAGAAATACACATTTTTTTATTTTCCATGAATCAACCAAAAATTTGGAAGTTTACACCTAAACCAAAATCCACATTTCTTTGTCACTGGTCAAATTTGTTGAAACTTAAGAATGTCAAGAACTTCATAATGAATTTACATGAAGATGAGATGTAAAAATTGGTTACAATTTTCATCCAAAATTAAAATTTTCATGCTCATATATGACATAAGAAATAAGTGATGCTGTATTTTATCAAAACTGTTATTCAATATACTGTCACGACCCAAACCCGGCCCTATGGGTTTAGCACCGTAACCGGTCAGTAATCCGAGATTACCGAAGGCCTGCAGAACAGTAGAATAGTAAAACAGAGTACAGGGCTTGGCGGAAGCCAATACAGTAAATGAATAGTGTCCATGAAGCTGTGTCAGTCTGTATGCCAAAAAGATTTTTCATGCATTCACATATATAAACAGTACAGTCTATACAAAATTTACAGTCACACAGTACAGGGACCTAATCCCTCGATAACAGTACGGTTAGCAGTTAACAGTCTATACAGTAATCCAAACAGTATGGAGACAGACGGGGGAAAAACAAGACACCCCCAAAGCCATAACATGGCAACTCGGAACCTCTCAGTGAGGCACAAAGGCTGGCTTGACAAAACTGGAGTCTAACCCACGCTCCTAGCTCCGATCTGGCGGCTGAGCACCTACATATATATATATATATAAACAGTGAGCTAAAGCCCAGTGAATAACATAATGCGTAAAGGGGTTATGAATGAAATGTCCTTATAGTAAGAAAATCAGTTCATTAAACAATACTTCAATCTTTCAGTCAGAATAGTTATTCAGTCATATGTGGTACATCCATTAGCATAGCAGTAAACAGTAGGTCTTAAAGACCGAACAGTAATGATGGCCATCAATCAGTAAACAGTAGTGGTCCCACGAGGGAACCGACAGAGATCTCTGTAACAGTAAACAGTAAGTGCTAAGGATGCCACAATACAGTTCAGAAGATAGGACATACATTCATTCAGTAAACAATATCAGTTCAGTAAACAGTTCAGTTCAGTATTCAGAAGATAATCATTTGAACATATCTTTACACAATTGTTACTCACAGAGTTTGGGCTACAGTATGCTAGAGCGTGTCTCCCCAGTCGCCAGCCCTACACAGTTCACAGGTTGAACACACACTAAGCTACACAGTTGGGAAAGATAACAACTTAATCCCTAATTTGCCTCGGTGTGTTCTACATCTATATCCTCAATAAGATGCCTTAAACTAGGTCTAAGAATGCCTAGAATGGGATGAGGATGCAAAGATGTGATCAGAAAACAGTCTCAGAATTTTCAGAAAAACAGAGTCCCGCTCGAGCGCATGTTTCCCCGCTCGAGCGGACATGCAACAAAGGTACACGCTCGAGCGTAAACTTTCCCGCTCGAGCGTACTGTAAAAGTACTGGATGGATGAAATCTCCGCTCGACGCCCGCTCGAGCTTGAGACATGACTCCGCTCGAGCGCCCAATCCTCCGCTCGAGCAGACTGTAAAACAGTGCAGAGAGATGCTGGATGCTCGGATTTCACGCTCGAGCGTCACTTCCCCCCGCTCGAGCGGAAGTGCAAAATCTGGGAATTCCAGATTGCACCTCCAAGCTCAAACTCACATTCAAATACATCAAAACCAATCCTCTTGGGCCCATTTTCTGGAAAACATTTATAAACACATAGAATAACATGGTTCAAAGCTCAATTTGAGAAATCAAAGCCCAAGGGTGTTTAATTCAAACTCAATTTCAAACCATTTTTCAAGAACAAGATGAACATGCAAACATGCATGCATTCAAATCATTTTGAAGCTCCAACTTGATGCTCTAAGGAGCCAATCTTTTCAAAACATGGTGAAATCATGGACTTAAACATAATTATGAACATGCATGTAACCTTTTGCCATGAAAACAACTCAAACATCTATATTACAAACATGCATGCATGAAATGAGCTTCAAATCAACAACAATGAACCAATTCTAGACTTAAATCACTAGAGGCTCAAGAATCTTGCATGAATAAGCTTAAACACAACAAAGAGGGGTTGAATTCCTTACCTAGGTTCCTTGGATGCAAGTCTAGGGGTTCAATTTAGCAATCCACACTTCAATTAGCAAGCAACACACCAAGCAATTCAAGCCAATTCAACAAAATGAACTCAATTCTCTCCTCTAGTCTCTCTCTAGTCGGCAAGGCAAGGAAGAAGGCTGAGGTAAACGTTTTTGGCTCAAATGTAATGAACTCAAAAGTGTATAGGTAGTGGCCCACTCAAGGGCAAGGTTGTAATTAAGGCCAACTCTGTATTTTATCAATATTTAATCTAATTTAATCATACCTAATCAGTTTTCGAATAAAAACACTATAAAGTCACATTAATTACGACGATCATAAAACACCAATCGGTTTCTAATTCGGCCGCCGATAAGGCCTTCAATGAGCAGTTTAAACACAAGTCATGAACAGATCAAACATACAGTCAACAGACAAAATGCAATTCAAACGTACATACTCAGTCAATTCAGTTCCAATTTTCAGTCAGTCAGTTCCGTAGTTTATTCAGTTCGATTATCAGTCATAATCAGTCTCGGGTAACAGTAATTAGCGGTTAATCAGTCATTAGTCGGTAAGCAGCATGAGGGTTGTTACATATACCCTATGCCAAAGTTGTTAAAGCATCAATTGGTCCAACAAACTCCTGACTGACTTATCAAAATTATATCTCCAATATATATATATTGACAATAAAATTATGCTCTTCCATTTACTTCAGTGCAAAAGAGTAAGTGAACCCATGAACCCATGCTAAACATTGCCCCTGTTTTAAAACTTGCTCTTGAAAAACAAAACCATGATTTGGTACTGATCAGTGAAATTACTGGATGAGATATCATGGTATGATGATCACCAAGCCTAATAAGGTGGAAAAGGTCCATCTAGAAATAGTCGATAAGAATATCCTGGATTTATTATATAGAAACAAGCTTTCACAAATATAAAGAGTAACATGGCAAACATCAACAATATGCCCAAGGAACAGAGTGCCATATTCAATACATCTGGTTTAAGATCAAAGATTTCAAATGAAAAAAGAGAAAAAAGTTACAGAATACCTTGATTAGATATTTGTCCCCCCAGATACGATCTCATAGAACCCTAGAGAAAGAAAGAACAAAAAAGGAATATCTACAATTCCATGCCAAAAATCATCTGTAAAAAAAAAAAAAAAAAAAATTAATCATTAGTATTGACCACATAGCATTGACATATTTGAAATTATAAAAGAAAATTATATAATGCAAAATCTTTGCATTATCCTTATGGGTCTTCACAAGCAAGACTGTTACTTATATCAAGCACTCATTTTTCATGCCAAAAGGACTAATATAGCATCTGAATTAAGTTTAGGGGGTATTCAACTCTAACTCCCAACCTACGAGTTCGAATTGCGTTCCGTCAGTTCTCACAACTCCTATTTGTCATGGCGAAGCTATCCGTGCAAGCCACACGGTCGTTCGGAGGCTGTTTTGAATTTTTGCCCCCGAAACGCCCTTTTTCGACAAAGTTTAGGGCGTATTTGGCTCTAACTCCCAACCTACTGGTCCAAATTACGTTCTGTCAGTTTTCACAAGTCCTATTTATCATAGGAGAACTGTCCGTGTGAGCCACACAGTGGTTCGGGGGCTGTTATGAATTTTTGCCCCCAGAAAGTCCTTTTTTGACTAAGTTTAGGGCGTATTCAGCTCTAACTCCCAACCTACAGATCCGGATTACGTTCCGTCAGTTTTCATAAGTCCTATTTGTCATGGAAGAACTATCTGTGTGAGTCATAAGGTGGTTTGGGGGCTGTTTTGAGTTTTCGCCCCCAAAAATGCCCTTTTTCGACTAAAATTCGGCTTTAACTCCCAACCTACAGGTTCGAATTACGTTCTGTCAGTTCTTACAAGTCCTATTTGTTGTGAGGAAGCTGGTTGTGACATCCGTACGGTGGTTTGTGGGGCATTTTGCATTTTTGCCCCCTTAACGCCCTTTTTCGGTTAAGTTTAAAGCATTTTCGGCTCTAACTCCCAATCTGCACGTGCTAATTACATTCCGTCTGTTGTCACAGGTCCTATTTGTTGTGAGAAAGCTGGTTGTGACATCCATACGGTGGTTCGGGGGCTGTTTTGCATTTTCGCCCCCTTAATGTCGTTTTTCGATTAAGTTAAAGGCATTTTCGGCTCTAATTCCCAACCTACACGTGCTAATTACATTTCATCTGTTGTTACAAGTCCTATTTGTCATGGGGAAGCTGGTTGTGGTATCTATACGTTGGTTCGGGGGCTGTTTTGCATTTTTGCCTCCTTAACGCCCTTGTTTGAATAAATTTTAACAAAGAAAGCTACATAGGTTTGTCTCTAGGTATCCGATTCCTTTAATTTAACCTGATATCCAAGTACATTACAAAATATTCCTATTTCTTAACAAATTTCACTTATTTTCTACAATAGAATGGTGTGCACAATATGCCATAAAGCATTTTATTCCTATTTTTTGTATAGTTTTACGATTAACTCGAATTGGTAAGTATGTTTGTAGGTGAATGTCTAAGTGCACATATTGTTTATATATCTCATACTCATATCCTTATCCAAGTATAATGTCTGACAATGATACTCTATACATTTAGAAAAGGATAACTTACATGAACCTCTCCTAAAAGAAACTTATAAGAGTATAACTAAGAAAATAAAACTATTAACTATAAGGCATGGCCTCTGAAACTAAGATCATAATTGAAAGTGAGTTTATGAACACTTGCCTGATGGACCACCATCAGCATTATCACCAAGATCAAATCTACAAAAGATGGAGTTTGGGGAGGCATAGGATCTTGAAGAGTGAGCGTGGATGCTTGAATTACCAAGATCAAATCTACAAAAGATGCTCAGAGCCTAGATTCTATGTTGAAATCTATAGAGATGCAAGATACAAGGTGGGGGAGAGAGAGTAGCCATAGTCAAGTGGGAACTTGAGCAATTTGCTACACAATTAGATGTGAAAAGGTAGGGGCTCGACACTTTTTGTTAAATAGAAGGTTCCCATGATATATGACGTAGGATTTATTATCTTAAAAATTCCTCAAAAAAAATCATAAATTAATTTAAAAAGAAAAGCACCCACTACATCGGCATGGGTATGTATGAAAATAAAACAAAATAAGAAATTTCCACAAGAATATATTTTCCTATAAAATCTAGAAAAGAAATCAACAGATCAGAAAACTTCCTGGTTAACCATAGTTGAAAGAAATTTATATGCATATTCAATTGCCGAGTATCCCCCTAGTATAAAAAAAAATGTCCATTTGCCATCCAGATACACCACAAGAGGAAAGAGTCAAATATAAAGAGGAAAGATTCAGATTGGGAGAGGTTGATCAATAGCTGAACCTAACCCTTACTTAAGCTGAGGAGTCCGGATCCTCTACAGTGATATTTCCTAGAGTGATCTTAAAGTGATATTTTGGATGACTGAGATTTAATTCTACAAAAGTTGAGAGTATAATAATCATTTCACCTTCCAGCTCTTAAGCCCTAACCCTATCACTCTAAGATCATTCTAGGAAAAAACCACTCTAGAGGATTCGAACTCTAAGCTGAGGTCAGCTATAAGTTTTTCAACCCGAACTTTACAAATGCGGCCTATAGCCTTTTCAAAAGTCCGGTAGGCCTCTAAGTCCATTGAGCTGATTAATTCACATCCATACTCAAATTGGAATCGAGTTAAATGCATATCCTACATGTGCCACAAATATACTCAAAGTATTCATAGTTGCAATTTCATTCTTTTAAACTTCATAAAAAATCTGTCATTAAATCCACTGTTTCTTAAATCTTTATAATTTGCAAAACATGTACTTTATATTGGTAGTTTAAACCTGCTATGAATCTGTAATGTACATGTGTTCACAGATTTTTTAAGTTATATATATTATATCTTAAATGGAGTGGAAATGAACCCTATTATTCAACAAAACATGAGTCTGCACTGGCAAATTCATGAATCCACTATAACATTAGCCCAAACATAACTTGCTCTTTAGAAAACCCACATTTGCACTTGAAATTGAGAATTTCATTGCAATTTACACTTCATCCCTTCCATAAGTGCTATGCAACATAATCAATTAAGAACGTATAATTTATCAAATCAGACATCGACTTAAATTTGCAATTGGTTTTTACAAAGTTAACAAGATTCAAAAAAGTCTAGAAATAAACAATTAAAACTAACCAAAATTATCACAAGGTTCCATTTCATCATCATGAGAGTTAATGTCCATTCATGGCTGAGGTTTTTTTGAAACGCCCAATACATGTTTATGTACCCACCAAATTATGAAGTTTATATAATGAACACTCCTTGACAGTTGCACATAAACAATAGGTGATCCTAATAACGGAGGTAAAGTGAATATATACATGGCCATACAGTGGCTGCCATCAATTCATGGACATACTTTTGGAACTAAGAAAAAATAAAGAAGCAAGCCATGCATTTCTATCTGTGAAAGGAATGGAACAAACCTATTTAGCCATGCTACAAGCTTTCTCTGATGCATTTAGAATCTCATAGTAGAAAATCGAGAAGTTGAGTGCCAGACCCAACCTTATGGGGTGAGTTGGAGCAAAATCAGCAACCGCAATATCCTTCACAGTTTAACCAATTCCAATGTGAAAATTCACAAAGCACACACACATACATATGTATTCCTAGCAAAATTGCATTTATCATGCACACATAGAATGTATGACTATTCATTTTTGGAAAGCAATGAGCTTATTAAATTTGAAATGATTTGAAGTGATTTAGGTACCATTTGACAAATGACTATTCACTCTGAGACTAGATTTGAAATGATTTAGGTACCATTTGAAATGATTTGAAATCATGGACTTTCAGTCACTCTGGGATTATGCAGCACATACAACCAAAGTCTTAATAAATAAAAACAACATTAATAATTTGGGAATTCACCAAAGTACTTAACTACTGATTGAACTGAGATACCCATTTCAAAAATTATAAACCATCCTAAAAGAGTATATACAAAGATGCCCATTTCAAAAATATATATTGGCAGCAGAGCAGTGAGGAAAACATCCAATGAAGCACATGCAAAAACGCACACACACACATACACACACACTTCAGGACAATCTTCCTCGTCACTTTCATACTTTAAAATCTTTTCCTAGAGAAGAAACTCATCTAATCACCACAGCAGGAATTTATCGGAGAGAATCTGTTTAAAGGTTGCCAACTCATATAGCAATTTCATCAAAAACAGTGATTAATGATACATATTCTGAGCCTTGTTGATCTCATGGATTATGACATTTGATGTGGCTTAGAAATGAGAATTGTTGCACATAAGAATGCAAACTTTTTATTATGGCACTTTTCAACTGTAAGCAACCGTGACTTCTTTTAAAAAAGGAAAATCACAAAGCACATCAAATATTAAGGAAAACGACATACGTGAGAAGCATTGAATATGTTGAGACTTACATGTTAAAATCTGGAACAACAACAATATTGAAAAGATCCAGGTCATACTCAAGACCAAATCTGCAAAACAATTTCAGAAGTAGGACTGACCTTCCCGACTACTACTCACAGTGCACTAGAGTGGATGGCCTTCCCCATTAATTCCACCAACCAAACGAATCAAACTGAGATGTTCTGGAACAAGACAAAAATAATTATTAAAGAAAGAAAATTAGAGGGTTTTTAAAACCAAACCAGGTCAAAAGAACTTCAGCAACATCCTCTTGCCAATAAAACACCACCCTTTTTTTTTTCTCAAACCCAGTTCAACTCTCTGGCCCCTGGTAGGAAAAAGAAGGGGAAATAGAAAATCAAGATAGATATAGAGGTCAACCAACGAAAAAAATTAATTAATAGTAGTAGTGAATAAAAATTTCAGACATAAATTGATTGATTTAATAGCAAAGCAAAGCAGCAAAGCGAGAGTAACATTTGGTATCACTACGATGCAGCAAACCTCAAATAATTCAGACATTCCAAGCTATGCTAGCAAAAAATATTTAGAAAGGTGTAAGGAAAATGCAGCAATTGAGTTGTAATACAGGAACAAAATAAAAAAATAAAAAAAATAAAAACTAAAAACCTAGAGTCCAAAGACTAATATTGCTGCCAGCCAAACCTGCAAGAAAAGATGAGTCGAGTTTCTATGAGAGAGAGAGCGATGAGTCGGATTTTTTTTATAAATGGGTTGTGTTTTTTACTATATTAAGGGGAAAAGAGCATATATTTTGTAATTAGCGTATTTTAGAAAAAGGTCGTGTTTAGGACCAAAATTCTAAATTTTATGAAGCATGATTAGGTTAGAAACTCGAACATACAGCAGTTTGTGAGCACAGTTATGCTACTTTAAAGCTTTTAGAAGTGTTTCCTAAAGAATGTGATTATGGTAGCTCAGAAGTACTATGAAAGGATGGCATTAGACCCAATTCCAAATGTTTCAGAAAGTTTATCACTTGCCCTATACACACTTCTACACCACAAGGCTGCTAAGCTGATACTCCATCGATAGATGATGTAAATCAGACACCATTTCACACTTTATACCCAAATCAATAACTTTTTTTTGTAAGAAGAGATGTAAAACATCTATTGTATTATATGAAATGGTTATAAGAACCCAAAACCAGCCTCAAACCACAATATTATGAACTTAGTTTAATACCACAAAATTCTCTGAGAAATAATCATAAAAGGGAAGCAAATAAATTCATTACTAATACAATCATAGCATCAAATTTCAATTGAAATAATCAGAATACATAAGAATACATACACAATCAATGAGCAACCATACATGGAAATAAATACACAATTTGAAACTAATGAGCAACCATACATAGAAATACATACACAATGAGTCGGATTAGGGCTTTGAGCCTAATGAGATAGAAAGGGAAAGAGGGGAAAAGGTATCAAACAACTTAAATCAAACCTATTTACCACATCAAACCCATAAAACCCTAGAAATCAACACGAAATTAGACACCTTAAATCATGTAAAACCCGAAAGCAAGAGTGAGAAATGGGAAAATAGAGGAAGGGAGAGAGAGACAGACAAAGACAGAGTGCGATCGAGCGAGAGAGAGAGAGACAAAGAGTGAGCGACTGAAAGCGAAAGCGAGAGCGAGAGAGACAGAGAGCAAGCGAGTGAGAGTGAGAGAGAGAGAGAGAGAGAGCAAAAGAGAGAGGGAAGAAAGAGAAAGAACCTATTTGTACTGCGGCGGTGGCGATGGTGATTTGCGGTAGCGGCGATGTGCGACGGACGTGTGGTGAGAGACTTTGATGAAGTGAGGAGGTGAAGTTGTCTTTGCAATAGAGAAACTGAGGAAAAGGACTGAAATCTGGACACCTAAATTAGGGCGCCTAAAATATGTTCCCACTAAATATTTTAAATCTTTTAGCGACTAAAATGTTTTTTTAGTCGCCATAAGTTGACTATTTGGTAACTAATTGTTCTTTTGTAGGAAATAATTGAGTATACCGCGACTAAATATTTTTTAGTTGCCAAAACTGCATATTTGCCGACCAAATTCTTTAGTCGCCAAAGGGTAACAGTGCAAATGTAGCTATTATTTGGCGACTAAACTTATTTTAGTCGGCAAAAATTAGTATACTACGACTAAAATAAAATTTAGTAGTTAAAAAACTAGAGTAACGGCGACTAATAATTTTTTTAGTCGCCTATTATGGAAAATTCACTGATTGATGTTTTTTTTGAGCGCCAATAAATAATATACGTTGACTAAAATATTTTAATAGCAAACACTTGAACGAACGGTGACCAAAATAATTTTTAGTAGCCAAAAATTAAACTTTTGGCAACTAAATCCCTTTTAGTAGCCAAATTTAGTCGCCAAAAGTGTAAATTGTTGTAGTGTATAATATGTTTAAAATTTGTAAATATTTAAACCGACAAACCAATTTATATCTATCCGCTAATTTATCAATCCGTTCATTCTGCATCTGTCAATCTGACGAACAAATGTAAATTGATTTTTTCTAATCTACCAATTCAACAGACGGATGAGATTGAAAGTTTTTCCACCACAATCAAACCGCAAAGCACTAGCCTACTGCGAACCACATTTTTCATATCCTATCTTTTGAATCATTAAGAACCAACCAACTGGATAAATTTATTTTTTATTCAAACATTAACCGGTTAAGTTTTTAAATAAGATGATAATTAACAAGTAGATCATAAATTTAAGTTTAAATCTCATCGTTGAGTTAAATTATTCCATAATGTTTAAATTTAGCTTATCTTAATTGTGAAAACAACTTCTTAATCAGGGGCCTTTTTTTTTCTTTTTTTTTTTCTTTTTTTTTTGTGTGTGTGTGTGTGTAGATTTTTTTCATTTTAAGGACTTTTAGTCTTAGAGCCCCTAAATTTTTTTGAGTTTTCAAAAACAGTTTTTAGAGTTTTCAATTTGTATTTTTGTATTTTTAATGATTTTTAAAATGTTTTAATCAAAATATTTTAATTTTTATATCCACTTAATCTCAATAAACTTAAAAAGTAAATAAAAAAAATTGTATAAAAATCTTTAAAAAAATTTATTGAATAAAACAAAATATGAAAATGTGTCGACTTTTTGTATTTTTTATATTTTTTATTTGGAGAATTTTTTAAAGTTTTTTTTTTATAAATATTATACTTATTAACGATATTTAGATTAGATATATCTAAAAAATATAAAAATTTACACAAAATATTAAAAAAAATCACTAAAAATTAAAAAAAAAAATACAAAAAATAAATTAAAAAAAAAAAACTTAATTCTCTGAAAATTAGACTCAATTTTTTGGAACCAACACGGTGCCTAATAAATTTTTTTTTTTTATAAACCAAACAAAAAAATCAACAAAAAGACAAACAAAACCATAAATCAGTCTCCACTGATTCAACAACGACTAGTTGGTGGCTTGTTGAATCACTCCAATTAAATTCATTATTTTGTCATTAGTCCAACATTATTGTTGGGCTCGTGCCCCTTGGCCCACTTTATTAGTTGCAGCCATCTGATTAAATCATAAAGCATTTCATACACGAAGATGGTTTTAAAGATTTCATTAAACTAGAATTTAATGGGGGTGATTCGAAAATTGGTTAAAAGTTGATTTTTTAGATTTTTTGAATTTTTCTTTATCTTTTTGTATGTAAAAAATGTGAAAAATAATGTGACCTAAAATAAGTTAAAAATTAAAAATTAAAAATTAGCTTCCCAAATTGTCCCAATATCTACCCAAAAACAAAAAAATTACATGGAACCTTCCATAATTGACGGCGTGACCTTGATAGACCAACCCACATTATACGCAAAACAATAATAAGTTTAAGGAGTAAGAATAGAATGAATCTATAAAAGATGAATAATAAGTTAATGTGCACAAGAATCGGATATTAAAAAAATATTTAATAAGATTTTTTAAATGTGAATTTCACTAATAAATCTGATAAAATCTAGTTTATTTATATATTTTTTGTGTTTATTATTATTATTACAAAACATGTGATATTTTCTTAATTAATCAGGAGTTAAGAAAAGTTATAAAGTTAGTGGTCTTGCACGGTGGAACATGGAAGACAATGTGGAAGAAGTTAAAGCACATGTGAAGAATATGATGGACAAAGTGACTTAGCGGAAGACATGGAGGGATATGTGACATTGTGAGAATGAATGTGGATAGTTTTAGGTGGTTATTGCTAGAAGTTTTTTTCCTATAAATAGCTATTAATGGCTACATTTACAGGACACAGAACCAGACCTAGAAGCCAATCTATTTTACTTTACATTTTTTGCAGTTCTTTACTTTCAAATTATTTACTTTCTAGTTCTTTACCTTCTAGTCCTTTACTTTCCTGCACTGCATTTCAATTTCTTAGAAGTAGTTTTAAGTTAGTCTGTTCATTGCTATAATCCCCTTCGAAGCTGTGGAAGTGCGAAGATAAAATTATAAACACTTGTTCACTTAATGAAATCTATTTTTGACACTATTCTCTTATTCCTTCTTTTACTATTGTGATTATTTCTTTTAAATTTTCTCCTAAAACAAGTTACGTTCTCTTCATTAAGACTAAGAAAACTTCGAAACAATTGTTTGATTAATTTATTGGCATTTATTATTTCTATAAGGACTTACCGATCCTTACTGACATGCTCAAATTACATTTTTAACCTTCGAAAGTCAAAAAAATCAACAATATTATATGAAAAATTATTTAATATCTCTGCTCATTACGGCGATCATACTATAAATTAATAATAAAACGTCATGTCCCTATATATTTTTTTACAAAATGATAAAAGTCACTACATTCACCAATCACATATAGATATATATATATATATATATAGTGAAATTTTAAGAGAAAAAAAAAAAAAAAAAAAAAAAAACAAGGGTTGACATTTGACTGAGATTATGTTGACATTTTTGATTGGCTGAGGCCGTGTTGATATCTTTGCCAGCTCACAAGGTGGAAAAAATGGCGGTAGAGAGGTTGGTCGAATGTTAAAAGAAATAAAGGTCATAGACTTTGAATTTTGGCCCTGCCCTCGTAGAATTCAAAAAAACAATTTGCATACATCCAAAACAACAACAATAAACTAAACTACGTTTTATTCTATTCTATCTAAAAATAAAATAAATACAACTACACTACAAATGTACATACATATAATTACAATTTTTATACATACTGATGGTACAAGTTTGAAGTTGTCCTTTGTTTTGGATAGGTATATGAATGGGTTGAACAATTTCATGTTGTCACCTTGATGTAACAATCATGTAACCGGAATAATCATGAAATTCACAATTTAAATATATATATATATATATATATATATTGTTAAAAAATTTTGTTAATAATCGATTGAAAATTGACAAGATCAAAGATTTACGTGTATATTTGTAATTACAACAACTTCAATTCTGTTGGGAGACAACCAATCAAGCTAAAAATATAGAAAATAAAAAAATTATTAAAAATGGAATTTTAAAGTAAGCTCAAATTCAAATATTAGAGATCAAAAACATACCTTTGAAAAAACCGGGACCAACTTGGGACCAAGTAATTGATAAAATACAACTTTTCAAAAATTGCAAAATTGCAAATTGAAGGCTTAAATTATTGGAAAATTACGATTTTTTATAGGTTTATTTTGGACAAATTTTGAGTCTAAAATTGAGTGGGTCCCACACGTCTTTTGAAGTGGGTCCAAAGAGGTGACGTGTTCCTTACCTCATGCAAGTCACACGGTGAAGACAGTTCGTCAAAACTATTTATGAGTGAATAAAAAATTGACGTCATTTTTGGGTTCGTAGAATAGGAAATTGAAGAAGTAAAATGTGGGTTTCCTTGAAATGGTTATCCCACATTGAAAACTTAAGAGAACTTATGTGTGTATACAAGTTCTAAGTGACAACCCTTGGGTTGGGCCCCAAAGAGCACCCCAAGTTTGTAAAAATGAGGAGTTATGGACAAATTGAACCTTGGCTCAAACCACCACACGCGCACCGCCGGCCGGCAGAGCCGTGCCGGGCACAAGTGTGGATCGGGTCAATTCTAACATTAATTTTATGGACAATTTTTGCAAATTCTTGCAAGAAATTATTTGAATTTCAAAATGAAATTAATTCAAATTTGAATTCAAATTTTTTGTCCAAAAATTATGCCTCTTCCAAGTCCAAATTCCACAACAAATTAAATTGTCCAAACAAAGTTTTCAACCTGTTGCACCCGGACAAATTCAATTTCTTCACAGAACATATTCAAATCTGTGTTCAAATAGATTCAAAACTGCACAGCAGTTATCTGTTCAAACAGTTACTACACCTGTTGAATTCAAAATCTACTTGTTCGGTTTGAAATTCAGACCTGTTCGGGTCTATAAAATCCAAGCCTGTTCTAGCAGTTTTTGACATAAAAAAACATCCAGAAAAAATCTGTTCCCTACCCAGTTTTGCTTCATCACTACATTGTTCTTCATTTTAGTTATTCAGAGAAAATTCAGAGAGTATACAACATAGGTTTGGTTCGCCGTACAAATTGTTTGGAGTGCTACTACAATTTGTGAAGATCATTGTATCCTGGAAGATAGACGCAAGATAGACGCCATTTATCCGTAAGCACCGTAGCGGGGTGAATCTGTCTAAAGGACAAAGTGTCATACACTCGACTTGATCTTTTAATTATTTATTCGGTTTGATAAAATAAATTCTGTAAGTAATTTATTTTTGTTTGTTTGTTTGATTTGTTTCAAGTTATTTATTTTTTCACAGAAGATTGTTCTAACAATCTTAAGACAAATTTGAATTATTATGTTTATACAGAATTTTTCGTTTGTTTCCTTTTCTCTTTTTCTTTTTCTTATAGAAATTATTTTCTATGATTTTACAAAGAAATATTCTGGTTGGAAAAATAAATAGTAGTGATATACTGTTTGACAAATAGTAGTAATATACTGTTTATTTTCTTTGACAATTAGTAGTAATATACTGGTGTCATTAACAATTCAGAATAGTTATTTATAAAGTTTATCAAAAATTAATTTTGGTTTTAATAAATAATTTCTCAATTTTCATTAATTAAAATTTTGTTTTCAGTACTTTAATTTTTGAAGTGTTACAGAAATATTTTCTGTGTGGAATTAATTTGTTTAAATAATTTTTTATTTGCAAATTAATTGAAAATAAAAGTTACAATTCTTATTTCTTTTATTTTACAGAATTTAAAATTATGTGTTTATGGTTTAATTTTCTATATAGTATAAAATTCTAATTAAAATATTGTTTTATGATTTAGAATTCATGGCTACTGAAACTGGTCAAACTAATGCTCAAACAAGTACTAGTGTGGTGGTTGCAATTGCTCCAACCCCTCCTCCTGTTGTGACCGTACCAGTGAATCACGGTAAAAAGTCAGAGAAGTTCTCAGGAACTGATTTTAAAAGATGGTAGCAGAAAATTATGTTCGATCTTACTACTCTAAACTTGGCGTGTTACCTCCGTGAGAATGTTTTTACTCTGAATGAGAATGAAACTGACTGGCAAGTGGTTACTGCAGTCGATACCTGGAAACATGCTGATTTCCTTTGCCGGAACTACATCTTGAACGGACTTGACAACACATTATACAACGTTTACAGTCCTATCAAAACGGCAAAGGAACTTTGGGAGTTTTTGGAGAAAAAGTATAAAATAGAAGATGCTAGCTCAAAAAAATTTGCGGTTAGCAAATTTCTGGATTTTGTGATGGTTGATTGTAAGACTGTGATCAGCCAAGTTCAAGATCTCCAACTCATTTTGCATGACATTCATTTAGAAGGCATATCTCTCAGTGAATCCTTTCAAGTTGCTACCTTAATTAAAAAATTACCACAAGACTGGAAAGAATTCAAGAACTAAATTAAACACAAAAGAATGTCTTTAGAGGAATTAATTGTGTGTTTGAGGATTGTGGAAGACAACCGCAAATCAGAGAAGCAGATTGGTAAGCATCCAATGGAGTCTAAGGCAAATGTGGTAGAATATGCTTTAAAAACAAAAAAAGTGAAAGTTTTATGGAAAAAGTTCCTCACAAGGCCCAAAAAGAGGGGAAACTAAGAAGTACAAATTTAATGGCAAATGTTACATCTGTAACAAAGAGGGACAACGGGTCAAAGATTACCGTAGAAGCCTGCTCAAACCAATATAACCGAAATGGACAAAAGTTCCAATGGTGTAAATGAAATAAATCTTTCTATAGTTGTTTCCGAGGCAAACCATGTCGGAAATCTTAAAGAATGATGGGTGGACACTAGTACTACTCGCCACATCTGTGCCAACAAAAAAATGTTCACATCTTATTCTATAGTGGACAACGGTGAACAACTTTTTATGGGCAACTCCTCAACTTCTAAAGTTGAAGGACAAGGAAAGATTATTTTGAAGATGACATCTGGAAAGGAACTCACTCTCAACAACGTGCTGCATGTACCGGACATTCGCAAGAACCTTGCTTTTGGATCTTTGTTCAGTAAAAATGGGTTTATGCTAGTTTTTTAAAGTGACAAGTTTATACTTACCAAAAATGGGATGTATGTAGGAAAATGTTCACTACTACAAATACAGATAAGGATCACATTTTTTTGTGTGATGTATGTTTTTTAATCACACATTTTAAATTTTATTAAAGTGTGATATTTGGGAGTGTGATAAAAGGGGTCATTTTTAATCACACTTTTTAAGTGTTATTGAAAAATGATTTCATCACATCTTTTAAGTGTGATTAAAAACATTTAGATTACATCTTTTAAGTGTGATTAATAACATTTAGATCTCATTTTTTAAGTATGATTAAAAATATTAAGATCACATATTTTAAGTGTAATTAAAAACATTTAGATCACATCTTTAAAATATGATTAAAAATATTTAGATCACATCTTTTAAGTATGATTAATAACTAATAAAACCTGTGATAAAAAAAAAAAAAGAATTCGACATATTTGAAGAATAATCAATATTATTTTTATACGCGCATTTGAAGAATGTAATACACACTATATACTATATTTTGAATCACGACCATATATTGAATAACGTCATATATTTCATGAATGAAAGTTAAATGTTCAAAAGTATACACAAAAAAATTAATAAAATTTTTTTAATTATGATTGCATATATTAAAAAAATGAAAAAAAACTTGCAAACTTAAGTTCTTGAATTCTTTGACCATATTTTGCATCTCTCCAGGAAATTTCTGACCTAGGAAATTTCTAACCTGAAAAATAAAAATACAAATTAATTCAAAAACCGCTAGAAGGATATAAATAAACTTACTATTTTTGTAGAGACTGTTCTTGTCTTACAAAAGACAAAATCAGACATTTTCTCATCACATTGACTTTTCATCCCCTGCATCAATAGAAAAGGAATAACGACTTTGATTGTTACTAGTATAAAATGTTTGTATTACCATATATAAATATGACATATACATAGAATCAATAAATCAAAAATGAAAATCTTCAATGTATGGCCAAATATTTTAGAGTCATAAAACCATGGGAAATTAGGGAGATGATTAGCTCTACACCTGCTAATTTCTCTCCTTCTCATTTGAACCCTGATAGACTTGTTTGTCTCCCCAGGCAAGATGGTATATTCAGCATTGGTTCTGCCTAGAAGCAGTGGAGGGTTAAAAGTCCTAAAGTGGGTTGGGCTGGTATTCTTTGGGGCCCTTACTCAATCCCTAAGGCCAGTTTTGTGATTTGGTTGGCTATTCTTGGTCGTCTTAATACTGGGGATAGGGTGGCTACTTTTGGTAATATCTCAATGACATTCACTGATTGAACAAGATATGAACAATATTCTGTGAACATAATATGGAATGTGTGTGCACCATTACACTAATTTAAGAGTTTCAACTAGTGTATATATAATTCAAGAGCATTTAGATAGCCTGGTGATTGGGCCTTTACCTAGGATTCAATTCCCACCCCTATGTAACGAAGTTCGTCTTTTTGACAAAAAAAAAAAAAAAAATGAAAGGACAAAAACTAGTATAATTCATATGAAGAGAAGGGAATGGAGGGTGAGCTATGTCATGAAATTGGAAATAGCATGCGCACCTTCAAGACCAGTAGTGAACAGAACAATATCAGCAAATTCACCAATCTGTTTTAAGAACTAGTGTAAACCTGGACGCTCAAAGACTGTCTCACATGACTGACCCTAGGATTTCCATCACTTTCCTTCAACTGGTAACATATTCAAATTCTATAATTGTTTAACTAAGAAATAAATATATTATAACAAGAATTCAAAGTAGGAGAGAGAGAGAGAGAGAGAGAGAGAGAAAGAGAGAGAGTGATCAAGACTAATCTCTGAACATACACTTTCCAATTCAAAGCACGTCAATCCTGCTTCTACTGCCCAAGTACGAAGAGCAACAGGCAAGCTAGATGTTTCATAGGCACATACTAGGGTTTCATCTAAGTTAAAAATAACCTGTTCCAAGGGCACAACCAAAGATTTAATTATCTCACATGGAACCTAGTTGGTTTCTTAGAAAATATTTTCCCATCTTCACGTAGACAGGCTTCAAATATTGAATGAGAACATTGAACCCAATAGTTGCATAAAAATGAGTAGTGGCTGGAAATTCATTGTAATCGCTTAGGCTGCTCAGCATGAAGATATAGACATTTGGACTCATAGAATTCAACTCAGAAACATTTCTAGCATAATACATGAACAAAGACCTCTTCAACTCCATATAAATCAAGCCACATAGTGGAAATAAGATAGTGAAAACTAAAATTTGATCATACACCTCTGACTTTCAGATGTACTCTAAAAGTGTATATAAAGATAAAATGAGAGAGAGAGAGAGAGAGAAGTTTTGAATTTCCCATTTGTTCTGTTAGGCACTTGGGACACTATTAGACTTTAATGCAGATCTCATAAACATTACCAACAAATTAACATAAGTTCGTGGCAACTTGAATAGGGTTATCATATAACTTAATACCATAACAGAGACATAAATCACAACTACTAACAAAAGCAAAACCCAAAGATGTCGTGTAGAAGTAGTCTAATGTGCTCTTCGGCAATTGAATCACATCAACTTTTATCAAATACAAAATATACCCAAAAATACCCTTATGCAGCTCAAATTAATTTCTTGGAATGTGAGGGGTCACTTGGATAAAAGATTGGTTGTTCATAAATAGAACACTTCCATGGTTCTGCTTTGCTATTTGTTTTCAAGAGACAAAGATGGAATATATAGATAGGGAATTGGTAAGGAGTTTGTGGGGTGGCGTATGGAAGGACTGAGCTTTTCTTGGGGCAGTGGAGACTGCAGGCGGTATTCTAATGTTGTGGGACATGGGTTTGATCAAGGAGGATGTTTATTTTTTATTTGTTTAGAAGCATAGAGGATGGCTCTCAATGGACCTTTTCAGGTGTTTTTGAACACCAAGGTGAGGAAGATAGAAGACTTATGTAGGCTAAGTTGTCAGTAGTGAAGGCAAGTTGGAATTGCCTGGGATGACAATATGGTGATTTCAATGCCATTATTCTTGATGAGAGGTTAGTATGTGAACCGATAATGAGGGCTATGCTGAAATTCTCTAACGTCATTATAGCAGAAAGATGCAGGTAGTGCACTAAAAATAAGATATATAAATAAGCCAAATTAAAGGAAAAAAAAAAATCAACAAGTATAAATTAAATAGAGTAAGATAAGGTAAAAAATAAAAGCTAATGCTAGATATTAAAATAAAATAATTTGAATCATACCCTTTCAGGAAGTGGACTTGTGTTTCCTTCCTCTTTAATAGCAACCATTTTTCTGAATTTCTCTCTACTGCCAACTCATCAGGAATAGCAGCCACTTCTCTCACTGCTACATCCTAATCTATGATTTCCCGGCCACCAATGCCAGCACCAAAAAGCTCAGCGTTCTTATCTTGATTCATCGCTCTACACCCTTTGCCTCTACCAACCCGCTTTGGCCTTATACTAGGATTTGCTTGGTTGACTGGACAACAAGGGGTTAATTTCAAGATTGTAGCTTTGGATCCAATACCTCTTCAATTTTTTGATCAAAATAGCACCATGTGTTCTAGATACCTTACCTGCACCATAAAATCAATGAAACTATAGAAATATTATGATATACAGGAATTACTCAATTCCATAGATATATGCTTCAATTCAATCAAAAGAATGAAGGCAACAAAAGAAATCATAAGACTTATTGCAAACTCATGTAAAAAAGAAATATGAAAACACTAACTATGAAACAAACCATTGGTCAAGCTCCAATGACTATATGTAGTTTCCTTTACATTTTTATTTAACCCTCGATAGTGGCCCAAGGCATTGCCCCCAATCAAATTAAAACATGATTCATGCTAAAGTAGTATAATTATCTTTTCTCCATCTTATTTATGTTATATTTTGTCCTTTGATTAAAGGATTTATGTCTAGGTACTTATTGAAGCAGTTGAAAACCATATGCCATAAGTCATTGGAATTGATGAAATTGGCACAAAACTTGAAGTAGTGGCTATAAGCACAATTCCACAACGTGGCATTCAGCTAGTCGCCCCTACTCATGGGGTAAAAATCAAGAATTTAATAATGAATCCTTCATTAGAGATGCTTGTTGGAGGAATACAGGTGAGAGAACATGTGCTTTTTGATGTGTAATGAAGTGTCACTTTAATATGTAGAATCTAATAGAAACTGAGACTTCAACTTGTTTGGTGTTTACTGTGAGTATATTAATGTAGTTTATTCCAATAGTATTTCATTGTTTTCTATTCTTTTTCTAGTGCTAATGTTACCATTGTTCACATTGCTTATTATGAAGTATGGAAGTTGCTATATATATATTTCATTTGTGTCCTACTCTTATATAATATGAATATCATACAGAGGTTATGTTCAAACACTCATTCTTACTGTATTTTTATGACTATTTTATTTCAATTACGAAATTTTCTAGGAAGGAGTGGCTTATTGGTATGCAAACTAGTCACATTAATATATCCATTTCTCAGAGTGTGACACTAGGGAATGAAGAAGCAAGCCGGAGGCGTGTTCAGAAAACAGTGCTAGAAAGGAAAGGACCCTCAACATTTAATTATGGTGTAGAGATAATTTCCAAGAATGAGCTGGGAGTTCATTCTAATTTAGAAGCAATAGTGGTTGCTATTCTTTCAGGTGGATTGTAAAGTGGGTGTGCGAAATTTGAAGTGGGTGAGTTGGATATTCAAGATTTGTGGAATGGGTATTCAAAATATGTTAACTTGGGTGTTCAAATTTTAAGGTGTAAACATAAGGCAAAACAAAGTCAGGGTATTGAACTATACTCAACTGAATACCCTGAAAAACATGTGGCACTGCCTCTGGGTAGGAATAGGCCCAAGTAAAAAGTTGGGTGCGAAGACAGTTTTCCATTTTGTAAATAGTCCGCCCCATCCCTAATACAGAACGGCTAAATTAATGAAGTGATTGAATTGAATCCAAGCCCAGCAACACATAATTAGCGTACTACACCAAACTGAAAATCTCTTTCAGTTTGGCACATGCAAACCCTTCAGTTAGCGAGTGTCAATAGCATGTAGCCATGCAGTGAGAAAGATGAAATAGAGAAGAAGGCAAAAAGAAAACTCATTTTCACTTCCAAGGCTTCAATCTTCTAAGGCGCATTTATCTTGTCATCTGATTCAAAATCCTTAAAATCATCTTCATGATCGGCTATTAATGCCCGTATGGCTTTCGTCAACTGCATCAATGAGCTTGTCTACAAAAAACATATTATGTAATGTAAATTGAAGAAGAGAACGATGGAAAGGAAAATTTTCAATAAGAACTCATTACCAAGGGATATGCAAGGCTAAGTAAAATTTATGGGAAGTTACCTTCATAACATATTTTGGTATGCCATGGGATCTAGCGGCAGCTTGAATTCGAGGATTCTTCTTGAGCTTGGATTGCAAGGCAAGTAGTGCATGTGCTTCGCTGATGTTATCAGTAAGTTTAATCTTATCATCCATCTCTAATTGTTGAATCCCTTGTATCACACTTGTCTCCAGGATCTATAATACCTGCTCACCATATAAGTTCCACATGCAATAATTTCTAACTTTTAATACATTAGTTACTGCAAGTTCTGGCAAATAGAATTACTCATCTTGATAAGCTAAGAAATGGGATCAATGTTCAGAATAAAAACAGTATTTCAAGGAAAAATGAAAGAAAGTTGAACACTGTTAATCTCAACTCCTAGTGGTCTTCCTTCAAACCATGTCGAAACAAGATCGGTTAATAATTAATAAAAAGTTAAAAACAAGGAATACAATGAGAATCAAGGTGAAAGGGACCCAATAAATTTAACTTCTTGTTAAAATTAATAGTTCACATGAACTAGTGACAACCTAATAAGCTAAGCCCAATAATACAGTATTAAATTGTGCAAGTCATTGCAAGAAACTTCATCCATTCATCTCTAAAGAAGGAGATATTTTTTTTTGTTTAAAATTGCAATTGCATAGGAAATCATAGAAAAATACAAAATTAGAAATTTTGAGACAAGCATTTCATCCTAGCTTCAGAAATAGAAAACAAAGTAAATAGTATATATAGTTAAAATATTGAAAAATGACGATACCTTACCCCATAAACAAACAAGAAAATAGGTGCTTCGTCATCAAGAGAACTTTCTCCCATGCTTTGAGGTATTTCACAAATGATTTAATTATGGCTAGGACTCTCATCATTCATCAGTAGAATATCTTCAACTACACTAATTTGTAGGTACCCAATACTCCAAAAGTGTAAATGATCTCAGCCATGTATCATTTTAACGACTAAAAGTTGATTGGGTCTTGAAAGCCTCTGTATCGAAAGAAGAGGGGGGAAAAATAAAAAACCCTAAATGTAGATCAAAACTCATAACCCATTTACTCGTTTCCCATATATCAAACCCATACAACATCAAAACACAAAAACAAACAAATCCTATAGCTAGAGTCAAATCGGGAAATAGAAGAAGCGAGAGAGACGAAGAGAGACAGAGAGAGAAACAGAAAAACCTGATTCAAAATCAATGGGTCTGGGACGGTGTACCGATCATGGCGATGAGACGGTGAGCGACGGTGGCCGATGGTTAGTCGATGAGAGGAGACCAATGGGTAGTTGACGATAGTGAGAGCAAAAGAGACTGGTGTTGATTGGTATTTCCTTGGGTGTAAGTATCATTCGATACATACAGAGAAATAATAATAAAAAAAATTAATAAAATTAAACATAAAATAAAATTAAGCGGTAAATATTCCCCCAAAAACTTTTGATCACACTTACTTAGAAGTTGTGATTAAAAAAATTATATATAATCACACTTATTTAGAAGATAAGATTAAAAATATATATATAATCACACTTAATTGAAAACTGACATAAAAAATAAATATTATCACACTTAATCAAATTTAGTGTGATTAAAATATTAATCTAATTTTTTTTTATCACATTTCTAATAAAAGTAAGATATTTTCATTTGTCAAAGTGTGATCTTTAACTGTTTTTGTAATAGTGGTTACATGTCTGATGGCCTTTTCAAAATGAATGTAATGACAGTTTTACCCTTCGTTATTAATAAAAATACATTTTCTTCTTACTTGCTTGAGTCTTCAAATTTATGGCATGGTAGACTTGGACATGTTAATTATGGATCTTTAAGTAGATTAATTAATATATGAATGTTTACCTAAATGTGAAATTTGTGTTGAGCCAAAATTATCCAAAACTCATTTTCATTCAATTAAAAGAAGTGCAGAACCACTTGAATTAATTCATAGTGACATTTGTGTTTTTAAATCAATTAAAACTAGAGGTGGGAAAAAATATTTTATCACTTTTATAGACGACTATACTAGATATAATTATGTTTATTTAATTCGAACCAATGATGAAGTTTTGGAAACTTTCATTCAATACAAGAATGAAGTTAAAAATCAACTTAGTAAGAAAATTAAGAAACTTAGAAGTGATAAAGGCGGTGAATATGAATCACCTTTTGGTGAGTTTTGTAAAGAAAATGGAATAATTCATCAAGCCACCGCTCCTTACTCATCTCAACAAAATGGAATTATTGAAAGGAAAAATAGGACATTAAAAGAAATGATGAATGTCATGTTAATAAGTTCTGAATTACCTCAGAACTTGTAAGAGGAAGCAACACTTTCTGCTAATTATATTCTAAATAAAGTACCTCGGAAGAAAGTGAATCAAACACCTTATGAATTGTGGTATGGGAGAGTGTCATCCTATAAATATTTAAAAGTGTGGGGGTGTTTGGCTAAAGTGGCTATTCTTAATCCTAAAAAGACTAAGATAGGTCCTAAAACAATTGACTGTATATTCATTGGTTATGCCAAGAATAATAGTGCATATTGATTTTTGATTCATAAATCAGAACATTTCGAAATGCATGTAATTACTATTATTGAATCTTAGAATGCATCATTCATTGAACATGTAATTCTAAATAAGATATTACTAGTTATGATCAAGAACAAGATCAAGAACAAGAGTAAGAGATAGATCAAATTGATGAAGAGGAACCTTGGCGTAGTAAACATACTAGAACCTCAAAATCTTTTGGTCAAGATTTTCTAACATTTTTGTTAGAAAATGAGCCTTTAACTTTTAAATAGGCTATGTTCAGTCCTGAAGCTCCTTTATGGAAAGAAGCTGTAAACAGTAAAGTTGAATCCATCCTGCAAAATCACATTTGGGAATTGGCGAATTTACCACCAAGGTGTAAACCTCTTGGATATAAGTGGATTTTCGAAAGAAAAATGAAACGGATGGATCAATTGACAAATATAAGGCAAGATTTATAGTCAAAGGTTTTAGACAAAAAAAAGGTCTTGATTACTTTGACACATACTCACCGGTTACTAGAATAACATCCATTAGAATGCTAATTGTCATTGCATCTCTATACAATTTAGAAATTCATCAAATAGATGTGAAAACTGTTTTCTTAAATGGTGAGTTAGATGAAGAAATTTAAATGGAACAACCAAAAGGATTTTCTGTTCCAGAAAAAGAAAAGAAAATGTGTAAATTAATTAAATCATTATATGGTTTAAAACAAGCGCCAAAGTAATGGCATGAGAAATTTGACAAGACAATGATGTCAAATGGATTCAAAATTACGAATGTGACAAATGTGTTTATATTAAAAACACAAACAATGGTTATGTTATAATATGTCTTTATGTGGATGATATGCTCATCATAGGTAGTAATAATAACATAATTAAAACTACCAAGAAAATGTTAAATAATCATTTTGACATGAAGGACATGAGGATAGCTGATGTAATACTTGGTATGAAAATTATCAAAACATTAGAAGGTTATGTTTTGTTACAATCACATTACATTGAGAAAATACTTGACAAATTTAGCAAAGATGATGATCATCTTGTTAGAAGACCTGTGGACGTTAATTTGTTTCTTTCTAAGAACGTACATGAAAGTGTTTCTCAATTAGAGTATGCCCAAATTATTGAAGCTTAATATACTTGATGAACTATACTCGCCCAGATATAGCTTATGTAGTAAGTAAATTAAGTAGATATACGAGTAATTCAGGCGTAGAACACTGAAAAGCAATTATAAGGGTTCTAAGATACCTCAGATTTACTCGTAACATTGGACTGAATTATACTAGATATCCAGCAGTACTTGAAGAATACTGTGATGTAAACTGGATATCAAATGCTAGAGACTCAAAATCCACCAGCAGATATGTCTTTACTCTTGGTGGTGCGACTGTATCTTGAAAATCTTCTAAACAGACTTACATTGCTAGGTCTACTATGGAATCAGAATTCATAACTTTAGATAAAGTTAAGGAAGAAGCAGAATGGCTTCGCCACTTCCTTGAAGATATTTCAATGTGGCCAAAACTGGTGCCTGCTATATGCATACATTGTGATAGTCAATCAACAATTAGCAGAGCACAGAGTCATATGTATAACGGTTAGTCATGACACATTCGTCGTTGACATAATACCGTGAGACAACTATTCTCTAATAGAATTATTTCCATTGAATATGTAAAGTCTAAAGACAATATAGTCGATCCACTAACCAAGGGTTAGCAAAAAAGTTAGTTGAGAGTTTATCAAAGGGAATGAGACTTAAGTCTATTAAATAAAAGTTACTACAACGGCAACCCAACATAGTTGAATGGAGATTCCAAGATCTAGGTTCAAAGGGACAACCGAGTTGTGTATGACTCATAAGGATCACCAGAGAGTTAAACTCCTATCCATTTCTATGATGAAACAGTGATGCATGCAGCGTTTTAAGTTATGTAATACTTTTAATGATTCTTATATCTAGGTATACCTAGTGGAGTGTGGCAGGAAACTCTTCATAAGAATCACCTATATGAGTGTGAACTGGGCCGGTTCTATGAGATTTGTGAAGGGCTACAATTCTTTAGAATACTCATGAAAGACCAGGTTGTTTAGGGCCAAAATGAATACAATAGTGAGAAATAAACTGTGTCTGGTGGTATACTGTGTGAGTTCTATTGTCTTGGTTTACACAAATAGCTGAACAGTTCAAGACATCATGTTTACTGATTAGCTAGTGAATTTGATAGTGTCTCACAAGGGAAGGTTTAAAGCCAAAAGTTACCTATCCTTTGCAGAATATTCCCAATTTCTATACTCTCTGTAAATAGATCATATTGTTGCATTTTCTCTCCGTCAAATTCCATTCATGTGGGGGATTATAGGAAAATTATGGTTTTATAGGCTTATTTTGAACAAACTTTAAGCCCAAAATTGAGTGGGTCCCATACGTCTTTTGGGGTGGGTCCAAAGAGATGACGTGCTCCTTGTCGCATGGCAAGTCACACGGTGAAGACGGTTCGTCAAAACCATTTATGAGTGAATGGGAAGTTGACATCGTTTTTTGGTTCGTAGAATAGGAAACTGAATAAGTAAAATGTGGGTTTCCTTGAAATGGTTATCCCACATTGAAAACTTAAGATAACTTATGTGTGTATATAAGCTGTAGATGGCAACACTTGGGTTGGGCCCCAAGGGACACCTCAAGTTTGTAGAAAAGAGGAGTTATGGACAATTGAATCTTGGCTCAAACCACCATACGTGCGCACGCACCGCCGCAGCTGACTGGCCGTACCCGACGCTGGTGTGGGTTGGGTCGGGTCAGTTCTAACATTAATTTTTTGAACAAAATTTATTTGAATTTTTTCAAATTGTTGTAAGAAATTATTTGAATTTCAAAATGAAATTAATTCAAATTTGAATTCAAATTTTTTGTCCAAAAATTATGCCTCTTCCAAGTCCAAATTCCACAACAGATTAAACTGTCCAAACAGATTTTTCAACTTGTTGCACCCAGACATATTCAATTTTTGCACAGAACAAATTCAAATCTGTGTTTAGACAGATTGAAAACTGCCCAGCAGTTATCTGCTCAAACAGTTACTACGCCTGTTGAATTCAAAACTTACCTGTTCAGTTTGAAATTCAGACTTGTTCGGGTCTATGAAATCTAGGCCTGTTCCAGCAGTTTTTGACATCAATAAACATCTAGAAAAAATCTATTCCCTTTTTGGTTTTGCTTTTTCACTTTATTGTTCTTTATTTTAGTTATTTAGAGAAAATTCAGAGAGTATAGAACACAAGTTGGTTCGCCGTACAAATTGTTTAGAGTGCTACTACAATTTGTGAAGATCATTATATCCTAGGAGATAGATGTCATTTATCTGTAAGCACCGTAACGGGGCGAATCTGTCTTAAGGACAGAGTGTCACACACTCGACTTGATCTTTTAATTATTTATTCGGTTCGATAAAATAAATTCTGTAAGTAATTTATTTTTGTTTATTTAATTTGTTTCAAGTTATTTATTTTAGCACAAAAGATTGTTCCAACATAAATAAGTGGAGACAAACAATATGCAACAAGGTAGGGCTGAGCAAGGAATCCGTAAAATCCGTAATCCGATTCAGTCTAGTCCAATCTAGTAGGTTTGAATTGGTTTTTTGAATCTATGGTTTGATTCCGGATTGAAAAATTAAAAATCTGTAGTTCACGGAGTGGTTCCGGATTGAACCCCATGGTTCCGGATTGGAACCGATCCGGACCGTATACAAATAGTCTATATTTTTATTATACATCTTCCTACATAGTATTTTCTCTTATTTCATATAAAACTTAAATCCAAACCTAAACTTGTATAGTATCTTCTTTTATTACTTTTGTTTGCTAGTTTTTAGTGTTAATTTGTAATAGTCTAAATACTTATGGTTGAACTAGTTTTCTTATGGTTGTTTAAATTCTAGAACAGTTTATCGCTATTACAAAAAAACATGTTACTATTGTGAAACTAATATGATACTATATTTATATTTTTATGAAATTAAAGTGTTATATATATACTTTTTGTTATTTAATTATGTAAATCCGTGGTCCTAAATTGATCCAATCCGTGTTTAAATAGATTGGTTTGGATTGGTTCTACAATTTAAACAAATTGGATTGATTCTAATTTTTTAAGATCCATAAATAACGAATTTATTCTAATTTTACTCCAATTCAATTCAATTCGGATCATACTCATCGTTACAACAAGGTGCATAGGCACACCAAAATTTTCTTCGTGGGTGATGCCACACACTCTAATGACGGCATAGCATTTGAAATATAAAAGAGGATAACATAGTCTTTGACTGAACGAAATGATGGGACTCAATTCATGTTATAAAAACCAGAATACTTGTGTTGCTCCATTTCAACAATGGTTTGCCCGACTCTCAATGTGGCTTAAATCAAAATTTCAATTAATTTTTTTTTTAATATTTAAATAACACTTACTAAAATTTTATATTGTGCATTGTTTTATGTGAAATTCATTTTCCTCTTACAGAGAGCTTTACTATTAGGACCTTTGAATAATGAGAATTTTTTTATTTAAAATTTGATACTTTGGATATGGATTTTTTTTTCCAGCCAGTTTTTTTTTTTTTTTTTTTAAATTTTATTTTATATCCAGATATTTTGCACAAGGTGGAATGCTTTTCGGCCTTCCAGATAAAAAAGAGCTTTTTTCAATATAATTGAGGGCCTTCTTTGCGGGGAAAAAACAAGGCTGGCATCATTTTTTTTTATGGCCTTTTAAAAATATTATTATTTCTTTCAAGATGGGCCTAAAGTCGCTACTTTAGTGGCTTGAGCCTTGAGCCGGCCCAATGATATTAGATTTTTTATATTGGTTGGCCCAAGAGAGTATCGGCCTTTTTGACTAAGGAATTGGAGCCAGACCAAGAGAATATCTGCGTTTTTCACCTCAAGATGCTAGGAGGCCTATTAGACTCTAAACCCTATGAGGCCCAATATGCAAAGAATGAAAAGTGAAATTTAATTACATTCAAGGAGACGAAAGTGACTGAATAGAAGGGGAAACAGAGCATAAATGTTAGAGAGGAAGAGAAGGAAGAAGTATTTTTTGAATTGGATGTATCATAAATTATGATTTTTTTTAAAGGATAATTTATGAAAAAACATAAGGTATGTTGAGAGTAAATTATATTCATAAATAATTTAATAGAGAGTACTGAAAAATTGTACGCATAGAATAATTTTTTGGGTGTAAATAGAATCACCCCTATGTCAATTGATGAAAAAGCCAGGTTGTGCTACTTGGATCATACACCATGATTCAAGAGAAATTATTTTGTAAATTAGCAGAGAATAGTGTTATGTTCTTCTGTAATGAATTAATGTTCATAGTGATCCAAATAAAAAGAATTAATGTTCATATGCAAACAAAACTTGACATGACCATTTTTTGAGTTTTGGATGGTCTTAAGGGTTTGGCACCCCCGTTTAAAGAAAAAAATAAAAATAAAATAAATATAAATATGTATATATAAATAAAACCCCAAGTGCACTGGTAGAGAAAACTTAAGGACCAAATTCCCTCCGGTCCGATTAAGGGGTTATGGGCCCACTTTGGACTCATCAAGTGATTTGAATTATTTATCTTTTAATATTCTTCAAAGTATATTTGATCAACATAATTTTTTATAGAACGATTTATTTGGTGAGAACTAAAAAATAAGTTCAAATAAAAGAATTGAGTCCAGAATGAGTCCACAGCCCTGTGGACTGGATCCTTAAGTCCAATTACTAGATTAGAGGCAAGCTCCATTCAAAACATAAGCCAGATCACCATACATAATTATATTTCCGTAATTTCTGAATACTTTTATTTAATGAAAAGATCAAGACGAAGAAGGTGATATGGCTTGTGAATGTATCACAAGGTTTATTCAACTTCACAGGTTTAAAAATAACTAAAATGATTAATTAGACAGTTCGTAGAATTTTTTTAGAAAATTCAATGGTTAATATTAATTGAATCAATCTGATTTTATGGGTAGTCAATCATACTTCACTCAGATCATGTGTTTTTTTAAAATCTTTCTCATGAATGTCAAAGTACAAAATTAATAAAATTACTTGAGGGTTTTTTAATGGATGTGAGTCAAACCCATCTCTTAAGACCAATGATTATATAGAATATCAAAAAGAATTTGATAAAAAAATCACCTATAACCTCTTGATAATTGGCATTCGTTAACTTGACTTGACTTTTGATTTTTTTGCATTACGTATCACTAATAAACCGCGTATAATGAATTCTTAGATGATTAAATTATAATTAAATTGCTAATCTCATTTGTGCAGAGAACCCACCTTTCAGCGTAAGTTTTTGTTTCACAAAATCACGCCACTTAGCAGGATGTTTACTGCTAAGTCTGATCTTTTATTTCTTTAATGGCTTCTTCCCTTTGCTTCACCCACCAGCATTGCCCAAAATTTCTTCAGGTTAGTATTTGGGGCACGTCTCTGGTGCTTATAAATGGGGCAAACATGTAAAATGCCGAAACAACCTTTGACTTTCACAGGATGTAATACTACTTTACTGGTGCATGTTTCTTAAATTTTTTCAAAAAAAATTGTACAAAAATTAAAAGTAAAAACTCAACTGCAATTGTTTAAAACACAATACTAGTAGACTCACATCCAATCATTCATGTTACAGATTTATATCACATATGTACTTTAACTTCAACTCAATTAATTAGTTTTGAGTTACATACATCTAAAATATTGTTACATGATATCATAGTTCTATATCTTAATTAATAGTGTCTTGTATATAATCTAAAAGTCTCTTCGTTCAATATTAATTGATTTTAAGTTGAATATCTTTAAATTTCTAACATAATATCGGAGACGATATTAACTAGTTAAAAATCGTTTCAAATTAATTCGGTATATAATCAAATTAAATTTAAACATATGTGAAACTCGTTAATTTAACTTAGCTCAAACTTATTTATTGTCCTAATGGAAAGAAAATGGTATATCAATTGAGGTGACTGGCCATTGTGAGTGCCTAAATCATTGCCAATTTTTCTAGAAGTAAAACCATAGAATTCGACGACACTCCTTGCAGCACACACATCCCAATAGCCTCCTTTTACCACTTTTCCCGCGTCAACTCCTTCCTTTTGGTCACCCTATAAACCCTAAAGTTTTCCACGCTTTCCTACCCAACCTCCTCTAGGAAACACAAATTAATAATAACACTAAAACCATCTTCATATTCCGTCTCTCTGTCTCTCTCTCCACCTTCATAGCCATGAAGGTGCTTCCACTAATCTTCATGATAGCCATAACAATGGCTTTAACCATCACTCTCACCACAAAAAACACCGAAGACAAAGAAGCGAAACCACCTTTCGACCTCATCGACACTCCAGGGAAGCTAACACCATCGAAGAAGGTAAGTCGCTTCCTGGCTCAGCAAAATAACCCTAGATCATCTGATCATTGCCAAAAGGACCATGCCATTTGTAACCTAGAACCCGAAGACGGGCACTACAAAAACTCTACATGCTGCAACAACAAGTGTGTGGACTTGACAACCAACCACAACAACTGCGGTGCGTGCAAACGAAAATGCGAGTTCACAGATGCTTGTTGCAGTGGAAAATGTGTCGATTTGGCTTATGACAAGGGGCACTGTGGGAGCTGTGGTAACCGCTGCAGCAAAGATCGCCTCTGTATATATGGAATGTGTGATTACCCTTAACAAGGAGGGTTCATCAATTCATTTGATCATGAGGTTTGTCATTCATATATATAGATTCGTATTAATCAATAAAACACACCACGTTGGTGGTTCACACAATCTTACAGTTTCTTTCTGCTTTATATATAATCATTTTCAATGATTTGCTAAGTGTATGCTATTAAAGACAATTTAAGTGATATATATGTGTATTAATAAATTACTTTTGTTAAATACCAAAAAAAATAAGTTACTTTTGTTTTGTTAGCTTACATTTGTTAGGGTTAGAGAGGGACTTAATGTTCTATGGAAGTGAGAAATTTTCATTGCTTTTGGGTTATTTGTGTAGTGAAAGGAAATTTGGAAATCCTTTTTCCTGTTGGTTATTTGTATAGCGGAAGGGAATTTGGAATTCCTCTTCCTGTTCAGAATGCATGGAAATAAAGAATACAAAAATTTTCTTACATGTGCAAGCTATCGGTCAAAAGTTTCGAATTATAGCCATGTAAACATACTTATATTATGGGGGAAATTACCAAGCAGTAGGAATTCAAAAAATTATTATAGATTCATGAAAATGATTATAATTTCAATTATTAATATTTGTAAAGTTTACATTAATTGAAAATTTTCTTATGTTTAAATTTTCAAGTCTCGGAGCAACCACCTTATGTGTTATGCCAAAGATCAAATGTGTATCCAATCCTTTTTCCTTCCAAATACATATTAATATGTAATAATAAAACGTTTTTATATTGGAGGAGGATCCTCTCCAGTTCAGATTTTAGACTGGAGGGTGCTGTTTAGGTCCGTAGGGCCCATCACGGGTCCGTTTTGATGATTTGAACTATTTATTTTGTCGGGCATTTCATGTATTTCATCCATACACAAAATTAGACCAATCCAATAATTGTAACTTGTTCAATTTTTGGTTAAAAAAATAAACAACAATTGTATTTTTAAAAATAAACCATATAATTTTTTAATGACTAACTCAATAAATTAAATAAGTTACAGTTATCGGATTGACCTAATTTTTTTTGTAAGAGAAATACGCAAAATATCCAACAAAATGAACGATTTGAATCATCGAAATAGGACCCGTAATGAGCCCCACAAACCCAAGCAACACCCTCCAATTTAAAATTTGGACCGAAAGGATCCTCCTCTTTTATATTTCAGAATCATCTAATAAATTTTCACTTATTCATCCTTCATTGTGACTATCATGACAATTAATAGTATGCTACGGAACTGACCACTTCGTTAGCCACCAAAAATCAACCGAAATATTATTATTATTATTATTATATTTATATAATTTTTATAGTTTGATACTCAAAAAGTAAGTGACTGATATTATACTTTTTTGGTAAAGGTTAGGGAAAGTGATATTTTATGCTGCAACACCCACACTCTTTTTATTTATGGCTGATGTCGGATTCTATAAATTTTCACAAAATCATTAAAGCTGAATCTGTCATTTACATTTAATCGGAAAACTAAAATTACCAAATCGTAACATGTGGTTGGCTTCAATTTCTCAACTAACAAAATCGAAAAGTCGGATTCAATTCTAAATTATCTTTACAAACGTTTACAATCCTAATGACAATTGACTGTTTAGTTTCAACTAGATAACTTGTATAAAATTAAAAATAAAAAAAAATAATCATGTGACTTAAAATTTAAATTATTTTTCTAAAGTCATTTGATTTTTGTTGGTTATTTTATCATGAAGGATGTATTTAACATCTCATCTGAATACTGTCCAAAAAAATAAAAAATCTCATGAGCTTTATAAAGGCAAATCACACCCGTCGTATAGGTGGTTCATATATTTTTTTTCTGTTAATTTGATCTTTTTAATTCTAATTGCATTAATTTCACTGTTGATAGAGGTTATCAATTGGATTGAATTAACCTAATATAAAAAATTAAAAACAAAATTGATACAATTAAATTATAAGATTAAATTTACTAAATTATAGAAATCTTGGATATAATATGTTATATTATTAATAATCCTTGCGGCATCATTATGCGCATCTGCGACATGAAATTGATGACAGATGCTAAGAACTCATGCTCCAAAATCTTACCCAAATAAGTAATTTTTTTTTTTTTTAATAATTAGAATTTTCAAATAGGTTACTTAGAGGTGTTTTGGCACAAGATGGAGTTTCAAAGCCTAGGACTCCATAATCAATATTAATCTAAAGATGGTCCTTAATACAAGTTACATAGTGAAGAAAGTATTATTAGTTGGCATTCTAGCAAGCAAAAGCTAGCTCACTTCATGCAAGAAAACAATGTTACTTGAAGGATACAATATCAGAGCAACCTTGTTCACATAATACACAAAATTTTGAAAGCTCAAAAGATTGTGGATTTTTCCATGAAAATCGCATGAATTCACATGCTCTCTCTCTCTCTCTCTCCCCCCTCCAAAACATCCATAGATCACTAAAGCTGGCTCCCTCACATGTACATGTTTTGTAGATGCAATATCATGGCCACGAATTGTCTTCTTATTTACAATCTGGTCCGAGTTGTTCCTTATGAACCAAAATTCTGGGTCCAAGCCCTTTGCTTGCTTCACCTAGACACTCACCCGTGAGGTGGACATCAGGCTAGAAGGGTCACAACCCAAAACCAATGCTATAGTGCTATGGACACCAAAATTACCAAATATTTTACCAATTGAATGACGGCTCCCTTACAAAGGGAGCTTTAGCATCCCTTTTAAAAGAGCGGTCATTCATAGGTACAATTTTTTGTCTTTAATCTTGTCAACATATATTAGCTAAATCAACAATATATACACACACTAGTAGAGGGTGAAAACGCATGGCATTTGCAAATTTTTTTTTTTTAATTAATATTTTTGGATGTTTGATGATTAAGAGATAGTTTGATGAATAAGAAAAAATATTTAACAATTTTCGGTAGATTAATGATATTCTATTGTTGGCAGCTACTAGATGTGAATGGTATTTTTTGAAGAAGAAAAAAAACGTGATAACATTCACCCAAATAGGATATATGTCAATCACACAAGTTTGCACTTTTGCCAGAAGTCATTTAGCTATTAAAAGGATCCTAGTTTTTTTTTTTTTTTTTTAATAAAAGAATCTCACTTACAAATCCCAAATAACTTGATCCTAGAAATCAATTTCTTTTCTGAATTCCACTTCATGGTTGTTGTTGTCATTTTTCTTTGTTTCTTTTCAATTTTTACCATCAAGTTTACCGAGAATGCCTTAAAAAAAAGGAAAAAAAAAAAGAAAAAGAAAAATAGTCCCACATTGGTAGAGAGGAAGAACTTTATTAACTATATATAAGGTTTAGAATTAACTCTCAATCGCCGAGCTGAGTAACTGCAGCTTGTCACCCAAGTGGGGGCACTGGGGTGATTGAACATTAGTCCAGCCCAAGGAGTTGGTGCCGTGGTTGCTAATTTCTGGCCCGCCCTATCCAAGCAATGAGTTGGGCTACATGGCCTGAGCGAAAGTTTGGGATGTGTAGTCCCTAGAGTGGAGGGCAAAGCGCCAGGCTGGCCTCACAGAGCAGCGAAAACGTCCCTCTCATGGCAGTGGAAGGATAACGGGCCAGTGCATTCACGGCCCAAATCAAAGCTCACATGGCTGAATTTAATTGAACCATTACCTTTTTGTTTTGTTTCAAAGCAAGCTCCGATGGGCTGAACTAAATTGGACTAGACCTTTTATTCCTAATTTGTAAACAATAGGAAATTTGGTATATTTTTATAATATAGTAATTATATTTTAATAGCTAGACAATTCAATAAAATATAATAATTATAAATTAATCACGTAAAAATTCTAGAAATATTATGGTTTGTTATACATTTGATCTTGCAAAAACTTCAATTCTTTTTAATTTTAGTTCGTTATATTTGATTTTTTTTTTTTCCCCTACAAAAAACTTTCGAGTAAATATTTGGAAAAAAATTTGGGATGGTTAATTTATTTTTTTATTTTAATTTTGGAATAGAAGTGTCCATATTAACCTATTTCTTGTAACAATTATTATTGTTTTACCACAACAAAATTGAGTTATGATTCAATATTAATATAGTTGCAATTTCAATATAATTGGAATTACAAATTGAAGGATGTTCTCATCTATATTTTCTCTTAACCCAACTACATTAGAATCAATCAAGAGTCCAAATACTGAAAACGTATTATTTTTCCCCAAAAGTCCATAATAAAAACCTTTTTGTCCAAGAGCTCATTACAAAAATTAAAGTTGTTTAAAGGCTCCAAATTGGTATTGCTAAGAAAATAATTTTAATTATATAATCATCAAGAAAAAATATCTTCATAGCTAAAAAAAAATCTTCATTGACTTTGGCTTCATTGATAAAGATTGTAAATAAACCCTCAAAAAATTACTTCTAATGATAAAAAATAAATTTTACATAAAAAAAAAAAATTAATAGATATTATTGAAATATAAAAACCTCTTATTTGGTGCTGTTTGGTAACACTTACGTTTTCAGTTTTCTGTTTATATTTACAAAAATTTTAAAAACTCAAATAAAAACTTGTTTGGTAAAATTTTTGATTTATAAATCAGTGGTCTCAGTTTATAAATTTGACCAAAAAATGAAAACACAAAAAATGTGTTTTCATTTTGAGTTTTCGGTTTTTTTTTTTTTTACCACCCAACACTATCCACCACCCGCCACCATTTTCCACCACTGTCTTCCACCACCACTACCCACCACCCATCCCCACCACCACCTGCCACCACCACTCACCACCCACCCGCCGCCACCACCCACCACCACCACCCACCTGTCACCCACTCGCCACCACCACCCACCCCTCGCTACCACTACCCACTTGCCATCCACCCGCCACTACCATCCACCGCCCGTCACCACTACCCGCCACCTACTTGCCACCACCACTCACCACCTATCTGCCACCACCATCCACCACCTGCTTCCACCAGCCACCCATCACCACTAGCCACCTGCCACTCACCCGCCACCACCCACCCACCACCACCACCACCACCACCATCACCTGCCACCCACCTACCACCACCACCCGCCACCCACCTACCACCACCACCCGCCACCACCCACACGCTACCACCTACCACCTACCACCCGCCACCGTCATCCACCCACGCACCACCACCCGCCACCACCACCAGCCATCCGCCACCGCCACCCACCACCACCACCACCACCACCACCACCACCCACTTGCTACCAACCACCACCGGCCACCGTCACCCATCCGCCACCCACCCGCCACCACCACCCACCACCCGTCACCACCACCCACTCGCTACCACTCACTACTCGCCACTGTCATCCACACACCCACCACCACCACCCACCACCTACCCGCCACCACCACCCACCATTCGCCACCCACCTGCCACCACCACCACCACCACTACCCGCCACCACCACCACCGCCGCCACCACCCACTCGCTGCCACCCACCATCCGTCACCGTCACCCACCCACCCACCCACCACCACCACCCACCCGCCACCACCAGTTACCCACCACCCACCGTCACCACTTTCCACCACCGTCTTTCGCCGCCACTTGCCACCACTTGCCATTTCTCACTCTTTTTTATATTTTTAAATATTTTGTCAATTACCAAACGTGTTTGTAGTTTATGTTTTTCTAAAAATAAACAAAAAATAAACAAAAACTAGTTTATAAAATTTTTATAAATATAAACTAAAAACGTAAACGTTACCCAACACACCCTAAAATTTTGCTTTAAGTTTCGCAATGTTCAAGATGCATTGCTTCTCCGTTAAAAAGCACAAATGTGTCAGAGAAACATGTCTCCATGAAAATGGGCATCCAAGCTTCAAGGACCAAAATAATGTTAAGAATAATGAAAAAAGTTAAAGGTTTTCCAACAGCCTTTATTTATTTAGTTTTATTATTATTTTGAGAAACTTTATTTATTATGAGTTTACAAAGCAAAGTTGAGGGATTCTTGCCTTGTTGGCTAATAAACATTCAACCCCTCGTGTAACACGACCTCAGTTATTATTATTTTTTTAACTTTTTTTTTATTAAATTTGATTTTTTTTTGTTTTAACAACAATAGGTACTCAAGAAAGAACATACAATCAGAAATGAAAAATGTATAAATTTTATTCAATTTGAAAATGACTCACACCACGTTAAGTTGAATTTATATCACACACTTTACTTTTATAATATATTACTTGATATTTTTTCATAGTACATATATTTTCCATAATGAATAGCGACTAGAGGTGCAGTAGAAGCACACCATACTTTTCAGACCATGTATTGAGACATACATCGAGAATTTGACAAGAAAATTAAATGAGAAAATGAGGAAGCATTTTTTATGGGTATGATATTATCACTAATATGATTGAGCTTCAATTGCATAAAGTACATGCATTTTTATACCTAACAGTATTGCATAGTATTTATAGTAGTAATAATATTGGAAGTGAACTTTCTATCTACATCTATAGTATGAAAAAAAACCTTTGACTCATCAAATAATGATGAGGGCTCTATTGAAGACCCATGTGCCTTTTTTTTTTTTTTTTAAATGCTATACACAAAAAGGTGTTGGAACAATCTTCTATGTAAATAAAATAAATTGAAACTAAATCAAACAAAATAAAATAAATAATTAACAAAATTTATTTTATCAAACCGAATGGAAAAATAAAAGACCAAGTCGAGTGTGTGACACGCTATCCTTAAGACAGATTCGCCCCGCTTCAGTGCTTACAGACTAATAGCGTCTATTTCTCAGGATACAATGATCTTCACAAATTTGTAGTAGCACTCCAAACAAATTTGTCCGGCGAACTAGAACCTTGTATTCTATACTCTCTTTAATTTTTCTCTAAAACTAGAATAAAGAATGTATGCAATAGTGCAGAAAATAGGACAGCAAAAAATGGATTTTCAGACTGTTTTTGGATGCCCAATACTGCTGGAAATGTAGGTATTTATAGGCAAAAAAAGTCCTATTTGAACAGGTTCAATTTTGAACCGAACAGGTGCAAAATTTGAATGAACAGATGCAATCCAAAATTCAATAGATCTGCTGGAAAGATTGAACTATTTGAACTGTGCAGTTTGTATCTGTGTAATTGCAGCAGTTTATGGCAGTTTAAAATTTTTCAAAAACAGTTTAAATCTATTTGAAAATAAATCTGTTGAGAATCAAATGAACTGGTATGAAACTGTCTGAACAGTTATTATACAAAATTCAAACAGATCTATCTGTCTGGACAGTTATGAATCCGTTCGGATTTGAACAGAATAATAAACTGTTTGGACTGAAAATCTATTGTGGAAGTTGGTTCAGAAAAGAGGCACAAAATTATGGACAACAATTTGAATTTCAAATTTAAATTTGGAATTAAATTCCTAAAATAATTTTTTGAAAAAAATTCAAAAGAATTTTCTCCAAAAAATTAATATTATAACTGACGCGACCCACACCCGCGCTCGGCACGGATAGACGGTGGCGACGGCGAGCGCATGTGTGGTGGTTTGGGCTAAGGTTCACTTTGTCCATAACTCCTCTCTTCTACAAACTTGGGGTGCCCCTTGGAGCCCAACCCAAATGTTGTAGTCTAGAGCTTATATACATACACAAGTTCTCTTGAAGTTTCAATGTGGGACAACCTATTTCAAAGAAACCACATTTACTTCTTTAATTATTCATTCCACGAATCCGAAAACGACGTCAACTTCCCATTCACTCATAAATGGTTTTGACGAACCGCCTTCACCGTGTGACTTGCCATGTGACAAGTAACACGTCACCTCTTCGAACCCGCTCCAAAAGACGTTTGGGGCCCACTCAATTTTGAGCTCAAAGTTGGCCCAAAATAAGCCTAATAAAACCAATTTTTCAACAATTCCCCACATGAATGGAATTTGACGGAAAGAAAATGTAACAACATGATCTAATTACAGAGAGTACAGAAATTGGAAATATTCCGCAAATGATAGGTATCTTTTGGCTGTGAACTTTCCCTTGTGAGAAACTATCGGATTTACTAGCTAACCAGTGAACATGATGTCTTGAACTGTTCAGCCGTTTGTGTAACCAAGACAATAGAACTCACACAGTATATCCCTAGACACAGTTTATTTCTCACTATTATGTTCATTTTGGCCCTGAATAACCTGATCTTTTATAAGTGCTCTAGAGAATTGTAGCCCTTCTCAAATCTCATAGAACCGGCCTAGTTCACACTCACATAGGTGATTCTTATGAAAAGTATCCTGTCATACCTAGATATAAGAATCATTAAAATATTTCTTAACCTAAAACGTTGCAGACATCACTATTTCATCCTAGAAATGGGTAGGAGCTGGACTCCTTAGTGATCCTTCTGAGTCATACACAACTCGGTTGTCCCTTTGAACCTAAATCTTGGGATCTCCAGTCAACTAGATTGGGTTGCCGTTGTGATAACTCTTATTTAATAGGCTTAAGTCACATTCCCCTCGATGAATTCTCAACTAGCTCTCTTGCTAACCCTTTGGTTAGTGGATCCGCTACGTTGTCTTTAGGCTTCACATATTCAATGGAAATAATTCCATTAGAGAGTAGTTGTCTCACGGTGTTATGTCGACGACGAATGTGTCGAGACTTACCGTTATACATATGACTCTGTGCTCTACCAATTGCTGATTGACTATCACAATGTATGGAAATAGCAGGCACCGATTTTGGCCACATTGGAATATCTTCAAAGAAGTGGCGAAGCCATTCTGCTTCTTCCCCAGCTTTATCTAAAGTTATGAATTATGATTCCATAGTAGACCTAGCAATACAAGTCTGTTTGGAAGATTTCCAAGATACAGCCGCTCCACCAAGAGTAAAAACATACCCACTAGTGGACTTTGAGTCTCTAGTATCCGATATCCAATTTGCTTCACAGTATCCTTCAAGTATTGTTGGATATCTATTATAATTCAGCCCAATGTTACGAGTAAATTAGAGATATCTAAGAACCCTTATAATTACTTTCTAGTGTTCTACTCATGGGTTACTCGTATATCTACTTAATTTACTTACTGCATAAACTATATCCGGGCAAGTGCAGTTCATCAAATACATTAAGTTTTCAATAATTTGGGCATACTCTAATTGAGAAGTACTTTCCTGTACATTCTTAGAAAGAAACAAATTAACATCTACAAATGTTCTAACAAGATGGTCATCATTTTTGCTGAATTTTTCAAGTATTTTCTCAATGTAATGAGATTGTGACAAAGCATATTCTTCTGATGTTTTGGTAATTTTCATACTAAGAATTACATCAGCAATGCCCATGTCCTTCATGTCAAAATGTTTATTCAACATTTTCTTAATAGTTTTAATCATATCATTATTACTACCTATGATGAGCATATCATCTACATAAAGACATACAATGACATAACCTTTGTCTGTATTTTTAATATAAACACATTTGTCACACTCATTAATTTTAAAACCATTTGACATCATTGCCTTGTCAAATTTCTCATGCCATTGCTTTGGCGCTTGTTTTAAACCATATAATAATTTAACCAATTTACATACTTTCTTTTCTTTCCCTGGAACAGAAAATCCTTCTGGTTGTTCCATGTAAATTTCTTCATCTAACTCACCATTTAAGAAAGCGGTTTTCACATCTATTTGATGAATTTCTAAATTGTACAAAGATGCAATAGCAATTAGCATTCTAATGGATGTTATTTTAGTAACCGGTGAGTATGTGTCAAAGTAATCAAGACTTTTTTTTTGTCTATACCCTTTGATCACAAGTCTTGCCTTGTATTTGTCAATTGATCCATCCACTTTCATTTTTCTTTTGAAAATCTACTTGTACCCAAGAGGTTTACAACCTAGTGGTGAGTCCACTAATTCCCAAGTGTGATTTTGTAAGATGGATTCAATTTCACTATTGACAGTTTCTTTCCATAAAGGAGTCTCAGGACTGGACATAGCCTCTTTAAAAGTTAAAGGCTCATTTACTAACAAAAATGTTAGAAAATCTGGACCAAAAGATTTTAAGATTCTAGCACGTTTACTACGCCTAAGTTCCTCTTCTTCATTTTGATCTAGCTCTTGCTCTTGATCATGTTCATGTCCTTGATCCTGACTAGTAATAGCATCATGAGATCTTCTATTACTACTAGTCTCTTGTCCAGTCTTATTTGGAAATACATGTTCAAAGAAAGATGCATTCCGAGATTCAAGAATAGTATTTATATGCATTTCAGAATGTTCTGATTTATGAATCAAAAACCGATATGCACTACTGTTCTTAGCATAACCAATGAAAATGCAATCAACGGTTTTAGGACCTATCTTAGTCTTTTTAGGATTAGAAATAGCCACTTTAGCCAAACACCCCCACACTTTTAAGTATTTGTAGGATGATACTCTTTCATGCCACATTTCATAAGGTGTTTGATTCACTTTCTTTCGGAGTACTTTATTAAGTAAATAATTAGCAGAAAGTATTGCTTCTCCCCACAAGTTCTGAGGTAATCCAGAACTTATTAACATGGCATTCATCATTTTTTTTAAAGTCCTATTTTTCCTTTCAGCAATTCCATTTTGCTGAAGTGAGTAAGGAGCAGTGGTTTGATGAATTATTCCATGTTCTTTACAAAACTCACCAAAAGGTGATTCATATTCACCACCTCTATCACTTCTTAGTTTTTTGATTTTCTTACCAAGTTGATTTTCAACTTTATTCTTATATTGAATGAAAGTTTCCAAAGCTTCATCGTTGGTTCGAATTAAATAAACATAACTATATCTAGTATAGTCATCTATGAGAGTGATAAAATATTTTTTCTCACCTCTAGTTTGAATTGATTTAAAATCACAAATGTCACTATGAATTAATTCAAGTGGTTTCGTACTTCTTTCAATTGAATAAAAAAAGAGTTTTAGATAATTTTGCCTCAACGCAAATTTCACATTTATGATTTGAATCAATGTCAAATTTAGATAAACATTCCATATTAATTAATCTACACAAAGATCCATAATTAACATATCCTAGTCTACCATGCCATAAATTTGAAGACTTAAGTAAATAAGAAGAATATGTATTTTTATTAATAACTGAAAGTACAACGGTCATTACATTCATCTCGAAAAGGTCATCAGACATGTAACATTTTGCTACATACATCTCATTCTTAGTAAGTACAAATTTATCACTCTCAAACACTAGCCTAAACTCATTCTTACTCAACAAAGATCCGGAAACAAGATTCTTGCGAATGTCCGGTACATGCAGCACATTGTTGAGAGTGAGTTCCTTTCCAGATGTCATCTTAAGTACAATCTTTCATTGTCCTTCAACTTTGGAAGTTGAGGAGTTGCTCATAAAAAGTTATTCACTATTGTCCACTGTAGAATAAGATATGAACATCTTTTTGTCAGCACAAATATGGGGAGTAGCACCAATGTCCACCCACCATTCTTTAGGATTTCCAACAAGATTTGCCTCAGAAACAACTGCAGAAAGATTGATGTTATCTATACCATTGGAAATATTGTCCACTTCGGTCATATCGGCTTGAGCAAACTTATTGCTTGTTCGTCTTTTGTTTTTGCCTTTGCTACGGCAATCTTTGACCCGATGTCCTTCTTTGTCACAGATGTAACATTTGCCATTAAACTTGTACTTTTTATTTTCCCTCCCTTTAAAGCCTTGTGATGAACTTTTTCCAAAAGACTTTCGTTTCTTGATTTTTGAAGCATGTTCCACCACATTTGCCTTAGACTCCATAGGATGCTTACCAGCCCGCTTTTCAGAATTATGGTTGTCCTCCTCAATCCTCAAACGCACAATTAATTCTTCCAAAGACATTTCTTTGCGCTTATGTTTGAGGTAGTTCTTGAATTCCTTCCAGCCTTGTGGTAATTTCTCAATTAAGGCTACAACTTGAAAGGATTCACTAAAAGACATGCCCTCTGCGTGAATGTCATGCAGAATGAGTTGGAGATCTTGAACTTGGCTGATCACAGTCTTAGAATCAACCATCACAAAATCCAAGAATTTGCCAACCACAAATTTCTTTGAGCCGGCATCTTCCGTTTTGTATTTTTTTTTCAAAGACTCCCAAAGTTCCTTTGCTGTCTTGATAGGACTATAGACATTATATAATTTGTTATCAAGTCCGTTCAAGATGTAGTTCCAGCAAAGGAAATCAGCATGTTTCCAGGCATCGACCGCAGCAATCACTTGCTGGTCGGTTTCATCCTCTTTCAAAATAGGAGCATCCTCACGGAGAAAATGAGCCAGGTTCAGAGTTGTAAGATAGAACAACATTTTATGTTGTCATCTTTTAAAATCAGTTCCAAAGAACTTCTCTGGCTTCTCACCGGTACTGTCACAACAGGAGAGGGGGTTGGCGTAATTGCAGCCACCATACTAATACTTGTTTAGGCATTAGTTTCGGTAGCCATGAATTCTAAATTATAAAATGAAATTATAATTAGAATTTATACTACACAAAAAATTAATCCAAATTCACATAATTAAATTTTGTAAAAATAAAAGAAATAAGAATGTAACTTTTATTTTTAATTAATTTGGAAATAAAATAAAATTTTATTTAACTAAATTAATTTCACATAGAAAATTAAATTTCTGTAACACTTCAATAATTATAAAACTGAAATAGAATTTTAATTAACGAACACTCAGAAATAATTTCTGAAAATCAAAATTAATTTCTGAAAAAATTTCACAAATAAATATTTTGAATTGTTAATGACACCAGGATATTACTATTAGTTGTCAAAGAAAATAGACAGTATATTACTAGTATCTGTCAAATAGTATATGATCACTATTTGTTTTTCCAACCAGAATATTATTTTGTAAATCCATAGAAAATAATTTTTGTAAGAACAAGAAAGAGAAAAGGAAACAAACGAAAAATTCTGTAAACAGAATAATTCGAATCTGTCTTAAGATTGTTGGAACAATTTTCTATGTAAATAAAATAAATTGAAACTAAATCAAACAAAATAAAATAAATAACTATGTCCTTAAGACAGATTCGCCCCGCTTTGGTGCTTACGAACTAATGGCGTCTATCTTCCAGGATACAATGATCTTCATAAATTTGTAGTAGCACTCCAAGCAAATTTGTCCGGCGAACTAGAACCTTGCGTTTTATACTATCTTTAATTTTTCTTTAAAACTATAATGAAGAATGTATGCAATAGTGCAGAAAATAAGACGGCAAAAAATGGATTTTCAGACTATTTTTGGATGCCCGAACACTGCTGGAAATGTAGGTATTTATAGGCAAAAAAGTCCTGTCCGAGCAGGTTCAATTTTGAACCGAACAGGTGCAAAATTTGAATGAACAGATGCAGTCCAAAATTCAACAGATCTGCTGGAAAGATTGAACTATTTGAACTGTGCAGTTTGTATCTGTGTAACTGCAGTAGTTTATGGCAGTTTAAAATCTATCAAAAACAGTTTAAATCTGTTTGAAAATAAATCTGTTGAGAGTCAAATGAACCGGTATGAAACTGTCTGAACAGATATCAGACAAAATTCAAACAGATCTGCAACTAAACTTTTCAGATTTTGAATCTGTCTAGACAATTATGAATCTGTCCGGATTTGAACAGAATAATAAACTGTTTGGACTAAAAATCTGTTATGGAATTTGGTTCAGAGAAGAGGCACAAAATTATGGACAACAATTTGAATTTCAAATTCAAATTTGGAATTAAATTCCTAAAATAATTTTGTCCAAAAAATTAATATTAGAACCGATCCACAACCCTTGGATCTGCCGAATGGACGGTGGCAACGGCGCGTGTGTGTGGTGGTTTGGGCTAAGGTTCACTTTGTCCATAACTCCTCTTTTCTACAAACTTGGGGTGCCCCTTGGGGCCCAATCCAAGTGTTGTAGTCTAGAGCTTATATACATACACAAGCTCTCTTAAAGTTTTAATGTGGGACAACCTATTTCAAAGAAACTCGCACTTACTTCTTTAACTATTCATTCCACGAACCCGAAAATGACGTCAATTTCTCATTCACTCATAAATGGTTTTGACGAACCGTCTTCACCGTGTGACTTGCCATGCGGCAAGGAACACGTCACCTCTTCGAACCCGCTTCAAAAGACGTTTAGGGCCCACTCAATTTTGGGTTCAAAATTGGTCCAAAATAAGCCTAATGAAACCAATTTTCCAACAAAAGGACCAAGCTAAACATTCTTGTTAGGGAATATTTATGAAAAACAAAAGCACATAGAGACTTTTTCCAAAACATTCTATAATAAGGGTTGGTTTGGCATGTTTGAAAAAAGTCAAAAAGTCACTATCCTATTTAAGTCACATCATCTTATTTAAGTCACATCACTTCTCTAACACATCACTTCAAATTCAGTCCATATTTCATAAAAATTCAAAAAATTCACTTATTTAGATCATCACAAACAACCCCTAAATATCCAAACAAAAGCCGGCATAAAACTTGTGAATTCACTAAATCACACCCTATAATCTACATAAAACTTTGTTGGTCCTCAAATGATGCATTTTGTGTTATTTTTGTAAAATAATAAATTGAGATGTATATTATTATTGATGTTTTGATTGATATGTATTTATAATGTTTACAATTCCTATATATAGAAGAGAGGGTGGTAGTAGGTGTAGGTGGTAGTGGAGGTGGTAGGTGGAATGGGTGGTAGTGGAGGTGGTAGGTGGAATGGGTGGTAGTGGAGGTGGTAGGTGGGTGGTAGTTTACATTTTACAATTTACATTTTACATTAACAGCCCCCCTCAAACTCAAGGAGGATAGGTACTAGCCAACTTGAGTTTGGAGAGAGTAACAAAACAGAAAAATAAGCTGACAATTAAAAATGGGATAGGAGACACTGTATGGTCGTGTCGGACCGTTGTAGCAGACAGTTTACGGGGTCATGTCGGACCGTTGTAGCAGACAGTTCACGGGGTCATGTCGGACCGATGTAGCAGCTGACCGGAATCAATGTCGGGACAGTTTATGGGGTCATGTCAGACCGTTGTAGCAGACAGTTTACGGGGTCATGTCGGACCGGTGTAGAAGACAGTTTATGGGGTCATGTCGGACCGTTGTAGCAGACAGTTTACGGGGTCATGTCGGACCGATGTAGCAGGACAGTTTACGGGGTCATGTCGGACCGTTGTAGCAGGACAGTTTACGGGGTCATGTCGGACCGTTGTAGCAGACACTGTGTGGTCGTGTCAGACCAATGTAGAAGACAGTTTATGGGGTCATGTCGGACCGATGTAGAAGACAGTTTATGGGGTCATGTCGGACCGTTGTAGCAAAGGTTGTGGTGGTGCACCAAGGGGGCGACTTAGGGAGTGCGCCATGAGCGACTTATACATGATACTGTGTATAACCCCCCCTCAAACTCAAATAGGTGTGAAGATAGAAACCTATTTGAGGTTGAAACAAAGGGATTGATAAAGCTGACCGGTGTAGAAGACACTGTATGAGTGTGTATATAGGCTGCCCAAAAGATATACATGGATGTAGATATCGAGCCCTCAAAAGTCGTGCCCTCAAAAGGTGTGCCCAATCTGTCAAAAGGCGTGCCATCAAAAGGCGTGCCCAATCCATAAAAAGACGTGCCATCAAAAGGCGTGCCAAGTTGTCGGCGAGCGCCGAGCGGCACATGATGCGCGTGTCTGCCTCTTCGTCAAGGTCTTTATAAAGCGAAGCGGAGGCTGAGGCTGAGGCAGAAAACTCGCTAAAAAACTCTGAAAAACTCTTCGTTGTACTGAGAGAGAGTGTCTGTAACACTCTGTTGCGAGAGATATTCTGTAACACTTTGTTGCCCAGAAAATGGCCTCTTCGTCCCGCCCTCTGCTTACTCTCTTTCCCGACCTCAACCAGTCCACAAGAGAGATAACTGGTGCGGTGTCCCGTGAACCTCAACCAAACACCACTGGGTTTGCTCCGTTGAACTTTCCGATGCAGTCGGTGGAGCAAAAAATGGCAGTGCAAACGGATGTGGAGGCTAATCAGTATACTTTGAAGGCATGTGTGGAGTCCATGACGGCGGTCACAAACTTGTCGCACCAGCTGCAGAGTAGGACAAATGAGGTGCAACAATTAAACGCCCAACTGGCTCTGCTCCAACGCATATATAAGGATGCGCGAGCAGAGATAAGCGTGCTAAGGGCAGAAAACAAGGAGCTGAAGCGGAAGGCCACCGTGATGTTTCGATTTGGAGGTCCGCCATATGCTGCAGTGGAGGAGCAGGGAGTAGTGATCGTGCCCAGTGGAGTGGGAAACACGGAGGCAACACCGTCAAGGGCCGCCCAGGATGAAGGCAAGAAGAAGCGACCCGCAGCAGAGTAGAGAAGAAAAATCCCACTGTGGGTGTGGTTGTTGTGTTGTGGTTTTGTTTTGGTTTTTGTTTTTGTTTTTGTTTTTGTTTTTTTTTTCTGTGGAAAATTGTGATCGAGGGTGATCCCGGAGATGAATAAAATATGGGTTGTTGTGCAAATTTGGATTTTTTTTTTTTTTTTGTGTTTTTTTTTTTTGGTTTTGTTTTGTTTTGTTTTTTTGTTTTGTTTTTTTTTTTTTGTTTTGTTTTGTTTTTTTTGTTTTTTTTTGATGAGCATGGTGATGATGAATAGAAAATGATGAATAAAAATAATAAAGGTGGCAGTGGGAATGGAATAAAAAAAAAGAAGAAGAAGAGTGGTTTTGTGTGTGATGAAAAAAAAAGAGTCGGTGGGCAATATGAAATTAAAAAGAAAGGAAAAGAGGGGGACAAAAGTTGGCGGATGGTGTATCATGGAGTGGTGGATCACAGTGTGTTTAAAAAAAAAAAAAATTAAATAAAATAAAAGAAGGTTGGATGGACAGAGAGAGATTAATAAAATATAAGAGAATAATGATAAATATAATTAAAGTGGGTCTGGTGGAGAGAAAGGGACCAGAGAGAGAGAGAAAGAGAGTGAGTGGGTGCCCCCATGTGCTGGGTTTGGTGTGTGCCGTGTGTGTGCTTGTGGATGCATGTGCATATCAGTGTGTTTAAGGTAGAATCCACTGTCCCAGGGTTAGTTTTTCCATTGGATTCTCAATCTGTACTGGTAATAAAAACAGAACCATTGGAATAGCAGTGACCGATTCAGTTGTGATGTCGAAGAGGCTGGATCGACGGCGACGCCGATTGAGGTTGCTTCGCCGGAGGAAGTAGTTCTGAGCGTGACGAGCGACTGGCGTCGGTGTTCGAGGCTTCACGAAATTCCTTGAAATCCAGTCTCCTTTCCCTACTCTTTGCAGGCCTAAGAGAAACAACTTGTGCTCGTCCTCAGTCCATGGAATACCTCGCTTGCGCTCGCGACTCCCGGAGGACTGGGGGTGAACGGCCTCGTCGGCAGAGGCGTAACCGCCGCCACTGCAGGCAACGTCGGCGACGTTGGAGGAGTCCTGACACTGAGGCGGTTCGTATTGCGACAGAATGGTCATACTGACGCTCTTCCTCATCGGATCAACCTTGACTCAGACGCCGAACAGCATGAGCCGGAGTTGTAGTCGGAGATGTGGCCGAAGGTGAGAGAGGCTTGTGAGCAAGCACTGGGTAGCAAAAGAAGGCACCAAGATGGTGGTAAGGAATCGAACGGAGGAGATGAAGGACATGAGGCCGGCGCGACCGAAGAACTTGGCGACGAAGACGGTGGCGTGGCGTTGAGATTCAGGGGAGTCGATCCACTGAAGGCATGGTCGGAGGATACAGTTTTCGCTGCAACCCTTTCGAAGAACTCGACATCCATTGCAACTCATGATTACAAGCTCAACATATCAGATTCAAGCTATAAACGAGGAAATGAATTTGGTAGCCAGATGCAGAAACTGGAGAGAGAGAGATTTGTGTGTATGTATCGAGTGATGGCAATGGTGGTGTGTTTCAGTGAGGTGCCGAGAGGGAGAGGGAGAGGGAGGTTTGAATTGGTTGAGATCCGACGGGCAGTCAAGGCAAGGTTGCCGCCCGCCGGAAGGCGAAGAACACCAAGATCTTTAACCTTGCTCTGATACCATGTAAAATAATAAATTGAGATGTATATTATTATTGATGTTTTGATTGATATGTATTTATAATGTTTACAATTCCTATATATAGAAGAGAGGGTGGTAGTAGGTGTAGGTGGTAGTGGAGGTGGTAGGTGGAATGGGTGGTAGTGGAGGTGGTAGGTGGGTGGTAGTTTACATTTTACAATTTACATTTTACATTAACAATTTTGATTTTTTATATTTTAATTGTGTAAATTTGATCATCAATTTATCTAATATGTGTTTAATTTCAATGTCATTTCAGTCCAAATTTTATAACGGTGGAAGAGGTATAATTTGGTATACATACCAAACTATAGCTATGCATGCACTTGTCTTCCATAAACATTAACCTCCAATATTTGATGGGCATAGCAAACTTATGTTGGACTTTGAATTTGTAACTGAAAATATAACAATTTGAAGTACACAAACCCATTTGTAACTGCACCAATTATGGGTACTTCCTGATCTTCTTTTCTTTTCTGGGACAGATGACTTTGTGGTGCCTCATTTTTTCTCGCATCTATATAGTTTTTTTATTTTTTATTTTTTGAGTTGTGTTTGGATTTAGAATTTAAAGTAAAATTTGTGAAGGGAAAAGAAGATGCAAGAAAAAGTTAAATAACATATAAGCTAAAAAAAATTTACTCTTTTTTTTATCACCTCTTTCTTTCTTTTTTTTCCTTCCGAAATCACTACTCAAATTCTTGATCCAAAATAAAATGAAAAAGAAAGTGTGTACTATCTTGCATATGACAAGAGCTAGTAGTAAGTAGCCACCTTTGCTCATAGTAAAGCGAAGCAAGCGGACTAGCTTCTCTTTCAGAAGCTTAAAAAGTGTTTGATGGTGGCCTGGAGACAGCCTGACCAGTGATACTTATTGTTAATCATCACTCTAAGAATATGTCATAGTCTTCAACTTTACTCAGAACTTGTCATTATCATACAAATTCCTTTTATTTTTGTCCTTTTTTTATTTTTATTTTTATTTTTAATGAACACTAGGTAAGCCTAAAGTCCCACAATTTACAAATTACAACCAAATATTTAACCCAAGGTGTGACATTTTGATAAGATTTTAAGGCATAAGTTTTGAGATCTTGGATTTTACTCTTTCAAGGTCAGTTATTCAGACAACACATATGGTTGGTAGGACGAACTTTTCAAGTCTGAACAATCTCCTAAGCCCAAAAAAAATAAAATAAAATAAAAATAATCTAAAAGTTTAAAGGGACATTTACATACAAGTCTCATTTTGTGAACTTATAATCCATTAAGTCTAGATAAAATTATTTGCTCCTCCAAGTCCCAGTAATTTTTAATAAACCAATTTACCCTTCCAAGACCTCCTCCATCTACCAAACAATTGACGTCTTCATTCTCTCTCTTTTACTTCTACACCCACTCCCCACAACAACAACAATCAAATGGACTCTCTCTCTCTCTCTCTCTCTCAATCGTCTATCTCATAGACAAAGAACAGAGCGTCGAGCTCACAATCATTCGTCTCTTGCAAGGCAGAAACGTCATCGCAACGGAAAGCAGTAGGGAGACTAAGGAGGCGGTGAGAAGAGAGAGGCAAAGGGCGCCGTGAGCCATTGTTGAAGTTGCCAAGTGATGAAGTTGTCTAGTGGTGATTTTTGGGTTGTAGTTTGAGGTTTGGGTTTGTTAATTTTGGTTGATATGAGTTGGAGATATATGTGGCCTCAAAATTTGATAAAGGCCTATTTTGATAAAAATAAAAAGTAAAAAAAAAGTCAGTTTATTTGTTTGTTGATTTATTTGAATCATCAGTGTGTTTAGTTTTATAATTTTAAAATTGAGAATATTATCAGTTTAAAATTTTAAAAAATGATAATATTCTCAGTTTTAACATTGAAAAATTTTGAAAATTTTCTCAATTTTACTAGATATTTTTGAGAAATTTCTCAACTTTTTTTTCTGAAAATACTGTCAATTTTAAATTTTTTTTTAATTTTTTCATGATTAAAAATGAGAATATTATAAACTGAGAATGTTCAAATTGAAAACAAGAGCAAGCCAATGATTTTGATCAATTCAAGAGACAGTGTTGTCAGAGAGAGAGGGAGCGAGAGATAGTTAGGAAAAGAGAAACTGAAGCATCACGTGAAGGAGATTTTGTGGGCTGTAACAAGGTGATTCAAGAAAACGAAACTAAAAAGTACAGAGAGAGGAAGCAAACAAGGATTTGATGTTCCATTAGTGGAAAAAGTAGTGTGTTCTTGAACATGAAATCAACCTCGATGATTTTTTCATCAGAATGAACAAGAAATGGAAGAAATGGAAGGTGAACTTCAATAACGAAGCCACCGGCGCGAGTAACATAGGCATAACCAAGAAATCCTTTGAGATCTTTCGAAATTGTATCTTCATCCACTTCCCATAATTGATTTGATTTTGTTTTTAGTAAATAATATTAATGTTGTTATATATATAACTATTTGGGTTGAAGGATAAAAATGTCTTCTTATTTATAAATAGGACTTATTGGTTCAAAAACCTTTAAATAAGACCTAAGTTACTACCAAATATGTAAATAGGACTTTTAGGTAATTAATTCAAGTTTAAATAGTTAGTGACTATTTACATAATTGGATTTCTTATCTTATTTTAGAAAATTATTAAGATAGTTGTTAAGTATTATGTGGCATTACTTAAAAAGTATCCGTAACAAATGAAAAAGTGCAGGCACGTAAGTTTTTATGACCCACTCAATAAGTGGGTCATCTCTCATTTTTCAACTACCTAACAAATATAAGCCATCACATGTCACTCATAAAATTTTACGCTACATAATACATAAACAAGGAACATGATGCTTTAGGAGTAGCAAATTACCATTCTCTAATTTTTTTCTCATTAGACGCAAACATTTGAAGTTATACATAAGCCAACTCAAACATCACAGAGAAAACCCCCAATCCACAAACATGTCTGCTTATCTTTTCACTACAATCCTCATGATCTTGACTTTCTTTTCCCCCATTTCTACAACAGCCAAATATAGACATAGCACCCCTTGCAGTGAGGACTTCAATGCATCCCTCCCAAAAAGCTTCACAAACTGCAACAAGCTAAACACTTTGGGAGCCCAATTCGGCTGGAGAATCCACAGCAACGAGTCGGTGATCGACATTTGCGTCGGAGCCATGATAGAGACTGATGAGGGGTGGCTAGCTTGGGGGGTGAACCCACAAGCCGAGTCACAGATGGCTGGGACTCGAGCCATCATTGGGTTCAAAAAACCAGATAGGAAGCCTTCTTGGAACACGTACAATGTCACCTCGGAAACCAAGCTGGGTTGTCGACTCATGCCTTCAAAGATCATAGACATTGATTTTGGAAATGTGAAATTTGAGTATTTGAATCAAATCAATTACTACAGAATATGTGCGACGGTGGGGCTTTCGTCGGAATACAATGTGTCGAGGTTGAACCATGTGTGGCAAGTTGGGTTTAAGAGCATTGGAATGGAAGTTATGGAACCTCTGAAGCATAAGAACCCTCTGCCAAACATGGACAGCACGGAGACGATCAACTTGAGGGTTGGGACTAGCAAAATCAACGCTGGACCTCACCGACATCGCATGAGAATGGTAAATTTGCATGGCCCCATTTTGTTTTACACGATAGCAAATATTAAATGTAGTGATATTATAATAATAGGCATAGGCATTGTTATTCATCCAATAAAAAATTTATAAAAAAAAAAAAAATTAGAAATAGGTTGTTCGTTTTGGGAAAAACATTTCTTAATGTAAAAAAATTTCTACAATTTTTTTTTTTATACAATATTTCCTGTGTTTTGATTTTTTTTTTTTTGAAATTAATGTATTAGTAATTGTATTAGTGGTAGTGGTTAGCAGCGGCGTGGCAGAAGTGGTGGTGAGTTGATGGTAGTGGTAGTAGCGGGATGGTGGTGGTGGCAGGGCCAACTTTGGCCCAAAGCCGGCAAAGTCACCGCTTTGGGCCCTCAAAAATTAAACAAAAAAAAAAATGCCCCAAATTTTTTTTAGCTGTTGTACTAGTCCAGAAAAAAAAATCCACTTGAATTTTAAAAATCCTAAAAATTTTGGTGAAAATTCAAAACTAATAGTTGATTGTTGTGGTAAATTATTGAAAAGAAGTTGATGATTGTTTTTATTAGCAAAAACCAAAAGTCAATTGATATGGTGAATTATTTTAAATTAATAGATGGTTATTTCTTAAATGCATGAATTGCATATAGAACACGATTAATTATACCAATTACATTTATTTTTTAAAAAAAAAACTTTGCAAATTTAAAATTGATTAAATTCTATCTTCCGTTAATTATGTCACAATAAAGATTGAACATATTAGTAATTTAATCAACTGAAAATGATTTAGTTAATAAGTTGAATTATGCAAGTTTAATTAGAAATTTTATAGTTAAAAATACGAGAAAGGTGATGTTTAAATGTACAATTTATTCACTTTTTATTTAGTACTTCAACTTGAATTATTTTAGTTTTTCTTTTTATTTATTATATATTTTAATAAATTTTAATACTTATATATACAATCAAAATTTAAATACATAATTTTTTTTTTTTTTTTTTAATATAAGAGTTCACTTCAAATCCTAAAAATGACAGAGTCGGCCCAGGGTGGTGGTGTTAGCAATGATGATAGGTAAAGATCGTCATTCGGCTCAGTGGCCCGCTGGTCAACCCATGACCGCCAGCCTGCTCCGCAAGCCTATTTGGGCCAAGCTTATAAAGCAGGGCTTGGGTAGGCGGGCTTGGCTTCCATTTACTCGGCTTAGCCCAGACTAATTTTTGTATGTATCAGTTCAATTGCTTAGCCCAGACTGTTGCTTATGTCCAACATTGTCGTGCCGTGCGGTCTTTGTTTGGAAAATTTAAAAAGAAATTTAAAATTAAAGAGGAAAAAAAAAGAAAAAAAAAAGTGAAATTAGATAAAATATAAATATATTTTATTCACATTTTATTTACATTTTCTCTTCTCCTTTCACAATCCCTTTTCAATCCCCCAACAAATACATTATTAGAGAACAAGACACTTCATTCATTAAAAAATAAATAATAAATAAAAAAATTCAGGTTGATGTAAGAATTATAACTTTGATTTAATTACATTTGTGTTCAATAAAAGTAAATAGTTTCTTTTTAAAATTACACTTGTTATTCATTCTTTTTAGGACAAATGTGATGAAATTGCATAACATCCCTCTTTTTTTATTATTTTATATTTTTTATGTTGGAAATTTTATATATAAATAATTTTATTTGGTATAAAAAAAAAATTTAAAAAAACATGAGCTTATGTGTGTCGTACAAACAAACAGGCACATGGAGTATTGAACATGATAGGGTGGGGAACGTTGTTACCGTTGGGGGTGATAATAGCAAGGTACTTTAATAAATACCCATTACCATACAAACATTGGATTCGGCTTCATATCACTTGCCAGATCACCGGTTATACTGTTGGCACTATCGGCTGGGGTATTGGTTTATGGCTTGGCTATGCTTCCAAACACTTCAACTTTCCCATTCACGGCCTCATAGCTCATTTCATTTTTGCATTTACAACCTTACAGGTACTTAATATTATCCCTCTCTCTCTCTCTCTCTCTCTCTCTGTCTCTCTCTCACAGTGCATTGGCATTTTCATTCCTTCTCCTTTTTCTTTTTTCTTTTTTTTTAATATTTTAACAATGCTAAAAAAACATTTTAAAAAATATTTAAAATTTGAATTATTGATCAGATTTATTCTAAATATGTCCCACACTATACCATTTTACATCTAGTTTTAATTTTTGGATCTTTTTTTTTTGAACATTTTTATTTTATTTTTATTTTTGTTTTGCACCCTCATACAGAATTTATATGCACTCAAAAACAGCGCGCAAAAGAGTGTTCGAAAAACAAAATGTGCGAACTAAATTCATTTCGGATTTGATCACAGACAACGAGTTCCTGTTGTGCCTCTACATGAAGATTATTCATAAAAATAATTAAATTGATTAAATATTGATAATTACATAATTAGATCACGTTTATTTAAATAAATTACACTTTACCCCTTTAACTATTGTTCCATTTCACTTTACCCCCTCCCCCTTCCCCCTCTCCCCCTCTCCCCCTCTCCCTCCTTCATCTCCCAATTTAGATCTTGACAAAAATTTATTTACAGCTATAAGATAAATTATGATTGGATTATCACTCAATATCACTTGAAGACAATGATCATTCAATATCACTTTAAGAAGAATTATGATTGGATTATGTGACTACCAATATGTGATCAATTTAATTTCTTATATAGATACTCTTTCTAATGAATCCTATAAAATGAATGTTTTGAATCTTAAAAATAAATTCAATATGAGCTCCACCTCACTGCACAGCAACCCTTGCTATGCCTAAGGGCACAACAAAAATCCTGATCTATGTGATACACTACACTAAATATACACTATCCATACTTTTTTTTTCTAGATTTGTAGCTTTTTTTACCATCAATATACAGTGACTAGGTGCGATCATGCCTCCACTAAATTTAAAACTATACTGCATACTTCATTTTTTGATCATTTTTTTTAGATGTTAGCATTGCGATTGAAGCCCCATTCGAACGACGACTACCGAATATACTGGAGCATATACCACCATTTTCTGGGCTACTCTTTGCTGGCTCTCATCGTAGTAAACATATTTAGAGGGATTGGGATCTTCTCGCCAAACCAGACCTGGAGATGGGCTTATATTGGAGTGCTTTGTGGTCTAGGCTTCATCACTCTAGTTTTCGAGATCTTCACCTGGATTAAATTTTTGAAAGACCGAAAGGAAAAGAATCCAGGGGAGAACGACGAAGGGCAGCAAAAGAAGAACACTCAAATGTGATTCAATCAGCATAACACTCAAGTGTGATTCAATCAGCGGCTAATTATGAACTTGTTCAATCGTGTTCACATTATCTTCTTCCAATAAAAGATTGTGAATTAGAGTTTAGTGTGATGTACACTGCATTAAGTTTGAATCGATATCAAATATTTTATTTTTAAGATACTTTTTTTGAATGGGTAAAATTCGATGATGATGTAATGTTGGTTGTTGGAGCAATGGATGAAGTAAATAAAATTGTAGTTTCACTTCTATTTGATGAGATAATGGCGTCCTAATTGAGGAACTTCTTTTTTTTCTCCCGTTTTTATTTTATATAATTAATTTTGGAAGGACTCCATCAAACATTAATTTATTTATTTATTTATTTTTTGTTATTCAAGCTAGAACCCAGTTCCCATATCATCTTCCTTTTAAGTAACCAAAACAAATAAATAAATAACAATAAAATTGGAATAAAAGAGAAAAACGTCTACATCAAACTAATAATACAAGTAGGTCCACTACTTTAACCACCAAAGAATGTGTGATCCATCGAATTTTGCTCCGTAATATCTTACAATATAATAATACTGTTAACCATCTCAAATTGTTTACCTTATAACTTGCACCGATTATTTTTCTTTCTCATAAACGATCAATAATTCAAATCAATCAAATTATTGTCCATATTCTCTCCAAACTCTAATACAAGGTGTTAAAAACTCAATGTATACACTAACTATATTTATTTTTCGTGGTCACATTGAACTTTTTGTTTATGTACTGTTTAGTTCAGATTCTTGTATAGCATAGATTCCACTGTACTAGAGTTGACCACAAATTTTTTTTTTTTTCTTTTAAGTGTGTGATTTGATTTCTTGAACATTAAGATTATGGAAATCACTTGAGGACAAATTTGAATTATTGAATTTGATTTTCTTACTGTGATGTACACTGCATTAAGTTTGAGTCGATATCAAATATTTATTTTTGAGACACTTTTTTGAATGAGTAAAATTGGATGATGATGTAATGTTGGTGGTTGGAGCAACGGATGAAGTAATTATAATTATAGTTTCACTTCTATTTGATGAGATGATGGTGTCCTAATTGAGGAACTTCTTTTTTTTCTCCCGTTTTTATTTTATATAATTAATTTTGGAATGACTCCATCAAACTTTAATTAATTTTTTTTTTAATTTTTTTTATTCAAGCTAGGACCCAATTCCCATATCATCTTCCTTTTAAGTAACCAAAACAAATAAATAAATAATAACAAAATTGGAATAAAAGAGAAAAACATCGACCCAAATCAACGTCTACATCAAAGTAATAATATAAGTAGGCTCACTATTTTAACCACCAAATAATGTTTGATTCATCATATTTTGCTCCGTCCAAATTATCCAAATGAATACCTTACAATTCTGACCGTGTAAACATGAATATCTTACATGTAAGATATTCATTCGGACAATTCGGGCAAAATTCAATGAACGTAACAGTACTATTAACCAACTCACATTCTTCACCTGGTAACTTGCACCAGTTATTTTTCTTTCTTATAAATGATCAATAATTAAAATCAATCAAATTATTTTCCACATTCTCTACAAACTCTAATACAAGGTGTTAAAAACTCAATGTATACACTAATTATATTTATTTTTTGTGGTGACATTGGGCTTTTTGTTTACAAATGTTACAGACCAAGAACTATACATAGAAAAATATCAAAAAAAGTACTGTTTAGTTCAGATTCTTGGATAGCATAGATTCCACTGTACAAGAGTTGACTACAAAAAAAAAATTTCTTTTCCTGTGTGTGATTTCTTGAACATTAAGATTACGGAAATCACTTGAGGACAAATTTGAATTATTGAATTTGATTTTCTTATGGGAACACGGTAGACACTTGGAGACTCCTCTGGGAGTTTCCCTAGTTTTTGTGGTTGTGGCTCGGAACTAGAATTATTATTGATTATCAAAAGCAAACTAGCTCAATTCCTTCATTAATTCCCAGTCACATGCATTCTATCCTTCTGCTGCCACAGCTATCTCTCTCTGTCTCTCATCTTACATGAACACTCAGCTATAAGAAATCAAGCTTCCAATTTCAGTAATGAGGTCAAGGATATCATGTTTAGTTTATGTCAAAGCCCATCTCCTCTTATGCATCACACTGCTGCATATAACAATTGTCTCCAGTGTCACACCCCCAGCTACCACCACTACAAGTTCCCTAAAAAATAATCCGACAATCAAATGTGCCCTTAATGAAAACAATACTGATCAGCTAGCCTTGTTAGCGTTCAAGTCAAAGATTATTGAAGATCCTCAAGGAGTACTCAAATCATGGAACGATTCTCACCAGTTTTGTAAGTGGGACGGTGTAACATGCAGTCAGCGGAGTAGGAGAGTCACTGTAATAGATCTAAGCTTCAGGGGCTTAGTGGGTACTTTGTCTCCTTACATTGGTAATCTGAGCTTCCTTCATGAGATATGGCTTGGAAACAATACTCTTCAAGGTGAAATCCCCCCAGAAATCGGGCGTTTGTCTAGGCTGCAAAAACTTGGCCTCAACAATAATTCGCTTGAAGGAGAAATTCCAGCCAACCTATCGCAATGCTACAAACTCACATACCTTCGATTAGATGTCAATAAGCTGGTAGGGAAGATTCCCAAAGAGCTTGGTTCCTTGTCGAAGCTCACAAAGCTTCTCATCCACAATAACACCTTAACAGGTGGGATACCGCCTTTCATTGGGAACCTTACATCTCTGGAAAGTTTAAATGCGGCTGGAAATGTGTTGGGGGGAAGTATCCCTGATGCCTTGGGACAACTGAAAAACTTGAAAGAGCTTTTATTAGGTAGCAATGAACTCAATGGTACGATCCCTCCATCCATTTATAATCTTTCCTCTCTCAGTGTATTCTCTTTACTTGAAAACCAACTTCATGGTAACCTTCCACAGGGATTTTTTTTTATGCTTCCTCGGCTTCAAGTCCTTCAATTACGAGTGAATCAATTCACTGGACCCCTTCCACTCTCCTTATCTAATGCTTCGCTGCTAGAAAAAATTGACTTGATGAACAACAATTTCAATGGTAAAATATCAATTAATTTTGGAGGTCTACAACATATTTGGCGGGTAACTCTAGGATTTAATAACTTTGGAAGCGGGGAACCTGATGATCTGAACTTTGTTGCATCTCTAGTCAACTGTAGCAATTTGGAAGTACTGAGTCTAGGGGGTAATCAATTTAGAGCAGCCTTTCCAAATTATGTAGGCAATCTGTCAACCCATCTTCTTCAACTAGGGTTTAGCTTCAATCATATATATGGAGTTATACCTTCATCAATAAGCAATCTCGCCAACTTATATAACCTATTTCTGATGGGTAATCAAATCACGGGCACCATCCCCAGTGATATTGGTCGTATATCAAAGCTTCAAAGATTACACCTCAACTCCAACAGATTATCCAAAAAAATTCCAAATTCTATAGGAAACCTATCATTGTTGAGTGTACTTCGCTTAGACAACAACAGATTACATGGAACCATACCATCAGGTATAAAAAACTGCCAAAACTTGCTATTGTTAAATCTTTCTCATAATAACCTTGGTGGCAACATACCCAAACAACTTTTTGATGTTCCTATTCTATCAATTTCACTAAACCTAGCAAAGAACTCTTTCCATGGGTCCTTACCTGCAGAGGTTGGCAATCTGAAAAACTTGGGGGAGTTGGATGTATCTGAGAATAAGTTGTTTGGAAAAATTCCAAGTAGCCTTGGCAGTTGCATTAGTCTTGAAAACCTGTACCTGGAAGGTAACATCTTTCAAGGGCCTATTCCTTTGTCACTGAAATCCCTCAGAGGCATTCACAACTTTGATCTCTCTTGCAACAATTTTTCTGGCCAAATTCCACAGTATTTGGAGGATTTTTCCTTAAAGAAACTAAATTTATCCTTCAACGATTTTGAGGGTATGGTCCCAATGAAAGGAGTTTTTGCAAATGCAAGTGCAATATCAGTTTTTGGGAACAACAGGCTCTGTGGGGGTATATATGAACTCCAGCTACCTAGATGCGCATTCAAAGAATCAAAAAAACAAAGAATGTCTCTTGCAGTTTGTGTAAAAATAATCTTGGCAGCTACTGCAGTTCTTGGAGTAATTTTTGTCTCATTTTTCATGTTCTGTTGGTTCATGAAGAAAGGAAGATATCAAGCTTCAAGATCATTTTCGAGGAGATCATTGTTGACAGTGTCTTATAAGGAGCTCTTCAAAGCAACTGATGGTTTCTCATCCGAAAATCTGATTGGTGTGGGTAGTTTTGGCTCTATATATAAAGGAATCCTTGGTGTAGATGGATCTGTTGTCGCAGTTAAAGTTCTTGACCTTTGCCGTCAAGGAGCCTCCAAGAGTTTTGTGGCCGAGTGTGAAGCATTGAGAAATATTCGACATCGGAACCTTGTTAAGGTCATAACTTCTTGCTCAAGTGTTGATTTTCAAGGTAATGATTTCAAAGCACTAGTTTATGAGTATATGCCTAATGGGAGTTTAGAAAGATGGCTGCATTCAAGACCACATATTGGTTATGGGCAAACTGACTTTCAGAGCCTAACCCTTCTTCAACGAATAAACATTGCCCTCGATGTGGCTTGTGCGCTCAATTATCTTCATTGTCATTGCCAAAGGCCAATAATTCATTGCGACTTAAAGCCAAGCAACATACTTCTTGATTGTGAAATGACTGCTCATATTGGTGATTTTGGTTTAGCAAGGTTTCTTCCTGAACTGATGAATCCAAATCATAGCAGCTCAATTGGAATAATTGGAACTATTGGTTATGTACCTCCAGGTATGCATAGCATTTTTTACCCTTCTTCCTTCTTTTGCTTCAACATTTGTTATGATGCCCAACATAGGTTTGTGAAGTGATTTTTTCCCCCTAAAGTTTCTCTCCAAACAATGGTATTTAATAATATCTTAGTAGGCAACCTTATTCCTACTTTTTTAGTAGAGAAACTAATTCTCGTCACTTAAACATCCATCACGACCCTAGGGCGGATGAGTGCTTGTCAACACACCATGTAACGATAACAATGGAATCTAAAAAAATATGCTTTCCAAAATAAAAATGGTGTATTTCATTCTCTTACAATGCCCCACATGTATCAACGTAGATTAGCTCCTTTTCTTCACTATAGTTAGGGTTGGTATATTTCTATACTAAATGCGTAACTTATTTCATGGCAGAGTATGGTCTAGGAAATGAAGTATCAACAGAGGGCGACATCTATGGTTATGGGATTCTGTTGTTAGAGATGATGACAGGGAAGAGACCAACTGACAGTATGTTTGGGGAAGGCCTTAGCCTTCATAAATTTGCAAGGATGGCCTTGCCTGACCGTGTGATGGAAGTTTTAGACCCAAAACTACTAAATAATGATGAAGAAGAGGCAGCAGCGGTGGCCAATAATACTCGGAAGGAGGTTTGTCTGGTTTCACTTATCCAGATTGGAGTGGCATGCTCTATGGAGACACCAAGATATCGAATGGACATAAGTGATGTCGTTCATGAGCTGAATTTGGTCAGGGACATCCTTCAAGCAACTCAAGCATGTCCATAGGTAAGAGTCAAAACTCAAGACACCTACTTGTTATTTTGGATTAAATTAACTTCTTGATTGTTTATCTCTGATAATAACAGGTGGCTAAAATAACATTGGATGAGATTAGATGATTTGCGAATAAACTGAAGAAGAAAAAAAACAAGGAAAAATAAACGTTTTATTTTCTAAGTGGAAAGAACAGCCTCTACTAATGTACTACATATTTATTATTTGAGTCATCTACATCTTGTTAGAGTTTTTCCTCTTGTGGTCTAATATGCCAATTGTTTTTAGTTTGAAAAAATAAGATTGATTGTTTCTCGGTCTAATAAGGCATACTGGTGATCCCATCTGACAATAACATGCCAATTGTTTTTAGTTTGAGAAAAATAAGATTGATTGTTTCTTGTTCTAATAAGGCATACCGGTGATCCCATCTAACGAAATCCTGGAATTCAAGCGATCATATTACTTCATCTCATCCTTAACCAATTTCCGAGATAATATGCATAGAAACAGGTAATTTATTTTAAGGTACTTACATGGTTCTCCACTTGTATTCACTTGGGCCAAAACGTTCAAAGGCTTTCTTAGACTACGCAATCAAGTGAATTTGCAATCTGCAAATTAGTGAAAAAAAATATAGCACACCAACAGTCTGTGAGTGTGCACGAGAGAGAGCATCAAATTTTTGCTTTCTATTAAAAATTAACAATTAAAGGAATGAGTTTTTGACCTTCCTGTTATCTATGTTAAATATAGTAACTATATATTCTATCATACATACTATATTATATTAATTATCATCTTTAGAATTACTATACTTTGGTTTCTTTTCTCCTATATAGTCTTATATACATTACTACATAATTATTTAACATAATATTCATCAATATTCAATCCAAAAAAAAATTAGACTGCGAGAAAAAAAATATAATAGAGATATTTTGGGTAGGAATAAATCAGCAGACAGAAGAAAAGATCACCACGAAATGATATTGAATAGAAAATATGACAGCGGAGTGGGTTGAGGTCTGGTGGGTAGCCAAGGCAAGGCTGCCGCCCGCCAGTGAAATTAAATTGCTAGATACTTGACCTAATTCTGATAACATATTAGAATATCTAAGAGAGAGAAAGAGAGATATATATTATATTGAATATTGTGTTGAATAATTATGTAACGATGTATAAAAAAAATCTAAATATGGAAATGAATATAATATGATAATGTATGATAGACATAATATACCGTTACTATATTTAACAATCTACACTCTTAACCATTGCAAGCTTTGGGACTGCAAGTGAGAAGTAAAGCCTTGAGGTCCATAACGAACAGAAACTGAAAAAATACGGGAATAACACGGCATCCTAACAATGCATAAATTCAGGAATGAAGAAAAAAAGCGTCACAATTCACTGGGATTATTTGAAATGGAACTTACATTTAGGGCAAGAAAAGTGACATGTGGAGAGTGCTAGTGGGGGGTGCATTGTCATTTTCCGTTATTGCTCGGAAAAATCAAGAATTTAACAACTAATTTGCGAATTACTCAGGGGAGTGAATCAGAAATCATAAAATCAGGATTCTTAGTTTGATGAAGAATCAAGAAAAGTTCCCACACATAAACTAGCTTAGGAAAAAAGTCTACAGTTGGTTAAAAAGAAAAATTGCATACATCCCCATACCAGATCAGAGGCTTGTAAAATCTGAAAAATATTCACTTTCATATTGAATTATGTACATTTAATGAGGAAGTGCATAAATTGCATCCATCTCTCAAAATTTCAAAGAACTATGGTTATTCATTTGTTGTAAGATATTAATCATTATAATTCAATCTGTACTCGGATAAAATGATACACAAAGGTTACTAATTTTTCTTCGGGTACTCTCTCGGTCCAAATATGGTTGATCCAATTCTGACATTGGTACTGCCCATTTCAATCTGCAGGCATCAGAAAGTACAAATTGTCAGCACGAAACATATTCGTCCTTGTTTCCATAAGATGGATAATAAATCACGATGAAAAAAGTTTCAGAAACCTTGACTCAGCACAAGAAAATTCAGTACTCCAAACTAAAATAGTCAATCACCCAAGATGATAGAGTTTCTTTATTTTGTACCAGAGGTCATTTTCAGGCATATAGATTGACTAGTAAACGTTTAAATATATCATTATCTGACAATAACTTAAGCAACAACAACAACATATCACCAAGATAATCATTTCCAAAAAGCATTTATAGATCGTTTTTCCGGACTTTTGTTTTCTATCCAAACAACACCACCTTTGTGTGAAAAGAGGACAAAATGAAGAAACATGTTAGACAGTTTCCAATATGAACTCAAATCAAAAGGACAACATATTAGGAATTTTCAGGCTTAAACAAAAGAAGAAGGAAAAAAAAGACATGGGTGGCATTATGATATGACTGGGGGGTTCTTATAATATTCATTCAATCAATGTAGTCCATTCTTCATAAAATGATTCGCAGAGAAGAGAGATATTTTTACCTATTTTTCAGTAGAATTTGTAGAATACGATTGTGAAGTGTATGAGGGGATGTTTTTAATTCAAATTTAGAGAGAGAGGGGGCTTCAAGTTCATAGGGAAAGCTGTATGAGGCAGCTTATGGACAGTTCAGGAGCCAAGTTTTCTATCAGAACAACAAAACCTGTGTGAATATGTTAAGAGGAAGAAGTGAAGAAACATGTTAGACAGTTTCCAATAAATTGTACAGTGGTCCAGTCACAGTTTCAGGCAGTGCTCGTGGTATACTGAGTATGGTAAATTAAGGTTTCATGGCCACGGAGAAAGGTAGAATACATTTTTAGCATGATATTCAAATCATCAAGAAGATGGAATTTCATAGCCATTATTTTAAAAAAAATTCAAACTAAATTTAGTAATGCTCCTTACCGCTTCCTCAAAGTCACCAGACATGCCCATTGAGAGTTCACATTGGTTCTCTGCCATTCCAATGACCTTGCAGACCTCAATTCTACAGTTTGACAACAACTGTTGCATCACAACACATATAGTATGATCCACAGAAGGTTATGTAACCCATTGAACAGACACAGGGAGAGAGAAAGAGAGAGAGACAGAGAGTATTATAATTTCAGGGTAGTCAATGGATACACATTCTGTTGTGTGCTGTAAGAAACAAAATTAGACCTTTTTCTACTGCTGAGGAAAAAATGAAATATGTGGTGTCTGAAAACTTCAAGAACAAGTGTAAAGTTATTACCCTGAAGTTCTCCGGAGTTGATGAATAGTCAGGCATTCCTATTGTCATTAAGCCAGAGAATTCAAGGTTTGGGCAACCAAGCTTAACATGCTTTACAAGCTCCACACAACCTGATGGATCAACACCAGATTTTGCTGCAATTATAGCACATTGATTAATTAGTTGGTCAATTACATGCCTCTGTGAGGTGAAATAAAAAATACACGTATGAACATATTTTGTGCATATCAATTCAAAACAAATATACAACACTTATGTTGGTGCACCAGGGGCCAAAGTCTAATTCAGCTATTAAAAAACAAGATTTGTGACATATGAAAAGTATGTAACACTAAATACAGCTATATTAATTTGGAAATGTTGCGCATGTATTGTACTAATTTAGCCATGATTCCTGTAGAATGTAAGAAACCACATAAATGTTAGATAAGAGGAGATCAGGATATCAAAATACTTCATCTCATCCTTAGCCAATTTCCATGATAATTTGCATAAGAAACAGGTAAATTATTTTAAAGTACTTACATTCTTCTCCACTTGTATTCACTTGGACCAAAACCTTCAAAGGATTTCTTCCTATGGTTGAGACTACACGATCAAGCTGATTTGCAACCTGCATATCAGAGAGGGAATGATGGAGAGAGAACAATAATTTTTTGCGTTCTATTAAAAACAAGAAGCAAAGGAATGAGTTTTACCTTCACATTATCTACACCCTCAACCATTGCAAGATTTGGGACTGCAACTGCAAATGAGAAGTAAAACCTTGAGGCCCAAAATGTGTGTCATAACAAGAAGGTAGTAGGGAGAGCTGATATTACCTTACCCACGCACACCTGTGCAGACTAGTGTGGTGACAGATTCGAAATATGGGCATAACATGGTATATCAGAACAATGCATAAATTCAGGAATGAAGCAAAAGAGCATCATAGTTAGAGGTGGCTCAACCAATAGGCTATTTAGACTTTCGCCTAAGGCTCAATATGGAAAAAATTCTTGTTGTCGAATGCCTCAACTCTTCGAACGTCCAGAAGATAAAGGTCTCATTTAAACGTTTTGCCTCAATTCTTAATAAATAAAAATAAAAAACTGCGGCTGCTGGTGAGTTCATTGGGATTATTTGAAAAGGAAGCTATATTTATTATTTAGGGCAAAAAAGTGAACTTTGAAGAGTACAAGTGGGGGTGCATTGTCATTGTCCATTATTGTTCGGAATAATTCAAGATTTTAACAACTAACTTGCGCATTATTCAGGGGAGCAATAATTCAGAAATCATAAAATCAAGATTCCTTACTTTGATGAAGAATCAAGAAAAGTTCCACACATTTGATTTGAGGGAATAATAATTCAATAATCTTGCAACAATGATAATTTATAATAGAAACTCCAAACATAAAGAAAAGAATGTTAACTGAACAATCAAAAGAGATCCATACCCAAAAGTGATTTCACTTTATTGCTCTGCAAATGCCCAACAAAATGCCACTCAATGTCCTCAGGAAGCTGCAAAATGTTCAACAATTTCAATATCAAGCATCTTCTTACTCCACACAATCTCAATTCCAAAACAAACTTCTAGAGAGAGAGAGAGAGAGAGAGGACCTGAGGTGCTTTTTCTATGATCTCTTGGACATAGTTCTCGCCGAAACAGCGATGACCAGAGTCGTAGACTTGGCGGATGAGAGAGATGGGCTTGGTTTTGCTCACTGCAACCACCCTCACATCATCGGCTATGCGGCCTGATCTCTCAGCAGCCTGGCGGACTCGGTGGAGCACCGCTCGCAGAGCCGTCGAGGCCGCACCCTCCACGGCGGTAGCAGCCATCATCACCATTCTTTTGATTTCTCTATCTTTTCTGGTGGTTCGGAGTCGCTCTCCGATAAATCTATCAACAACGATGATACATCCACTAATTTTGAGAGTATTAATGCACCACAAATGACGTGAAAATTTAGAAAAAAAACAAAAAAAAAAAAAACAAACAAATTTAAAACTAAAATATCATATTAATCAATGAGACTCACTTTTTAAAACTCTTTTAATACTTTTAATTTAGGGTCTCAAACATTTTTCATCAATCAATTAGATCACTATTTTTTCAGGTTCAGGGTTATTTGCGAACCTGAGGTCGGTAGTTAGAGCTCGTTTGGAAAGAAAAAATCCCAGGTTTTTTTTTGTAAAAAAAAAAGAAAGACTAAAAAAAGTCAAAAAACAAAAAATAAAAAATTTAATAAGACAAAATATTATATATAATTCATAATTATTATAATTTTTCTTTTATAAAATTTAAAAAAATCAAAAAATTTATTCCAAACGAGACTTTTTAGCCCCAGGTTAAAATAGTAAAAAAGCTAAAAAGTCAACTTACATACCAAACAAATTCTTAGTCCGTGTTCCTTTTTTTTTTTTTTTTTTTGATTAGACGTACTGGATAAAGGAGATTAGAATCTATCGGACTTGAGTCCTGGGACTGTGAATCCCCCGGACTATTTGGTTGGATTGGGTATGTATCATGTATTTGTTTTTTTATAGGATTAGATGTCTGAAAAAGACTATTTTTAGTGAATCCAATATTTGGTTGGACGGACTGGATAGGATAAATGAACAAAAGACTATTTTACCCTTTTTTAATTGTTTACTAAGTAATAGCAATATTAAACATATCTTTAATATTTTAATTATTTTTAGTTAGATTAAATAAAAAAAATTATTTTATTTTTTACACAATTAAATAAATTTATTTTTTTAAAATTAAATAAATAAATAAAAATCAATAAAAATTTGTATTATTTTTTTAATTAAAATTTTAAATAAATTTGTTTATAAAAATAATAATAATTAAACAATGAAATTAAATAAAACATTTATTAACATTTAAATAATGAAATTAAATATAATATAAACAAAATTTTAAAATAAAACATCAATAAAATATCTATAAAAAATTATTTAAAAAATAAATAAATAAAACATCAATAAAAAGTTAAATAAAATTATTTTATTTTAAATTGAGACATTTAAATTTTATTGAATTTTATTAAATATAATATATAATTAAATAGTAGAGGGTCAAAATGGTCATTTCACCATCTAATCCCAACAGTAAATAATCCCCCACAAATTGTCCCACACCCCCCCTCCCCTAGGATAGTATAATCCCCCATATGGGGGATAAAGAGTCCGGCCGGACTCCATGTCCGGCCAACTAAAAAAAAAATAAACATCGGATTGGATGATTGCCCCGGATTACAATCCGCACAATAAATAATCCCCCCCTTATCCCCCTAATCAAACACACCCTAAATGATTGTTTTAAAAAGGGAAATACTAAAGTGTACACCAATGGTGATTGGTAACTCTAAAAGTAGAGCTCCACTGAGCTGGCAAAAAAAAAAAAAAAGAAAGGGCAATGCTTTCCTTCAGTCCTTGATTAGACTGGAGAGTACTGTTGGATCCGTGAGGGCCCACCACAAGTTCCGTTTTAATAATTCGAATCGTTCAATGTGTAGAACTCATTAAGTACTATATGCCTATAAAAATCACGTTGATCGGATATCGATAGCTATGTAATCAAATTAGATTTTTGTAAGCCGTTTAGTTTTCACCGTCCATTTTTTCCATATAAACCTGATTTGATCACATAGTTATCAATATCCAATCAACGTGATTTATAGGCATATAATACTCGATGAGTTCTACACATTAAATAGTTCGAATTATCGAAACGGGACCCGTAGTGGACCTCCACGGGCCTAATAGTACCCTCTAATCCGTGATTGGACTAAAGGGAAGCCATTCAAAAAAAAAAAAAAAAAACAGTTAAGCCAAAATATCACATCAAGGTGAGACCCACGCAATTGCCACATTTGAAACATTTTTCAGTGTACACCTATGCAATCGATAACTGAGGCTATTTTGGGGTTTCTTAATTTAGGGCATTCACTTAAATAACTCAACAAAACTTTCCTTTACTTAATTCAAAAAATGAAAAGCCCCCTTACCGTGAATGATTATTGGTCCATTAGTTTGTGTAATGTGCTTTATAAAATAGACGCCAAGGTCCTAACTAATAGACTCAGTTTGGTGCTGCCAGATTTAATGGCTGACAATCAATGCGCTTTCTTGAAGGGTAGACTTATCTCAAATAATATTTTGCTAGCCCATGAGATTCTATAATATATATAGAAAAAGAAGAAGGGGCGTTTATCATGTTTTGGATTGAAGCTAGATATAAATAAAACTTATGACAGAGTTAGTTGGGTTTTTCTTGAGGCGATTATGGTTAAAATGGGGTTTTTCCCTAGATGGATCCAACTAATCTCTCAATGTGTTTCTATTGTGCAATTTGCAGTTTTGATTAATGAAGTCTCATCTGAGTTTTTTATACCTCATGCGGGACTTAGGCAAGGGGACCCTTTGTCACCATATTTATTTCTATTGGTCATGCAAGTATTATCGAAGGGAATTGATCATTTGGCGTCCCTTAATGTATGTTGAGGAATAGCTCTTAGTCAGCACTCTTCTTCGATTTCACACTTGCTTTTTGTAGATAATTGTTTCATTTTCCTAAACTATAAGTCAGATGAAATTTGGTGTCTTCACTGGTTCTTAAATGCATTCTACTATTACTCAGGGTTGCGTATAAACTTTCATAAATCTGAGCTATTTCTAAGCTCAAATTTCTTGCATTCAGCTAGAGAATGGCTTGTATCCTTTTTTGGTGTTAAAATTGTATCAAAAGCTGGGATTTATTTGGGAGCTAACTTGGGGTTTTCAGGGCGCACTGTAGACACCTCATTTTTTACCACCCTTAAAACTTGGGCGCCTCAGATTAATCACTCGATGATGAAAGTTATTATGTACAAACGTTTGATTTCTTCAGTAAGAAGAGCTTCTAAATCATAACCTTACACCCCATTTTTTACCAGAACTATTTTAGACCTTAAAACTCTCTTTTTCAAAATATTTTTCCAAATATTTCTACGATGTTCTGAGGCTCGCATTTCGTTTCAAATATTGCACTTTTCAGTAAATCGAGTAAAGACAAAGTGGAAATAAATGAAAGGAAGGTGAACTCTTTGGAAAAAAAACTTTAAAAACATCTTACTTATAGGTTTGGAGTTGAAGAAAATAGAAGGGGATGAAAGAAAACTAGTTGGGGAAATAGTTGGGCATCAATCCGTTAGGATAGATATGAGCAGCTTTCACTAAAATAGGCATACCTCTTTGCACACTTAGAATTTAGATGTGAGGCTACTTCCATTGGAAAGTAGACTTTCGGGGATTCAATTTAGACTCAATAATGACCTAAAACCGAGTTTGGATAAAAGAGATATGCTCGTTTGAAGTTAGGCCTAGAAGCAGATTTTTGTGGCCGGCCACCCATTAATAATGGCCTGCCGACCACTTGTGTAAAATGCAGATATTTGTTACCAGATGTCCCCCAAAAGGTCCAGCTGTTCCTATATAGATATTTCCGAACTGAGAGACTGTTTTTCTATATATACAAGGTCTTCCCTCATGTTTTTAGGTTACAAAAAATTCTAAAAGTCCAAAAACTTGAAATTCTCTCTCTATCTCTATCTTGCAACACACACACCTTACCCAAACACTTCCTAAACTAATATTGGAGCTCACCTTGCTGAGATTATTGAGTCCAAATTTCAGCCCTTGAGAGTGTAAGCTTTATGGTTTATGAACAAAAGAGTTACCTTGCTTCAAGAGGTACAATGTTGAGCATCTCTACACTACTTCTCTCTTATCTTTTCTTGCTATTTTTGAACTGTTTTTGGACTATTTTTATAGGCTGAAACTTGTGGTTTAAAGCTACCAAAGGTGGAGGGGTTAATCACCCTTCTTTGAACCTTGTCTCTTAAGCTTTTGCCCTTGTGTTTCCCATCTCTTCATCAACTTTTTTGAACTTTTTACCACTGATTTTCAGAGGTTTTCAGAGGCTAAAAATCATGTTTTGAAGTCCTAAAAAATGGAGGGGGTAGCCTCCCCTCCTTATGCTTGCTTCCTTGCTTAATTCTTCATGTTTTTAGCTTACTCTTTTAGCTATTTTTCCTTTAATTCCAGCATTGTTTTAGTGTAAATTAGGACTATTTTTAAGAGTTAGCTTCATTCATGCTTTGTATAGTATGCTTGTAGTGCAATGGTCCGCATAAGTTTGGTGGTTTAGGCCTTAGCCACCAACCTGTTTTGAGTTGATAGCATTTATTTCAAATTTTTCATATTTGTGTTCATCTCTAATCACCTCTATACTTCCTTCATTTATTGGTTTCTCCCTTGCTTTGAGAGTTGTTTCAACCAATGGATTGTTTAAGCTTGAGACTGAGGTCGTTGTACTTAATGGTTTAATCTCTTCGGAGGTTCATTACTAACGGCATGACATCTCTCTCATACCTAAAACAACCCTTTGTTTGACACTTCTTTCCATTAGAGAACTTAATCTTCATTTTTGGACTAAATGAATTAAGGAATGGAAATGTAATTAAAAAAGGTAATAAAAATTGAAATAAAATACACCAAGATAATAAGGTAATTTGGTATTCAATCGGATGTTAATTGAACACATGGAGATTCGAGTTATTTCATACTTATTAGTGATGAAATGGTTCAAGTTTCCAAGGTCAACCACTTCCCTTGATCAAATCATGATAGGGATGAGATTTGCGAGTCTTTCATTATGTATTTATTGAAATTGTCCCTTGATTCATAAGTCATCACGTAATGAATTTGCACCAATTTATGGCTTGCGAATCAAGTATACCCCTTCTTTGACCTATTTGATGATAAGAAGAAATAGGGTGAACAAACATCCCTTGAGAATGCTCTATTTGTGCTCTGTTGCAGCAAGAAAAAAACCAACATTAGTGGCCGGCAAACCACTTTTACTGGACGGTAACCCCCTATTAGTGGCCTTCCAGCCACTACTTCTGGGTTGCCGACCACATTTTCCAGGCAGGCAATACCCTTTTTCCTGCAAAGCAGAGCAGAGGCTGAGGTGGAAAAACAGTGAAATTTTTCAACTGTGCAACAGAGGCATTCCGGTAGCAAAACGGAGAGCGTTATCAGGTAGAAATCCACATCCATGCATGAGCCATCCCTCGATTCTTGGGATCCATTAAAGTAATGTTGTAATATTAATATGTTGTGTTTGGAGTAGTGGACTTGTAACTAATTAGTTAGAATAGCTAGTTAGTTTAGTTTTGTGTTATAATTATTTAATTAGTTAGAATAGTTAGTTAAATTTTGTTGTTGTAATAATTAGTTAAATAGCTAGTGTAGTTAATTTATTTCTATTTGGTTTGTAATAGTTAGTTAATTCGTAGCAATTAGTTAGGACATTCATTCAGACCCTCTTGTGCGAGGGCCAAACTTGTAAATAATGTGTATGTCTTCCAACCCCACGCCTTTCTCTCTTTTATTTACTTGTTTATAATGGGTAGTTAGAACATCATGTTTCTTTTAGCATTTTCCATGTTTGCATTCACTTGTCTTGCATGCATCGCGGCTCAGTTCATCATTCTAAACAAAACATTGTAGTTTACATACTTTGTTGAATACGTGTTTAAACCGCATACTATCAAGTTATTTCAAATGACATAACTAGTAGCCAAGCTTATTAGTTGCATATCACATTAGTTAGGAACATGCATTTTTCTAATTATTTTGTTTTGTTTGGCTTGCCTTGGAGTACTAGGTGAGCTTTTATTTGCTTTAGTATATTGCATAAGTGTGATTGTTGCCATGTTAAGCATGAATACCATGAGGCTAATTACTTAATCGATACACTTGCTTGAATACCTGTTGTAGCTCGACTTTTCGTGCCCCCTCTCGAAAGACGAATAAGCCCTATAGTATCGGACTCATGCGGTCTGAATCTGATCTCACGAGTGCAATGTGAAATAGATAAATACCAAAGAGTCCAAATCCAGCAAATCTTCTGAAAAATCGATTTTGAATCAAATTGCCAAAAATAGATTGCTTTGCCAGATACAGAGTTGCCAGCTAAATATTTTTGAGAAATTTAGAAAACCCATGACTTGTGCCAAAGGCTACGTGTCCGTCATCACCAAAATTGTCTCGGCTCGGGAACTTAGGTACGAAAAGGGAAGGTCATGAATTGAGCACCCTAGCTCGCCCGATCAAAGATCGGCCTCTACTAATTATGATGTGATTTTTATCTATAGTATACGCTCTTGTTCCGACTATTAGGCTAACTTACTATGTGATGCGCACACAAGTATAGAGTAATTTGCAAGAATTGGAACACTTGATTCGTGTTTGTTTTGAAAATTGTTTCAAACATGTACCACTTGAAAAAGTGATCGCATATGAACATTACTCAAATTATTCCAATTCAGGCAATTAGTCTTCATCCACACGCATTTCAAGTAATTATAGCACTGAAGCATTTAGCCTCATGGAAAACATGCTAGACATGGCAACAATCACACGCATGCGATATGCTAAAGCAAGTAAAGGCTCACCTAGTACTTCAAACCAACAGAGAAACTAGTTAGAAAAATGCATAATTCTGAGTTAATGCAATATGACTAATGCAACACATGCGATATGCAATTACTACACTTGGCTACTAATATGGCATATGAATCAATTTGATAGCATGCGGTCGAAGCACGTATTCAAAGAAGTATTAAATTAAAAATGTAACTTAGAATGATGCACCGAGCCTCTATGCATGCAAGACAAGTGGATGCAAACATAGAGTATGCTAAACAAAACATGATGCTCTAAACTAACCATTATAAGCTAGTAAATAAAATAGAGAAAGAAATAAGATTGGAAGACATACATATTATTACAATATTGCGCCCTCACACAAGAGGATTCGAATGAACTAACCAGCTAACTAATTAGAGTAAAGCTAATTAAGCTAATTAACTAATTATTACAAATCAAATGAATAAATTAGTTAAGCTACTTAACTAATTATTACAACAAATTAATTAACTATTCTAGCTAACTAATTATTACAACAAATTGACTAACTAATTAAACTAACTATTTACATGAATACAACATGAAAAGAGTGCAAAGCTATCTATTCTAATTACTCCACCTCGGGAAACAAGGAATGCTCGTGCATGCAAGGACTTTTCACCCGAAAAAGTCACTGTTTCTGCTGCCAAATGCCGCTGTTGCACAGTAGAACACTTGCACTGATTTTCACCCAGAACCAACTCTGTTCTTCTTCAAAAGTACACTGCTGGATTTTGCACTAGTGGCCGACAGATGGCTTGCTGTCTACTGATGATGGCCTGTCGGCCACAGGAGGTGGCCTGCCGGCCACTGATGGATAAATTATCTTGCTGCAACAGAGAGCAAATAGAGTAGGGACAGGGTATTCTCAAGGGTTTGTTTACATAATTTACCCCTCATTATCATTTGAACAGCTCAAGGAGTAATAAAACTTGATTCACAAACCATCAATCTATGCAATTTCATTACATGATGGCCTATGAACCAAAGTGTGCAAGTTCAATAAATGCAACAAAATAAGACTCTCAAAACCGCCTCCCTATCATGAAAGATCAAGGAAAGTAATTGACAAAGAATCTTGAACCGTTTGCATCAATAATGAGTATGAAACGACTCAAGACTCAAGAGTTCAATTAACGTATGATTGAACTCTAACTAAATTATTATCTTGCACCTTTTTATTCATCAATTTTATTACTCCATTTTAGTTACCTTTCAATTCTTTAATCAATTAAGTTCACAAGTGAATTTAAGTCCTTTAATGGAAAGAGGGCTCAAACCAAGTGTTGCTTTGGGCATGAAAGAGACATCATACCTGTAGAGATCCTAAATTTTGGTAATTACACGTGTAACCATGAGCCTTAGGGTAATAGCATTTTAGCCCATAGTTTCGTAAAAGTCTGTAAAGTGGCCCAATAAAGGATAATTTTTCCGTATATTATCATAAGTAAATCATAGAACACCACTTTATAATTGGAAGTACCCTAAAACTTGGTTTTTATTTATTTACCTCCTAGTTTATGAATTAATTCATACATTTTATTTTTATTTCTATTTTTGCTTTTGTTGTTCTTTCATTTATTATTTATTTGAATAGAATATTATTATTTATTTGAATATGTACATAGGTGTTATAAATAATATTTTGGTGGAAAATTGGTTGAAAAACAAAATTAAAAAATATCTAGATATTTATGCCTTCCTTAGTCATTAAGATAATTTTCTTAGCCATTGAGGAACAATAATTGAGTAAGGGTAAAATTGTCTTTTCAACCTAAATCCCTTGCCTATAAATTGAGGACATTTTCCACATTCCCTACACATATTTTCAGCAGCCAAGGAAAGGGTGAGATGAGGAGATTGTGAACTACAAGGAAGTGAAGAAGAAGAAGAAGGAAGAAAAGTTGTTTTCTTGAGTCAAGGTAAGAACACATCTCTCCCTTATCTTCTCCAATCCTTCACCCATCTTATCCTATTGTCTAGATGCCCTTTTGTGTTTCATATTAATGGTAGATAGGATTTTTGATTTGTATGAAAGTGTGGGTTTGATATAGTGACTTTGCCTTACAAATTTGTCATATTATGCACTGCTGCAACTTCTCTAATTTAAAAGAAATATCAAATCTATTTATTTCTCAAATCTAAATTTCGTGTAGAATATTTGGTGTGTTTAGAGCTTGTCATAATTTTATTAGCCCTTCCTTGTGTGATTTTAGGGCTTGGATATTATGTTTAAAAATCTGGTTCCGAGTCTCTAAAAAATAATCAACTTCTTTCAATTTTATAAAATTTCAGAAAAATCCTCTCATGTTGGTTCTTCTGTCAAAATTTAGAATTCTGAGTCTTCTATCCAATAGAATTTATTTGGGTAAAAATCATCAGGTAGATTGAGAGGAAAGCTAGTTTTCCCAAAGGGTAACAAATCGGGACAGGTTTTCGAATATAGCTTGTAAACGAATTTCTGGAGGTGCTGTGCAAATTCTGAGAATTGGAACTGAAACTAGACAGGTTGATTATCGTTTCTGTGCAATTTCAACCCCTAATTTGACCTGGAAGTATTTTTACCAAAGCATTCTTGTTAGCCCTGCAGAACTGAATAGTGCTGGAAATGGTGTTTTATTGTGTTATTTGTCTCCAAGTATTTCAAAGCATGCCTAATGTTGTTTTCTTGCCTTACCATACTTATGTATGATTATCATGGGCTATATTTCCTCTCTTATGTTTGTCTCATGCTCTTTTATATTATCGAATTACAAAATGTGACTAACTTGCTTGGCAAAAGATCTAATAAACGGGAAATGATAAGGGGTTGGCAATGGGTGACGTTCACATTAGTGTTGTAGAATAATTTATACATATGAATGACATGAATTATGATGGGATTAAAACCAAATGAGTTAATTCTTGCGTAAGCGGTCTAAGCGAGCCTCTAGGTTGACACGGATGTATTTAGACTCTATGCGGTGGTTTTAAGGTGTAAGCGAGCCTTTTGGTATGGTATGTGCAGGGTGTAAGCGAGCCCTAGGCACGATCTGGTATGGTATGTGCAGGGTGTAAGTGATCCCTCAGCACGATTTGCGTGTAAGAGAGCCCACTTGTTTGGCTGTCCCTTTTGAGGTCCATCAATGTCATTGACCAGTAAATAATAGGGAGGTGGGCATAGGTGGCAAGGTCTGCAAAGCAGCAAAAGGGGGAGTTTTGAATAGTCCGATGTTCAATCCTTGTGGTTGGGTAGAAGGATCTCTTTAGAGGATTCTAGATGTCTAGTCTAACTACTAATCCATAGAACTATTGTATGTTATGTTACCTGATTTGTTCTGTGTATGGTTCATTGGTTGATAGAAGATATAGGGGTGTGTGTGTTTTTGCTAGGCATTCCAAGCTCATGGCGTGTCATGCCAAGTGATGAAGCAGTTTACAATGGTGAAGGTTATTTCGAAAGCAAATAAGATGAAGTGTTAGAGCTGTGGTTCATTTGAAGACTTAGGCTAGTTGTTTTTTTTTTTTCCTTTTGACTTTTGGTTTGGCAATGTTTTGGTAATCCTATAATGGAACATAAACGAATTATCTGTGATATTAACTCTGGTTATATATGTATAGAGTCACAAAAGTATGATCTGGAGGTGGCATGCATAAAAGCGCAAATAGCATCCGGCGATCCTATACCTGATTGGACGATTCACTCGGATGGAAGTTTGAGATATCAAGGCAACGTGTTTGTGCCATAAGATGAGTCGCGTAGAGAAAAGGTTCTGAAAAAGTTCCATCATTCGGTGTTTACAGTGCACACAGGAGGGACAAAAGTGTACCAAGACTTAAAACACCAATACTGGTGGAATAGAATAACGAAACTACAGAAAAGGCGAAACTTAATCGACAAAGATTGGTGGAAACTCAAGATCGTCAGAAGAGTTATGCAGATAAAGCAGATCTCTAACTTTCATTGTCGGTGATGTTGTCTTGAAAATTCAGCCCTGTCAAGGTCTCATTTGTTTTGAAAAGAAAGGAAAATTATCCCCTCGATATATCGGACCCTTCGAGATACTTCAGAAAATTGGAGAGGTTGCATACAAATTGGCTCTACCCCCGCAATTGGCTGGAGTACATGATGTTTTCCATGTATCTATGTTGAGGAAGTACATAATGCACCCTTCTCACATCATCAACTGGGAAAAAATCCAACTCAACGAAGACACTACCTTTAAGGAGTAACAATTATGAACAGACAAGAAAAGAACTTGCGAGGAAAGACAATTCAACTTCTTAAGATACTCTGGCATCACCATGGTATTGAAGAGTTCACTTGGAAACGTGAAGACGCGATGCGGGCAAATTATCCACAACTATTTAAAATGTGAGGTATGATTTAATTTCATGGACGAAATTTATTTAAGGGGGATAGGTTGTAGAGATCCTAATTTTTGGGAATTACATGTGTAACCCTGAGACTTAGGTTAATAGCATTTTAGCCCCTAGTTTGGTAAAAGTCTGCGAAGTGGCCCAATAAAGGATAATTTTCCTGTATATTATCATAAGTAAATCATAGAACACCACTTTATAATTGGAAGGACCCTAAAAATTGCTTTTTATTTATTTACCTCCTAGTTTATGAATTAATTCATACATTTTATTTTTACTTCTATTTTTGTTTTTGTTGTTCTTTCATTTATTATTTGTTTGAATATTTATTATTTTGAAGAACAAAATAAAAAAATATCTAGATGTTTATGCCTTCCTTAGTCATTAAGATAATTTTCTTAGCCATTAAGAAACAATAATTGAGTAAGGGTAAAATTGTCTTTTCAACCTAAATCCCTTGCCTATAAATTGAGAACATTTTCTACATTTCCTACACATATTTTCAGCAGCCAAGGAAAGGGTGAGAGGAGGAGATTGTGAAATACAAGGAAGTGAAGAAGAAGAAGAATGAAGAAAAGTTATTTTCTTGAGTTAATGTAAGAACACATCTCTCCCTTATCTTCTCCAATCCTTCACCCATCTCATCTTATTGTCTAGATTCCCTCTTGTGTTGCATATTAATGGTAAATAAGGTTTTTGATGTGTATGAAAAGTGTGGGTTTGATTTAGTGACTTTGCCTTACAAGTTTGTCAAATTATGCACTACTGCAACTTCTCTAATTTAAAAGAAATATCAAACCTATTTATTTCTCAAATCTAAATGTAATGTAGGATATTTGGTGTGTTTAGAGCTTGTGATAATTTTATTATCCCCTCCTTGTATGATTTTAGGGCTTGGATATTGTGTTTAAAAATCTGGTCCTGAGTTTCTGAAAAACAATCCACTTCTTTCAATTTTATAAAATTCCAGAAAAATCATCTCATGTTGGTTCTTTTGTCAAAATTTAGAATTTTGAGTCCTCTTTCCAACAGAATTTATTTGGGTGAAAATCATCCGGTAGATTGAGAGGAAAACTAGTTTTCCCAAAGGGTGACAAATCTGGATAGGTTTCCGAATATAGCTTGTAAACGAATTTCTGGAGGTGCTGTGCAAATTCTGAGAATTGGAACTAAAACTAGACAGGTTGATTATTGTTTCTGTGCAATTTCAGCCCCTAATTTGACCTGGAAGTATTTTTACCAAAGCATTCTTGTTAGCCTTACAGAACTGAACAGTGTTAAAAATGGTGTTTTATTGTGTTATTTGTCTCTAAGTATTTCAAAGCATGCCTAATGTTGTTTGCTTGCCTTACCATACTTATGCATGGTTATCATGGGCTATATTTCCTCTCTTATGTTTATCTCAGGCTCTTTTATATTACCGAATTACCGAATGTGACTAACTTGCTTGGCAAAAGATCTAATAAACGGGAAATGATAAGGGGTTGGCAATTGGTGACGTTCACATTAATGTTGTAGAATAATTTATACATAAGAATGACATGAATTATGGTGGGATTAAAACCAAATGAGTTCAGTCTTGCGCAAGTGGTCTAAGCGAACCCCTAGGTTGACACGGATGTATTCAGACTTTATGCTGTGGTTTTAGAGTGTAAGCGAGCCCTTTGGTATGGTATGTGTAGGGTGTAAGCGAGCCCTAGGCACAATTTGGGTGTAAGCGAGCCCATTTGTTTAGCCGTCCCTTTTGAGGTCCATCAATGTCACTGACCAATAAATAACCGGGAGGTGGGCATAGGTGGTAAGGTTTGCAAAGCAACAAAAGGGGGAGTACTGAATAATCCGGTGTTCAATCCTTGTGGTTGGGTAAAAGGATCTCTTTGGAGAATTCTAGATGTCTAGTCTAACTACTAATTCATAGAACCTTGTTGTAATATTGTATGTTATATTACCCAATTTGTTCTATGTATGGTTGATTGGTTGATAGAAGAAATGGGGGTGTGTGTGTTTTTACTAGGCATTCCAAGCTCATAGCGTGTCATGCCAGGTGATGAAGCAGTTTACAATGGTGAAGGTTATTTTGAAGGAAAATAAGATGAAGTGTTGGAGCTGTGGTTCATTTGAAGACTTAGACCAGTAGTTTTTTTTTTCTTTTGACTTTTGGTTTGGCAATGTTTTGGTAATTCTGTAATGGAACATGAACGAATTATCTGTGATATTAACTCTGGTTATATATGTATATTAAGATGTTTTGGTTAGCTATCCTACTTGTGTTGCATTACTGTATGTATTTAATGGCCCAGAAGTTGGCGAGCGGATCCTCTAGAGTGAATTGTCTGGAGTGATCTCCTAAAGTAGTTGATCCAACGGCTCAGAATAAAACTCACCAAAACGACGTCGTTTTGGTGAGTATTTTGAAAAAAAAAAAAATCAGATTTTTTGAAGGTTTTTTTTACAGATCAACAATGGCTTCCATTGTTCATCTTCTTCACAACCCAACAACCTAAATCAACTCTCTCTCTCAAATCCATTCTCTCCATCACCCTCCTCATTCTCTCTCTCTCCTCCCCCACTCTCTCTCTCCATAAACGACTTCACCAAATCCGACAGAGTTGATGATGTCGTGGTGATGATGTCGTATGTGTATAGTATCATGAAGATCCAGAAGCGTTGGATCGACGATGGCGATCTCAACCCAACGGATCAGATTCTCATGGCCAGAAACCTCCTTGAAGCCTCTCTTATGGGTATTAAATCTCAATTTATTTTGATTCAATCATTGAAATGTGATTTATGAATTATTTTTTTGGTTAATTAATTGTGTTTGAATTCAGTAATTTGGTTGTTTGGCTGTTCCAAAAATGTGAATTTTGCCATATTAGAATTGTTTTTATTGAAAATCAGGTAATTTGTTGTGTTTGGTTGTAAACATGGATCTAGCATTTAACTTTTTTCTTTTTTTTTCTTTTTTTTCTTTTTTTTGAAGATGTAGAATTATCAAATCTAAAAATTGGGGGATTCAATCATTCGAATTTTCAGATTTTAAATTAGTTAATTCAAGATGAAATAACTGAATTTGCCTAACCAAAGAAACCCAGATTGTTGTTTGAATTTTTTCTTTTTTTTTTTTTTCATCTATTCATAAGAGGGATGTTTTTTGATTGGAGGCAAGACTTTGTTTGTGGGGTTGAGTCGAGCAGAACGTTGTCATGTAAATTTGCAAACTGTTCTTCTCTTCTCATCTTTTTTTCTCTTCCCCTTTCTCCACACGAACCCAATACACACCAGGAGCTATGATTGATTGAGTGGTTATAAACCAGAGGGACAAGTTAGAAAATTATATGTCATGTAGTTATAATTTCCTTTCGTGTTTCTGTGGCGAAAGATAATTTAGGTTGTTGGGTTGTGAAGAAGATGAACAATGGAAGCCATTGTTGATCTGTAAAAAAAACCTTCAAAAAATCTGATTTTTTTTTTTTTTTTTCAAAATACTCACCAAAACGACGTCGTTTTGGTAAGTTTTATTCTGAGCCGTTGGATCAATTCACTCTAGAGGATCCGCTCGCCAGAAGTTGGGGCATTACAGTTAGGTCATAAAAATATATCCTTAGGTCCTACCAAAATTATCACATACTCTAGACATACCAAATATTACACCATAAAAACAGATTTTGAGTTTATGGAGTTTTGACAGGAAAATAAATTCAAGAGAGGGAAAAGATTTGCTGCTGGAAATTTAAGAAAGAAAGAGAAGTATACCATTTCTTGATTAATACACATTTATACAAGAATGTAGGCCTAGACTACAACATATATATACAAAGAGCATGTATTAGGAGGGGGAAAACAAGTGGTAAAAGAACTTGAGAGAAGAGGTGATGCATGTTTACTGGGCATTCCAAGCTCATGGCGTTTTATGCCAGGTAAAGATGAGTTTTACACCGAGAACGAAATCCCTAAAAACTTTGAGGAACCATAGCTGCCATAGAGATTAGATTTTATATTTTCTGTATTTTGAATAATCTTTTGGTATCAAGGAACTGATCTGTATTTAAAGACTTGAAGAATTTTATCTGTAACTATTATTAATATTTTCTTTTAGTATAAATATTTGTATTTTGTGCTTAAAAATGATGTGTATCCGCTAGTTAAACCCCGGTGTATCGTTGTATTATATTATCAAAATTTGGGACGTCACAACTTGGTATAAAAATCTGGTCCTGAGTCTCTAAAAAACAGTCCACCTCTTTTAATTTTATAAAATTCTAGAAAAATCATTTCATATTGGTTCTTCTGTCAAAATTTAGACTTTTGAATCCTCTTTTCAACGGAATTTATTTGGGTGAAAATCATCTTGTAGATTGAGAGGAACGCTAGTTTTCCCAAAGGGTGACAAATCTGGATAGGTTTTCGAATATAACTTGTAGATGAATTTCTGGAGGTCCTGTGCAAATTTTGAGAATTGGAATTGAAACTAGACAGGTTAATTATTATTTTTGTGCAATTTCAGCCCCTAATTTGACCTAGAAGTATTTTTACCAAAGCATTCTTGTTTGCCCTGCAGAACTGAATAGTGTTGGAAATGGTGTTTTATTGTGTTATTTGTCTCCAAGTATTTCAAAGCATGCCTAATGTTGTTTGCTTGCCTTGCCATACTTATGTATGATTATCATGGGCTATATTTCCTCTCTTATGTTTGTCTCATGCTCTTTTATATTACTAAATTACAAAATGTGACTAACTTGCTTGGCAAAAGATCTAATAAACGGGAAATGATAAGGGGTTGGCAATGGGTGACGTTTACATTAGTGTTGTAGAATAATTTATACATATGAATGACATGAATTATGATGGGATTAAAACCAAATGAGTTAATTCTTGTGCAAGCGGTCTAAGCGAGCCTCTAGGTTGACACAGATGTATTCAGACTCTATGCGGTGGTTTTAGGGTGTAAGCGAGCCCTTTGGTATGGTATGTGCAGGGTGTAAGTGAGCCCTAGGCACGATCCGGTATGGTATGCGCAGGGTGTAAGCAAGCCCTAGGCACGATCCGGTATGGTATGCGCAGGGTGTAAGCGAGCCCTCGACACGATTTGGGTGTTAGCGAGCCCACTTGTTTGGATGTCCCTTTTGAGGTCCATCAATGTCGCTGACCGGTAAATAACAGGGAGGTGGGCATAGGTGGCAAGGTCTGCGAAGCAGCAAAAGGGGGACTTCTGAATAGTTCGATGTTCAATTCTTGTGGTTGGGTAGAAGGATCTCTTTGGGGGATTCTAGATGTCTAGTCTAACTACTAATTCATAGAACCTTGTTGTAATATGTCATGTTACCTGATTTGTTATGTGTATGGTTGATTGGTTGATAGAAGATATGGGGATATGTGTGTTTTTACTGGGCATACCAAGCTCATGGCGTGTCATGCCAGGTGATGAAGCAGTTTACAATGGTGAAGGTTATTTCGAAAGCAAATAAGATGAAGTGTTGAAGTTGTGGTTCATTTGAAGACTTAGACTAGTAGTTTTTTTTTTTTTTTTCTTTTTGACTTTTGGTTTGGCAATGTTTTGGTAATCCTGTAACGGAACATAAACGAATTATCTGTGATATTAACTCTGATTATATATGTATATTACAACCCGTTTGTTTTCAGAGGTAGAATGGAAGGGATTTATAGTGAGAGGATTAATAGTGAGGGGATTGTTAGTGAGGGAATTAAATAAAACTGTGTTTGTTTTGATGATAGTTGTTAATGTAGGAATTGTTAAATTATTTTTATATAAAATAATAAAACAAATAAAAAAATATAAAATTTAACATTAATATTTTTTAAAAAATTCCCAATATATAAAAAATAAAAATAATAAAAAAATTTCTAATCCCCTCACTATTTTTCTAATACCATCTCTACCTCCTCCATCTCAATCCCTCTTCCAACTTCCATCTATATCACCTCCTCCATCCTAATCCCCTCTCCAACTCTATAAACAAACGCAACACTAAATAACCATACCCACATCCTAATCCCCTCACATCTATTTAACCCCAAAACAAACGGGGCCTTAAGATGTTTTGGTTATTTATCCTATTTGTGTTGCGTTATTGTATATATTTAACAGCCTGGAAGTTGGGTCATTACAATACCATTTGTAATGAACCTCTAAAAGGATTAAACCATTAAGCATTACACCTCAATCTCATGCTTAAACAAACAAATAATTTGAAACCACTTTCAAAGCAAAGAAAAAAAGCCAAGAAAGGAGAGAGGTTGCAGAGGTGATTAAAGGTGAGAACAAGTAAGAAAAGCACTAAATAAATGCAATCAACTCGAATAATGTGGTGTCTAAAGCCTAAAACACCAAACTTATGAGGACAATTACACTATAAGCATGCAATATAAGGCTCAAATGCAATGAACACTTAAAAACAATCCTAAAACAGTACTAAATAAGTCCTAAAACATGCTGGAATTAAGACAAGAATAGCTAGAATAATAAGCTAAAACATAGATCATGTTAGGCTAGTAAGCAAAACACAAGGAGGGGACGCAAACCCCTCCAATTTTGGACTTCAAACCATGATTTTAGCCACTGAAATAACTCTAAAAGTCAGTGTTTAAAATCTAAAAAAAAAAAAAAAAGATAGTGTAAAGGTGGGAAACACAAGAGTAAAGGCCTTGAAAGCAAGGTGTAAAAAAGGATGAACCACCCATAAACCCTTATTGGCCTTAAGCCACAAGTTTCAGCCCAAAAATACAAAATTTATATAGTCCAAAAACAATAGGAAAATAGCAGGAAAAAGAGTAAATAAAGCAAGTGGAGAAGCAAAGTTTTATACCTCTTGAAGAGGAGAACCAATTCTAGGCAACAAATCAAGGCAAAAAGGAACCAGGCGACTTGGAAGTGCTTAATGAGAATGATGCGGCTGTGGCCTTCGATTACTTTTCTATACCCTTAATTTATTGCATGAATCAGGATTTTCAAAATTTTGATGAAAACGATGAGGAAGAAATTCTTCCAATTTTGCAATATTTGCTTGATCAAGAGCAGGAGAGGTTTGTAAAACCCTAGGTTGATGAAATCACCCAAATTAATGTTGGTACTGAGAAAGACCCACGGCTAGTCCAAATTGGGTCCACGTTGTCTTCGGAGGAGCGCGAGGGCTTAGTCGCTTTGTTAAAAGATTTCAAAGATGTTTTCGTGTGGTCCTACGAAGACATGCCTGTAATCGATCCTGAGATTGTACAGCACTGAATCCCTTTTGACCTAGAGGCCCTACCTGTTAAGTAGAAGCTCAGAAGGATCCACCCAGACTGGGCTCTCAAGATCAAAGAAGTGGTCACCAAGCAAATTGACGCAGGGTTCCTGCTAGTATCTGAATACCCAACTTGGTTGGCCAATATCGTTCCGGTGCCGAAGAAGGACGGCAGAATTCAGGTTTGTGTGGATTTCAGAGATTTGAACAAAGCCAGTCTGAATGACGACTTTCCTCTGCCTCATATCGATGAGTTAGTGGACTTTACCGCTGGGCATGCATTGCTCTTGTTCTTGTTCATGGATGAGTTTTCAGGCTACAATCAGATATTGATGGCACCCGAAGACCGGGAGAAGACTGCTTTTACCACTCCATGGGGAACCTATTGTTATAGGGTGATGCCGTTTGGGCTGAAGAATACTGGAGCAACGTATCAACTGGCTGCGACCACAATATTGCATGACATGATCCACAAGGAGGTTGAGGTGTACGTGGACGACATGATTGCCAAGTCCAAGGAAAGAGAGGTCCACTACACCACCTTGCAAAAATTCTTTCAACGAATCAGAAAGTATAGGCTGTGGCTGAATCCTTAGAAGTGTACATTCGGTGTTATAGCAGGAAAAATACTGGGGTTCTTGATCACACAGAGAGGTATCGAGGTCGATCCTTCCAAAATCAAGGCCATCTTAGAAATGCCACCACCAAGGACTAAAAAGGATGTGCGAGGCTTTCTGGGTAAAGTGTAATTCATAAGACGGTTTATTGCTAAATTAACCTTGCCTTGTGAACCACTCTTTGGTCTCCTGAAGAAAGGAACGAAGTTCCAATGGGACGACTGATGCCAAGCAACTTTTGAATAGATTAAGCAATGTTTACAGAACCCACCTGTGTTATCACCGCCTGAGCTGGGGAAACCATTGATTCTGTATCTTTCAGTGACTAAAACTACGATGGGCTACATGCTCGCGCAAAAGTCTAAGGACAAAGTAGAGAGGGCTATCTACTATCTAAGCAAGAAAATGCTGGAGTATGAGACCCACTACACTCTACTGGAGAAGGCTTGTCTAGCCTTTGTATGGGCTACCAGGAAGCTACGACACTACCTGTTAGCTCACTTCATAATACTGGTTTTGAGATTAGATCCCATCAAATATCTCTTCGAGAAACCGGCACTTACGGGTAGGCTAGCTCGTTGGTTCCTTCTGCTTTCCGAATTCGATTTGAAGTACGTGACGCGCAAGTCAGTAAAGGGAAGAGCGGTAGCAGAGTTCCTTTCCAATCACCCAGTGGACGGGGATGAAGCAGTTGAGTACCTATTCCCAGCCGAGGCCATTTTCCATGTCGAAAACGAAACTTGGACGATGTATTTTGACGGAGTGTCAAACCAATATAGGTATGGGATAGGGGTGCTGCTAATAACACCCGACAATTCCCGTATCCCTCTAGCATTCAAACTCCGTCTCAAAGTCTCGAACAATGAAGCAGAATATGAGGCATGTATTGTCGTTTTAGAAGCTACCTTAGAACTAGGGGCAAAACGATTGGACGTCATCGGGGACTCGAACCTTGTTGTGTCTCAAGCTAAAGGAGATTGAAAAGTCAAAGAAGAAAAGATGAAAATTTACCACCAGACCTTGGACTTGCTGATTCCTCGATTTGAGAAACTGAATTTCGCTCATCTGTTAAGAGAGAACAACAGGTTCGCAGATTCACTAGCAACTCTATCTTCCATAATAGACATCCATTTTGGAGTCCGAATGCGTCCGATCATCATTGAACAAAAATTTATGTCGGCCTCGGAGCTGCTTGCCGCCATAGATGAGGTTCAAGATGAGAATCCCTGGTATTACGATATCTAGAACTTCTTGGAAAAGAAAACGTATCCACCAGGGGCGAACGCCAAAGATAAGAAGGCAATTCGAAGAATGGCTTCTCAGTTCATCATCTGCGGGGGTAAACTATACAAAAGAGGTCATCTGAGGATGCATAAACTATGTGTTGATGCTGAAGAATCCAAGCGCCTGATGGAGGCCATCTATGGAGAAAAGTGGCAGAGCGCACAAGAACGGGGTAATGCTAGCCCAAAAAATCCTTAGACAAGGTTATTACTGGTCCACCATAGAGGAGGATTGTATTGGCTTTGTCCAGCGATGCCATAAATGTCAGATCCACGCCAACCGCATGAACATTCCACCGTCAAAGTTGTACAACATGACTTCGCCATGGCCATTTTCAGTCTAGGGGATTGATGTGATCGGGGCCGTTACTCCGAAGGGGTCTAATGGGCATGAGTTCATTTTGGTCGCGATAAACTATTTCATGAAGTGGGTTGAGGCCCAATCTTATGCGGTGTTGAAGGCTTTGCGTGTTGCAAAGTTCATCAGGAACAACATCATCTGTCACTACGGGGTCCCGAACGAGATCATTTCAGATAATGGTTCCCACTTCAAGAAGGAAGTGATCGACTTGTTGGACAAGTACAACGTGGCTTTCCATAAGTCATCTACATACCGGCTGCAGACCAACGGAGCAGTTGAGGCCGCCAACAAGAACATTAAGCACATTCTGTAGAAGATAGTGGAAACCTATCGGGATTGGCCAGATAAGCTGCTGTTTGCTCTGTGGGGATACCGAACTTCAATTCGAACTTCTACTAGGGCGACTCCGTATTTCTTGGTCTATGGGATGGAGGCCGTTTTGCCTATCGAAATTGAGGTTCCGTCATTACGAGTATTGGTTGAGTGTCAGATAGCTGAGGTAGACTGGCAGCAGAGCAGGTTCAAAGAACTCATGCTCTTTAACGAGAGAAGACTGAAAGCACTGTACCATGTTCAGGGTTATCAACACAGAATTGCCAGGGCTTACAACAAAAAGGTTAAGTCCAGCAATTTGAAGGAAGGGGATCTTGTGCTCAAAGACAACCGAGCTCTCATTCACGACCCTAAGGGCAAGTTCAGACCCAATTGGACTGGTCCTTACATTATCAAGTCTATCTAGTCGGGCGGAGCTGTCGTTCTAATGGACCTAGATGGCCTAGAGTTCTCCTAACCGATCAACATGGACAAGTTGAAAAAATATTATCCCTGAGTGGCTCGCTGGGTCGAAAACCCGGAAGGGCGACCTAGGCAAAAGTTAGAGCACAGAAAATTTGAAACTATAAAAACTGAGCTCGCAAGGTTAAAAACCTACAAAGGGTGGCCTTGGCAAAAGTTAGAGCGCAAAAGGAGAGCATTAATACTTAAGTGAACCCGAGCTGAACTATGTAAGGCTTGATTCCCATCTTTGGGATACGTAGGCAACTTCATTCTGAAGTCCAGCCATAAACACTTCCCCGATCAACTTTGTCCATGTGATTATGTTGGCCATCTTTGTCTATTCTGCGTTCAAGAGCTCGGTTGTGATCTCCGGTGTAGTGCTATTCAAACTAGGGGCAACTTTCCAGTTATTGGGATCCGAGATTGTGCATCTTAGTGACAGATCTCAGGCGTGTCCAGTTCTGATCCATATCGAAAATGATTTTGAAAAGTTTTAATAAAAGTTAATTTTGTTCAAATTAATATTTTTACAACTTAGACCATTTTTTAACCAAACGGGAAATTTTCAGTACCCACAACCTTCAATTTCGTTGATTTTAACACAGAGTTCTCCTACTCTTGAATACAAATCGAAGTTGCTTTTTTATTATATTCATAAAGAAAACTTGAAAGTACTGATAAAGCAATAAATTCGGGGCATGGATAAGTCAGGTGTTCCTGCGTCCCCTCCCAGAGCTGGTTGAAACCTCTGACATCAAAGTGGGCCCAACTTATGCCTTTTCATCAAGCCAAGCAGTGTACTCATCAGAGAGGGTATAACTGAAAGTGGAGGCGGGAGCCAGAAGCTCTCTAGTCCTCCATGCCATGGTGTACCGAGCCAGCTGCATGCCTCGAATAGGAAATGCAACAGGATACTCTACCCCCTCTGCCAGGCAAGTCTGATTACGTCCGAACTGACGCCGGAACCGGACAGGAAAATAGAACACGCAATGTGTCAGGCCAATCAACTGAATCCCGGTCTGTCGGGACATGCTATAGCTCATTGCCGGTAGATTAAGCCAAGGACACCGCCAAGCAATGCGGTCTGCGGACAAACTGCACATTCAGCTGCACCACCATCCCTCGTCAAGGGCATCGACTAGACATCGTCGGAATAAATAGCTGCGAGCCGAGTATGCGGGATAGGAGTCCACAATCTTCTATTTGTCTATCAACCATATCTGGGGAGGGATTAAAAATGAGAGATTAAAGAATAGAGAGGTGTACGTTGAGAGAAAAAAGTGAGAAAATGGTTTTGAGAGAAAAACCGAGCCTGAGGGCCGAGTGATGTGAGAAACATATGTGAGATGGGGTGGGAAACATTACCTGTAATAGTAGTGGACTCCCCGCCAAGCTAGTTATCTCCCGGCGATGAAAAGCATCCAAGCCTATCAATGTCTCAGCTAATGACATGGCGATGCAGCTCTTGCCCTCTCTTAAGCCCTGGGCGACTTCAATCAAACAAGTGCTAAACCCACCAGAGCCTGGGGCAAGCAAGAAATGAGACAACATGCACAAGCAAAGTGCATGTTGCCGATAACCCTGCCAGTCAGGATCGTCGCGGTCACCGGCGTCAGAAAATCGATGGATCAAGCTGGGAATATCTAGCACTTCATCGCGAATCAATGACCGAGCATCATGCAAAGTGAGCCCACACATCCGTCCTAAGGCTTGGACGTGGCCAAAGCGGAATTGTGGTAAAATCTCTTCCTCGTGATCGGACTCCATCAGGACTTGGAATTTTTCGAAAGTAGGACATACTTCTTGTCCGCCAAAGCTAAAGACGTGTGTTACCGGGTTCCAAAACCTTGTCGCGGCATGAAGAAATGGAAAACGCAGCAGGACACGGCTCAACGTGAATAGTGCATTTATGCTAAACCCCCGGAAATTCACCTTTTTCGAGCCATCCAAGGAAGCGATCCAATTTATGAGATTTTGGATGAGAAACGCCTCCATTTTGGTGCAAAACTGAGTTGGAATGAGGGAACCACGAAGCTGGAACCTTTATAAAGGATAAGACACTGCTTGGAGGACAAATTTCAAAAAACTAGAGGTTCCCAGGATAAGTGATCGGCCGACCATTTTTTGTGGTCGGCCAGCTACTTTTTTGGGTTGCAGACAGAAAAACTGGTCGGTAGGCTCCTATGGTGGTCGGCCACGAGCATGAAAGTGGTTCACACCTGTTTCTTGCCTCCAGGAGTGAGTCTCTAACTTCCCCGTGTGGTGGAAGTGCTGAAGGTTTGAGTTTACCTTTGTTTCGGATGCGTTCCGTCGCCTTGTTTGTCTAAAATGCTTTGTTTACCAAGTTGTTGCTCATTTGTTTATCGAGTTGTTGCTCATTTGTTTATTGAGTTGTTAATTCATTTAAACGAATTGTTTTTCGAATTGAGTTGTTTAGTTTGTTGCGTCGGTTCACTACCTGACTTGGCAATACACGTTGTTCTATTTCCTATTCAAAATTCATTTTTGTGCAAAATAGTGCGATGCAATGCTTAGAATACTAGTACAACACTCTTTGAACGAAAAATCATTTTCATTCCATCATAGCTTCTTTTTACAACATTTTACAAAAAGGTACAAGTTTTGGAAGAAAAAAAAAATAAAACTGCCTAAGCTGTATAATGTGCTACAACTACATGTAAAAAGAAAAATAAAGCAAGAACGTCTGCATCAATGCCAACAAGCTCAAGACCGAGAGGCCCTCTTCACCCTTTTCGGCTGAGCAGTCTCTGCTCCACCATCGTCAGCATCTCCGTCTAAATCGGAGCCACTATCCTCAGAAGCCTCCTCAGTGTCGCCTCCGCCCTCCGAACAGGAACCTGAGTCGTCATCTCTGCTTGTGGACGTCTCAGACTGAGGATGTGCTGACTCCTTCTCCTCTCTAGACTCCTTGTCATCCTGACTGACAGGTGCCCTGCGTTCCTTCGACCGCGTGCTGAAGCTCCTCTCCTAGCTGCTCGAGAAGGCCTGGATGGCCCAGTCCGCAGAGGCGGGACCTGAAAAGAATAGTTTGAATGCATCAGCCAGTATGTATATCAGATGCAGATGCGAGAATTACATAGAGTGGGTGTATGCAGATATAGTGTGTGAATGCGATGTGTCAGATGTGCTTTACACATGCAGTGAATCAATACAGTGAAATGTTCAGTTTCTATATGTCATCAGAAGTATGATAAATATGAGGAAATTAAGAAGTACCTGAACGCCGGAGGCACAAAGCATCGTCTCCCTCCGCAGAACCATGCCCTCGAGTGAAGCCACCACTCCGAATAACCCCTCAGTATACTCCTTGGGAGGCTACACGCACAAGTTCAAGTCATCAGTGAATGAATGAATATCTAAATATCTGAGTGATAAATGAAAACTGTAAAACATACCAGTGGCGAGTTAGGGTCACTGACGTATCGATGATTGGGCATCGGAGGCTCCAGTGGAATCGGGTAAGAAGACCCATACTGCCAGCCTGTCAGCTCGGTTGGAAGATCTGGCCATCTAACATACTGGCAAGTCGAGGGCATCTATCTGGTCCCACCCCTCGATGAGCCTGCCCCGCTGGTCGAAGGAATGCCTCCAGCTCAGGCGCGACTCGAGGAAGGCATGTCAGCAGCTCTCCTTCTCGGAATACGTACACCTGACAGCGAAGGCATCAAGTATGTACTACAATATGTCATGTAATCCCCCTCCTCTAGAAAAAAGACTGCATCAATACCTAGCATAAGATCCTTCGTCTTTCAGGGCGTAAGATCCCCCACGGACCGCATCTCTGGTGGAGGCAATGAGGGAACGTCCTGATCAGAGTTGCCCATCGTCTGGTGCATGAATCGCTCTCCGAGGAACCAAGCTCTGCCGACCGGTCCCTCAAGCAGAACCCTGTATCGCGAAGTGCCCCATCCCCCAGCAAACAGAAATTGGGGATTCCCTGGCATGGCTATCCAAGGATGCCAGGTCACCTGTGGGTAGCAAGAGCATAAATTGATTAGATGTCATAAATATGCAAGATAAATCAAGGCTGAAAGCACAAAGAACTGAGAGTTTTGGATTACCTCCGTTGCCCGTACAGTGTCGAAGAACTGCCGGAGAAAGGGCAAAGTCTCCCGGGGCCTAGGCCGACACCGATCCTCGAATCTGCGCGAGTAGGGGATCTCAAGAGGTGTCTCGACCTCCAGCTCAGGGGCCAGTGTCGGGAAGTACGCATAAACCCACAGCTGTGAAAGGCAAGACAACGGCTGTCAGAATACAGAATGTTGTGTGCAGTGTACAGTATACATAATGTATAGCAAATACAGAATGCTGAGTGCAGAATATACAGCTACAGAATGCTGAGTGCAGAATAGAGAGTGCAGAATACTGTGTGCAGTGTACAATATACAGAATATACAGAAAATGCAAAATGCTGAGTGCAGAAGGTAGAACACAGTATGTAATGTGTGCAGTGTGCAGTGTACAAATAATGAAAAGCAGAACTGTAAATCAAGAGAGCAGGATGTACCTTCCAAGCTCGCCAGTAGCCGCCTACTATGGTCCCCTGCTCTTGGGAAGTCACGCTCATGTAGCAGTAAAGGGTAACGAGGCCAGTGCCACCCCAATCATACTGACTGACTCGTGATAGGTCTACCAGAGCGCTGAGCCGATAAAGCCCAATTGTGTTCCCCCTGTCAGAGAACAGTGTGGTCCCAAGGAGGAACATCAAAAATCCCCGGGCGTACTGCTGTACGGTCTCAATGGTCTAGGGCGAAGTCCCCCCTGTATCGCTCAGAAAACCAGGTGTACCTGACCCTGCCTGATGATCTGTCGATCGGCGAACGGGCCCCAAGCAGGTAAATCCAAGCTGCCTCCCACTCACTCATATCTACATCATATAGGATCGGCCGGCCTGCCACGTCAAGGCCCATCAGCATGGAGAAGTCAAATGGGGTCATCGTCATGTCCCCGGTAGCCGAGAAATAGAAGGAGTTGGTGGTGTCCCACCATCTCTCTACAAGTGCCCCCAGGAGGGTCCTACTCGCTAGATGACGTGACAATTTGCATAAAATGGGCCAAACCCTGCCTCGTCCACAATGTGTCGGACAGCATCCGAGAGCTCCATGTACCACTCCCTCGCCAGGATCGAGCCATAACCCCGTGTGAAACAGGAGGATACCTGCATTCAAAATTGAAAAAATATGAGCTGCGTTCAAATTGAAGTTTATAAGCTGCGTGCAGATAAAATGTTTGAGCCGTGCGTTCAAAGTGAAATTTATGAGCTGCGTGTTCAGAATGAAATGAATGAGCTGCGTGCAGATAAAATGTTTGAACCGTGTGTTCAAAGTGAAATTTATGAGTTGCGTGTTCAGAATGAAATGAATGAGCTGCGTGCAGATAAAATGTATGGGTCGTATGTTCAAAGTGAATGAATGAACTGTGTGTTCAGAATCAACAGTTTGAGCTGCGTGTTCAAAATTACAAAATTTGTGAGCTGCGTGTTCACTTCAAAAGTTTAAGCTATGTGTTCAAAATTTCAAAAAAATATGAGATGTGTGTTCATAATTTCAAAATCGTAAGCTGCGTGTTCACTTCAAAAGTTTGAGCTGCGTGTTCAAAGTTTCAAAAAAATATGAGCTGCGTGTTCATAATTTCAAAATCGTGAGCTGCGTGTTCACTTCAAAAGTTTGAGCTGCGTGTTCAAAATTTCAAAAAAAAAAAAGTATGAGCTGCGTGTTCATAATTTCAAATTCGTGAGCTCCGTGTTCACTTCAAAAGTTTGAGATGCGTGTTCAAAATTTCAAAAAAAATATGAGTTGCGTGCTCATAATTTCAAAATTGTGAGCTGCGTGTTCACTTCAAAAGTTTGAGTTGCGTGTTCAAAATTTCAAAAAAAATATGAGCTGCGTGTTCATAATTTCAAAATCGTGAGCTGCGTGTTCACTTAAAAAGTTTGAGCTGCGTGTTCAAAATTTCAAAAAAAATATGAGTTGCGTGTTCATAATTTCAAAATTGTGAGCTACGTGTTCACTTCAAAAGTTTAAGCTGCGTGTTCAAAATTTCAAAAAAAATATGAGCTGCGTGTTCATAATTTCAAAATCGTGAGCTGCGTGTTCACTTCAAAAGTTTGAGCTGCGTGTTCAAAATTTCAAAAAAAAAAAAATATGAGCTGCGTGTTCATAATTTCAAAATCGTGGGCTTCGTGTTCACCAACAAAATATGGGCTGCGGGTTCATATTTCAAATTGTGGGCTGCGTGTTCACCACCAAAGTTTGAGCTGCGTGTTCAGATTTTATAAAAAATATGGGCTGCGTGTTCATATTTGCAAATCGTGAGCTGCGTGTTCACAATCAAAATTTGAGCTGTGTGTTCAGATTTCAAAATAGTGAGTTGCGTGTTTAGATTTCAAATCATGAGCTGCGTGTTCACAATCAAAATTTGAGCTCTGTGTTCACATTGAAAAGTTTTGAGCTGTGTGCCAAATCAAATCAGAATGCTGTGTTATAGGTTGTGTGTTCAAATTGAGCAGTATTATGAGTTGTGTGCCAACCTAGTCGAATGTTGTGTTATGGGCTGTGTGTTCAGATTGGAAAGTATTATGAGCTGTGTGCCAACCTAGTCGAATGCTGTGTTATAGGCTGTGTGTTCAGATTGAGCAGTATTATGAGTTGTGTGCCAACCTAGTCAAATGTTGTGTTATGGACTGAGTGTTCAGATTGAGCAGTATTATGAGCTGTGTGCTTAAATGTGCTGTGTGCCCAAATGTGTTGTGTGCCCAAATGAGCTGTGTGCCGAATTGACAGAGCATTGTGTAGCGAGCCGTGTGCCAAGTCAGCAGAATGCTATGTATGAACTGTGGGTTCAGAATGACTGAAATGTTGTGTATGAGAATACGTTCATGATGCATAGCAAAATACATCGTAGAAAATGCAGAAAATGTAGTATGTACCTCATGCGCGTGATGAGAAAGATGGAACTCTGGCTCCCGTAGCAGCAGGTCTGTGGGTGCCCGGCGCGCGAAGTCCGTGAAGTGGTAGAAGGTGCTAGGAGGGAGGATGTGTTCCCCCGGCTCGTACTCCTCTGGGTTGAATGGCCGTATCCTCGGAGGCAACGATATGATATCGGGCTCGTCTTCTGTATATGGAAAGCCTCCACCATACGAGATATTGTCAGCCATCTGAAGAAATCTGCAAAAGATGCAAAAACGAGCGAAATGAGCCAAAATAGCAAAAAGTCAACAAAAGTCAACTCTCGGGAAAAGAAAAAGTCAACAAAAGTCAACGCCCGAGAAAAAGTGCTAAACTTTGAGACAAACATACCTCAAGTGGTGAAAATTGAGAAAGAAGCTCCGAAAACAAATTCTAATAGGTTCAAAACGAAGAGAATCGAAAGTTTTCGCGAAACAACTTCGTGTGGGGTGTTGGAAAACGCGTATAAAGTGCAGATCTGAGAGAGAAAAGGGTCTAGGGAGGAAGGAGAATGTATTTCGGCCTTGGAGGTGCGATACAAACTGATTTGGAGTTGTGTACTTGAAGAACCGAAGCTTAAAAGACCAAACTGCCCCGAAATTCTGTAAACTGGTCGGCCAACTAGTTTTTCTGGTCGGCCGACCATAGGTGGTCAGCCATCCCTCCTGGGTGGTTTCCAAGGCCCCTTTGTGTCTCCCTATGTGTTTTGATAATGATTGGAGTCCTCGGCTCTCGAGAAACTACAAGAAAAGTACACTTTTCGGCTAAAAAATGTCCCCGCGAGAACTTTAATTCAAGTCTTCGACGCGTAGCACATCGTTTACTCGTCAAGAGCAAGGTGTATCCTTTTTGAGTATGTTGTGACCTCTCCGAGAGGTAAATCGGAGGCTATGTTTGAATTACGCTTCTTTATTCAGCATTTCCTTTCAAACACATATTTGAAATTGCAAATTTCTTTCGCATTATCTTGCACTTTCCACACATGTTGTCGCGCACGTTTCACCTACATTGTTATGCGTCACACTTAGGTTGCATTGTTTTGCATCACTTCCGCATTGTTATGCATTACACTTAGGTTGCATTGTTTTGCATCCCTACCGCATTGTTATGCGTCACACTTAGGTTGCATTGTCATGCACCCCTCCACTTGCGTTGTTACGCACTTTTCAATTGCATTGCTATGCATGTCTCTAACGATATTGTACCTGTTGAGTTTCTTTCTTTTGCAAGCACGATATTGTATGTACGGTTCATTTGAAGCTAACGCGACCAAACGAACTAGACGGTATTGTATCTACTCTGTGTGAGACGTAGTGAGAATTGTATAATTCTCTTACATCCTTTCTGCATGTAATGTAGTTTGGTTCGTTTTCGCTTACTTAAATTGTTGCACTTATTGTGTACATTTGCTTCGTTATAGCTTTCTTTGCATGATCATAAGTTATGTTCGGATTTGTGCATATCATTTGCATCTTGCCCCAGCCTGTGGGCACATCTCTTTGTTATCTTGCCTGTTTGTCTAAGTCTTCGGTCTTGTCAAAAATGGGTCGTCTTTGGGCTTTGACATTCACTCCCGTCACTTATGACTTTCGAGTTCTGTCAAAGAGAGGCAACTGTAGACACCCCATTTTTGACCGATCTTAAGACTCAAACGTCATCGATTGAGCGCTCGGTGATGGTGCATGTTGTGCTCGTTTAGAGGTTTCAAAGTTTTGGCTGAGAGCCTTGCCTCCGGGCCTCTGAACTCTTTTGCGCTTCAGCTCGGTTTGCGGACTGAATCTTGTTTTCTCTTCCCGGAGGGAGGGAGAGGTCTTGTAGACCATCTCTCTGTGGTCGTAGACCACTTTTTGTGGTCACAGGCCACTTTTCCCGTTTGGAGACTAGTTTTCGATTTTTGGAGCCTTTGGTCGCGCGCCTTGTCTCGGGATCGCTTAACGTTCTCCGTTTGGCGTGCTTTTCGAACCATACCTTGTTGCCTCAGCATAGAGGAACACTGTGGTCCGGGAGACCACTTTTGTGGCTGCATACCACTTTTGATGCTCATAGGCTAGTTTTCGGGATTTTCGGCCGCGTGTTTTGCCTCTCGATTTCTCGTCTTGCATCCGTTTTGGTTTGCTTTTGTTACAAACCTTGTTTTCCTTGTTTGGAAGGTGGTACAAGGGTGGGAGACCAGTATTTCTCCTGGCCGACCACTTCTTCTTCTGCCAGCCAGTTTTCTGATCGGACAACTAGCTTTCTTGGTCTTTGGACCATCTTTTCTGGTCGGCCACCATACCACCACCTTGCATTTAGTGTGTTGACCTCTCCCACCTATGGCCGACCAGTTTTTACTCTGGTTGACCGCTTAAAGTGGTCGGCCGACCACTTTTACTAGCAGGGCGACCACTTCAAGTGGTCGGCTGCTTTTTGGCACCTTTTTAGAGATATTTTCCTCCAGGGGCACAGCTAGAGGACATTAGAGCCATCCTCCATGTATGGAGGGATTGGCTTATTGCTTAGCTTCTCCTAGAAGCTTTGGCTTTCCTCTTCTATAAGAGGAAAGCTCCTCTTCCCTCCTCTAGGTTCAGAAAATTGCCATTAGAAGGATAGACATAGTGTTGTATCTATATTGCCTTGTTTTTCCATTTTTGTGCTTCAAAAGTGTAGATTTGTCTTGCTTTAACACACAAACACACACTCAAACACCTTAATCTTGGAGCTGAGGTCCCTTGAGGTTGTTTTTAGTGTTCTTGGGCTGGTTTAAGTTCAAAAAGGTTGCTGGAGTTGCAGTAGTAAAAAAGGTCTTCAAAGGTGAGCATTTGACCTTTAAATCCTCCTTTCTTGCTTAAGCTTTTAGCCTATCTTGTATGCTGTTTCAAGCTTAGCTCATAACTGATAAAAGTTTTTTTTTTTTTTTGCATGCTTAAAAAGTTTGTTTAAGATCACTTTTGTGTTTGGGGTTGTTTACCCCCTCTTAGGCCTTGTTTGGCCTTATTTTTTAGCCTTTTTTGTGAGCTTCGGGACCACCTTGTATTGGCCTTCTCACCACTGAAACCTAGAGGGATTTCAGTGGTGGAGATGGTGTTTTAAGGTCCTAAAAAGGGGAGGGCCATCCCCTCTCCTTGCATCATCTATACATGCCTTAATATGCCTCATGTTTGAGCACCTTTGTTAAGTGTATGTTGACCATGTCTTAGCTTGTATTTGTGGTTATTTTGCTGAGGCATACCACTGTTTTTACTTGTCTTGGTCATCCCATGCATGGTTAATACACTTGTAGTGTAAATCACACACACTAGCTTTGTATGCTTCATGAAGTAGCATGTATTTCTAGCCTATGTTGTGTCCATTTCAGCATGTTCTTGGGCTTGTTTTACCATGTCATACCTCTGTTTAGGTTTGGTTTGGTTAGCCTTTGCATGCTCCTTGCACTTGTAGTGCATTTCTATGAAATAACCTAACATGCATCATGCCTTGACATGTCATTTTAGCATGCTTTTGGCTTAGCTTTGAGAAGACTTTGTTCATGTTTTAGCATGTTTAAGGTTTGATTTGTGTTTTTTTGGTCATCCACAACTTGCTTTGTATAACTATGGTTCAACTTAGCTTGTTAGCTTTGTGTGTTGAGTCCTCTAGCATGCATTACTTGGACTATTTCAGTGATTTGGCATCACTTGTTATGTGATTTCAGTCCATGTTTCATGGCCATACATTCACATTTGTCACTCATTCAATGCGTTGGAGGGTTTGCCTCTTTATGCCTTAACATGAACCATTGCGTATGCCTTCATGCCTTAGCTTGCGAGCCATCATTTCAATATGTTTTTGGGGTTTTCATGCCATGATATAACTCTGATTTTTGTTGCTTAAGTCATTGCATGCTTGGTCCTAATAGGTGTAGTGTAATCCACCTTATTTGCCTTGCATTCACCATGCTTCATGCCCTTCATGCTAGCATATTTTGGCCTACTTCCATACATGTTTTAGACTCATTTTAACATGTACTAGGATTGTTTTGGGTTGCCTTAGCCATATGCTTCATGTTTTGCATGGTTGTAGTACAAATGCTCTTGCTTGCCTCAAGCTTTGAGCATCATTGCATGCTTAATTTGTGTTGTGTACATGATTTGGCATCAATTAACATGACATTTCAGAGCATTTAGCATTGCCATGTTCCTACCTCTATCATGCTTTAAGTGCCTTTCAGTGTTATGCATTGTTACCTAGTTTATGCCTTAGCTTGTATGCTTGCATGCCTAGGCCTTTAAGCCCTCATCTCAGCATGGTTTGGTCTTTGTTTAGACCTAATTAAGCTCTGTCCATGCTTAGTTCATGCATTTATGCCATGTATTGCATGCCTCCTTTGTAGTCCTCTTTGATAGCTTCATGCTTTAAGGATCTTACCATGCTTTACTTGCTTTGTTTAAATGATTTGGCATCATTTCTTACCTCATTTCAGTGCACTTAGTGTTGTCACACTTGCACATTTATCACTCCCTGAGCCTTCTTGAAGGTTGTGCTCTTAGGCCTACTTGGATGGCCAATGCATTGTGCATGCATACCTTGCCTTTTTGTGCCTTAATTTTATCACCAATGGCCACTAATTTGGGCATGGCTGAGGTCTACCCCTTTTGGTTTAAGTCCATTGAGCATGCTTGCTTTCATGTTACTTGCATGCATGCATTACATCATGTTGTTGTGCATGCAAAGTTGTTCCTTGCATTGAGTATGCATGTCCCTAGCATTGATAGGTTGCCCTTGTTGCATTGCATTGTGCATGCATGCTTTACATTGTGTTTAGAACCTTATGATTGCCTTGCATTGAGTATGCCATCTTACATTGCATTGTGCATGCTTTGTGGTTATTTGCATTGTGTATGCCAAGTTGTTCCTTGCATTGTGTATGCATGGCCCTAACGTTGCTAAGTTACCCTTATAGCATTGCATTGTGCATGCATGCATTAGCGTTGTTCGCATGCCATTAGCCTTGTTAGGTTGGTCATATTGCATTGCATTGAGTATGCGACGTAGTTACATTACATGTTTGTCATGCTTGTTGTTGTAACGTGTTTGGAGTAGGTGTTAGTCCAAATATGGAAAACGAAGGATGTTTCATACTTCAAGTGATGAAACGTGCCTTAATTCCCGGTCGCCGACGCTCTTGATCAAGCATGATAGAGTTCTAGGCCTTATGTGTTTACTTGTGCATTCATTTCATATTGAATTGTGCACTTCACCTCTCGGCCATCATGCATTGAAATGCGCGATTGGTGGCCCGAGGGTCGAGAACCACACCCTCTTGAGTTCATAACATGATAGGGAGGGTGGTTGTGCACACATATCTTGCAAATACATTGCCATGCCCCTTTATTGCTCTCTGTTGCAGCAAAGTGCAGTCCAGCAGCAATAACTGGTTGGCCAGCCAGAAAAACTAGATGGCCGACCACTTTTCTGGTTTTTCAACAATCAAAAGTGGTCGGCAGGTGTTTCTAGAGACCAAAAGTGGTCGGCCACCCTCCCACAGGGTTCCCAGGGTGGAGTTTCATCTTTCTGGAGCTTGGTGCAAGTTTCTAAGAACAAATGAAAATAGAGGCAAATCGGGGCATCGCACTGGATTTCCGAACGAGGCGACGGGGCTTGCATGCATTCCTCTCCCTCTGAGGCTCCTAATTTATTGCTTTCCTTAGCTGCCATGCTTAGATAGCTTGCTTATGCTTTGGTTTGTACCTTAATTAGTTAATGCGTTAGCTATTTGTAGACACCCCATTTTTGACCGACCTTAAGACTCAGACGTCACCGATTGAGCGCTTGGTGATGTTCCATAATGTGCTTGTTCAGAAGTTTCAGAGTCGCGGCCGTGAGCCCTGCCTCCGGACTTCCGAACCCTTTTCTGTGCCTTGTCTCGGTTTGCGAACCAGACTCGGTTTTCTCTGTTTCTTTTCCTGAGGGGAGGGAGAGGTCCCGTAGACCGTCTCTCAAATGTCCGTAGGCTGCATTTGGTGGCCGTAGGCCATTTTGCCCATTTCGAAGTCCGGTTTCCGATTTTCGGAGCCATCAGGCCGTGTGCCTCGGTTCGGGACCGCTTAACCATCTCCTATTGCTTTGATTTTTGGCATATCTTATTTTATCCCTTTTGAGGGACACTGGGGGTTGAGAAACCCACTTCGAGGTCGAATACCATTTTCGGTGCTTAACAGCCCATTTTCGGGACCCCGAACTGCGTGTTTTGGCCCCGGAACTTTCGTTTTGCAACGGTTTTCGTTCATTTTTGGCAGGTACCTCTGTTTTATCACAAGGAAGGTCACTGAAGGGTGGGAGGCCAGCAATTGTTGCAACAACCAGTTATCTCTCTTCCGGAGCCTCCCGGCGCCCGTTTTTCGCACTTCCGGGCTAATGTTGAATACCTTGGAGCTAATGTTGTCAACTTTCAACCACATATCTGTGATGTACACACCTGAGAGGCCCCTAAAAGTTGGTGGCCGGCCATTAAGGTCACCTGACCCTTTTGACCCCTTTCTTCTGGGCTAATGTTAAACCCCTTGGACCTTTTTTCTTGAACTTTCAACCACATATCTGTGATGTACACATCTGGGAGGCCCCTAAAAGTTCATGGCCGGCCAGTAATTCAACTTGACCCTTTTGAACCCCTCTTTCCGAGCCAATGTTGAACCCCTTGGACCCACTTTCTTGGAATTTTAACCACATGGTTGTGTTGTACACACATAGGGGTACCTCCCCAATAGCTGGCCGGCCAGAAAATCACCTTGACCTTTTTGACCCCTAGCCGGCCGGCTAGGGGGTGTGGCCGGCCGGCCACCTCCAGCAAAAGTAATGGGCCGGCCGTGTTCTTTGCACTGTGCACTTTACAGCTGTGGGGCATTGTCCCCCAGATATTTTCTATATCCGGGGGATATTTTGTGGGAGAGTTTTGCCCTCCTTCTCCCCCACCTTTACACCCCATTTTGAACCCTTATAACCAGCTGGTGGCCTTCTTTGTAAGGGTTAGAAAATTTACTCTTCAAAGCTCCATAGCCAACACTATCTTCTTCCTTCTCAATTCTTCAAAAAACCCTAAGTCACTAACCATCATTCCTTCTACACCACCAAGCTCTACCACCACCATCTCATTTCCAGCAACAAGGAGGGATTCTTGAAGGCTAAAGAAGCTGCAAATCCATCCAAGAAGCAACAAAAGCTTGAATCTTCAAGGGTAAGTAACAATTTTACCCTTTTGAACCTTTTTCTTGATCTATTTCTAAGCCCCACTTCTTTTTGGTTTCAAGCTCCGGCCCTAACTGAAAAGGGCCATCTTTTGAGCTCATCTTCACTTCTCATTAAGGGCTCAACCCTGTTTGAGCCCTCCATAATACACTTGCTTCATTGATCATCTTGTATGTCATAGTTTTACATGCTATTTTTGACCCATGAGCAATTTATTTTCGAGCATGTTGTAAACTGATATTAGGCTTATTTTGAGCCCCTCTCCAACATTGAGGAAGGGCTCAACCTTGTTTGGTGTCTCCATGTGTCACTTGTAGTTCAATCCCTTATTTGGCCCCATTTTTGCATAAATTGATAGCCCTCTTTGCTTCTGTTTTTGGACCTTGGTCCGAACTGAAAGTGGCCTTTTTTTGTCCTATACTTCATGTTTCATTCACACTTATTTTTTTTTTGGTGATTATTTTATATACTTCATGTTATAGCACCTTTTGAGCTTTGTTTTGCATCACATTTTTAGCATATTTGTATACTGATTTTGAGGCTGCCATATACTGTAAATGTTCATATTTTTGGTCCATCTTCAGTGTTGTAGAAGGAAATTTTTCAGTTTGGGTTTAGCTTATACCACTTGCTTCATTACCCCTCTTTTGGCCCCTATTCTTGCATGCTATTTTTCCCCTGCCTATACTTGCTGTTTGGCCATGTTTATAACTGTGAAAGTGCATCTTTTGGGACTGTCTAGCTTCTGTCTTTGCATTGCATGTCCATATTGTGCATGTTTGGCATGGCTATAGGCCATTTCGGATGCCTAATGTTGCATTTCGGGACGTTTCCTTGCATTTCATGTCATTTCGCTTCATTTCGGGACTGTTTTCCCCCATATTTTAGTGCTGAAATTCCATTAGTATGCTTGCATATCATTTTTGCCATATTTCATCACATTTTAGCATTGCCTCGGTTTGCGTGCCCGTGTGCACGCATTTCGAGGCACTTCATTTTTATCCGCCGGCATCTTATGTGAGTGTGGCTGAGGCTCTCTCATATTAGTATAAGTCCATGTTGCATTTCCATGTCATTTTCATATCATTTTAGCATCGCCTCGGTTTGCGTGCCCGTGTGCACGCATTTCGAGGCACTTCATTTTCTGCCATCGGCATCTTATGTGAGTGTGGCTGAGGCTCTCTCATATTAGTATAAGTCCATGTTGCATTTCCATGTCATTTTCATATCATTTTAGCATCGCCTCGGTTTGCGTGCCCGTGTGCACGCATTTCGAGGCACTTCATTTTTATCCGCCGGCATCCGACGTGAGTGTGGCTGAGGCTCTCTCATGTTGGTATAAGCCCATTTGTCATTTCCATGTCATTTTCATATCATTCTGACATCGCCTCGGTTTGCGTGCCCGTGTGTACGCATTTCGAGGCACTTCATTTTTATCCGCCGGCATCTTATGTGAGTGTGGCTGAGGCCCTCTCATGTTAGTATAAGTCCATGTTGCATTTTCCATGTCATTCGCATCGCTTTTGCGTCGCCTCGGTTTGTATGCCCGTGTGCACGCATTTCGAGACACTTCATTTTCTGCCATCGGCATCCGATGTGAGTGTGGCTGAGGCTCTCTCATGTTGGTATAAGCCCATTTGTCATTTCCATGTCATTTTCATATCATTCTATCATCGCCTCGGTTTGCGTGCCCGTGTGCACGCATTTCGAGACACATATCATCGCCTCAGTTTGCGTGCCCGCGTGCACGCATTTCGAGACACATATCATCGCCTCGGTTTGCGTGCTCGTGTGCACGCATTTCGAGATACATATCATCACCTCGGTTTGCGTGCCCACGTGCACGCATTTCGAGACACATACCATTTTCTCGGTTTGCGTGCCTGTGTGCGCGCATTTCGAGGCATATCATTTTCATAGCATTCTGCCATTTTCTCGATTTGCGTGCCCGCGTGCACATATTTCGAGGCACCTCATTTTCAGTGCATTCTGTCATTTTCTCGGTTTGCGTGCCCGTGTGCACGCATTTCGAGACATCTCATTTTCATAGCATTGTGTATGTTAGGATTGCATCTTAGTTGCATTTCACGCATATCATGCATATTGCATCGTGTCCGGAATAGGAGTTAACCCGGGCACGGGAAACGAGGTACATTTCGTACTCCAAGTGACGGAATGTGTCTCAATTCCCCAGTCACCGACACTCCGGATTATCCATGATGGAGTTAGGTTTTAGCTGTAGTTTCATGTGCATTCATCCTATATTGAGTTGTGCATTTCGACTCCTCTGCCATCATGCCTCGGTATGCGTGATTGGTGGCACGAGGGTCGAGACATGCATATATCTGTGCAAATACATTGCTATGCCCCTTTCCTGCTCTCTGTTGCAGCAAAACGAAGAATCAGCAACCTTTTGGGGCTTGGTACGCATTTCAAGAACAGGTGTAAACAGAGGCTAATTGGGGCATTCCGGTGGATTTCCGCGCAAGACAATCCGGACATGCATCATCCATCAGAAGCAAGGCAGTCCCTGGCTTGCACGCCAGTTTTATTTGCTTTCTTAGTTAATTCATTATTAATTAGGATTTTGTAATATTTTGGACTGTAATATTCTTTTAATCGGGACTGTAATATTTGGACTGTATATTTATTCGGACCCTCTGCGCGAGGGCACAACTGTAATAAGTGTGCGTGTGTGTGTTGTATGTCTTCCAACCCCACGTCTTTCTCCCTTTTATTTACCAGCTTATGATGGTTAGATTAAGGCATGTTTCAATTAGCATAAAGTATGACAGCATGTTTGCATCATTCATCTGTATTGCATGCACCGGGCTCGGCGCATCATACTAACTGCATTGTATTTTTTTAAATTCAAAGTTGAATACGTGATAAATTGTAACATTTCATATGCCATATTAGAAAAGCCGAGCCTGCTATAATTGCATTTTGCACGTGTTGCATTAGGCATTTCTGTATAGTTAGGATCATGCATAATTTCTAATGAATTCTTATTTTGGCTTGGAGTACTCGGTAAGCTTTATGCTTTAGCATCCTTGCATGCGTGTGAGTGACTGCCATGAATAGCATGCTTACCATGAGGCTATGTGCTTATCTGATTTAACTGTCTGAATGCCTGTGGGTGAAGGTTGGGTTATCTGAATCGGAATAAATCATCAATTGTTTCAAGCCTACCTGCGGGTAGTAAACCATTTTCAAAAACAAACATGAAATGTTTTGTTCCAATTCGGACGACCCAGTCTATATTTGTATGCTGTGAGCATCACATAGTAAACTAGGCTAATAACCGGAATAAGAACTCACAATGTCTTTCAAAAATTGATATCATGGTTAGTAGAGGCCGGTTTATGACCGGGCGAGCGGGGGTGCTCACGAAGTGACCTTCTCCAATCGTACCCAAGTTCCCGAGCCGAGGCAACTTTGGTGATGACGGACACGTGGCCTTTTGGCACCGAGTCAGGGTTTCCTAAATTTCCCAAAATAAAATATTTAGGTGGCGACTCTGTATCTGGCAAAGCAGTCCATGTTTGGCACTTCTTTCAAAAATCTGTTTTCTTAAAACGATTTGCCGGATTTGGACTCTTTGGTTCAGATTTAGAACCGTGACTACGAAAAGTCGAGTCCGAGCTGTGGCGAGGTCCCCCGCGGGCTTGTTACACTATTCAATTCATTTTGTAATAATTAGTTAACTAGGATTAGTTAATTAATTTGTTGTGTAATAATTAGTTTAATTAGCTTAGATTAGCTAGTTAGCTTCTTATTCGGTCCCTCCTTCGAGAGGGCGCATTATTGTAATAAGCGTGCGTGTGTGTGATGCATGTCTTCCAACCCCCATTTCTTTCTCCCTTTTACTTAATTGCTTACGATGATTAGTCTTAGGGCATATTTCATTAGCATACCTTATGCTTGCATGCATGTATCCATTCATCTGTATTGCATGCATCGGGCTCGGCGCATCATACAAACTACATTGTATTTTCAATACCTATTTGAATACATGTTGCCAAGTTGCATTTCATATGCCATTCTAGAATAGCCGAGCTAATTTTAGTTGCATTTTCGCATGTGTTGCATTAGCCATCTTAACATGAATTAGGATCATGCATGATTTATAACTAGTTCTTTATTTTGGCTCGGAGTACACTGTGAGTGTTTACGCTTTAACATACTACATGTGTGTTAATGTTGCCATGAAAGCATGCTTGCCATGAGGCTAACTGTTTAGTTGATTAACTGCCTGAATGCCTGTGGGTGAAGGTTGGATTATCTGAATTGGAACAATTCATTGAAATCCGCATTTTAGCCTACTTGTGAGTAGCAAACTTCAAACCATTTTCCAAATACACGAATATGCAATGCTTTGTTCCAAATTAGGCGATCTAGTCTATACTTGTTTGATGTGCGCATCACATAGTAAGATTAGCTAATTAATCGAAATAAGAACACATGTGTTTTCAAAAACAAAATATCATGTTTAGTACAGGCCGATCTTTGATTGGGCAAGCGGGGTGCTCATAGATGACCTTCCACAATCGTACCCAAGTTCCTGAGCCGAGGCAACTTTGGTGATGACGGACACGTGGCCTTAGGCACGAGTCAGGGTTTCCTAAATTCCCCCAAAATAAAATATTTAGGTGGTGACTCTGTATCTGGCAAAACAGTCTATGTTTGGCATTTCTTTATAAAAATCAGTTTTCCAAAGCGATTTGCCGGATTTGGACTCTTTGGTAATTTATCGGTCTCACATCACACATTGTGAGATTAGATTTAGAATCGTGACATTTGAGTCCGAACTGTAGTAAGCCTAATGAACAAAACGGGATTTCACGCCCATTTCGCGCGCGGAGCTCGGGACGTTCGAGCACGTCTACAATGTGCAAGCGGTGACGTCCAAGTCGTAAGGGCGGTAAAAAATGAGGTGTATACACCTGTGGATGAAGGCTAATTGCTTGAATTGAAATAATTTGAGTAATGTACATATGAGATCACTCTTTTAAGTGGCACATATTCAAACACTTTTTAAAACAAACATAAATCAAAATGTTCCAATTTTTACAAATTAGTCTATACTTGTGTGCGCATCACATAGTAAGGTTAGCCTACTAATCGGAACAAGAGTATATAATGTAAATAAGAATCACATCATGATTAGTAGAGGCCAATCTCTGATCGGGTGAGTGGGGTGCTAAATTCAATACCTAAGTTCCCGAGCCAAGATAGTCTTGGTGATGACGGACACTTGGCCTTTGATACAAGTCATGGGTTTCCTAAATTTTTCAAAAATATTTAGGTGACGACTCTGTATTTGGTAAAGCATTCCATTTTTGGCGCTTTGATTCAAAATCAATTTTTCAAAAGAATTGTCGGATTTGGACTCATTTGTGTTTATCTATTTCACATTGCACTTGTGGAATCAGATTCAGAACCACGGGAGTCTAAACTGTATGGCTAGTCGTTTCCGAAAGGAGCACGAAAAGTCAAGTTACACGTATTAAATTGGAGATCTTTAATTCCATTATGAATAAAGTAAATTCCAAATTACAAGGGCGGAAATGCAAGTTATTGAACTTTGCAGGTAGGGAGATTTTGGTTAAACATGTCCTACAATCCATCCCTGTGTACTTAATGTTTTTTTTCCACATGCCTGATTCTTTTCTGAATCAAATTACAGCTACCATTTGCCATATTCTTTAGGCTTCATTCAAGGGTAAGGGGATATCATGGAAAAAATGGACATTTATATGTTTCCCTAAAGAATGGGGCAGTTTGGGATTAGAGATCTCAAGTGTTTCAATCAAGCTTTATTAGCAAAACAGGCCTGGTGAGTTTTGTCCTCTCTATCACGACCCAAACCCGCCCCTAAGGGTTTAGCATCGTAACCGGCCAGTAATCCGTGATTACCAAAGGCCTGCTTAACAGTAATAACAATTATACAATAAGAGGGGCCGGCGAAAGCCTGTAAATATTAAAATATGATGTCCAAAGAGCTATGAGGACTTAAATGCACAAACAACTTATATATATATATACCAATACAGACATAAGTCCAAGTCCATATTCAATATGTATGTAAAAACTGAAGTCCAAACACATCTAAGTACAAAATAAAAGACATGTTGGGGAATTAAATCCCAAAGCCAAAACATCTTATGAAACATTCGCTTGACTCCATTGACATTCATTCAAAAGATTTGGGTTTAGACCACCCAAAACAAAGCCTTAACAATAACGGTTTGGAACCTCGTGGTGAGGCATAGTAGGTTGGCTTGACAAGATGAAATTAGGCTGACGCCGCTAACTTTGCTCCGGTGCCTGACCACCTACATATATAGAATAAACTGTGAGCTAAAGCCCAGTGAATAACGAATGTATAAAAAGATTAAGAATGAATGTCCTTTCAGTAATTAAAACAGTCAATTGCATCTGTAGAGCAGTTATTCAATCAGTGTCTCATATTTCATGTCATATCAGTCATTTAGAAATCATAACAGTCATACGTGGTACATCCAATAGCAGAGCAGTACAGTAAATCTTAATAGACTGAACAGTCAGTTGATGACCATCAAAACAGTAAACAATAGTAGTTCCAAACATTGGAACTGACAGAGATCTCTGTAACAGTAGTAGGAACGGTAACAGTAGCACTAGCAATAACTGTCAGTTACTATGGATGCCACGAGTCCTGTTCATAAATTAGGACAAACATTCATTCAGTAAATAATATCATTTCAGAAAGCAGTACAGTTAATCATTCAGAAAATAATAATAATTGAACATAGTTTTACAACATTATTACTCACAGATGGCTCCACTAGCGGCTCATATAATACAAACAATTCAGATAGATTAGGCGAACGATAGTGCGTGACCTACATAAACCCATAACATATACACATCAAAACACAATATCAATTCCTTGATCAAGCTTGACTTTTCTTATCTTTTTTTTCTGTCTAAGTAGTTTGAGATTCTACTACGTGTATTCTTCCTTTATTCAAATAAATCGGATTCTTATTTCACATATCATTTCATTACTAAATCATTCTTTTCTGAATAAACCAATTCTTACTTGGCTTCTTAGTCAAGTACTACTAAGTTAATGACTTATTCTTTTAATCAACAAATTAATGTTGATTGTTAGCTTATTAATCTTTATTGGGCCATAAATCATGTCTAGAATGTTTTGGAAAGAGATGGGAATAAAAATGTGAACCAAATGCAATTTTCCAAAATATGCTGAAAATAGGGTCTTTGCTCGAGCGCCACTTTGGTCGCTCGAGCGAACTGTAAAATTTTGAAAAACTTCTGGGAGCTCGATTTTCACGCTCGAGCAAGACTTTTCTTGCTCGAGCGGACAATGTGAATTCTACAATTTTCAGAATTGTAATTGAAGTCCAAGTTTGATATTCAAAGCTTCCAAACTTGTATTTTTGGTACACAATTATGGAGAACCATTGTATAATTTAGTAAACACTCTCAATTAGAAACCATTTATTCAAGATCATGCTCCAATTGTCCAATTTTAGTTTAACTCATTTTCTTTATATCAAACCCACTATTTTAAAATATGAATTAGACTTTCCAAACTCTTGAAATTACAGTATATGCATGGATTAGAAATCTAATTATAAAATCAAAACTTTAGGATTAATTCCAAATTTCCATAAACTTGATTTTCTTAAAACATTTCCTTTATCTCTTCAAAAAATGAACTTGAATGGCTCAATTCCCTTAAAAACTCATGTATCACAAGAAAATACTACAAAATCAAATCAAAACAATTAATTTTCTAAATTAATTTCCACAACTATGAGTCTACTTAATTTCTTACTTAAAACCTTATTTCTTACAAAATCCATGAGACTAATGTCATAACTTTCTTAATTCATGATGCATGTACAATTAGAATATCAAAATTGTATAATTTATTCATGCATGTAGGAACTAGACTCAAACTCATGTAAGATATTCAAAAGCAAATCCAAAATAATTAGCTTCCTTAATCATGAACATGCATGTAACTCATTTTATGTTTAAAACCCAATTTCATCATAATTCCATGAATTTAATCTCAAATCTCAAGTATTATAGGATGATTCTACAAAATCAAGCCATAGATAATTAATTTCTAAATTAACTTTCATAAACTTGATCTTAGCCCAAATTCATCATTTTCTTGTCAATTTCCTTCTAATCCCATAAAATTGATTTCTAACTCTTTTCTATTCTCCTTAAATTATGAAATTGAAATTATAAAACTCTTAGAAAAGTATTTGCATGTGTGAAATTATAATCAAAATCAAACCATCTACATCAAAATCCCTTTAATTCAAAATTAAGCTCAAAATGTTCATGAATTTATAATTTACCAAAACTTGTTCTTCTTATACCCAAACAAGAAATTAATTCTTCAAATCTCTTAAAACTTCATTGATGCATGTAAAGATGAAGTCCATATTCATGAGGAATAACACAAATTAAACTCACTTGATAAATTTTCCAAATTAATTTCTTAGTTCTTGACTTAATTCTTTCTTTTCATTATATGTAGATTTACATACAATTGAATTATATTTGTTCTTGATTTGAGATGTATGGAAAGATTTACTACAAGATTGGAGTTAAAAATCTTACCTAGAGTTATTGAATGATTGAAGCTCTCCACAAGTTCTTGAGTCTCCTTTCTTTTCTTTATTTCTCCTTTGCTTTCTTAGTTGTTCATCTTGCATTCACACTCTCCAGCAAACTCTTTTCCAAGTGAGCTCTCTCTCTCTCTCTCGGTTTTCTTTCTTTTTTTTTTTCTTTTCTTTTTGACTTCTTGGACTTAATGGTGTACTCTACTCTTCAATTCATCACACACATATTATTCACATCTCCTATTTTTGACCTCATAACACGTGCACACATACACTCTTGTAACACTTCCAGCACAACACATGCACACACCCACAGAAGTTTCTTTGCACACCCACACCCACACCCACACCCACACCCACATACATTCTTAATCCTAGATTCAATTTATGTTTAGGATTTATTTAATTAAGCAACACTTAGTCTTAGTAAATTTCAATTAGCACATCCTTAAATTAATTATGACTAATCATAAATCCCACATAATTTAATCGGTCTAATTTGACTTCCATCAGGGCCCAATTAATTTTATTTAATTTATCATTCTGAATCAGACTTTTAATTAAACTCTCAAAAGCTCCAGATATCAAATTGAACTTATTTCAATCATTAATTTTGGCTTCTCACATTATTATAGCCTTCAATTTCTGATTAACGCAAGGTTTCTGTCAATAAATTACATATTCAATTGAACACCTCGTAAATAAATTTAATTCATAATAATCTTAATTCCCAATCCTCATAACTTAATTAACTCCAATTTGAACCCAGTTAATCAAATCTCATTTTATAAATCCGAATCGAATATTTAATTAAACTCTCATATGATCCAATACTCGAAATTAAAATAATTCAATTCACCATCTATACTCTCTTGAGCCATGTTGGCGTTCAATTTCTAATTTCAAAATAAATCCTCAATAGAATCATATACAAATCAAACTAAATAATTCTTATGACCCCAAATTAAATTAGAACAATAGGCATTTAAAATTAAAATCCCCTTAATTAATTAAGTGTTAATTATTATATGCAGTGGGGTCGTCACACTCTCCTAATTTACTACTCTCTAAAGTTCTGCTCGGTAAATATTGTAAGTGAAGTCCCTTTCTTGACACCAAACAATCTATTTCATCATCATGGGAATAGCGTAGTATTTTATGGAGACGAACATTGTTAATTTCAGGGCTTCAGTGGGTAGTTGGGAACGAATATTGTATTAATCCATTTGAGGATCAGTTGATTCCAACGGTTTTAAATCCTTGTAAGGGAAGAGGCTGGAGTAGCATCTTCTCCTGGAATGGAAGTTGAACACTTTGTTGATCCAACACATCATTCTTAGCGAGTGGATTTATTGAGTATGTGTTAATCATATTATTTAATTTTGATGATGTCTAAAATACTATTTGCAAAAATGTAGATATTTTAATATACATATTATTTGACACAAAATATTATTTTTTTAAATATATATTATATGATACATTTGTTAAATATTATTTAAATAAATATATTTTTTTTACTATTCACCTTTTGAAAAATTAGGCTAATCACTAGTCATCATTTGACAAATTTAATATACTCACATGAGATGGTTGACATATTTAAAATCTATATAGCAATCACAAAAATATTTGATTTGTGTAACATACTCAAGTGGTGTTTGATAGCACATCAGACTTTTTATTCAAATACACATATATTACTTGTATGTTGTTTATTATATATTATTTATAAGTTTGGGGGTGCGGACGGTGCCATGTGATGCATTTTTTACATACATATATATATATATATATATATATATTTTGATATAATAAAAAGAAAAAGTCCTCAAGTTTGAACTTGTGTGGTGCATCAGTAATAAATATATATATATATATATATATATAGTCAAAATCTTGAAATTGATATACTATAATGATTGCAGGAGAAGACTTATTTAATTTTTTATTGAAAACAAATTCTTGAAGATGTTTTGCCTGCAGAATGAAAAAGAAAAAAATGTAAGTTGGCTTGAATTTGCTTGCAAAAAGAAAAAGAAAAAGTTACAAAATAGACAAAATTTCATGTGATTTTTTACGTCAAGGAACCCATAATGATGGAGCAAAATCATTTGCTTATTTGAATTCAAAGATGTGATAATTGTATTATATTATTCAAATTGCCTACAAATTGGCGGCTTCATGTTTGAATTTTGTATCATGTCACAAACACACACACACACACACACATATATATTATAATAAAATAAGAAGAAAATGATGAAGCAAATCATTTGTTTGTTTGAAAGTTGTGATTTTTGTATCAAATTATCTACAAAAGCGATAGCTCCATATATGACAAAACAAAAAAGGAAAAGAAAATTATCATTTACTGTCTATTTGAATCAAAGAATGTGCCATGTAATCCATGACGTCAGCAAGGAGCGTCCTATCTCCAACGGGTAGATTTTTTGGTATAAATAGAAGTATTGTGTGTGAAGAAAAATCAAGAAATTGAAGATAAAAAATTTCTGTATGCTCCAAAATTTTGAGTATATTGTATAATAATCTTTCACTTTCAAATCTAAGTGTAGTCTTTGTTTTTACATTTTCATATCTACTCTTTGTGAGAGAATTATTGTAAAAGAGGGAATAAGTACCACTTATTTTTATTCATTATTTTTGTGAGAGATTTTTGTAACGGTGAGGCATTTATTGTTGAGTAAGACTCAATAGATAAGAGTAAGTCCTGTGCAAAATCCATAAGCTTGGTGAAGACTTGGTGGTGTATTAATTCATTTTGCTAGTAAAGAAATTCTTAAAGAGGTTCTTTCGGGAGTAGACGTAGGCCTGGCGTGCCGAACCACTATAAATCTCAGTGTTTGATTTTCTCTCCATATCTCTCTTATTTTTTATATTGATAATTATTATTCTATTTTTACTTGTTAAAATTCTGAATATTGTGGTTATAAATTTTAATATTGTAAAATTTTTTAAATAACCCAATTCACCCCCCATTTTGGGTTGCCTACTTGGGATAACAATTGGTATCAAAACCTAGACTCTGGTTTGTGTGACTTAACCGTCTTAGAGTAGATCATGGCAATCCCTAATTATTCCTTACCTGAGGGACAAACATCCAATAGGTCGCCACTATTTAGCGGCACAAATTTTAGCTATTAGAAAACTAGGATAACCATGCATGTTCAATCTAATGATTATGAATGCTGGAAAATTATTTGCAACGGTCCAAAAATTCCTACCAAAACCGTAGATGGACTTAGGGTACCAAAACCTGAAAATGAATGGAATGAATCAGATACTAGAATGGCCCAAATTAATGTCAAAGCCACAAACATGTTGTACTGCGCCTTAGATGCCAACGAGTTCAACAGAATTTTCACATGTAAAACCGCAAAAGAAATTTGAGATAAACTCATAGTGACTCATGAGGGAACCGAACAAGTTAAAGAATCTAGAGTCAGTTTGCTAGTCTATAATAATGAACTCTTTAAAATGAAGCCTGATGAAACTATTTCTCAAATGTTTACTCACTTTACTGATATTATTAATGGTTTAACTTCTTTTGGAAAAATATATACTAATACTAAAATTATAAGAAAAGTGCTTAAGTCATTACCAAAAAGTTGGGAGACAAAAGTCATTGCCATTATCGAAGTCAAGGATTTATCAAAGTTAAGTCTAGATGAGTTAATGGGATCTCTCTTAACTCATGAGCTCATAATGCAAGAAGGAAAATAAGAGAAAAACAACAACAAAAAGAAATGAATAGTCATCAAATCCACCTCGAAACATCAAGAGGATGAGGAAGATGATTCGGATGATGATGAAGAAATGGCATTCATCACTAGGAAGTTCAAAAGGTCTGTGCAAAAGAAACAAGGTGTGCACAAATTTTCAGAAAAGATTTCAATAATAGGGATTTTCAAAAGGGAGAAAATCACAAAAAATCTGAAGTTACCTACTACGAATGCAATAAACCTGGACACTACAAATCAGAATGTCCAGAACTTAAGAAACAATTCATGAAGGACAAGAAGAAAGCCATGATTGCAGCATAGGGAGAAAATAGTGATGAAAGCGACTCAGAAACTGAAGTTTGCAAAAATGAGGTTACTAACCTATGCTTAATAGCACTTGGAAACGAAGATGAGATAAATGACGAATTTTTTACATTAATGAATTACAATAAGCTTTTGATGAATTACATGCTAAATTTATGAAACTTAGGTTGAAAAGTACCTATCAAAAGAAAGTGATTTCAAATTTATCAAAAGAAAATGAATCCTTAACTTCCAAAATAAATGATTTAGAAAATGAAACCATGAAAATGGAAAAGGAAAATGATATTTTAATTCGAAACAAAACTCGGTGGCTCTGTTAAATGCTGAAGCAAAATACATTGCCGCCACTGGGTGTTGTACACAATTGCCTTGGATGAAACAACAACTTCAAGATTTTGGACTTCATTATGATCATATTCCTATAAAATGTGACAACACAAGTGCCATTAACCTTTCAAAAAATCCTATTCAGCCCTTACGCACTAAACACATTGAAATAAGGCATCCTTTTCTAAGAGATCATATACTCAAATGTGACATTGAACTCGAATTTGTTCCTACAAATCGTCAATTAGTTGACATATTTATCAAGCTTCTAAATGAAGAACAATTTTGTTATATTAGAACTGAACTTAATATGATGAATACTTCAATATAATGTTTATATTAATTTTTTTTATAAATAAAAAATAATAATAATGATAATAAATAATTAAATAAAATAACTATAGTAATAATAATTATTATTATAAATAATAATAATAAAATTATATACATATATATTTTCTCTCTCTCTCTCCACTACTACAAAAATAGTTAAAGATCACACTTTGACAAAAAAAAAGATCTCACTTTTATTGGAAGTGTGATAAAAAAAATTATATTGATATTTTAATCACACTTAATTTGATTGAGTGTGATAATATTTATTTTTTATGTCACTTTTCAATTAAGTGTGATTATATATATATTTTTCAATCACACCTTCTAATTAAAAGTGTGATTATATATACACTACTACTTTTTAATCACACTTTTTAAACAAAGTGTGATTATATATATATTTTTTAATCACACATTCTAATTAAAGTGTGATTGTTTATATATTTTTTAATCACACATTTTAATTAAAGTGTGATTATATATACACAATTACTTTTTAATCACACTTTTTAAACAAATGTGATTATATATATATTTTTTAATCACACATTCTAATTAAAGTGTGATTATTTATATATTTTTTAATCACACCTTTTTAATTAAAGTGTGATTGTATATACACTACTACTTTTTAATCACACTTTTTAAGTAAGTGTGATCATATATATAATTTTTAATCACACATTCTAATTAAAGTGTGATTATTTATATATTTTTTAATCACACCTTTTAATTAAAGTGTGATTATATATACACTACTACTTTTTAATCACACTTTTTAAACAAGTGTGATTATTTATATATTTTTTAATCACACCTTTTTAATTAAAGTGTGATTGTATATACACTACTACTTTTTAATCACACTTTTTAAGTAAATGTGATTATATATATATTTTTATTAAAGTGTGATTATTTATATATTTTTTAATCACGTTTTTTTAATTAAAGTGTGATTATATATACACTACTACTTTTTAATTACACTTTTTAAGTAACACTACAAGAAAAGTGGGTTTATGAGACGGAACTTTTTGAGACTTCATATATATAGTTACAAAATGGTTAAAATAAATGCAATGGTATTTTTCTATCATAAAAAAAAAATTGAAAAAAACGACGTCGTCTTACTCTTTTGATATTACATTTCTCTTTTCATCAATTTTTTCATCTTCCTGTCTCTCTGTCTCTATCTCTGTCTCTCTTCTCTTTCTCTCTCTCACTCATCACTCTTCTCTGTCTGTCTGTCTGTCTCTCTCTCTTTCTCTCTGTGTCTCTGTCTCTCTTCTCTTTCTCTCTCTCACGCATCACTCTTCTCTGTCTGTCTCTCTTTCTTTATGTCTCTGTCTCTATCTCTCTTCTCTTTCTGTCTCTCACTCATCACTCTTCTCTGTTTGTCTGTCTCTCTTTCTCTCCGTGTCTCTTGCTCATCTCTCTTCTTTCTCTGTCTCTCTCTCGTTTATCTCTTTTTGCTATTCTCTCTCTTTCTCTCTCTCTCTCTTTGTCTATCTCTCGAGCATCTTTTGTTTCTCTTTTTTTTTGTCTCCCTCTCTATCTCTCTGTCTCTCTCGTTTTTCTCTCTTCTCTCTCTCTCTCTCTTTTTTCTATGTCTCTCTCTCTCGTTAATCTCTTTTCGCTTTTTTCTCTCTTTTTGTTTATCTCTTGTTCATCTCTTGTTTCTCTCTCTTTTTCTGTCTCACTCTCTCTCTATCTTTTTCTCTCTTTGTCTATCTTTATCTCTTTCTCTCTCTGTCTCTCACTCATCACTCTTCTCTTTCTCTGTCTACCTGTCTGTTTGTTTGTCTGTTTGTCTCTCTCTCCCTCACTGTGTTCGCCTTGCTCACTCTCTCCCTCATCTCTTCTCTATTTATTGAGCTCCCTCTCGATTTATCGATCCAACCATGTTGGGGACCCCCAGTGGGCGGTGACCCCCAGTGGGCGGTGACCCCCAGCACCCCCACCTCCACATAGGGGGCTGTGAGAGCAAGAGTGAAAATAAATAAATAAATAAATTTTTTTGAACCAATCAGAAAACAGTAGGGGTGGTGGGGGTCACTCCCACTGGGGGTCTAGGGCATTTTTCTTATCGATCCACTACAAGAAAATGCACTTTTAACGACCACTTTGTCTCTTTCTCGTTCATCACTTTGTCTCTATCTCTCTATCTTTCTTCTCTATCTGTCTCTCACTCATCTCTCCCTCTCACCACCCATCTCCTCTACTACATTTACCACTATTGCAAATGTCATTCCACTACCACCACTACTACCACTGTTGCCACTCCACCTCTACGATTATCATTACTACCATCATTGCCACCACTCCCCTACCACCACTACCACTACTACCACTACTACTACCATTGCATCTCCTCCACCACTGCCACTCCATCTCCTCTGTCTGTCTCTCCCTTTCTCTATGTGTCTCTGTCTCTCTTCTCTCTCTCTCACTCATCACTCTTCTCTGTCTGTCCGTCTCTCTCATTCTCTCTGTGTCTCTGTCTCTCTTCTCTTTCTCTCTTTCACTCATCACTTTTCTTTGTCTATCTGCCTCTCTGTTTTTCTCTGTATCTCTCGTCCATCTCTCTTCTCTCTATCTCTTTCATCTATCTTCTCTCTCTGTCTCTTTTCTCTCTCGCTCTCTCGTTCATCTCTTTCTGTCTCTCTCTCGTTTATCTATTTTCGCTCTTTCTCTCTCTCTATATATATCTTTTCACCTATTTTTCATCTTTCTTTCTTTCTTTTCTTTCTCTCTTTCACTCATCACTCTTCTCTCCCTATCTGTCTATTTGTCTCTCTCTCTCTCTCTCCTATTGTGTTCGTGTTGCTCACTATTTCCCTTCCGTCTTCTCTATTTACTGAGCTTCCTCTCAATTTATCAATCCACTACAAGAAAATACACTTTTAGCACCACTTTGTCTCTCTCTCGCTCACCACTCCGTCTCTCTCTCTCCTCTATCTGTCTCCCACTTATCTCTCTCTCACCACCCATCTTCTCTACCACTTTCACTACTACTGCAAACGCCATTTCACTACCACCACTACTACCACGGTCGCCACTTCACCACAACGACTACCAGTACAATATTTTTCATTAAAATATTACCCCTACTTCTACCAAATAAAAAATAATAATAATTTTTTTTTTATTAAAAAAAATGAAACAAATAAATTTTCAAGCTTAATTAGTAACCAAAATAAAATAAATTTTTTTTAAAAATTTTATTTTAACAAAAAATTATATTTTTTTTTGCGACGACAACCCCTATCGCAAAAAATAAATAAATTAAGCAGTGTTATTTTATTGTTTAATTTTATTTTTTTTAAAAAAATATTTTGATTCCACCCCCCCCTCTTTTTTTCCCATTCCCGCTCCGCCGCCCGCCCAAAACCAAAAAACCCTAGTCTCTTCTTACCCCTCCCTCTCTATCGATCGATCGACTGTTGAAGGGTTTATATGTGGAGATGAAGTTTGAGAGGCCGAGTAAGATCCAGACGATCAGTTTGCCTATGATTCTGACCCCTTCGGCAGCGGCGAGATTTCAACCTGGAAACAGTGCTCTCTCTTCGGCGGCGAGACTGCTTGGGCGGCGGCGACGATGGAAGGGTTTCGTTCTCTTCTCTTCGATCAAAAAAAGTATCAGTTCGATTCTTGAGGTATGTTCGGATTCTACCCTTCTCTCTCTCTCTCTCTCTCACACACACACACACTCACTCCATATTTGTTCGATTATTTGGTGTTTTTAATTGCAATTTCGATTATGGGTTTGTAGAATTTTGATCGATGGATTAATGTTATGGGTTGTTGGATCTATTTGAGTGTTGGGTTTGTTTGGGTGTCAACATTGAGACTCTGGTTCATCAACTGTTTCAAATACTGCAACAGAGCCTAATCGAACCTTCATGAAAATGAAATTAATGGTTATAAAAGAAATCACGCTAGCAAAGATATTTTAGTGTCTGAAGAGATTCCCGGTATACTTACATATCTCCTTGACTGTATGGTAGGCCACTCAAAATAAAACTAAGAATGTTAAGCAAAATCAACAAATTCCATATACACCCACAAATCATTCTGGTAAAATGGAAACCCCGTGTGGCTGAATTTTTTTGACTGGAAGCTCAAAACTGTGTATCAGTTAATTGGGGCTGTTCTTTCATTGGTTAGTGATCTGTATTGCGACAAATTAAAAGATTGCACTTTAGTTGTTACATAAACAAAAGAAAAACCAAAATTTTAAAAAAGGTACATGAATATATATATATATAGGTATTTCCGTACATATTACAATGTGAAGTTGTACATATAGCTGATGATGCAAAGATTGATTAATCCTGCATAAAGTGGTACAATAAGAATACATGTCCCAGAAGATACACATACATTCACGTATATATCATAGTGTAAAAAACAAAGCACAAAAGAGCACCATTACTGACATTAGTGAATCAACAAAGGCTTTCATATAGAGGCAAAACTAGCAGCAACATCAACACTACTATGTGTATCTCCAATCCTTCATCTTTTGTTTCGTCAAATTTAAATTTGGGACTTTTTTTTTTTGCCATCATATTCAAATCTTTCATCAAATTTGAATTTGATGAAATTTTGAAAAGATGAAGCAGTGGATTTCAAACTTTTTACTCAAAACTAACAATCAAATTAGATGAAAAAATTGGTGAATGGTTGAAAATGCTCTAATGACTGTAATTTCCATGATTAAAATCCAAAGAATGTATATTATTATCTCCATGATTGACATATATAATACAAATTCTAATTAGTCATTCAATTCAACTTCCACTAGTTCTATACACTGACTATTAATGCCACTTACAATACAGATTCTGTGCATCACTGGTTATTAAGGACCCAACAAAGGATCAATCAAAACCTCGGGAGAGAGAGAGAGAGAGAGAGAGAGAGAGAGATGCTACCTTTTGGTGGTGGTGGTGGCATGGTGTTGGTGCAGTGGCGTTAAGCGGCAGTGGAGCATTTTTAAAATTGTTGTCATATTCCAATATTGTTGTCCATTTTTAAAAGTATAGACTTATTTTTTTTAAACATGTTCAATGAAAGGGTGTTTTTATTTTTGTTCTTAAGTGGTCACAGTAGTGTTTCTTGTAGATACCAAATAGCATAGACATGGCTTATATTGTAATCGATGTGACAATTACAAGTTTTCTAATGCAGAGAGCTTTTACTATCCTTTCAAAAGGCAACTGGGCAAAAACCATTGAGAATAATATTCTACAGGTAATCATACTCCAATTTTTCACAGACAGTTCCCTTCCCATTGATTTGTACAGTGTTATTGTTATTATTATTATTATTGTTATTGTTTTGTTTTTGTGGTTGGGATAGAGGTAGATAAGCAAAGGAATTGTATTTTGTCTTCATGATTTGTCGTTAGCTACAACTCAAGGTTTTGTACTGATGCTCCATTTTCCTTTCCCAATCAATTACATTTGTAGGGATCACTACAAGAAAAATAAGATTTAACGACGTTCATTTAACGACGTTTTTTTAAATGTCATATTTTTCAATATTTAACCACGTTTGATAAACGCCACATTTTTTTAAAAATAAAACGATACCGTTTTCATAAGAGAGGGCGTGTAAAAGCGCCTCCAAATGTCCAACTCTCCCACGCGCAAATGTACAACTCTCCCACGCGCGCTCTCTGTCTGTCTGTCTGTCTCTCTCTCTCTCTCTTCAAATGTCTTATTTTGGGTCTAAGGACCCAAAACACTCGCTTACTCTCTCACTCACTCTCTGGATCGATCTCACTCTCACTCTCACTCTCACAACCCTCTCTAAAGCCTAATCTCTCTCAACCGATCGAATCAACCTTCTTTAGCCCCGTTTGATCCAATCTCAGAGCGATTGGTGATTTATCTCAGATCCAATCTCAGAGCGGTTGGGGATTCATCTCAGATCCAATCTCTGAGCGATTGGCGATTTCGATTTTGATTTCGAAGTTCTCTCTCTCTCTCTCTCGATTTCGAAGCTCCACCGCTTCCACCATCTGCACCGACGAGGGGAGCGAGCACCATCGTCTACTAAGGTGAGCACCACCTGATTCTCGCATTAGGGCTTTGGCGATGCATTGATTGAAGCCTCGATCATCATCGCTTTTACATTTATTGGTAATTATTCCCAGAATATTTAAAAATAATAATTTATTTTCTATATTTTTAGTGTTGTGTTTGGGTTTACAATTAGTGTTTTGAAGGAGTTAAAAAAAAAAAAAAAAAAAAAAACCTGATAAATCTAGTTATAGTGATAGACAAATTTTCTTCTAAAAATCTGGTCATTTTCAGCATTTTCATTATTAAAGGACAATGTTGATTTGGTTGTTGATTTTCGTTTGTGCAGAGAAGGATCGAGAATCGGGGGAAGCCTTAGAGAGAAGGCAGTTGAAGAGTTTCTGTTCTATATGTATTCTCTCTTCTGTGTAATTGCCATTCTATATATTTTTTTAATATAAATAAATGCTAGTCTCAATTCATCTGCATTGGTCAACTCTATATAACTTACAATTAGTCAGATTTGTATTTTCCAACAGTGTTAGGAGAGTGAGCGTGACAAGCATGTATGAAGAGCATTTAGTGGCTTGTTGATGAATAAAAGGCATTTCTTACAAAGAAAACAGGGCATGCATTTTCCCATTTGGGGGGTATTTAGCTGGACTAGATAAATAGAAAAACAAATATTGCAAGATAAATATAATTGAGATGATGCTAGTGATGTATGGGTGATGACACAAGTTATAAATGCCAAATATGCTGTACTATTAGATTTTGTTTTTGTAATGCTTCAAACACTACATATGGCTGAGGTTGGTAGAATTGTATTGCATTCTTTGGCTCTCTCTTTATTTTGATTGTGTACTACTATACAGTATAATTGACGTCTTTTACTTTTTCACAACAGAAAAGATATTAAGGTTGTCCGAAAACAGCATTTATTGCTTTGCACGTTGCTTATATGCAATGTTGCTGCCATGGAGGTACATATATTATGACATGTTGAAACAAGCTATTTTTAATAACATGTATCGTGAAGTACTTGATGTTTTTAGATGTTCTTTTTGTCAGACACTTCCCATATTTCTGGATAGTCTGGTCACTTCAAACTCCATTGCAAAGAGCTTCTTTTTCCTTATGTTTTATCTTGTGACTTGATAGTCTTCTAATTACCTGTAAACAGGCTGGAAAAGGTGGAGAACTCACACATGATGAGACAACAATTATTGCTGGAGCCCTTGGGCTTACTGAGAAAACAGCCAGTGATGCCATGACTCCCATATCTGACACTTTTGCTGTTGATATCAATGCCAAGCTTGACAGGTGTTCCATGCTTTGGAAAACTTTTGAATAGAAGGTTTACTTGAAGTCTTTTTTAACTTTGTTCTGATCATATATATGATGATGCTTGATATCTAATAGGGAGCTGATGAATTTAATTTTGGAGAAAGGGCATAGAAGAGTGCCAGTCTACTATGAGCAACCTACAAACATAATTGGACTTGTTTTGGTAAATTGTTTGTTTGTGCTTCATGTAATTTGAAAATAAATTGTTTATTTTGTCACTCTTTGGAGAATGATCATTTTTCAAGTGACTTTAGTTTATTAGTATGCTCATTTTTTAAACTTGACATGCTGTTTTAGAACCATCTCTGCTCATTTTCATTTTCTCTTACCCTCCTGCTTCACTCCGCCCTATCTAGAAAGCATATCTCATAGTTTGGGACCCTTTAGACTTTCATGCAGAAAAATTCTTTCTTTTGGTAAAGTACATGCAAATACATTCTTGTGAGAGTCTGACATAAGAAGTTTTCTTGTGATTTTTACAGTGGAAAATAAGCTATAAAAAGATTTTGGCTCCTTATTTTGTTCTTGATGCAAAAGATGTATACACAAGAAGAGTTGAGAAGATATATTATGAATTTATTGCAGTATTATACCTTCAAACATAGTATTAAAACCTATGATGCATGCAAAAAAGAGGTAAAGGAAATTAAAATTTACTTTGATTTTGTTTGTGTTTATTAGCTAATTGAGTGATTAGTAGTTAAGTGTTATGGATCAATTAACAACCTTGTCCTTTCCAACTTGAGCCAGTAATATAAAAATTTTAGGAAAAGTATAGTCATTCCTGAATTACTTCGTTTATCCTTGTGTCATATAATGGTCCTATCATGCTAGACTCCTGAATCTAGTATGAATATATCCTTATCTCTATGTTTCAAGTTGTCTGCTCCTATACCCACTCTTTTCTCTTCCTATCCATATTTGGTTACTGCCCTTTCATGTCACTGCACGCATTTGTCTCTAATTTTGTGAATAACCTTAAAGTATAAAACATAGTAACCACTCCTGGATCATTGAGAACATGAGAAATAAGCTAATAGGCCTGCTGAAGGACTGCAACTTTATTTTTTTTATGGCTGTAAGATTTATAATTGTCTCTTACAGCTCAATTGGGTTAACTATGAAGCTCATTGAATGGTTTAGAAATTTCATATAGTTGGCGATTCTATTCTTTAAAACCTTTATCTAGAAAGGAAGCAATTGCTTGTTTGTTGTTTCTAAAATCAGCTTTTAAGAAACGAGAAAACAAGTATGGAGGATGATGATGAGGTTAGTTTCCAACCTTCTACTACTCTGTTTTCTTCTTTTTTTCTCTGTTTTTTTAATTTTCAAAATGAAAATATTCCTCTTGCTATGAAGAATTTATTAATTTTTTTTTTTACAGTTTGGTATTTTGTGTGTGTGTGTGTGTGTGTGTGTGTTGTGTGTGTGCAGGGTGAAAATATTCCCACATGATTGTTTGTTAGGCTTACATTTGAATTCAATGTTTCATAATGTATTCTTGTGTCTTTGGGTTGAATTTTCACCATACGTTTTCTCCATGACCAAGCTAGACAATGTTGAAGTTAAAAACCCTGATGTATGTCTACTGTTGATAATAAATATCTCAACTTGGCACATTTCCTATGTGCTTCATTTATTTTCTATTTATTTTATTGAAGTCTGATGTTGCAACATTGGGTTTATGATGCTTGATCTTGTTCCTTGACCTTTATTTGATGATACATCATAGATTGTGAATCCAGCTTTTATTAAAATTAATCTTGTGATGTACCAGCCTGCCAAGTCATCAGCCATCTAAAGATCTCCAAAACTGGAAACTGCTTTTACTCTGAGATGCTTTATTTCACAGTCATTTTTCTGTCATTTTTGTAACTATGCTCCTGTTATGTGTGATTTTATTTTACACTATCATTGCAGTTATGTTTCTTTGCACCCACTATTTTGCTAATCTACTAATACCTTCTGGCAGTCTGAACTTGAAAACTTATCGTTCATGTACTCAAATGCTCAAGATTATGCTAAAGCCAAGAGAAGAGTTGCAGAACTCTATAAGAAACATGAGAAGGAACTCATAGAGGTATATTTTTATTTGTTTTTGTGAAATTTTAATGAGAAGGAACTCATAGAGGTATATTTTTATTTGTTTTTGTGAAAACTTATCGTTCATGTACTCAAATGCTCAAGCTCTTCTCATTGTATTAGGCAAACAAAATTTTAATGAAGAAGATTGAGGATGATCAGTTCCTAGACCTTATGACTCTGAAAACAAAATTTTCGTTGGTAAATTGTTTGTTTGTGCTTAAAAGCTTGTAAGCAATCTTCTATGTTGTGTTCTCTTTATTTTGACAATCACACTCAAATTATAGCCTTACTTTAAAATAGCAATGTGTAGTAACTGAGATGGAGATGTTCAGTTGCAGCACTGCCGGTGGAGCAGCAAACCAGGGTGCTCTTGGACCGTTTGGTTTGTTGGTTCTTGCAGATGAGAGCCTTTCTGAGCAGACTCCCATTTACTTCTATGTTGCCAAAGGAGCTGAGGGCAAGTTGAAGACTTTCTTCTGTGCTGATGAATCAAGGTTTGTTACTCTTTTCATTGTGCACTTGAAACATACTCAATATTAATTAACATTTTTTGTCCTTTATTATAGTTTTATTGGTTATGAGTATTACCAAATTATATAAGTCCATCCTTATAATTTTTAATTTTTTTTGAAAATTATATTACCTGCCCCTTGTTAACAATCATATTGAAGGTAGAATCTCCATCCATCTCTGATAGAAGAGAGAAAAAAATCTTTAAAATCATTTTATAATTATGTAATTTATATGTCAGGTTTTTTATAGTATGCATAATCTGGTCGGGTTACCCTCCCCAAACTCATTTTATTAGAATCGGGGAGGGTTGGGAACTGCTGGGTTGGGGATTTTTTTGCTATCCCTAATCAGAGGACTGTTTTTGGCATGAACCACAACTTGACTCGCCGATACACCTGTTTTTTGTGTAGGTCTTCTAAGGCAACAGATGTGATGAAACCAATTTACAGAAGCACAGTTCCAGTGCTCAAAGGAGAAAAGTTCAGCATGAGAATATTGGTATGTTAAAAAAATCATTTTGCTTAGTAAATAATAATTTGCTGACTAAAATCCTAAAATTTATCGAAAATAAAATTTGGATTATTAAAATGTGGGGTCATTTTTAATTTAGGTGAATCATTCGATAGTAGATGACTATGAATGTGCATTGCGACAATTTTATACTATTCTCGAGAAGTTAACAGAGATTGGTGGATGACTATGAATGTGCATTGCGACAATTGGTCATTAATCATTACATTGGATTCCAACCTCAAGTATACAGTTGTTCCCTACTGAAACAGCGAAATGCAGAAATTGCTCTCTTCATTTTTACATTTTCAAAACTAGACTTTGCGAATGTTGTGCCCTCTTTCTATTGGCTTCTTGTGCATTGCTGATGTTGCGACTTTTTGGCAATTTACTAGTTTTAAGTTTCACTTCACCAGTGTGAAAGATATTGTTTAATTGTCTTGGTTGGGATAGTCTGTTCTCTATTGTCATTGCATGATTTGATATTTTGTACGTGTACCACAGATTTTTACAGACACACCATCATGCTTAAATCTGAGATGTGGTTATCTTGTTAGTAAATATATGCACATGCACTTCTGTTGATTTGATATGGACTTCACTGACATTTAGAACCTGGAGTAATTGGAATTGATTGATATTTACTTCCATTTTGGGGAATCCTTTTTATTTTTAATCCTCCAGAATTTATCATTTCATGGTAATTTGATGACCAATATATTTACATTGCGCCATTTAATTTATCATGATTTTTTTTTTTATTGTTTAAAAGTCTCTGTGGTTGAGGTATTCACAGGTTTAGTCTTCTACGGTAGGAGATGAATATTTAAAGTGTATTATCATATGGAATTTCAGTAGGTTGGTTGTTACAGTACAATTTTGTTGTTGATGGAAACTTGAGGGTCCAATTGTCTTCTAATTTTGATTGTGATATCATTAAGCGACTTTTCTTATCTTCTAACTGATTGATCTTTGAAATATAAAGGACGATGTTAAGTATATATACATATATGTATTTATATAGACATTGTAACTTACATTGGCATCTAATGTAGGTGCGTTTGATTGGGTATTGCGTAGAGGGCTCTCTTTTTCTAGTCTATGAATTTATTGAGAATGGCAATTTAGATTGAAGGCATTGTATGACAAATTTAATTCTAGAATTGAATATAAGACTCACCTTGTTTTTGTCTCATTGTTAAATTGTGAACAAATAATATTTCTATGTACTCTCAGCCTCAATTCATCATATTTACAAGTAGAAAGAGAACTTGTAATTTAAGTTGCCAATGATTGAGGAAAACATTGTTGGTAGAGCTAGCTATCTTTTGCTCTTCATGTTTATGCAATCTATAATTATTCTGTTTGTCAGGTATTTGTGCTAAATTTAATTGAATTACTTGATGCAGGTTTTGGTTGTAGGTGGTGGTGATGGTGGAGTTCTTAGGGAAATCTCTCGCCACAATACTATTATATAATTCCGAACGCCATAATTAAGGTGCCGTTTGGTAACACTTACGTTTTCAGTTTTTTGTTTATATTTACAAAAATTTAAAAAACTCAAATAAAAACTTGTTTGGTAAAATTTTTGATTTATAAATCAGTGGTCTCAATTTATAAATTTGGCCAAAAATTTGATTTATAAATCAGTGGTCTCAATTTATAAATTTGACCAAAAAATGAAAACACAAAAAATGTGTTTCCATTTTGAGTTTTCAGTTTTTTTTTTTTTACCACCCAACACTAGCCACCATCCACCACCATTTTTCACCACCGTCTTCTGCCACCACCACCCACCCCCCACCCCCCACCCCCCACCACTACCACTCACCACCCACCTGTCACCGCCACCTGCCACCCACTCGCCGCCACCACTCACCACCTACCTGCCATCCATCCGCCGCCACCCACCACCCGCCACTACCATCCACCGCTAGCCATTACCACCCGCCACCTACTTGCCACCACCACTCACTACCCACCTGCCACCACCATCCACCACTCGCCACCACCACCCACCTGCCACCACCACCCACCTGCCAACACCACCGCCCACCACCATCACCCACCATCTACCCGCCACCCACCTACCACCCACTCGCTACCACTTACCACCCGCCACCGTCACCCACCCACCCTCCACCACCACCACCCACTCGCTACCACCTACCACCCGCCACCGTCGCCCACCCACCCACCCACCACCACCACCACCATCACCATTACCTGTCACCCACCCGTTACCCACCTACCACCACCACCCAACACCTACCACCACCACCACCACCACCCACTCGCTACCACCTACCACCAACCACTGTCACCCACCCGCCACCACCACCACCACCACCACCACCACCGGCCACCGTCACCCACCCACCTACCATCACCACCCACCACCCACTCGCCACCACCCACTACCACCACCCACCATCCGCCACCCACTTGCCACTACCACCTGCCACCGTCACCCACCCATCCACCCACCACCACTCGTCATCCGCCACCCACCTGCCACCACCACCCACTCGCTACCACCCATCACCCGCCACCGTCATCCACCCACCCATCCACCCACCCACCCACTACCACCACCACCCGCCACCTAGCAGCCACCACCACCCACCCGCCACCACTCACCACCACCCACTACCGTCACCCACCCATTCGCCACCACCACCTACACACCACCCACCGTCACCAATTTCCACCACCGTCTTCTGCCGCCACTTGCCACCACTTGTCATTTCTCACTATTTTTTATATTTTTAAATTTTTTAAAACATTTTGTCAATTACCAAACGCGTTTGTAGTTTATGTTTTTCTAAAAATAAACAAAAACCAGTTTATAAAATTTTTGTAAATATAAACTGAAAACGTAAACGTTACCAAACACACCCTAAGTGATCCCATAGTTAAGCTTGAAGTTGCTCTTAAGGTAATTGAAACTCTTGTTGCAAATCACTGATCTGCCATAGAGATAGGTCATTGACATAGTTTTATTTTAATTATTTTAAGCTAAACTAACACATTTAAGCGCATTAAATTTTCAAATCAAGTTTGATATATGTTTTTGCAGATTTTGTTGAGGGAATAGTTGATATGATCGAGCGGTTGATGCTGGGAGCCAAAGATTATGTTGCTCTTCTTCCTCTTCTTTTCTTTTTTTTCTTTTTTTTTTTTTTTTTTTGAAGACTTGAATTTTTTAGTACAGTGTATTTAAAGATGATTAATGGATAATGTCTATTATAAATTTAATTAATTTGTTAATTTTGTTATTTTTCATTTACAAAAAATTGTTTGGTGCTTGTAATTGATTTTTTTGTTGTAGCAAATCCATATATGATTTTTTTTAATAAATAATTATTTGCGACAGTAAAACAATGGTAGCTAAAAGTGTTTTTTTTTATTTTTTTTTTGCGACAGCAAAATAACTGTCGCAAAAAGTTTTTTGCGACCCCATGTGTAGTCGCATAGGCCGTCGCAAAAAGTCTTTTGCGACTGTATTTTTATTATTTGCGACGGCATGTGACGGTCGCAAAAAGTATTTTTTTTAGTAGTGAATGTTATTAATCACACTTAAAAGATGTGATGTAAATATTTTTAATCACACTTAAAAGGTGTGATCGAAATGTTATTAATCACACTTAAAAAGTGTGATTAAAAATGACCCTTTTTAATCACACTTCCAAAGATCACACTTAAAAGGTGTGATCTAAATACTTTTAATCACACTTAAAAGATGTGATCTAAATATTTTTAATCACACTTAAAAAGTGTGATTAAAAATGATCCTTTTTAATCACACTTCCAAAAATCACACTTAAAAGGTGTGATCTAAATACTTTTAATCACACTTAAAAGATGTGATCTAAATATTTTTAATCACACTTAAAAAGTGTGATTAAAAATGACCACTTTTATTCACACTCCCAAAGATCACACTTTAATAAAATTTAAAAGGTGTGATTAAATAACATACATCACACAAAAAAAGTGTGATCTTTATCTGTTTTTGTAGTAGTGCTCTCTCACCTACTCTCTCCCTTACTCTCTGTTTTCTCTTTCTCTTGCTCTCTCGCTCTCCCTTTCTTTCTCTCATCCTCAGACCATCCCATCTTCATCATCACTATCGTCTACAACCAGCTCCACCATCCACAATATCATCCATTACTTTCATCACTACCATCATCCACCCAAATCCCTCACCAATCTACCAAGAACCATCACTACTCTACCCAAAATCTGCATCACTCTCATTACCGATTCATCAAGTTCCATCACCGATTTATCAAGATCCGTAACTGATCCATCCAGATCCGTGACTGATCCATCAAGATCCATTGTCGATCTACAAAAATTTGTCACTGATCTACACGATATTCTCAATTTCTTCCGATCATCAAGATCATCACCGATCAACATGTTAAAAAATTTTTTGCACTGTGTTATATTTTTTTACTTGTTGTATGTGCTCCAAACTTTCTTGAATTTAATAATGACTACTTCTACCTTGACTGAAGAACTTATTTTTATTTTTATTTTCTCTTTTTATGCTAGTGCACTTAATGTAGTTGTTTATGGCCAGATCTTAATGGCCGTTGGTATTATAGATTAGTAATTTGTTTCTTCCAATTTATGTAATTTTTAGTGCATTAATTTAGGAGAGACTCATATATTTTGAGATTAACAATTATTATAAAAATAAAAAAGGAGGCGTTTGTATATTCTGTGCATAATTTTAAGGAGAATATATACAAATCGGTGGCTTCATGTTTGAATTTTGTATCATGTCACAAACACACACACACACACATATATATTATAATAAAACAAGAAGAAAAAGATGAAATAAATCATTTGCTTGTTTGAAAATTGTGATTTTTGTATCAAATTATCTACAAAAGTGATGGCTCCATATATGACAAAACAAAAAAGGAAAAGAAAATTATCATTTGCTGTCTATTTGAATCAAAGAACGTGCCATGTAATCCATGACGTCAGCAAGGAGCATCCTATCTCCAACGGGTAGATTTTTTGGTATAAATAGAAGTGTTGTAAGTGGAGAAAAATCAAGAACTTGAAGATAAAAAATTTCTGTGTGTCCCAAAATTTTGAGTATATTGTATTATAATCTTTCACTTTCAGATCTAAGTGTAGCCTTTGTTCTTACACTTTCATATCTACTATTTGTGAGAGAATTATTGTAAAAGAGGGAATAAGTACCACTTATTTTTATTCATTATTTTTGTGAGAGATTTTTGTAACGGTGAGGCATTTATTGTTGAGGAAGGCTCAATAGATAAGAGTAAGTCCTGTGCAAAATCCACAAGCTTGGTGAAGCCTTGGTGGTGTATTAATTCATTTTGCTAGTAAAGAAATTCTCAAAGAGGTTCCTTCAGGAGTGGACGTAGGCCTGGCGTGCCGAACCACTATAAATCTCAATGTTTGATTTTCTCTCCCTATCTCTCTTATTTTTTATATTGATAATTATTATTCTGTTTTTTATTTGTTAAAATTCTGAATATTATGGTTATAAATTTTAATATTATAAATTTTTTTAAATAACCCAATTCACCCCTCTTGGGTTACGTACCTGAGATAACATTATGTTTTTCCCTGACAATATCTTATCTCATGTAATATCTATTCATATTCTAGATACTGGCATTGAGCATAAAATTGTTTTGGGACCAACAAAGAGTAGAGAGTATTTTGTAAAATCGGGCTACAAGCAAGCTCTAATCCGACAATTTCTCGATTATTATCGGCCCGATCCTGATTGGCTAGTATGGAAACGATTGTGGAAACTTAAGATTCCTCCTAAGAGGATTTTGTTTGTCTGGAAATGTCTTCATAACATTCTCCCTATGAAACAAGAACTCATGAAGCGAGGAATGGATATTGATCCAATTTGTAAACGGTGCCTTGCTCATGAAGAATCTCTTGAACATTTATTTTTTGATTGTCCAGTGTCTTAAAGGGTTTGGCATGGATCTGCATTGGGACTAGATTTTAGTATTGGCACTCCACTGTCCTTCTTCACGTAGTTTAAGGGTTGGGTTCAGCAGATTCGTGACTCCGAGATTTTAATCCAATCTATTGCAATTTTATGGGCTATATGGTTACAAAGAAATTCTACTGAATTCCATACTATGGCCATGTCCATTGAACGAACATTAGTAGCAGCTTATGATTTATTTTCAGCAATTCTTTCACCAAAGCATCAAGTCACACATGCTCTATCCCACTCTTGTAATAACAACAACAATGTATTCTTTAATCAAGTTCTTTTGCAGCATACTGCCTCAACCACAGCAAATTCCCAAAGGCGGTGCATCGTGGTCGATGGGTCTTGGCTCTCAATGAACGATCATACTGGATTGGCTTGGGTTTGTTTTGATGAATGTAATCATCTTGTTCAGCAGATAGCAGTTGTAGGGCCATCATTGCTTTCTCTACAACAAACGGAAGCTGAATCTGTGCTACAGGCTCTGCGTTGGGCACTCAAACAGGGCATCATGCATCTTCATTTGCAAACAGATTGTCGAGTAGTAGTTTTGCTGTTACAAAATCATGACTGAACCTCTAACTGGCATCTTCAGTCCATTCTAAGTGATATAATGTACTGTAGTAAAGGTTTTGATTATGTTGTCTTTAAAAATGTAGGTAGAGAGGTTGTCCAATCTGCTCATTACCTAGCAACTAATGTAAGAAAACGTTTTGCAACTTAATTTATATTAACATATGTTGTTTCATTCTCAAAAAAAATATGATGGGTAAATTACATTTACCTCCCCTGAGGTTTCTGACAAATACAGAGACCTCCCATGTAGTTTGAATAATTACAGTAACCTCCCCTACTTTATTTGACAATGTCAAGATTCCCCCAAAATTTGACTGCTGTTTATACACCTAACCGATCCTGTTGAGTCATCAAATGTAAACACTAAAATACCTATAATGCCCTCAAGTGCCTATAATTCCTATAATGTAAATACTAAAGTGCCCAATGTAAACACTAAATTTTATTTTTTTTATTTTAAATATATAATTTTTATTTAAATATTTTATTTTATTTTGTAAATATTTTTATTTTTTAATTTTAATATTTTAAACTCAAAACACATTTTCACCCTCAAATCGTAACCAAACACATAACTCAAAACTCAATTTAAAAATTATTTTTAAACCTCATAACCAAACACATAACTCGAAACTCCACACTATTTTCAAAACTCTATACTCAAATCATAACAAAACACATAAAAAAAATTAAAATATTAAAAAATATATTTATAAAATAAAAAATAAAATTTTTAAAATTTGTTAATATTTAAAAAATATATTCAACATAAGTTTGTATTTTTTTTAAGCCTATGTTTGGTTATGAGTTTTGAAAATAATTTTTGAATTGACCAACACAACCATAAAACTCAATTCAAAAATTATTTTCAAACCCAAACACATAACTGGAAACTCCACACTATTTTCAAAACTCTACACTCAAATCATAACAAAACACATAAAAAAAATATTTATAAAATAAAATAAAATAAAATAAAATATTTAAAATAAAAACTATATATCTAACATAAAAAATAAAATTTTTAAAATTTGTTAATATTTAAAAAATATATTTAACATAAGTTTGTATTTTTTTTAAGTTTGTGTTTGGTTATGAGTTTTGAAAATAATTTTTGAATTGACCAACACAATCATAAAACTCAATTCAAAAAATATTTTCAAATATCATAACCAAACACATAATTCGAAACTCCACATTATTTTTAAAACTCTACACTCAAATCATAACAAAGCACATAAAAAAAATTAAAATATTTAAAAATATATTTATAAAATAAAATAAAATATTTAAAATAAAAACTATATATTTAAAATAAAAAAATAAATTGTTTTAATATTTAAAAAATATATTTAACATAAGTTTGTATTTTTTTTAAGTTTGTGTTTGGTTATGAGTTTTGAAAATAATTTTTGAATTGACCAACACAACCGTAAAACTCAATTCAAAACTTATATTTAAACCTTATAACTAAACACATAACTCAAAACTCCACACTATTTTCAAAACTCTATATTTAGTTAAGACTCTATGAGTTTTGAAAAGATTTTTGAAAATTTTTAATTGGAATTGTGATTCTAAAAGAAAACCAAGCATGTTTCTAAAAAAAAAAAAATTTCGGAACATGTTTTTACTCAAAACTCAATTCAAAAATTATTTTCAAAAACTCATAACCAAACACAAACATAAAATTCAATTCAAAACTCTTTTCAAAACTCAAAACCAAACTTTTTCCAAAACTCTATTTTAAAAGAAAAAATTAAAAAAATATATTTTATTTTTTAAAATTATTTTTAGAATCATGATTTGAGTGTGGAGTCGTATTTTGAGTTATGAGTTTTGAAAATAAAAAATTTATTTGGTTATAAGTTTTGAAATTTTTTGAATTTATTTTTTTAGGATAAATATTTTATATTTTAAATATTTTTTATTTATTTTAATGTGCATTATATTTCATACATTTATGTGTTATATTTTTTAATATTTTAAATATATTTTTTAAATATTAAAAATTTAAAAAAATTATTTTTTATTTTAAATATATAATTTTTATTATAAATATTTTTAAATTATTTTATTTTATGGTTGTGTTGGTCAAAGCAAAGGGTTTTTTCGTCTTTTTCTAGGCAAAAGTAAGGGTAATATGGTCATTTTATATAGGATACTAACGTCGTTTGTGCAAGATAAACAAAATGAGGGAATTTTGACATTGTCAGGTAAAGTAGGGGAGGTGACTGTAATTATTCAAATTACAGGGCAGGGGAGGTACATGTAATTTACCCAAATATAAATAAATAAATTCATGAGTCATTGTATGGATGTGGATATCAAATACTCCTTCAATCCAAACAAGCCCATGAATAATCCTCTCAGCGATCACCTGAAATAGAAATGAAACTTCGGATGGTGGTGTTGGAAGGATTTGGGGAAACTCCTGACCTGTCCAAGAGAGGCGCCAGCGCTTACCACTGCACCAATTCAACATCCTTACTATTACTAATGACATATATATTATTTATTATATTATTCAAACAATCAATATATATGTATACACACCCAAGTGTTGTCATAAAATAAATAAATAAATACATATAAATCTAACTACGTGGATGTCATCATCTCACTTTACTATATTGTACGGGGAGGAAATAATTCTCCTCGTATAATCCTGTTGACCAAGTCCACGCTCCCCCGTACGACGTTGCTTTATCACCTGAAAACACAAACGTGAGCTAGCCGGCGGGTGTGTGCCGGAAACCTCTCCGATGCCTAAGTCAGTAAGCTTGACAAATAGACAAAGCTCTATGTTCTCAGAAAGAATTATGTTCAATTACCTCCTCCAAGGTGGTGCTTGTGAGCTTTTATAGGTTTCGAGTGGCACAATCCTAGTGGGACTTTTACTTCTCCATGCAGAGTCCTCCTAGGATTCATACTCCTAAGGATAATGCTTATCCTTTTACACCCTCCCGCACTGCTTAAACCAAGTGGGATGGTTTTCACCATGGCCGAACTACTATATGACCGAAATAGGCTTGCCTATGCAGAGCCACAGAGAAGGCCGAACTGTCCTAAGCTCAGTCTTTTCCTCCAACTCCTTATCTCGGCTTTCCCCTGTTCAACCATGGTGTGTTTAGATCAAACTTCCAAGTGGCAAGTTCTGACCGACCTAACCATAATATGTCACGACCAGACTAAATGCAAAGCCGGACTCACTTCAAACTGCCACCGGACCGGAGTTGCTTTGCACATTCTTGAACCGGAGTAACCACACCCCTCCTGGGCCGGAATAACTTCACTTCTCCTGGGCCGGAGTAACTTCACTTCTCCTGGGCCGGAGTACCTATACCTCTACTGGGCCGAAATAACATTACGGCTCCTTACCGATTCCTTCACACTTTGGGCCGCAGGGCCCAACTCACAGCTCGGCCCAATTCTTTCCCAAAAATTACCCTCTCAATTGCCCCTTAATTTGATCTGCATAGCATGATTGAGATTACAAATCCTTCAACCGAGCTGAAGTTCTACAAGCCTTTCCAGCCAAGATAAAAACCCTTCAGTGTATCCAGCCGAGCTAGTTTTACTCCGAACTCTGCTTTATCCGGTCAAAACGTCTCTTCAATCGCGACTGTAACGCTTCCCTTTCCCTTGCCACGTGGCGGGCTCTGATAGGCCGTGAGCTGTCATCACGCCGCCTTCGTACTTCGAACTTTTTGAACAGTCCCGCCCCTTTTTGCCACGTTTTTCTCTCTCCTCTTTCACAAAACAACCCTTCTTTTTCTTGGATCATTCACCTCCCATTCTTCATCTTCTCTTCTCCCTTGTCTCCTGAGCCCCTGAGTTTTGAGCTTGCTGCATTCGTGCCTCCATCTCTTAGCTTCTCCCTTACTCGGGTAAGCAAGCCTATCCTTCTTGCTCTTTTGCCTGTTTTATCATCTGTTTTTGTTTTGTATGCTTTTTGCAAACACTTTTCTCCATTTGTTGCTTTGCTTTTGTACTTTCACGAAGAAATAGTAGCAGAGTTCATGTGTGTATGAACTTCTGTAAAAAACTAGCCTTAGATCCAGAATAATGTAGCGACCGATCTAGGGTACTGTTTGTCCAAATAGGCAAATTACTTCAGTCAATAGCCGAACTAGAACTTGTAGAGACGACAGTAGCTTCAAAAAAAATAACCTTCTGATTCACTTTAGCCGAAATAAGATCACCGAGTTTTGAATATATCAAACTAGGAGCTTAGGTTTTCAACCGAACTAAGCTTTTGGGGCCAAGCCGGCTTTCTTAGTTCTTAAACCGAACTCAGAAAGCCGCCCCTAGAGGCTTAACCGAAGTAACTTTATTCACACTGCAACCTATTTAGGCCTTGGGGCTAAACCAGCTTTCTTAGTTTTTTAGACCGAACTAGGAAGCTGCCCCTAGACGTTAAACCGGTCTACCGAGCAAACTGCTCAAACCGAGCTACCAAACCTTTTGATGAACCGAGATAGAACCAGTTTCTTGAGGTCGAAGTAGGGCTCTTATACCTTGCTTTTAAATTGTAGCACGGTCCATTGATCAGTGCTTTAACCCCCTCTGTTTTTTACTTTGCAGACTTAGGTTACCCAGGCACTCCTGCGTGCGCTCAACCGAGCTACTGAGCACGATTTTTGCACTGATATAAGTTATAAGTAAATTATTCATCAGATGGGTAAGTATAGGTATCTAGTTGAGACCCCTGGTGGTATGGCCGAATTTAGGAAAGATTACCAAATTCCTGATGACGTCCATCTGACGTTGGCCAAAAAAGACATTATTCCTTGGGAAAATGAAGGCTTCGTCCCTTTTACCCTTCAATCCATAATAGAAACCGGACTACGGTTTCCTGTCCAACCGTTGATCTGCGAATTTCTTAGGCAGACTAGATTATGCCCCACCCAACTGTCCACCAATACATACCGCATTATAATGGGGATAGCCGCACTGAACCACCAAACCGGATTAAACCTTGGCCTGGCCGAAATATTCCATCAATACTCCATCGGCTCAAAAGATGCTGGGTGGATCTATTACCTTAGGATTCGCCGCCGCCGAGAGAAGATAGTTAAAAACACACCGGACAAAGATCTTAACGACGATGATTTTTTCTGGGTCTCTGGGAACTTTGAGGATTTTCAAGCCCAAATTCCTGGCCGACCTATAAATTGGAAAAAGGGAGAGCCCGGTAATTTTAACTTCGGTCTTCTTCCTTGTATGTTATTTCGGTTTTTTTAGTCTATTAGCCGAACTAACACTTTTCTTTTTGCAGATTTCGCCCACCTCCGTTCCCTATACAGCTATCCCAACCTTGCGATTTTGCGAGCCGCACTACGGTGTAAAGAAAGGAGTTGGGCCAAGCTTCTAAACTTTGAACCGACCTACCGATATAGCGGTCGTCGGAAGGCTCGAGTGACCGACTTCCTTCTCGAGGAAGCACCAGAACCGGACCCAACCTTACCCGAAATACGACTTGTCCCATTAACTGCTGAAGAAGAGATGGCAAAGAAAAGCAGAGTTAGGGCCCTTCTGACCGGAACAACCAGAGCCGAAGTACCACCAACTATTGAGGCGCAGCCTGCCGTTGTGGCCCTCCCTTCTCAACGACCTTCTTCATCTCGCCCTTCCAAACGCGCCCGATCTACATCGACCGAACAGCAACTTGTCGATGAGGTTGAATCCATCCCCCAAAGTCCTCAACCTTCCCCCCAACCGGAGCAAACTGATCGGGCTGAATCTCCGAAGTGGGCTCCGCCGCTGACCTTCAACGACCGAGACATCAAAGCTACTGACTCGGTCGTGGCTGAAAAAGATCACCAATTGGCCTTTAACCTGGCCAAAAGTGTGTGCCTCCCCAAGGATATGGAGCACCACTTAAAGCAATTAAATACCGAAATGAAGTCAATCCGGTCCACATCGAAGTCCATGATCTTGGTAAGTAGCTCTGTCCGTTTCTTTTGTCTAATTTCCAACTTTTACTTCGGCTTAAGAGAAGTTTTTGTTTTGTCAGGCCTTACAAAAGAACAACATCACATACAAGAAAGTCCAAGAGCTTAGAAAAACCACAAGGCAGGCCATGGCGGAAGCCGAAGCAAGGGCGACCGAGCTAGAAGAAGCGGAAAAGAAAATGGCCGAGATGCAAGCTGAGAACGGCCGGCTTGCCGATCTGGTTAATTCGGCTGAAGCGGAGAAGCAGAAAGCCACCATCGTTATGAAGGACAAGTATCTGCGGGAGTTGTTGAAGCTTGAGAAGAGAAAAGACACCGAAATAAGCGAACTAAAAAAGAGTGTGGAGGCGGCCGAAAAGGAGGGGTACAAGCGAGGTTACAATGAGGCAGAAGACGCCTATGTCAAACAATGCGACGCCGCTAAGGAGCTTTTCTTCAAGTGCGGCTGGAGGGCGGCTGTGGAGAAGCTCGGTCATGATCAACAGACCGAGGTCTTCGACCCTCCAGCTTACTTTATACCGAAGTCCCTTGCGGCGTATGCAGACGCCTTGCAACAAGAGTTTCTGGAGGACTCAGACACTGATGACTCCTCTGCTCCTGAAGACATTCCAGTTGTTGGTGCAGACCCATCACTTCGGTTGGAACCCATGGTAGAGGACCTTCCTATCGAACAGCCAAATGAAAACGTGGTTCCAACCGAAGGAATCCTGGCAGCCGAGAGTGAGCTTCCTCTTGAAACCGGTCTTCAAGTTGGTGGTGATGCGGCTTTTGATGCTGAAATTGATGAACTTTTTTCCTGATTTTTTCTCCTTTTTCTGTTACCTTGTCTTTGTAACCGGGCTGTGCCCTTCTGTAATGTCTTTTTAATGAATGAAAAATTTGCTTCAACTCTTATTCCGGTTCTGATATGTATGCCTGTACTTTGTAATGCCTTTTATTACACCGACTTCTATTTCGGTTCTGACTTTTTTAAACTTTGCTTACCAGCCAACCACTCCTTAGCCGATATAATCACTTCGGCTGAGGAGTACAAAGTGCTTAATCCAGTCAATCCAATTTCAGCCATACCCTTACTATGGCTGAAGGGTAACAAGTGTTGGTTTATTCCGGCCAGCCACTCTTCAGCCATGCACTTACTTCGGCTGAAGAGTAATAAGAGTTGGTTTATTCCAGTCAACCACTCTTCAGCCATGCACTTACTTTGGCTGAAGAGTAACAAGAGTTGGTTTATTCCAGCCAACCACTCTTCAGCCTTGCACTTACTTCGGCTGAAGAGTAACAGGTGTTGGTTTATTCCAGCCAACCACTCTTCAGCCTTGCACTTACTTCGGCTGAAGAGTAACAGGTGTTGGTTTATTCCAGTCAACCACTCTTCAGCCTTGCACTTACTTCGGCTGAAGAGTAACAAGAGTTGGTTTATTCCAGCCAACCACTCTTCAGCCTTGCACTTACTTCGGCTGAAGAGTAACAGGTGTTGGTTTATTCCAGCCAACCACTCTTCAGCCTTGCACTTACTTCGGCTGAAGAGTAACAAAAGTTGGTTTATTCCAGCCAACCATCGAAGTTAGTTTTTCCAGCTAACTTATAGTATTTGGTTATTCCGACCAAATGCCCTACAGCTTGGATCCTTATCCTGGGCTTAGGAAGGGTGTTGGTTTAATCCAGCCAACCTCTAAGTTAGTTTTTCCCGCTAACTTAGAATAGAATGTTTGCAATATACTTAATCTTTACTAAAGCTAACTTCTATAAGGAACAACTTCTGCTAAAAAGAATTTCTCATTTTATTGAAGGAAGAGAAAATTACATGTGTTTGAAAAAAAAAAGCTAAAAGTAAAATAACTTGAGATTGGCCGTATTCCATGGCCTAGGGATTGCCTTGCCATCCTTGTCTTCTAGGTGGTATGCCCCTTTGCCTGCTAACCCAACCACCTTATAAGGACCTTCCCAATTTGGGCCTAACTTGCCGTCTCCTGGGATCAAGGTGTTTCCCATTACTTTGCGTAGTACCCAATCCCCAATCTTGAATTGTCTTGGATGCACCTTTTTGCTGTATTTTCTGATTAACTCTCGTTGGTATGAGGCGATGTGGACTAGTGCTCTTTCTCTTCTTTCTTCTGCAAGGTCGAGTTGTAAGGCTATGGCTTCTCCATTTAAGTCTGGATCAAAATTTTCGCTTCGAATTGTGGGGAGGCCAACTTCTAGTGGGATCACTGCTTCCATTCCATAGGCTAAGGAGAATGGTGTTTCTCCAGTTGATCGCCGAGGTGTGGTGCGGTAAGCCCATAAGACGTGAGGAAGTTCATCCGCCCATTTGCCTTTTGCTTTCTCTAGCCTTTTCTTTAGTCCATCTAAGACGACTTTATTTGATGCTTCAGCTTGCCCATTTGCTTGAGGATATGCCGGTGTAGAATTGTAGAACTCTATCTTGTATTCTTCACAAAAGCTTCTGAAGATTCTGTCGTCGAACTGAGTCCCATTGTCTGAGATCAGTGCTTTTGGTATACCAAACCGAGTGATGATATTCTGCCAAACAAACTTCTTTACGTCTTTTTCTTTGATTGACGCCAATGCTTCTGCTTCTACCCACTTTGTGAAGTAGTCTGTTGCTGCGAGAAAGAATTTTCTGCCCCCGGGCGCTGTTGGAAGTGGTCCTACTATATCCAAGCCCCACATTGCGAAAGGCCATGGGCTAGTTAATGGTAGGAGTTCTCTTGCTGGTTGATGTATTTGGTGCGCGAATTTTTGGCATTTCTCACACTTCTTCACATATTTTTCTAAGTCTGCTTGCATATATGGCCACCAATATCCTTGTGAAATAGCCCTGTAAGCGAGCGACCTTCCCCCTTGATGACTTCCACACACCCCTTCGTGTATTTCGAACAAGAATGCTTCTACTTTGCTGGGATGAACGCACTTGAGGTAAGGCCCAGAGAATGACTTCTTGTATAATGCTGAGGATGGAGATAGCTAAAATCGCTGCGACTTTGCCCTTATTCTGTTGGCTTCTTTTTTCTCTTCTGGTAGGATGCCGTCTTTCAGGAACAGGATGATGGGATCCATCCAAGAAGGGCCTAATTCTGTGCAACATACTTCTTCTGCTTCGGGGTCTTCTATGCTTGGTCTTGGTAAGAAGTCGATGAGTAATGGATGAGGGATTGATGTATCTGCCATTGAGGCCAGGCCTGCCAGTTCGTCCGCTCGGCAGTTTTCCTCCCTGCCAATTTGTTCTATCCTTACCACATCAAACTTCTTGATCTCTGTTCTGACTAACTCTTGGTACTTGGCCATTCTGTCGTCCTTTGCTTCGTATTCGCCAGAAATTTGGTTTACCACCAGCAGAGAGTCACTGTATACCATTAGTTCGGTTGCTTTCATGAAGTGTGCTGACTTGAGTCCTGCGAGAAGCGCCTCATACTCCGCTTCATTGTTGGATGCTGGGAAGCCAAGGTTGATTGCTTGCTCTATAACCAGGCCGTCTGGAGAGATGAGGACTATGCCAAGCCCTGCACCATGTCGGTTGGATGCTCCATCCACAAAGAGCTTCCACATCTCTCCAACGAATAGTTTCCAGCAAGTGGAAGGATCAGATGATGTCGTGAGGTCAAGAACGGTGTTTTCTTCCAGGTCCATGTTGGCTGTCTGCCCTTCGTCTTCTGTTTGAACTGTTGGTGAGCCTTTGTTTGCCTCTTCCTTGTTGTCCTTAGTATGGTCTGCCTTGGTGCTTGATTGACTACCTTCCACTAGGGGTTGCGCTATTCCGGCGTCAACTTCCGTCCTTAGTTCGGTTGTGTCAGTTAGGTCGACTGGGCAGATATGATGACTTCCAGGAGTAAACTCTGCGACGAAGTCTACCAAAGATTGGGCTTTTATTGCGGTCTTGGGTTGGAACTTAATGTCGAATTGTCCCAACTCTACTGCCCACTTCAAAATTCGCCCACTAAAGTTCGCCCTTTCAAACAGAGCTTTTAGTGGAAAGGCTGTGAGGACGACTATGGTGTGGGCGTGAAAGTAGTGTGCCAATTTTCTGGATGCCATCATTAATGCTAATGCTAGTTTCTCCAAGGGCAAGTACCTTGTTTCGGCTCCCAACAATGTCTTACTGACATAAAAGATGGGCAAGTGTTGTATTCCTTCTGCACGAACCAACACTGCGCTAACTGCGTGCTGAGAGACTGCCAGGTACAAAAAGAGTTCTTCACCAGGTACTGGAGTAACAAGTAGTGGTGGGGAAGACATGTACTCCTTCAAGCTTTCCAGAGCTCGGTCGCATTCTTCATCCCACTCAAATTTGGCTTTTAAAGCTTGGAAGAACGGTCGTAGTCTGTTCGATGACCTGCTTATGAACCGGTTGAGTGCAGCCGCCATACCAGTGAGATGCTGCACTTCTTTGACTGAGTTTGGTCTCTCCAACTCCTGGATTGCTTTGATCTGAGAGGGGTCTGCTTCTATACCTCGGTTGGTCACCAGGAAGCCCAAGAATTTGCCAGATCTAACTCCGAATGTGCATTTGGACGCATTGAGGCGCAACTTGTGTTTCTTCAGGATCTGGAACATCTCACCTAGGTCTTTAAGATGGTCATTCTCATTCTTGCTTTTGACCACCATGTCGTCGATGTAAGCCTCCATTGTTCTGCCTAACAATGGTTCGAACATCTTGGTGACCATCCTTTGGAATGTCGCCCCTGCGTTCTTTAGGCCAAAGGGCATGACCTTGTAGCAATATAACCCCCTTGGTGTTGTGAAGGATGTGACCTCTTGGTCTGGTTCATGCATGGCGATCTGGTGGTAGCCTCTGTATGCATCCAGAAAGCTAAGTCGGTTATGCCCTGCCGTTAGGTCCACCAGTTGATCTATCCTTGGTAGAGGAAAGCTATCTTTTGGGCACGCCTTGTTGACTGTTTTGTAGTCGACGCAGACACGCCATTTACCATTCTTTTTTGGCACTACAACTGTGTTGGAGATCCATCTTGGGTAGTGCACTTCTCTTATTGCTCCTGCCTCCAGCAGGTTGCCTACTTCCTCCGCCACTATTTCGGCGTGGTGGAGTGCCGATCTGCGTGTGCGTTGGATGACTGGTCTGGCGGATGGGTGGACATTGAGTTGGTGACTGATGAAGTTTGGGTCAATACCTGGCATGTCGTAGGGTGTCCAGGCAAACACTTCGATATTAGAGGTCAAGAATTCCAAGACCTCTAATCTCTCAGTGCTGGACAACGATGAGCCAAGCAAGAAGAACTTATCCGGGTTCTTCTCATCTATTTTTACCTCCACCAAGTCCTCCACCGCTTTCTGATCAGCCTCTTTGCCGATGTCCGCGAATAGTTCATTACTTTCTGGCTCTTCCACCGAATGAACGTATCCTTTGGCAGCTCGGCTTCCATTTGCTGTGGCGAAGCATTGTTTTGACATGATCTAATCGCCATAGACTTCTTCAATTATGCCGGTGTCGTTGGGGAACCGCATTACCTGATGGTATGATGACGCTACCGAACGCATGGCATGCAGCCATGTTCTGCCCAGGATGATGTTGTATGTGGAGGGGACCTTCAATACCCAGAACTCCACTTGTTTTGTTACACTCCCTGCTCTGACTGGAAGGATTATTTTGCCGACAGGCCACTCTGGCATGGAGTTGAATCCAATCAGGGGAGAAACTGCAGGCGCCAAGTCTTTGTCTTGCAGCTTCAGTTGCTTGAATGTGTCGTAGTACATGATCTCACATGAACTACCCTGGTCAATCAAAATCCGCTTGACGTCAAAATCTTTGACTCGGAGAGTGACAACCAGAGCATCATTGTGAGGACAGTATATTCGATCCAGGTCTTTATCCGAAAAAGACATGACGTTTGTTGCCTCCGTCCTCCCTTTCTTGGTGGTAGGTTGGACACCTAGCACTTCTCTAAAGTGCTCAGCCTTTTTGATTGACCCTCTGAGCTCGCATACGCGCTCAGGTTCAAAAACTCCATGTATGACATTGATAATACCTTGAGGCGGTGCATCGATTGGCATTCTGTTGGGATGGTCATTATGATCTTGGGGGGCCGGTTGCGTTCCTCCTTCAATGTATTTGTCCAAGTGGCCTGCTGCCACCAATTCTTCCAAGTGCTGTCTTAGTGGCGTGCAATTCTCAGTTCGGTGCCCCTTTTCTTTGTGGAAGGTGCACCGTGATCTGTTGTCGTAATTTTTCTGAGCTTCCCCTAGCTTGGCTGGCCACTTGACAAAAGGCTCGTCTTTTATTTCGCTCAGAATCCGATATATTGGTTTTTTGAACACCGTTGTTATGGCAGTGCGGATTCTCAACCATCTTTTGTCTGGGTCTTCTCCGTTATCTCGTCTGCCACGCCCGTTTCTATTCTGCCGATCTACTGTATTGACCTTTGCTGAGGTCTTCTTTTCTGGTACTATGGTTGTACTAGATTTTACTTTTGCACGTGCGCCATCCTCTTCTACCCTGATGTGCTGATGCACTCTTTCCATCAGGGCCTCCATGGTGAGGGGTGGCGTCATGGTAATCGAATCCCTTAGTCTGTTCCCTATTGGTAGGCCTCTTTTATATTGCGCAATGGCTAGATTAGTGGGGCAGTCTCCAATCTGGTTGAATGTCTCCCAGTAGCGACTGTTGTAAAATCTGAGGGTCTCTTTTTCACCCATGTCGATGGAGAGTAACTGGTCTATCTTCACCGGTGTTTTAGTATTTGTCCGAAACCTCGTTACGAACGCTTCTGCCAATTGGGCCCAGGAGGCTATGCTGCCTTCTGGGAGCTTTTCGAACCAAGTCAAGCCTAGGCTGCCAAGACTCGATGGGAAGAGTATGCACATTAAGGCCTCGTTTCGCCTGTACACAGCCATGACTTGGCGAAAGTGGCTCAGGTGTGAATACGGGTCCGTCTTCCCTTCATATGTATTGAATTTCGGCTGAAGGAAGCCTGATGGTAGGGGCGCGTTTTCGATCGCTGGGACAAACGGCGAAGTCTGTAGTCTTGCCAATGCCTTGTCCGTTGGTTCGTAGGCCGGTCGCGGTATTGGCATTCCAACCTCGACGCTTCCATGCGTCCGAGGAGCCAACCGTTGTAAGGCCGAAACTCGGTGTGGATCCCTTGCCCTGGCATCCTCCTTGCATCGTGCTTTTTCTTCGAGCACGGTTCGTAAGTCGGATGACCTGGGCAGCTCTGTTTGTCTAGATCTGGTTTGGTGTGAATGTGAAGGCCAATACGTGCTTCCTTCAGTGTGTGATCTTTCGGATCTCGTCCTCTCAGACCTGGAGTGACGAGTTCTGGAAGATAAGGAATGAGTGTCGCCTGTCCTGAGGCTTCTGTTCCTTCCTTGGGAGGGTGTAGTATTCCTACTATGATTCTCTGAGTGGCGAGGGGGCGTCTTGTGCTTGCGCCCCTCTCTTGTCGCCACATCTTTAGTCTTCATCTGGCGTTTCAAAGCCTCCATGTCCGCCGCCATCTTTCGAATTAGTTCATCTTGTTCCTTCACGCGATCTTCCAGGGCTTGAGGATCAATCCTCCTCCTTTGCCTATCAGGACTTTGAGAGTGACGAGGCTGCTATTCCGCCTTCCCCTGCCACTCCTCCTGGAATTATGTTGTTGGGGCTCCAGATCTGCCATAGGAGGGACAGAGGGTAATCCTTCTCGCCTTGCGCCCCCGTCTGGAGTTAGCCCATCAACGGCGGACTGCGGTAGTTCTTCAATGTGTGCCATTGATTGAAAAGAGGAGAAGCTTAGTCAAGAGGTTTTTGTTCTTGTCTGTATGTTCCCACAGACGGCGCCAATTGTACGGGGAGGAAATAATTCTCCTCGTATAATCCTGTTGACCAAGTCCACGCTCCCCCGTACGACGTTGCTTTATCACCTGAAAACACAAACGTGAGCTAGCCGGCGGGTGTGTGCCGGAAACCTCTCCGATGCCTAAGTCAGTAAGCTTGACAAATAGACAAAGCTCTATGTTCTCAGAAAGAATTATGTTCAATTACCTCCTCCAAGGTGGTGCTTGTGAGCTTTTATAGGTTTCGAGTGGCACAATCCTAGTAGGACTTTTACTTCTCCATGCAGAGTCCTCCTAGGATTCATGCTCCTAAGGATAATGCTTATCCTTTTACACCCTCCCCCACTGCTTAAACCAAGTGGGATGGTTTTCACCATGGCCGAACTACTATATGACCGAAATAGGCTTGCCTATGCAGAGCCACAGAGAAGGCCGAACTGTCCTAAGCTCGGTCTTTTCCTCCAACTCCTTATCTCGGCTTTCCCCTGTTCAACCATGGTGTGTTTAGATCAAACTTCCAAGTGGCAAGTTCTGACCGACCTAACCATAATATGTCCCGACCGGACTAAATGCAAAGCCGGACTCACTTCAAACTGCCACCGGACCGGAGTTGCTTTGCACATTCTTGAACCGGAGTAACCACACCCCTCCTGGGCCGGAATAACTTCACTTCTCCTGGGCCGGAGTAACTTCACTTCTCCTGGGCCGGAGTACCTATACCTCTACTGGGCCGAAATAACATTACGGCTCCTTACCGATTCCTTCACACTTTGGGCCGCAGGGCCCAACTCACAGCTCGGCCCAATTCTTTCCCAAAAATTACCCTCTCATATATAGTTCTTAATTTCATAGTGACAAAATAAATAATGTCCATTCAATTTAATTTATATTTTTTTTATTAATTAATGATGCCACTCAATTCGATATATATATATATATATATATTTGAACCTATTCATCTGAACAAGAAGCAAAATGACAAAAAAATGACTACTTGAAGAATAAACAATATAATTTGTCAAATCAATAATTAAAACAAAAAATTATCAAGTTATGCCAAAAACTATAGTATGTCCATCCAAAACAATACTAAAAAAAATAGGCTCAAACGAAATTCTATAAAACCCATTTGAAATATTGAAAATATGTCTCAAAAAAAAAAATACCATTATCTAATAATGACAGTAAAAAATAAAATAAAAATATTACATTTCAATTCTGTGGGGGAGGTTGTAAATGACTAAAAAATTGTAAAAAAGTTTCATTGTCTAAGAATGACTCGCCCCCCGTGGGATTGAGCTCTCTTTCATCAAATGACATCCCCTGAAAAAATAAAAATGAATAAGTGTGAGAGAATATATTGGAATCAATTTATTTTTTATTAGAAACAAACTACATTACAAACGTAAAAAAAAAATTGCATACCTGAGAAGTTTGTGAATTCAATGATATTTGTGAAGATAAAAGGGTAGACTGTGGGTAATTTGATGAGCACGTAATGTTAGTATCGTCAAGCTTGAAACAATTGTTACCATAATTCATCAATTGTGGCCAATACGGTGTCCCAACATCCTAATTCATAAAATACTATTAGAAGTAAATATACTATTATAAGAAAATTTAAATATAAAAAATAAAATCTAACCTGTGAGCTGCATAAAGAGGAACTTTGAACATTTAACGTGTTGCTTGATTGGCCAATTTTCTAAAAAAATTATAACACTTATCAATACATTGCATGAGTCAAAAAGAAAACAAAAATTAGAATCAAGTAGGTAAACAATACCTACTACAGTTGGTAGGTTGTGAAATAATTTTTGTCCTCTTATTAGTCTTCTCATGCCAAGATTTTAATCTACCCCGACCCTTCTGTCCACCTTCTTTTTTTTTTGAAGCCTTTAACTCGTGCAAAGTTAGGATTAGAACTCATGTCAATGTTGCTTCCACTACCACAAGCACTCGAATCATCAAATGATACCATCATTTTATTCACTTTTGTACACAGTTCCTTAATCCCTTCATCAACCAATTGATAAGTAGGCTTATACACAGATGCTTGAGTTGCTAGCTTTACCATCCTAGGACAAAGATCCCTGTAACGTGCTAATATCTCTAACTTGGGATCATTCTCATCCACTTCAACTTTTCCTCCCTTAATTTCACCACTCTTGGCATCTAATCTCCATCGACCTAATATGTACCTCTCAGGAATTTCCGTAACATTTATTCTATCAAGTGCTGTAATTACATAACCACATAAAATTCCAATGTTTTCAAACTTTTGACAAGTGCAATGAATTCTTTGACAAATTTTGTCTCCTCCTAACTCATTAACTTCCATATTACCCTCCACAATATACTCTCTATCATCACCATACAAGCTAATCACGTATCGAACTTCTCCTTCTAACTCATGGCATTGCTTCACTCGACAACAAAGAGACATGTCTAACTCATTATGAAATAAGTCAAAGATAGGAGGGGTGTACAAACTCGCAACTTGGTTCAACATAGGAGACTTTTTCAATTTCATTCTCGGCAATTGTTGTCTAGAATTATATATAGCTTTTACTTCTTCGTACCGCTTATCTACAACAATCCGATTGAAGTTGGTAAAAAATTGAACAATATTATGATCAGCATGCAAACACCTCTTTAATGCTGCATTCAGGCTTTCACTAAGTTGGGTGCTTCACATTCCTGCAGTGAACAAGTATTTACCGTTTATCTTTTTCTTTTTCTCCCTCCTTACAACAAACAAGCTTCCTGTTAATCATAGCACCATCTTTTCTACTTTTGCTATGGTAATCCCTTCTAATGCCAAACCCCATAATCCTTCCATATTCATTATAGAATTGATATGCGACTTCCTCTTAATGAAATTCCATGCCAAGACATGGTGTTTTATCTTTAGTTAACTCCCTCATATCTTTGCTACAATCTTCACGTCCATCATTCTCCATTCCAACACCAACAAATCTAAAAAATTGAGAACAAATATAAAAGTAAGGAAAGATTTTTTGAGATTGTCATGACATAAAATTTATATAGATGTCACCGTAAAAAATAAAATAAAATAAATGCCCAAGTTTTACTATTAAAATTTTTAGATTTATCTTCTCTAATTTTGAAGTAGTATAACATATTCTCTAGAACATAATGCCTTCTGAATAAAAAATAATAATAATAATATTTCTATCCTCAAAACAACCTAACATTCAAGGGCAGAGAAAAAATTGACAAAGAACAATCACCAATTGACCAATTGAAAGAATTAAGATTCACCTTTTTTTATTTTACAAAATTCATCATTACAATAATATTTTGTTGACAAATAAAATTATAAATATAATACGGTATAACAATACGATAGATGTAACATTATTGTTCTTAGTTTTGAAAATATAAAATAAAAGTTAAATAATAAAAAATCTTAAATCTAGTCATCCATTAATTTTATAATATTTTATATTAATTTATTTATATATTTTATTGTTCACTTTATTGATGTCAAAAAAAATAAAAATAAAAAAAAATATAGAGACTCAACAAAGCAACGCACAAAGGGCCAACAATAAAGGTAGACACATCTAGCATCTAGTATTAATAACCAAAGCAATAGTTCTGAAGACAGAGAAAAAAAAAATAACTCGTAACATTCTGCAAGAAAAAAACCCAACCAATCACAATCACAATAGTGAAGAAAGTTATATGTTTTTTCTTGAGGCCTACCAACATTCAAAGAGAAAATATGTTGTATTCGTACAAACCTGAATAGTACGGTGCAAGCGATACAGAGTCTTCGACGAAAGTGTCCAGCGAAAGTAGATAGATAGTTGGCCGATGAGAACAAACTTTTTCGAGTTTTGAGACACTGATAGTTGAGAGTTTGTTTGAGATTATAAAAAATAAAAAATAAAGTAAAATAAATTGTAAGATCTTAAATGGTGTAGTTTTGATTTTTAAGATTTTTTAAACAAATAAAATTCCAAAACGGAAATACTAACAAAATTCCAAAACGGAACTATTAACAAAATTCCAAAACAGAACATACCGTATGTTTATAAGGTGTAAATAATATATATGTCTTTAGTAATAGATAAATAATATATATGTCATTAGTAATAGTAAGGATATTGATTGGTGCAGTGGTAAGCACTGGCACCTCTCTTGGACAGGTCAGGAGTTCGAATCTTGGCGCTGTGAAATTAATTTTGAAATCACCTTGGCGCCCAAAACGATGCAGCAGTTGCGTATCCCTAAATCCGTGTTAGAATTAGCACTTCGATGGACAAGTTAGTTTCTGTAGAAAGATTGGTGTTCTTCGATTTCTTGAAGTTCAAGGTTCTAAACACGTACCTCTTTCTCTAACCTCCCCCCCCCCCCTTTTTAGAGTCACTCTTCTCGATTTTTACTTCATACAGCTTATCTCTTCATCGTCATTCTGTCAAGGCCCATCCCCCTATTATACTTCCTTGAAAGGGACATTCTGGTCTCACCTAATGGGCCCCTGTCAACCCTTCCGACATACTGGGCTCTTCTATTCGGTACAAGTACTCACAATTCAACACTTCTTGATATTTTCATGCTTAATCGGATATCTATTCAGCAATGATGGGCTTTAACCTTATTCAACCCATTTTAAGCGGGTTTTGATGCTTTGGCCGCTTTCAAGTATATCAACTTTTTGGCTCCTACAGTCATAATTAAAATAATATCATAATTAAAAAAATAATACACTATTTTTTAAAGGGATGTATATTACAATTTTCTTTTTAAAAATATTATCTTGTTTAGTAAGTTGTTACCAAAATAGTAACCTTTTATTTTTAATCAAAAAATAATTTTTTTGTGAGGTTCCAATCAAATCTCTTGTTCTAATTTTTAGATAATAAAATTAAATAATTCATGAGACGTACAGGAGTATTCTCGTTATTGTGTTTCAATGACATTAATATAAAAAATCGACAAAAATGATGAGAGATAATGATAAATATATTCAATGGTAGGGAAGTCATGTGGCATAACTAACTTTTTTAGATAAATTATACTATCTTGTTTTATAATATATCTCTTTTGTTAATTTGATTTTAATTTTAGTTATATTAATTTTGTATTTTAATTTTTTACATTTTATTTAATTTATAACTTGTATTAACTAATTGGACAAAAATTGATGACAAGATAATATTTGGAAACAAAATAGATCTTTAAAATTAGACATTAGTGACTCAATCATGTTCAATTGGATTTTTTTTTTTTTTTTAGATTGATATGTTCAAGAGAGTTAATAGACTATTTTATCTATTAATTTTAGTGAAATTTATTAATAATATTATTAATTAAACTAGTGAAATTTATTAATAATATTATTAATTAAACTAAATTAATCTAATTTAAAATAAGTGATAATTTAAATAATGAATTTGATGAGAAAGATAGAAGCAAGAAAAAATTGAAAGAAAAAAAGAAATTTATATTTCATTAATTTATTTTATTTTATTTTATTTATTTTATTGTTACAGAGAAAATCCTCCCACCCTCCTGCAGGTCCAAGGCAGCGTCCCATGAGGAGATCACCAGGGTGTCCTGTTGTCCGTTCCGAGTAAAAGACTACAACCTGAAAGCTTGTCACCAGGGTATCCTGTTGTCCGTTTCGAGTAAGAGACTATAACCAGGAAGCTTGTCCCGACCTCCCAAGGCAAGTTTCGATTAAGCCAGGACTTGCAAGTGTCCTGTTGTCCGTTCTGAGTAAGAGACTATAACCTGGAAGCTTGTCTCGACCTCCCAAGGCAAGTTGGCAAGTTTTGATTAAGTCAGGACTCGCACAGCGATGGAGCATTAAACCCACACTAAGTAACTGATTAAGCATCTTTAAGATCCAACCTCTTAACCAACAGTACTCCACTCATAAAATTGACCCAACAAAAAAATTAAACTTGTGACCTTACGATTAAACTCCAAGACTTTATCACAACGTCACAACCCTTGGATTATTTTATTTTATTTTTATCTAAACGTGGCCTAAATTTGTGAAACGTGAACGCGAATGAATGGCACGTGTAGCAACAACTCGAGTTCTCTTGTCGTCTCTGTCGCCACCGCCTGCCAATTTTCTTACTCAATGCTTCTCTTCCTCTTTCTCTACAAAGAAAGAATCGATAGGAAAGTGTGAGTCTTCAATGGCAAACCTGCCTCAATCTCTCTCCATGAATTCTCCGTTCCTTGGTTCCGCCTCCTCGGCCGCCAACGCCGCCGGACCTCAACCGAGCAAGGATCGGAAAATGCAATCCGCCGAACAGCTGGTGCTCGATCTCAGCAACCCTGATGTCAGAGAGAACGCTCTTCTCGAACTCTCCAAGGTATTTATATACATATATATATATATACCTAACGATCTAGATTCCTTGTATGTATCTGTTTTTCGTTTCGAATAATCACAGTGTGTTTTATATTTGTTTTTTTTTGTTTTCATTTTTGCTAGTTCATAAATCATAGGGTTCAAATTATCGCGAGGGTTTTTGATTTGAAGGTGTGACGAATGCGAAAGGTTACGTTTTGAAGTCAGTTTGACTGTTTATATAGCTTCGAGCATTCAATTGCTGAAATGTTTAAGTCAACTAATTTTGTTTAATTGCTGAGAAAAACTATGAAATTCCTCTTTAAACTATGCAACAAAGTTCCAGTCTTGATGTAAATTGTACTTTTTTGGCTTTATGTATGGGATTTGGGAGGTGGGAATGATGAAAATTACATCCAAATGTACTGGTATGTGATGATGATGTTATGATCTAAATGGGGTGAATTTTGGTTGTAATAAATTTCAAAGGGTATCCTTTAATTGAAAATGACAGGTGAATGCATGAAAGAGGATTTTAGGATTTTATGTGATGACGTTAAGATTTTTTTTTTCTTTTTTCATTTGAGATTTCTCATATGCAGAGTAGCTTAGAATGCCATACTGGGAGAGGGAGCTCTTTCTAGGTTTAGAAAGACGAGCATTGAACTCTGATTTTGTCGGAACTTAATCAGTGCAATTTATTCCAGTTGAAAACTAGTGATGATGTAATGAGTACAATTACCTTTACATAAAACTACATATTTTTTCAAGTAGGAAATTGCCAGTGACAGTCGCTAGTCAATGGCACATCTTGAGTTCAAATAGCAAGAACCGACTCATAGATCATGTGACTTATTTTGCAGGACAAATTGCTGTTCTTCTTCCTCCCAGAGAGAAATTGGTTATGGTTAATTTATTGTTCTACTTTGTCTGTTATGTTTTTGGAACAAATAAGTATTTCAAGATGTGGCTTTTTGCATGTGGAGTTATTTTGGTACTACTGCTGCTGTCATACATGATTTGCATATTTTTTCTTTTTCAGAAGAGAGAACTATTTCAAGATTTGGCTCCACTATTATGGAACTCTTTTGGTACTATTGCTGCACTCTTACAGGTTGCTCAATGCTCTTCACAACTGTTCTTTCATTTAGTTTCTCTCTCCTCTTTTTATACTTGTGGTTGATGAAAAGCTTTCCTTGATTTCTCTGTCATTCTTTATTTATGTCATTGGGAAATCCCTAACTTTTTAAGCTTTTCTTTTTTTTCTATGACACACAGATTAAGTATGTTCCTTTATTTAGCACAGAAAAAGGGGATATATGTTCCCACCGAAGTAACATTGTGCACAAAACTTTACTACAAGTTTTGGCTCAGACTGATTTATTAACCACCATATTTTGCCCAAACTTGGCCTACCCATCTAGCGAGCATGGCAAGCCTTCCAAAGATTATGAGCTTAAAGACTGACTTTGGGCTCTTGCATATAAATTGAGTATATGAGCTTAATGAATGAGTGAACTTGGCAAGCCTTCCAAAGAGTCCAAATCTTGAATGCTAGAGTGATAATGCTCCATAGAACCCGAGTTTTATAAAGAATTCATTAAATATGTCCTTGACACCAATTCCATAATCTTATTGTTGAATAATATTCAATTAAATGAGTCTTTGGTTTAACTTCAGAGGAAAAAGTTAAAGAATTAACAAATTTTATAAAAAATTCATTAAATATGTCCTTGACACCAATTGCATAATCTTATTGTTGAATAAATATTCAATTAAATAAGTATTTGGTTTAATTTCAGAGAAAAAAGTTAAAAAGAATTAACAAATTGATGGCACTGAGCATGTGATAACTACTCAACAAAGTTAAGTGGCAATGTATACATCTTTAAATAAATTCTCAGCAAAGAAAGAGATTCATATAGTAACTCTGAAATACCCAGAAATTGTGGCCATAAGTTGTACAATGCCGATAGCAAAGTTTGCTTTCCTGCTTTAGAGGGTAAGAAACAAAGAAAGTTATTTCAAGAGGATGCAAGTGGTAAGATAATAGTGGGGTAAGAGTATTAAGTAGTGGAAATCTTATTATTTGTAGAGTTTTAACAAGCATAAGGAGATAATTTAAATCTTATCTGCTGAACTGTTAAATGAAAAATAATGAAGATATTTGTGTGTGGTCGACAGTGACCTAAGTTTGGACTGAGCTAGGAGTAGCTTATGCTCAGTCAAGATTCAATTTGTGGCTTAAAATTTTGTGGAAACTCATTGATGGGTCATCCCAAACCTTTTTCTGGGCCAAATGGACAGGCCTTAGGTTAGCTTGATCAACTGTTAGTCCAAGCCTACATATCTGTGATTCTGTATTATGTTGATTTGTGTCTATTAATTTTTACTTTTATTGTTTGAATATCTTAGAAAAGACAACATTTCTGTAAGCTCAAACCAAATTTTATGTTTTGTACTTCTTTTGTTTGTAATTGACTGGATGGATACCTATCATGTTATGTCATCTGTATGATCTATGCTGGAATCCCTCATTATTTGCAGGAGATAGTTTCCATATACCCTGTTTTATCACCACCAAACCTTACCCCAGCACAATCGAACCGAGTTTGCAATGCGCTTGCCCTCCTTCAGGTATAATGTGCTTATTTCTCAGGTTTTGCATCAAATTATTCTTTATGCTGATTCCTTTTGTTCTTGTTTATTTTATTTACTTATCATTGCATGGTCTCTTTTTTGAATGTCTGTCATAGTATTTATTCTAGTTACTTTGGTGGGTGGGTTGGGGGAGGACCAAAAATTTGTGTTAGCATATTAATTGCAAGAGGTCCTTTCCTCAAATGCATGGGAACAATTTATGTTAATTCTGCTGAAAATAATTCATCTTCATAATTTTTACTTTGAAGCAATCTATCTAATATTGATGATAGTGTTTCTTTTCAATTACATGGTAATGTTTAGTTCAAACATGTTGAGTGATAAAGATATCATACAGGCGTCTTCAAGTTTGTGTCTTGTATCCTTGGATGTGATCGTACATGCTATGTTCTTCTATCAATGTCATTTCAAGAACTTTTACCTCCAGTCAATTTATTTGGGATGGTGTCAATGGGCCATGGAGGTGTCTCCACAGGATCATTTTGGATGCGCCTTGGCGCCTTTTTTTTTTTTTTTTTTTTCGTCATATATTTTTAATACATTACTAATGCTATTTATTTATTGTACACTCTTTCGCAGTGTGTAGCCTCTCACCCAGACACACGAATGTTGTTCCTCAACGGTAATTTCTTTTTGATAGTGTTGACACATAAAGGCTCCATTATCCGCATCAGTCTTAATCATAATGCTATAATTATGTACCATGTATTTTTTTGGGTTCATTTTTTCTTATTTGAATCAAATGCATATCCCTTTGTGTACAAATGGGTGGTGCTATATTGGTCTATATTTTACTTATATTTGTTTTAAAATCATTGGACATCATGTTTAAATTCAGATTAAATAAAACTTTTTTCTTTTATGTTAGTTTGACTCTTCATATATATGATTATTATGAAGTAGTGATATTTGAAGGTTTAAAAATAAGTTCCAAATCTTTTTCTTTGGGGAGCTGGGTCCTATATTTCAAACTTTTTATGATTATTTCTTTCCAAGAAATTGGCAGTATTGTATAATAAAAGTGCGGGCTTGATGACAATTTTGATTTGACTTCAAATTATTTTTTCGATGAGTAACATAGAATTACAATTTCATCAAACCTCATAGCCTTAATTTCATTTCTGTTTGTATCCTCTCCTACGACCATGTTTCTTTAGTATAATTTGCTCAGAATACTAGAGGGAAAAAATCTTCTTCTTGATAGGTAAATTTCAGCTTCAATATTGAATAAAATGGAGAGCAAAAATTTTTTTTGTTCATGTTGCTAGTTTTCACATTTTCACATTTGAGCAAAAATCTTGTTCCATATACCTCCTATGTGGCTTGCTATTAGAGACTTGGCTTGCATTAATGATGACAGGTTTCTAAAGTTTTGACTTGATATCTTTGATCCATGTTTATCATAGGTTTTCCAGCTTTATTTGAAGGCTTGAATATGTACTTTTAGCAGTTAAGTTTTACATTTTTGCCTTTGAAAAATGAGCATTATGTCAGAATAAGGCAAATAGATTATTCTTCCCATGACTTTTTGTTGATGCATATTTACTGAGAAGTCTCTTGCAATTAGATGAAATTGTCCTAACTGATGGTTTCTCCTTTGCAGCTCATATTCCTCTTTATCTGTACCCTTTTCTTAATACAACAAGCAAATCAAGGCCATTTGAGTACTTGAGGCTGACTAGCTTAGGCGTCATTGGTGCTTTGGTGAAGGTGCTTCATTTTGCTGATGTTAATTTTTACGTCTTATGAATAATCTTGCTCTTTTTCATATAATTTTCATACTTCTATTCGTGGAGATAATACATTCCTTGAAATAGAGTGGCAACTAAATATGTTAGTAAGGACTCCCTCTGCAGATTGCAACTTGTTATCAAATGATAAAATTGAAAAACAAAATAATATACATAAAGAATTAAAATCTAATTCATGTCTATAAAAATAAATAATAAAAAAATCTATAGCTAGCATGAGTTATATGGGCATGATCTTATCTCTTGAATGTTCCCCAAGGACGGGGAAATATTTTTGAAGAAGCTAATAAGCTGTTTAAAATGAATTTGCATATTCTCTCAGTTCCAACCAATGGTAATTATTATTTTGACAATTTTAATTAATATACATTTCCTTAGAAATTCAAACTGGTTCATAATTTCAAGGTATGTATTATGTTGTCTAGATGTTGGTTTTAGTTTTTATTATCTTCCTTTTATTTATTTATTTTTGATCAGCAACAAAATGGAACTTTTATTAAAAAGAAGAATAAGAAAGAGATGCAAACAAAGGCGGACAGGGAGTCCTCAAAACAGAAAACAAGAGAAGGAAAATCCCAGAAAAATAAATAAATAAATAAGAGTCTGAGTCGCACACTGTATTCTCTTCCTTTTATGCAGGCACATGTTAATTTAAATATACCTATGTAAAAAGTTTGGAAAAGAAATACAATTAAAACTATTCATTAAGTCCTGCAGACACTATTTTGATGGGCAGCTGCATATATTGGAAGCCATTTGCAGCCAACATTATAGATTGCTTCTATGACCTTGAGGAGACCTATGATGAATTTTTAACCAAAACAGAGGTGTTGAATTTCTCTTTGATATATGTTTCAACTGCTTTCTTTTTCTTCTCCCTTTTCCCCAATTTTTGAACCCATAAATTGTGACCATTTTAAGCAGTTAACAGCCGCCTAATATATAATGGAGAAATTTTTATGTGCAGTATGCCTCTTTCACTTTGCTCGCAGTAATCTCCTCCCTCTCTCATTGAAAGGGGAAGTTACGTTCTTCGGAAGCTCTTGGTGTCCCTAATAACTATGCTCTTGTTCATGAGTCACTAAGTTTTTTTTTTTTTTTTTGGGGTGGGGGGGGGGGGGGGGGGGGGTGATTTGAATATCGTGAAAATCAGAACTTGTGTTCTTTTCTTTTTTTCTATTAGGTTGATGATACAGAAGTTATTAGCTTCCTTCTCTCAACAGAAATAATTCCACTGTGCCTGCGGACGATGGAGATGGGCAGTGAACTGTCAAAAACAGTTAAGTGCATCTGAATCCATTATATTAAAAAAAAAATTTCCCTGATGAATAGCACCAATAATTTCACTGTTTCTTTTGTCACTATCTATTGCAGATTCATGTCTATTTTCCATCTGAATATATTGCTAGCTATAGCCTAGGTATGCCTAAAGCTGATATGAGGCTAATGGATTCATTCAAAATTCCTTTTTCTTTTCGTAAAGTACTTTTTAGATTATAAGAAACAACTTAATTTTTTATAGCTAAAAAACAACTTAATTTTTCATAAAATATCTTTTGCATTTTCCTTTCCGAAGAAGTTCAATATGTTTTCTAACTCTAAGAATGTTTGATTTGTTTCATTTTGGTGGCACATCCTACATAGAAAATAGTGGCGCAGGTTCCCTAAACGTTTTTTAGTTTCTTTGCAAATGCAACTAGTTATAGGATGTGGTTTGTTTCTAAGAAGTGGTGAGCTCTACGAATTATGTTGGGTTTTAGGATTATATACTATTGCTACCGTTGCTGATACCTTACAAAATGATTTCTAATTGTAGATATTGATGACTCTAGGCCTGGTAGAGTCTGCCTTATAGTTTCATGGTACCTTGTTATTGTAACATCAATACCCCCAGTTTATATCCTCTTTAGTTTGATAAAACACATTAAATTTTCCTAGCAGGTTGCAACATTCATTGTTCAAAAAATTCTGTTGGATGATGTGGGCTTGGATTATGTATGCACCACAGCAGAGAGGTTTTTCGCTGTAGGTCGAGTTTTGGGGAATATGGTGGCAGCCCTTGCTGAACAACCTTCGTCACGGCTCCTAAAACATATTATCCGTTGTTATCTTCGACTATCTGATAATCCAAGGTTGGTCAATTGCGTAATTTGGAATAATTTGCAAGTGTAATGTAATGAAGTACGTTAGTTTCATCCATTCCTCCTCTCTTTGGTTTGAATAAATTATATTTGGTCATCGTGATGCAGGGCTTGCGATGCATTAAGAAGTTGCCTTCCAGACATGCTAAGGGATGCCACTTTCAGTACTTGCCTTCGTGTAAGTACTGGTTGAGATTTTCAGTTTTCAGCCCATCACCACCCCACACCACCACGTTTTTTGTAAAAAAAAAAAAATTTGTTGAAATAAACGGAGCATAACTGAGCATTCAATCTCCTCTAAGAGTAGTAATTAGGTATTTTTTGGGTTCTTGCTATTGAGGAAAGCCAAAGTTGTTGATTTATAGATGAGAACATCACAACCAACCAATGATCTTCAATTTGATCACCAGTACAACGTTCTTGGTGGATGTTGGGAGATTGAACACTAGGCGTTCAGGAGCCCCTACACCGCCCTACGTGCTCCACTTATCTTGATTATTTTGAGCTTTACTGTAATGTTTTTGTTATATTTTCAGGAAGATCCAACAACAAGAAGGTGGCTACAGCAGTTGCTTCACAATGTGCAGGGACCTCGGGTTGCGCTACAGGCTGGGGGAGGATTTGATCATATGCTGGTGAATTAAACCGACATGCTGTGCCTTTTGTGAAAATTACTTCTAGTGTTACTCTCGTCCGGGCAGAGCATTGTATGTGTGAATTAACTTATTTGCAGTGCCTTTTATCAACCCGTATTTAAAATAATTTTGTAGTAATTTTATGTATGAATTTGAACTGGATTGACATTACAAAACCCTTCTCTTGACACTTAGCTATTTTATTTATACCAAAGCCAAATGTTTGGTTTTGTGTGATGTTATCTAGTTTATTTGTGGTATTTTAAGAGACAAACATATTTATTCGTTTGGGAATTAGTTAGTTTTTTGATTTTTTTATAAAAATGCGTGTAAAAAAGTAGGGAGTGAAATGATAACTTAGTTTAGCTTTTTGGTTGGGTACTGCCTCAATAAGTTGTTTATTGGTTTATTTGCTCTAACTTGTTCTATCACTTTTTTATTTTTTTATATTCTTTTCAGTATAAGTAAAAAAATCACAAAAACAAAAAAAAAACCATTCCCAGGCCTCGGTTGGTAAGGGAAAAAAAAAAAATTTATTGATTTTTTTTCTCTTTATTTTTTATAAAAAGTTAAAAATTCATTGTAAACATACTAATTTTTGTTTTTTGTTTTTGTGTTTTTTCAAAGAGAATTGTAAAAAAATGACATTAATACAAAATCATTGTAATGTCATAAAAGTATAAACAATTTATATATTGAATTGTGTAACTAAATCTTATACTTTTATTTTTTTTGTAATTATTTTGAAATTATTATTTAATTTAAATTGTAGATTTTTTTTTAATTTATGTTTTAGTTAAAAAGTTAAAATTTATTAAAATATTATGTTTCTAAACATGGCTAGTCAAAAAGTCACTCAAACAATTAATTTATTTTTAGGATTTGTGTGCAGCACTGCTTGGGAAGGGGAAATGAGAGAGGACTTTGACCTTTGGCTACCTCTCTCCTTCCCCCTTTCTCTTTTCTCCCTTTTTGCTATCTGCTCAATAAGTCTTATTAAGAGTTATTTCTTCTAAATCTCTCCTTTGTGAGGTGTTTCTTCTCCTATAGTGGAAATTTGTTGGGTTTCTCCTCCTTCATCCCACTGGTGCTGGATCTGCCTTCTTTCCCCTCTTTCGTCACTCACCATAGCCATCACCACCATCCCGCTGCCAGATTTGTTACGGATCTGGCCCGCCTTTACGGATCCGATTTTCTCTGGGAATGAGGTTCATTTTTCCTGTTTTTTCTTATTTTTTGGTTTGGTTATATATATATGGAGTATATCGGTGCTATGCTATAACTTACCCACTTTGTGGTTGTAGCCTATAATCTATCTCAAACATGCTCTATGGCCAATTGATTGGCTTTTGCTTTGCATTACGAGCACGAGCACGAATTATGCGTCTAAATTTTTTCACAACTTTAACTCCTGTGTGTTTATTGATATGATCTTTTTTTTGCTTGGTATAAGTTTATCTGTTAGATGAACTCTTCTCTATATATGCCGTTTGGCTTCATTAATGAAAATTTCTTTCTAATCCAAAAAAATAAAATAAAATAAATTATTTTTTAATTAAAAAAACACAATTAATTTATTTTTTCTTATCCTTCCTTCTTCGTACTTCTCTTTCGTTCACAAGGAGAAAGGGTAAAAGAACAGATTGCATAAAATTGGGTTATAGAATTTGGATGCAATCTTCTCATCTAATATAAGAATTATGGTCTATTTTGACAATTAAGTAAAAAAATCAACTCATTAATTATTAGTTTATTTAAATCATACCATTTCTCTCTCTTTTTTATATATATTTTTCAAAAAAAAAAAAGTCAAAAACAATTAATAAACTAACTTTTTTTTTTCCTATTTCTTAAAACAAGCTTTTAAGCTTATGTCTAATTTTTATGATAAACTTCTATGCATTTACATGTAAAATCATTTTAGGAAGTAATTATTTAGTAGCTGCAGAGATTTTTTTTATATCATTTATAACTTTTAATATTTGTTAAATTGTGAGTATAGGGGTGGGCGTGGGTCAGTTGTGGCTACGGAACCTCTAATTCGTCATCTGTCCACCAAATTGACGGATTGGAAAAAATCAATCCGCATCCGTCTGCTAATCCAACGGATATGGATTGAGTGGATTGACGGATGGATACGACTTGGTTTGGCAATTTAAAATTTTATAAATTTTCAACATAATTCAACTTGTGCACTTCCTCAAAAAAAAAGAAAAAAAAAAAAGAAAAAGTATTATAGTCAATAACTTAAAAAGTATTACAATCACTGCATGCCTCATCCACATAAAGTATTACAATATTTGATTCTTAAAATATAAAAATAATTCAAACTACCAAAATCATGAACAGAGTAATAGTAGAGATTGTATGTCTCTGTATTGTTACATCTATATTTATTTTTGAAAACAAAAACAACCAGCATATATCATCTTTTTTATTTATTATTTTTAGAGTTAGACTTAAAAAAAATATATAGATAAAAAAATACATTTATTGTTTTTCAATTCAAAAAATATATACAACTTAAAAACTATTTTTTCAATAGAATATTTAAACTCTTTTTCAATTAAAAACAAAAACAGAATATCTAAACAAATTAAAAACACAAAGCTTACAAATTACTAGGGATGCTTGCAGTTTGGCGGTTCAGTTGCGGCCAAATGAACCTCAAATCCGCCATCCGTCCAAAACTAAGCGGATTGGAAAAAAAACAATCTGCAACTGTCCGCTTGTCATCACACATCTGTCCAAAATGCGGCGGATCGGTTCGGTTCGGTTTGGTTGGTTTGGGCGGATCGGTATATCTGCTGCTCATCCCTAATTAGCACCCTATAAATTATTTTGGACCCTCCATTTCTTTAAATCCCTACTTATAAATTTTGAAATCCTTAAAATTTCTTTTCTCTTTCCAAATAATACCAAAATTATCTTTGTGAAAACATTGTACCCATTGAATGCACACCCCCACACCAAAAAAAACCCCATTTTCAAAAAAACCCTAGCAAAGCTGTGGGTGTTGATTTTTGACCACACAACCAAATGAGGAACTCAGCTAGGGAGCATCAACAGAATAGATTAAGCCCAACAACCTACACAAGAAGATGAGAATCCGACGGTAGTTTGTCCACCCGGGGGCACTCCGTCGATCAAGTCAGTAATCAATATCTCTCAAAGATAGCAAATTATGCTTAAACTCACAAGAAAGAACTTCACAAATAAAAGCATAAAAGCATCACAAATCAAATCATACCTTAGATCTACAGGGGTGTCTCACTTTTATAATAGTCAGTGTCCAACTTCCCCTAGAAGTCTCATTTCATGGGATTCTATCCTTTACAAGGATAACATCTATCACAACTCACACTATTCAGATTAAGATGAACTCCTTCAAGAGTCTCATCTCTATCCAAATAGATAGCTTGATGTCATCTAGGACTCTAGTCCTTTATCCAAAGATCTCGGATTTCGATATCCCCGCAAAATACCTCGGCAGTGCCCTAAACATCTCGGCAAACATGATCTGCCGACGTGGTACCTCGGCTGACACCTCAGCGCCACCTTAGTTACGTGGTGTCATCTCAAAATACTTCTTCACAACTACCCCCTAGGTTCCTGTTACCGTGGCAACCTGAGGTGATAGAACCTACGTCGTTTCATCTTCTAACATGCTAGAGATACTCTTCTGACCGAGATCATGACTCGCCGACGTATTGAAACAAGGACTCAAATGTCCATTCGTCAAGAACCAAGAATTAAGAACCATTATATTCTATTTCATCCAGGTCCAACATCTCGACAGAGATCACACTACTAGTAGAGATCATAATTCACTAATTCAAGAACATCAAGACCCTAGTATCAACTCATCAAGAACCAAGAACAAACAAGTTCTGTCCCATCTAAATTCAACATCTCAACTGAGATTAACATCTCAACGAAGATCATCATCTCAACCAAGATCATCATGTCATCACCTTGTTGGTTCGTATCAGTCACGTGTCACTCTATCACATCAAAGCTGTCCACGCCGCCTAACAGGCATGTCATCCAAGGCAGTTACATAATGTTTTGCCACCTTTTTGTTTTTAGAAAAAACTTCCTTCACTCTCTCTCTAAAAGTCTCCATTATCATTCTTTCAAAGCTTTTCCTATTATAACTTTGGTCACCACTTCTAACGTACACTTAGCAGTTCCGTTCCAATCAAAGCATTGTCTGACTCTAGCGAATTCTATTCCGACATTTACTTCATCGGCTCTACTTTGTAAGTCCTTAATTTCTTTTATTTTAACTTCAGTTCTCCACTGTTTTCAAATATATTCCTTTTGTGGATTGTTACACATCACACACGGTATCAGTATCTGTATCCACATAGCCATCTTGTATTCATATTCGAATCCCACTATTCTACATGCCTTCGCTTGCTTTGACTCATATTTTGTCCTTTATGTTCTTGAGCCCATCTCCACATTTTCTGTATTTGACACATATCTTCTAGTACACTGTCACTGAATTCTATCAATTTTGTTCATACCCTGAATCTATCAATGCTATATTTTTCTTGTATTCTTGAATCTTTGATCACTGTTTTATGTTTTTGAGACCTGTTTCTTTTGTCTGTTCTTGCTTGTTAGCAGATTATTGCCTCTGAATCTTGTACATTTGCAGAGACTTAGGTTTAGGATTTGCTAGAATCACATTTAGGAAAATTGGAACATATTTTGCCCTCAAACCATCCTCAGAACCCTGAAACTGATAACCTAGCATTTCTTAGGGTTTCGCCGAGGTCTTTAACCCATACAGTCCAATCTGCCTTGCCAAAATAGCCTTAGCCAAGGTCATGGGGATGTTCAAATGGAGGGTAGACTCCTCCAATAAACTAGAATATTTCTGTCAGGAATTCTCCATTACAGCCGACGTTCATCTAAGGTTGGCTAGGGAGGAGGATTCCATGATGCCTAGAGAGACATACATGCCCTTCCCTGTAGTATCTATCATAAAGGGTGGAGTCAAATTCCATTTTGACATCTTGTTTTGCTTTGGGCCGAGGTGCCGTCTTTTGTATCTGAATAAGTTGTCTTTTTAAATGCAAGTCCTCTTTTTTACTAAGTGTTGAATGCTTGTCTCTGTCTTTACTATCTTGTATGATTCTATACTTAAAATATTTTTGTACTTCTCCCAAGTATACTTTAACTGTGTAATCACTTTGGGTTAGAACACATCTGACATGTACCACCTTGGATCCACTTCATCTCGAGTGGACCCTTAGTTGGTCACCTCAGACCAACTTACCTCGGAGTTCACCCTTTTTTGTGATCTCAGCCAACAAGCACTTTATAAAAATTCTTTGAATAACATTCAACAAGTATTGTTTACTTACTTGTACTTGCTGTCTTTTATCAAGACTTCACCCTTCCAACATTTTCAAGTTTGACGACCTGATTGGTGATCTCGGATAACCAAAAACTCGAGTGTTCCCTCATATGGATACCTCGGCTGACTCCAACTTGTAAATTTCAACAAGTGTCAAGCCTATTCTTTATTTTTGCCTCCTAATGTGAATCTAAGTATCACTTATGTTCACACTAAGCATGCATCTTTGATTTTTCCGAAGCCTGATTCAAACAAATCTTAGCCGAGATTTTCTATCTCGGTGTCGCTATTAATTTGACTAAATCAAACTTAGTTTAACTCTACCGTTATGGTAAGTCTAAGTTATTCATCATGTTTCATTTGGAAACATCGCCAACTTAGTTCAACTCTACCATAGGCAAGTTGAGTTCAACTCTACCATATGGTAAGTCTAAGTTATTCGTCATGTTTTATTCGGAAATATCGCCAACTTAGTTCAACTTTACCATAGGCAAGTTGAGTCCAACCCTACTATATGGTAAGTCTAAGTTATTCGTCATGTTTCATTCAGAAACATCGCTAACTTAGTTCAACTCTACCATATGACAAGTCTAAATTATTCGTCATGTTTCATTTGGAAATATCGCCAACTTAGTTCAACTCTATCATATGACAAGTGTTAATTCAACTCTATCATATGGTAAGTCTAAGTTATTCGTCATGTTCGCCAGGACAACATCGTCATAAGACTTTTCGGTCTTATTGTGTAATCATGGATTTTAACAACATTTTCACACTTTTTTACATAGACTTCAGCATCTTTTTGCATGTACGGCCACCAGAATCCTTACGATATAGCTCTGTGGACAAGGGATCTACCCCCTATATGGCTTCCACATACTTCTTTGTGGACCTTGTATAAAAAGTCTTCAACCTGGAAAGGATATACACATCGTAATAGAGGTCTAGTAAAAACCCTTCTATATAGATGGCCTTCTGCTGTTAGGCTAAACCTAGCTGACCTCAATCTTGTCTTGTGCGCCTCTTTTCGATCATTTGGCAACTTGCCATCCTTGTGGAACATCACTATTGCATCCATCCAGCATAGACCCATCTCCTCACACATTGCTTCATACTTTGTGACCAGTGGTTCTACAATTGGGTCTAACAAATAATCTACCATTATTGTCCTTGCCTCCTCTGATTTCATTACGTTAGCCAAGTTAGCCAAGGCATCGGTATGACTGTTGTCATCTCGGCTAACCTGTTATAGCCGACAATCTTGGAACAATGCTAGCAGTCTAACAACTTCTTTGACATCGGCTATCATTCTTTCATCTTAGGCTGCATACTCGCCTATTATCTGATTCACAATAAGTTGGGAGTCACAGAAGACTACCATCTCATCGGCTTCCATTGCTGCTGCTAACTTCAACCCTGCAATTAGTGCCTCATACTCTACTTCATTATTTGAGGCCTTAAACCCCAAACGAATAGACTACTCTAACATTCGCCCATCTGGCGATACTAACACTACTCCTACCTCCGCTCCTTAACGGTTTGAACTTCTATCAACAAACAGGCAGAAGGAGTTGACGATGTAGATGTCGTAAGGCTTTGGTTTCTCTTCTTTCTTCTGTTTTGCTAGAGTGGGTGTGATAACCCTCTTCCGTATTATGCTAATTAATCTTAATTGTGATTGTGATTATGTGCTTGATATGATTTGGTGTGCCATTTATATGAATATATGTGATTTTGAATTTCTATCTGTTCACTGTAGGAATATCTGTTCAACTTACTGTTATAAACTGAAATTGAAGGCCTTATCGGCCATAGAAACCGAAATTGACTACGCCTTTATGATTAGCGTAATTTTTAGAGCCTACGGTGAAATTTAATTGAAAGTTGATTCGAATCAAAATAATTAGATTCAGAATGATTAATTAGATGCCATTAATTGGTTATAATCAAATTTGATTAAGTGGGGCTATAAAAAGGGCCATTATACACTCAATTCCTCTCTTTTTATTCAACTTGGCTGAGATTGCTCTAAGGAAAAAGAGTGAGGGTCGGCTAGAGAGAGAGAGAGAGGGAAACAATTGGAGATTTGAGCAATAGGCTTGGAAATCTTGAAGATTAACTCAAGAATTAACCATAATTTGGAAGATTTGAGCCTCTAGGTGAGTAAATTCATGGATTTTAGTTTGTAACTTTGTGAATTCCAAGTTGAATGATGATCAAGAACAAGAATTGTGTTATAAGTGATGAATTTGAAGCTAATATGTACATGCATGTATAGAATTACCATGATTTGGCATAATCAAGCATGTATTAAGTTGAATATGGGAATATGAGAATTGAAGCATACATGCAAGTATAGTTTTGTTGATTTTCATGTTTATGAGCATCATTGGTGCTATTTGTAAGGGAATTAAAGTCAAAAATTGACATGCATGTTTGGTTGTTAGAAATATGGAGTTTACATGAGGTTTGAAGGCATGAGTTTGATTATACAAAAGAAGTGTTAAATAATTTGAGATTCTAACGATGATTTTGAGTAATTGATCTTATCTTGCTTATATACTCATGATATATAATGTATTTGCATGTTTTGAAACCAAAATTATGAGTTTTGGACCTTTGGAGGTCGAGTTTGAACTTATAGAACAATTATGGATTTTCCAGAATTTGGCATGTCCGCTCGAGCGGGGAAAGCGCCGCTCGAGCGGGAAATGCGAGCTCCTAGTAGTTTTGCAGGCATGTATGTCCGCTCGAGCGGAGAGCCATGTAGTGAGACTTTCAGCTTGAGCGTCCGACTTCACGCTCGAGCCTAAAAATAAGGTAACCAGTACTTTTGCAGACCTAATGGGTCCGCTCGAGCAGGGAAGTCCACGCTCGAGCGGGGACCCCTGTTTTAGAAAATTTGTAAAGGTGTTCTGTGTTTCATTTTCCGTTCTCTTTCACTTCTAAGTACTCTTAGGCATGCATTAAGCATTATGAATGAACTAAAAGAGTAAGAAAGGAGCCTAAGAGAGATGTATGAATTAAGAACAGATTGAATTGTTTGTGACCCATTGTGTTCATCAAATGTGTAGGGTCAAGTTCCATGGCAAATCCGCCGGCAGAACATTGTGAGTAATATCTTAACAAAGATATCTGGAGTATGTTATTTGTCCAACTGCTTATTTTCATATAAGTCTTGTAAGTTTGTTACATTGAATTGGGGACAAATATTTGTTATGCCATGTGATTGGGCTAAAGGCCGTTGGATACAATCGATTGGGCCGAAGGCCATTGGACATGGATGATTGGCCAAAGGCCGTCTGATACAAATGATAGTCTGACATGAATGATAGTATGATATAAATGAATGGGCCAGAGGTCGTACGACATGAATGAATGGGCCAAAGGCCGTACGACATGAATGAATGGGCCAGAGGTCGTATGACGTGAATGAATGGGCCAAAGGCCGTTTGACACGAATGATTGAGCCAAAGGCCGTCAGACAGGAACGGTTGGGCCAAAGGCTGTCAGGTATGAGTTAATTGGACCCGAGGCCGTTCGACACGTCTGGAACTTTAGTCGAGTGGTACATTAAATAGAAACATGAATTGGGCCTAAGGCCGTCTGATGTAATTGTTTCAAAGATTGTTCATGTATCTTCCTTATTTGATATTATTCACTGGGCTTTCGCTCACTCTCATTCATGTTTATGTAAGTGAGCTAGGGAACATCCAAACCCAGTCTCGGTGAAATATGTGAGAAACAGTCAAGGTTTTGAAGAGTCAGCCCAACGTCTCACGCACGAGACTTGTTTTTGCCTCTTTTGTTCTTTTGTCATAGTTTTGTCATGTTGGCGAAAACATTGGATTACTTTTGTATATAAACTTTGGGTTCGACTGACTTAGACTCAAATGATCCTATGTGTATAGTTTATATGTTAACTTTACTCTGATGTGAGTTATTGACGAATACCTATGTGAAATGTTATGATGTTCATATAAGCACAGCTCTATGGACAAAGTTTTAAATTTTGCTTCCATTTGGCCCCTTTACTCTGATGAGTTATGTCTTATTTGGTTTGAGGTCGTAGGTAATCTCTAAATTACTGGTCGGTTATGTCCTTAACCCATAGGGGCTGGTTCGGGTCATGACAGTGAGGTTCTTGGGTTCCAGTTGGGTTTCTTTCTACTCCCTTGGGAATTCCAAGCCGTGGTTCACTAGAGTCTGAAGCGGGATGGCACTAGAGGTGAACTCGGCCACAAAGTCAGCCAGAACCTGGCCCTTAATTACTATTCTGGGCCTAAATTCCAAGTCATATTGGCCCAGCGCTACTGCCCATCTAGCAACCCTGCCTGTTAGATCTCCTTGCTACAATAGAGACTTCAAAGGATGCTCAGTCAGCACCATAATCTTGTAGGCTTGGAAGTAGTGATTCAATTTTTTCGAAGCCATCACCAAGGCTAGTGTTAGTTTCTCCAAGGACAGGTACCTAGTTTCTGCACCTGCTAGGGTCTTACTTGCATAGTATACTGCCTTTTGTTCTCTTTCCTCCTCTCAGATTATTACCATGCTTACTGCGTGTTCTGTAATTGCTCAGTATAGGAACAATTCTTCTCCAGGTACTGGATTTGATAGAACTGGAGCTGTTGTTAGGTACTTTTTCAAGTCGGCCAAGGTGACTTCGCACTCTTCCGTCCACAAAAAATCTGTGGCCTTCTTTAACAAACTAAAAAATGGTTTATACTTATCAAAACTTCAACTAATAAACCTGTGAAGGGTTTCCACCTTGCCAGTCAAAATCTAGACCTGTTTGGCTGACGTCAGGCTCTTTAAGTCAAGAATGGCCTTGATTTGATCTGGGCTTGCTTCAATGCCCCTTCTAGTAACTAAGTATCCCAAGAACTTACCAAACCTGACTCCAAATACGTATTTTGAAGCATTAAGTCGAAGCCGATATTTTCTCAGGATATCAAAAATTGTCTTCAAATCGGCCAGATGATTCCCAGGTTCTTTGGTCTTCATGACCATGTGTAATAACCCCGACCTCTGATTAATGTTAATTCGCACTTAGTTATGCCTAACAATAATTTAGAAGGAATCTGGGATTAATTTGCCTATGTATTGCATTAATTCTGTGTTTCTATCTGTTTGCTATAAAGTGATCTGTTTATGTGTTGACTTTGACCTGCGAATTGAAAGCCTTATCGGCGACTGATTTAGAAATTGATTAGTGTGTTATACTAGTTAGATTTTATGTGATTTTATGGTAGGCCCAATTAAAATTCAATTTGGAATGTGTGAATTAGATTAAATAATGTTGAATTGCATTAGTTTGCCTAATTACACAAATGCCACTTAGTGGCTTGATTTAAGACACACCTTATTACATTGAGAGGCATCTCTCCTCAGCCATTTCCTTGACCTAACCGACTAGAGAGAGAGAGAGAGTTAGGAGAAAATAGAGTTCATCAAGAATTGCTTAGAAATTAGAAGAATTGAAGAGAGGATTGCATAATTGAGCCTCCATACTTGGAATTGAAGACCTAAAGGTAGAGAATTCACTCTTTTAATTATGAATGTGAGTTGTTCTTACTAGGTTCATGGTGAAATTGGTATTTAAAGCCAAGATTTAGCTCTAATTGTGGTTTTGAGAGTCCATCCATGCATGCATGCATAAATTTCCATGTTTTGAGTTTGAATTCTAAGATTTCTTTCATGCATGTGTTCATTTCACTCACATTATGGTAATCCATCATGTTGTCCATCAAATTATCAAGTTTGATCATGTTTTGGAGGGTTTGGATTCAATGAGATTCTTGCATGTTGTATTAATGGCATGTTCTAAGAGTTCATGTTGATTTTGCACAAATTGGGCTGCTCTTGGGCCATGATTTCTTGAAATGATTTTTAATCCATGTTGTTTTATGAGCTATTTCATGTTTTCTCAAATATTGGCCCAGAAAAAATGAGTTTTGAAGGCTTAAAGGTTGAGTTTCATGCTTAGAGGTCAATCTGGATTTTCCAAAAATTTGACCCAAGCTCGAGTTGGTACTTTTCACGCTTGAGTGTGAATCCTAAGTACATGCACTTCCGCTCGAGCGTCGATAGTTACGCTCGAGTGTGAAATGCGTATACCCAGAAGTTTGTGTATTTTGCAGTCCGCTCGAGCGGGGGAATCCACGCTCGAGCGAGACTCTGAGTCTCACGCTCGAGCGGGGGTCGAGCGCCCATCGAACGTGAAAATCTTGCATCCAGTACTTTTGTCAATTTTACAGTCCGCTCGAGCGAGGAAGTTTACGCTTGAGTGGAGCTTCAATATCTGCATGTCCGCTCGAGTGGGGTAATCCACGCTCAAGCGTAGACCTTTTCTTCAGCAAAATTTAAGAAATGGTTTTCAAAGCATTTTTGCATCCTCATTCCATCCTAGGCATTCCTAGGCCATGTTTAAGACTCTTTAGTGAGGATTTAAGGTTAAAAACATACTAAGAACCAACGACGTAAGTTTTGTGCAATTAGAATGTGTGTTTCAAGTGTGTGTCCGTTATGTGTTATGTAGGTCACGTGCCGCGTATCGTGTGATCAATCTGCTCCGTCTGTCTGTTTCAAGGTCAACTGTGAGTAATAACTTAGTAAAGTTATGTTCAAACTGTATCTACTTTCTGTGTGATAAAACAAGATCTGTTTTCCGAAATGATATGTTCTGTATAATGAATGATTGTTCAATTTCTGATATGTATTCATGACATCCATAGCATCATGTGATATTTGTTAGCTGTTACCCGGTATCGGAGGTTCCTTTATGGAACTTATTTCTGTCTGCACTCTGTTACCCGTGCCGGAGGCCCTGTCACGAGGGCTCAGCTTCTGTTCTGTTGCCCGGATCCGGAGGTTCCTTTTTGGAACTGGTTATTCGTAACCTCACGTGTATACGTTCTGTTTTGTTCTGTTCTGTTCTGTTAATGCTAATATTAATGGATGTGTCATGTAAACTTAATCATGACTTATGATTTCAGTCTGTATATGATTTAGACAAATGATGAATTTGATACAAATCTGAATAACGATTTGTGAATCTGTACGAACTCATTCATTGAAACCCTTTACTCTATTATTATTCACTAGACTTTCGCTCACAGTTTATATTATGTATGTAGGTGAGCCGGCACATGACCAGGGCCAGAGTTGACGGCCTTCTGTTTTGTTTTTGTGAGCCAACTGTTGTGCCTCCCGAGGAGGTTCCGAATGAAGCCTAAAACCATGGCTGCTTTTGTATTCATGCTAGTCTTTGTGTATGCTCTGTAAAGTCAGGTCTTGGGAAGTACATTCTATAAATACCTTGTAAATATTGTGTATCTGGACTGGCATGTTTATGTATATATAAATAAGTTTTGAAATGTTCTGTCCCATGTACGTTATCACAGCTCATTGGAGCTTGTTTATTTTGTATTATTGCTTCCGTAACCCCTTATTATTTGCTAATCTGTTCAGAGGCCTTTGGTAATCCACGGATTATTGGCCGGTTATGGTGCTAAACCTACAGGGGTGGGTTTGGGTCGTGACAGAGTGGTATCAGAGCATCAGAATGGCTCCTTATGAAGCTTTGCATGGAAGAAAATGTCATTCTCCGATATGTTGGGCTGAAGTAGGTGATAGACCTTTGTTGGGATAAGAACTTATGCAAAAAACAACCGAGAAAGTGAAATTGATCCAGCAACGTCTAAAGCCTGCACAGAGTCGGCAGAAGAGCTATGCTGATGTTCGCAGAAGAGATAGGGAATACGAAGTTGGGGACCATGTGTTCATTAAAGTGACACCGATGAAGGGTCAAACTCGGTTTGGTATTAAGGGCAAATTGGCGCCAAGGTATGTTAGACCTTATGAAGTCCTCGAAAAGATCAATACGGTATCGTATCAGGTAGCCTTACCCCCAGTAATGGAACATATGCATAACGTCTTTCATGTATCGATGCTACGAGAATACTTGAAGGATCCACTCCACGTCATTGAACCGACACATGTGCTTTTAAAAGATGACTACACTTATGAGGAAGGACCTATTCAGATTGTGAATCGCCGGATCAAAAAGTTAAGGAATAAAGAAATACCGTTGGTAAAAGTTGATTGGCAAAACAACGGAGGAACCTATGCAACTTGGGAAACCGAGGAAGACATGGTGAAGAGATATCCAAATTTGTTCCCATTGGACCCAATGTTGATTCAAAATGAAGGTAATTCGAGTTTGGAGGACCAAACTCTTTTAAGGGGGAAGACTGTACTAACCCCGACCTCTGATTAATGTTAATTTGCACTTAGTAATGCCTAACAATAATTTAGAAGGAATCTGGGATTAATTTGCCTATGTATTGCATTAATTCTGTGTTTCTATCTGTTTGCTATAAAGTGATCTGTTTATGTGTTGACTTTGACCTGCGAATTGAAAGCCTTATCGGTGACTGATTTAGAAATTGATTAGTGTGTTATACTAGTTAGATTTTATGTGATTTTATGGTAGGCCTAATTAAAATTCAATTTGGAATGTGTGAATTAGATTAAATAATGTTGAATTGCATTAGTTTGCCTAATTACACAAATGCCACTTAGTGGCTTGATTTAAGACACACCTTATTACATTGAGAGGCATCTCTCCTCAGCCATTTCCTTGACCTAACCGACTAGAGAGAGAGAGAGAGTTAGGAGAAAATAGAGTTCATCAAGAATTGCTTAGAAATTAGAAGAATTGAAGAGAGGATTGCATAATTGAGCCTCCATACTTGGAATTGAAGACCTAAAGGTAGAGAATTCACTCTTTTAATTATGAATGTGAGTTGTTCTTACTAGGTTCATGGTGAAATTGGTATTTAAAGCCAAGATTTAGCTCTAATTGTGGTTTTGAGAGTCCATCCATGCATGCATGCATAAATTTCCATGTTTTGAGTTTGAATTCTAAGATTTCTTTCATGCATGTGTTCATTTCACTCACATTATGGTAATCCATCATGTTGTCCATCAAATTATCAAGTTTGATCATGTTTTTGAGGGTTTGGATTCAATGAGATTCTTGCATGTTGTATTAATTGCATGTTCTAAGAGTTCATGTTGATTTTGCACAAATTGGGCTGCTCTTGGGCCATGATTTCTTGAAATGATTTTTAATCCATGTTGTTTTATGAGCTATTTTATGTTTTCTCAAATATTGGCCCAGAAAAAATGAGTTTTGAAGGCTTAAAGGTTGAGTTTCATGCTTAGAGGTCAATCTGGATTTTCCAGAAATTTGACCTAAGCTCGAGCTGGTACTTTTCACGCTCGAGTGTGAATCCTAAGTACATGCACTTCCGCTCGAGCGTCGATAGTTACGCTGGAGTGTGAAATGCGTATACCCAGAAGTTTGTGTGTTTTGTAGTCTGCTCGAGCAGGGGAATCCACACTCAAGCAAGACTCTGAGTCTCACGCTCGAGCGGGGGTCGAGCGCCCGTCGAACGTGAAAATCTTTCATCCAGTACTTTTGTCGATTTTACAGTCTGCTCGAGCGAGGAAGTTTACGCTCGAGTGGAGCTTCAATATCTGCATGTCCGCTCGAGCGAGGTAATCCACGCTCGAGCGTGGACCTTATCTTCAGCAAAATTTAAGAAATGGTTTTCAAAGCATTTTTGCATCCTCATTCCATCCTAGGCATTCCTAGGCCATGTTTAAGACTCTTTAGTGAGGATTTAAGGTTAAAAACACACTAAGAACCAACGACGTAAGTTTTGTGCAATTAGAATGTGTGTTTCAAGTGTGTGTCCGTTATGTGTTATGTAGGTCACATGCCGCGTATCGTGTGATCAATCTGCTTCGTCTATCTGTTTCAAGGCCAACTGTGAGTAATAACTTAGTAAAGTTATGTTCAAACTGTATCTACTTTCTGTGTGATAAACAAGATCTGTTTTCCGAAATGATATGTTCTGTACAGCGAATGATTGTTCAATTTCTGATATATCTTCGTGACATCCTTAGCATCATGTGATATTTGTTAGCTGTTACCTGGTATCGGAGGTTCCTTTATGGAACTTATTTCTGTCTGCACTCTGTTACCCGTACCGGAGGCCCTGTCATGAGGGCTCAGCTTCTGTTCTGTTGCCCGGATCCGGAGGTTCCTTTTTGGAATTGGTTATTCGTAACCTCACGTGTATACGTTCTGTTTTGTTCTGTTCTGTTAATGCTAATGCTAATGGATGTATCACGTAAACTTAATCATGACTTATGATTTCAGTTTGTATACGATTTGGACAAATGATGAATTTGATACAAATCTGAATAACGATTTGTGAATCTGTACGAATTCATTCATTGAAACCCTTTACTCTATTATTATTCACTAGGCTTTCGCTCACAGTTTATATTATGTATGTAGATGAGCCGGCACATGTCCAGGGCTAGAGTTGACGGCCTTCCGTTTTGTTTTTGTCAGCCAACTGTTGTGCCTCCCGAGGAGGTTCCGAACGAAGCCTAAAACCATGGCTGTTTTGTATTCATGCTAGTCTTTGTGTATGCTCTGTAAAGTCAGGTCTTGGGAAGTACATTCTATAAATACCTTGTAAATATTGTGTATCTGGACTGGCATGTTTATGTATATATAAATAAGTTTTGAAATGTTCTGTCCCATGCACGTTATCACAGCTCATTGAACCTTGTTTATTTTGTATTATTGCTTCCGCAGCCCCTTATTATTTGCTAATCTATTCAGAGGCCTTTGGTAATCTACGGATTACTGGCCGGTTACGGTGCTAAACCTACAGGGACGGGTTTGGGTCGTGACACCATGTCATCAATGTACACTTCTACTGTTTTGCCAATCAGATGCCTGAACATCTTGCTCACCAACCTTTAGTAGGTTGCTCTTGTATTTTTTAACCCGAAAGGCATCACTCTGTAGCAGTACAGCCCTTTTGAGGTGATAAATGCAGTATTCTCCTCGTTAGGGAGATACATTGTTATCTGGTGGTATCCCCTATAAACGTCCAGGAAGCTCATCATCCTATGCCCAGAAGTAGCATCCACCAGCTGATCAATTTTAGGCAGAGGGAAGCTGTCTTTAGGACAAGCCTTATTCAGGCTGGTGAAGTCCACGCAAACCCTCTACTTCTCATTCTTCTTTTTCACAACTACTGTGTTGGACAGCCAGGTTGAGTAGTTTACCTCTCGAATAGCCTTGGCATCCAACAGTGTGACGACCCCATTACGTATAATAATTAGCATTTAATTAATTAAAGATTTCTCATCATTCCAATTTAATCTGGGATTTATGTAATTTATGAAGACTAATTCGTATATGATTCTATTGAGGATTTATTTTGGAATTAGAAATTGAAAGCCTAAATGGCTCAAGAGAGTATAATTGGTGAATTAAATTATTTTAATTTCTAGTATCGGACCGTATGGGAGTTTCATTGAATATTCGATTCAGATTTGTAAAATTGAGATTTGATTAATTGGGTCCAAATTAGAGTTAATTAAATTATGAGAATTGGAAATTATTATAAATTAAATTTATTTATGAGGTATTCAATTGAGTATGTAATTTATTGACGAAAATTTTGAGTTTGATCTAAAATTGAAGACCTTAATAATGTGAGAAACCAAAATTGAGAATAGTGATAAGTTCAATTTGATATTTGGAGCCTTTTGGGGAGTTTAATTAAAAATTTGATTCGGATTGATAAATTTAAATATAGTTAATTGGGCTTTGATGGAAGTCAATTAGATTAATTAAATTATGTGGGATTTGAGATTAGTTTTAATTAATTAATTTTTGTGTTAATCAAGATTTATTAAGATTAAGTGATGCTTAAGTAAATTAATCCTAGACATAAATTAAATTGTGGGACAACCTAGAATTGTGGGTGTGAGTGTGCTGAGAATTCTATGGGTGTACTGAGTGAGTGTGTTGACAAGCGTGTGTGTGTGTGTACGTGTGATGTTGAGGACAAAGGGGTGAATTGTATGTGTGTATGTGTGTGCTAGTGAGTTAAAGAAGTATAACTTCATTTGGCTCAAAACAACACTTGGAGAAGTAAAGAAAAAAGAGAGAGAAAGAATAGCCAAGAGAGAGAGAGAGAGAGGGTGTGTTGACTGCTGGAAGTAAAAAAAGGAAAAGAAAATTGAACTCAAGGAAGAAAAACCAAGGGAAAAAGTTAGGAAAGTGAAAGAAAGAGAAGAAGAGCTCAAGGAAATTGAAAGAGGGGAAGAAGACCTATAGGAAAATCAACCATAAATTCTGAAATTAAAGTTTAAGGTATGAAATTTATTCTTGAGTTTTGTAGAATCTTCACATTACACTTGAAATTAAAAGATGAATTGGAATCAAAATCATGTGATTAAAAGGAATTATCAAGAAGATAAAGAAAATTAAGCTAGACTCATGTTTATGGAACTAATTATTTTGAGTTTGATTTTTATAATCTTGCGTGGAATTAAGTTTCATTGTTACATGCATGAGGGAATTCTATGAGTATTTGAGTCTATATTTACATACATCTTGGATTTTGAAGGAATTGAGCCATTCAAGTTCATATTTTAAAGAGAAAAGGAAATGTTTTATAAAAATCAAGTTTATGAAAATTTGGAATTAATTCTAAAGTTAGATAAAGTTTTGATTTTATAACTAGATTTTTTAATCCATGCATGTAATGTACTTTAAGAGTTTTATTTAATTTAAACAAATTTTGGAATATATTAAATTAGTTAGTTTTATTTGAATTACATATATTCAATGTTAATGAAGAATTGGAGCTAAGATCAAGTTTATGAAGTTTAATTAGAAATTAATTATTTTGGGTTTAAATTGGAAAGTTATAGTTAAATTAAGATTCATAAATTACATGTAACAAAGATTTATTAAATATTTTCATATTTTGATGAAATTTTGCATGAGTTTTGAACATGAAACTGGGTGTTAAAAGCTTAATTCATGTTTTAGAATTTGTAGGTTTGAAATTGGGCTTGATATGAGGAGAATGAATGAAATTTAAATTTGGGTAAATATGGAAATAAATTATAATTTATATTTGAGAATAAAAACATTAGTTTGATTTTGATTTAAATTTCATTCATGCAAATATTTTTGAAAGGACTTTATAGATTCAATTTTAAGTTTCATTAAACAAAGAAAGAATTGAAAAATGATTTTTAAACATGAAATCCAAGGTTTAAATTTGAATTAAAATCATGGAATTAACTTTAAATATATGTAATTGGGAATGTTATTGCATATTCGAGTGAATCATGCATGAATTTGGAGCCTTGGTAATGTGTTTTGAAGTTTACGCAACATTCTGGAAAACCCAGAATCCGTCATCATCGCTTGAGTGAAGAAGTTGTCGCTCGAGTGTAGAATGCAAGCAACCAGTATTTTTACAGACCAACGGGTCCGCTCGAGCGACCAATATTGCGCTCGAGCGAAGAGTCCTGTTTCATATTTCGATTTTCGTTCTCTTTCACTTTCAAGCATTCTAGACATGATTTATGGCTCATTGAAGATTAATAAGCTAACAATCAATATAAATTAGTTAATTAAAGAATGAATCATTGATCTAGTAGTTGTAATTGTTTAAGAAGCCAAGTAAGAAATCAATCTATTGAAGAATGATTTGGTAATGAAAGTGTGAGGCCCCTGAAAATTTTAATTTCTTAAAAATTCCTTACTTTTAAATTATTTCCTTGAAGTCCCTCAGTTTTTTAATTAATTGCAACCCTAGGATCGAAATACATGCGCCAACAAAAAACTGCAAACCCTAATCAATTTCGGAAACTTAGAAATAATTTCTATTGCTCTAATTGACTCCCTAAATATGAAATTACCACTTGGAAACCCTAGGCTTTTCGGTCTTTATCACGTTCGTCGGTTGATTGTGTTTTTGTTCGAAACAAGAAATCCAAACCAAATTAGACTCTCTAACCCCAATTTAATTTAATTCTACACTAAAATAAATGTTCCAATTCATAAATTAAACCCAATGCCCTCATGTTTTTCTTAAATCACATTTTGACCCCAAACTAGTACCATTACACACATATATACATATATATATTTGTACATTTCTTAAATAAATAATTTTATACACAAATATCTTCATATCTATATATAAAATCAACAAAAATCTCCCCAAATCTAGCACACAGCCAGCCATCACCCTCTCTAGGCTACAATCATAGGTACTTTGGAGACAAATCTCTTAAATCATGGAAAAAGTATCATTGGTATCCCCAAATCAAGGAAAGTTGTCTTGTACTTGTAACTATCTTGGTTCTACTTAAGCCTAACCCTAACTAGATCATGCCTTAATACATGATTAGGCTCCCTAATGATCCTTTATTCCATTACATTCCAACTAAATACATCTCAATTCCATTCCATTCCAACCAATGGGCATTTTAGACCTTTTACACCAATTTTATTATAAAAACACCACCACCCTCCACATGTTACACATCTCATACACTCACACACCTACACATTCAGTTGAGAGAAAGAAAGAAGAGGAAGAGAGTGAACTTTGGTAGTAGAGGAGAGGAAAAGAGGAGACAATTGTGCAAACACTTCACTAGGCAATTAAGTAAGCCACAACACAACTCTCTCTTTCATTTTCCTTTTTCAAATACATGTTATTAGCAATTTAAAATGGCATTTTCATATGTGTTCTAATGGTATTCTTGTGTTAAGAATGAAAGGACTTGAACCTTGATTCTACCCTTCTTCTATTTTTCTTAATCGGTATAAGACTACCTTTTTCGATGTCAATCTCTCAAAATTTTCAAAAGCACACCTTCACCTTAAATTTCTGAGTTTAATACATATTATTTAGCATGTTTTCATCACAAGAGAAGTGGAAAATTTCCCCTAGATGACGTCTTTTCTCACTAACTTTTTATTTTCAAGAACTGTGCCAGAAAAATCTGTTTTACAGCCACCTCGCGAAAATTTTAGAAAAATGTATACAAATATTCTAGACCTCCATTTTATGTCCAAATCTTTCTTAAGGAGTTATCTTTCAATTAAAATTGGTTTCATTTAAAAAGAGTGAGCGGTTTGAAAGAAAATTCGATTTTCATAACGGTCGACGAATCTGGACAATGCTGGAGTGCTTATTAAATAACTAAAATCCTAGAAAAGCTATTCCATTTCCGAAACATGTTCTGAAAACTAGATTAAATTCTCTACGAACCATAGGAAGGCTAGGTTCGGGAAATATCAAAAATAGCTCTTTTGATTTTAATCTTTAAATGGTATTGAATCTGGAAATTTAATTTTGCATGGGTGTTTTATGCTCTTGTGTACATGAATATGCTTATTAGTTTATGATCATGTCTTGGTATGGTATTTCATGTGTTATGGTTATGTTCCTTATCTTCTTCATTTTAATGATGCTCATGCTTATGTGGATATTACTATCTTGTTGAGTTTGTTCTAACTTGACTTAAAACATTAATCCAAACGGAAAACTTAATTGGGATAGTATTGAGTTTTCAATCGCTTGAATAATGAAGATATGATAATGTGTTATGTATGGACTGATGGGATGTGTTCCCTAATTGGAGGTTAAGTCTTACGCAAGCGGTTGTCGTGTAAACCCTAGAATGGAACAGACGTATTCAGACTCTTTGTGATGGTTTGATTGGTGAGATAAGGTTGGGTCTGGATGAAACATTAAGGAGGATAAAAAAATTTTTAAAGGATAAGGTTGGATTCAGGAGATAAACCTTTTTCTTTTTGTTATCCCTTTTGAGGCCCTGCAGTTGGCGCTACGTGGTATATAACCGTTGGTAGGCATCTGAGGTTAATTCTGCAACAAAGTAGCAAAATGGGGAGTTCTGAATAGTCCGGTGTCCAATTCTTGTGGTTAGGAGGATGAGATCTCTTTAGGGGATTTCTAGAATACTAACCACTAACATTATAACCTTTGTTATCTATTTGAATGACATGTTCTTTTCCTCTATTATTGAAATTGCTGTTATTGACTTGAATATCATGCTTCACTACTTGCTTGCTATAAATGTGATGGTGTATTGGATTGGGAAAAAAGGACGGGGTATGTGTGCGTTTACTGGGCATTCAAAACTCATGGCGTTTCATGCCAGGTATTGAAGACTATTAGACCGGTCGAAGGCAAAGCTAAAGTATTTGAGGACGTACGGCTACCTTAGAGGATTAGAAACTAGTTTGTAAACGTGTTTTGAGATTGTAAGTGATAGATCCCATATTGTATTTAAGACATGATTTTGTAATTTGTATATATAGAACATTTGTAACCTATCCTTATACTCCGTCAACTCATGTAGGCCTTGTGTTAATACCTTGTCAAGATCTGTCAAAAAGGTAGCTCTGCTATCTAAGGTGGTTAGACTTTGAAGGGAGGATATTTTGACACCTCTGACCTTCTTGGGATCTTGCTTGGTTATTATCCAACAGACTCATTAGTGACGTTTCCTACTCTTGTAACCTTAGATAAACCATGTATTTAATGGTTAATATATTATCTGATGTTCCCGACTTTTGGGACGTCACAGAAAGAATATGTGAAATGAGAACCCGATTCATTTGAATAAGAAAGAATAAGAATAGTAACACTTCGGACTACTTAGACAGAAAAAAACAAGAAAAGTCAAGTTTGATCAAGGAATTGATATTGTGTTTCAATGTGTATATGTTATGTGTTTGTGTAGGTCATGCGATATTATCTGCCTAATCTGTCTAATCTGCTTCTATAGCTATTTGTGAGTAATAACTTAGTAAAGCTATGTTCGATATGAAATACTTTCTGAACATTATGATATAATATGAATCGTTTTTGAATGAGACAAAAGGCTATTTTGTAATTATATAAATGATGATCCAATTCTTTAAAATGTCTTTGTGGTATCCTTAGCAGAGGCCCTCGCCCAGAGGAAATAATGCTGTGGCTTATGGTCATGAGGCCCTCGCCCGGGGGAGATAATACGGTGGCCCAGGCCCTCGCCTAGGGGAAATAATATCGTGGCACAGGCCCTCGCCCAAGGGAAACAATATCGTGGCCCACGTATGAGATATGTTACCCGGTACTGGAGGTTCCATTACGGGACTTGATATGCTTAACTAACATGATATGTTACGCTAAAGGAAGTATCACACATGATTTGAATATGAATATGAATATGACTCTATTTCTGATACGGATACGGACATGACTATGTTTTTGATTTGATAAGAGATTTAAAATCTGATTTTTGAATTTGATATAGACATCATTCATTAAAATCTTTACTCTGTTATTATTCACTAGGTTCTAGCTCACTATTTATATTTATGTATGTAGGTGATTAGGCGCGTGACCAGGCCTAAAGCTTCTGCCTGGACTCTGTTTTGTCAGCTAACCTATATGCCTCCTGTAGAGGTTCTGGATATGTCTAGTGGTTATGGCTAAGTGCATAAAGTTCAAGTTTTGTTTTCTTGTTTGCTTAAACAAGTCTTTGCTTATTTTGTAAATAAGGTTAAGTCCTTTTTTGTCTAATCTGTATATATATGATGACGTAAGGGTGATGCATAAATATGTATATAAACAGTTTAAAATTTTTCCGTCTCATATAAGTCTGCACAACTCAATGGATGTTGTACATTTGTTATTTGCTTCCATTAGCCCCCAATATTATGTTAATCCGTCTCAGAGGCCTTCGGTAACCCCAGGATTATTGGCCGGATACGATGCTAAACCTATAGGGACGGGTTTGAGTCATGACAAACAGCTTGTCCACTTCCTCCACATGAATCAACGTCGGCCTCCTTGCTCGCTGAATGACAGGTTTAGCCGACCTGTCTACATTGAGCCTATGGCAAGTGACCTCGGGGTCAATGCCAAGCATCTTGTATGGCGTCCAGGCAAACACTTCTATGTTTGCTCACAAGAAAGCCTCTAACTCCCTCTCCTCCTCCTCAGCTAAGCCTGAGTTGAGAAGGAAGAAGCGCTCTATATCATCTTCTTTTACCAGAATCTTCTTTAAGGTTTCCTCACTCTTGTTGCCCGGCTCTTTGCCGACGTCATCCAGTACCTTCATGTCCTCGTCTTTAATTTCTACTATTTCTTCCTCTCGCACGTTGCAAGTGGATTTCATTATTACCATGGAGCAATTTTTTGCCTACACCTAATCCTCTCTGCCCCCTTCAATTCCATGCTCCGTTGGGAACCGCAATAGCTGGTGCAATGTTGAGGAAACAACCCTCATTGCGTGCAGCCATGATTTTTCCAAGATAACATTATAAGGGGAGGGGGTGCCCATTACTGTAAACTCTGTACTTACCTTCTTCGTGCCTGCCTGCACTTCCAAATTCGTGGCTCCTAGAGGCCATGTCGGCGTTCTGTTGAATCCAGCCATCGGGCTGTTGGATTGTTTTAAATCATCTGGGTGAAAGCCAAGCTCCTTGTAACATCTAACATACATGATGTTACAAGAACTGCCTTGATCAACCAGTATGTGCCTTACCTGGCAGTCCCCAATCTTCAGCGTTATCACCAAGACATCATTGTGTGGATGTTGCACCATATCCAGGTCTGCCTCGGTAAATGAGACCATTGGTCCTTGGTGCTCATTGGTCCTAGGATTCTTTTGCTGGACCTGATACACATGCTGCAGGTGCCTTACTCTCTAAGTCTCTCCACGCACCTCATTCTCATTAACCTTTGAGTGAATAACATTAATCACCCAAGGTCCATCTGCTTGTTGTCGTAGCGGTGGCGGAGGTGGTGCTGTCGGTACCTGGGGCAGTCTTACTTGCTCTTCCCTTGTTCTGGCCTCATCTACTAGGTCTCGCAGATGACCTTGTCTGACAAGATCCTCCAAGTGTGTCTTCAGAGCCCTACACCCCTGAGTCAAGTGCCCATCCTCATTATGGTAGGCACAGTGCTTACCAAGGCTCCTTCCCATAAACTCGCCAGGGACCCTCTCCAGCGCTTTATAATACAGCCGGTTCCTAATTCTTTCTAGAACTTTGTAAAACGAGATTCGGAACACAGTGGTGACTGCTTGTGCAACCTTCAACCTTGTCTCCTGTCTGTTAAAATTAGTGTTACCTCGGCCTTATTTCGGCGAGCCGTTTCTTTTCTCTTGTTTTGACGCCTTTGTTCCCGACGTATCCTCTTTTGCTCTGGTGTATTTTTCAACCTGAGCCATAAGCTCCTCTATACTTTTTGGTAAAGTTTTCACCAGTGACTTTCGGAGAGGGCATTCATCCTCCAGGCTGTTCTTAAAAGACATGACCGCCAGCTCCTGGTTGTATCCCAATATTCGGTTGAACACCTCATAATACCTTTTGGCATATACCTTGAGGTTTTCACCCTCGCCAATTTTCAGAGCCATCAGGGAGTCTACCCTTATTGGCTGCAATTTGTTCGTAACAAACCAGGCCACAAACATCTCGGCCAGGCCTTCCTAACTCTTCATAGTTCCTTTCGGCAACTTATAAAACCAATCTGATGCGATTTTCCCAAAGGATGAGGGGAACATGTTGCACAACAACTGCTCGTTCCCGGTATACAAAGCCATTAAGTCCAGATATAAGTCGACATGAAAGATCGGATAGGACTTACCGTTATAAATCTAGAACCTCGGCATGGAATCTCTTTGGGGCCTCAAACCTATCCAACTCCACTGAGAACGGTGTTCTCAGCTTGACGGGAGATGTGACCTCGCGTTTTTTCGCTTCTTCTGGAGGTAGTCCCTCAAATCCTCCTTCGTTCGTTCGAGAGTTTGGCTATCAACATATTTTAGCCTTTTTGGTACGCTGCTTCCGGCGTCGTGGTGTGTCATCTTGGATTTTTCTTCATTCACTATATCAAAGCAAAGTCTCTCCCCCTAGACGTGTTAATGTTCTTTGACATAAGTTCCCTTAGGTGTTCTCTGAGACTCACGTCTCACTGATTCTGCTTGCTCGACATCCCGTGAAGGCCGATGTGAACGTTCCTTCTCCTTGTCATGCTGAAGGACTATTGGGATTGCTTTTTGGCCTCCTTTTTGGGCGTCGGTCTTGGCCGCTGGTATCGGCGTGTCCTACAATGGGTACGGTGGTTACATTACGTTGTTCTGCATCATGAAGTTGACAAGTGATTGTAGGTCTGCCAACTTGTTTGCCATCCCCTTCATCTTGTTGTCCCTCCTCAGGAATTTGTCCTTCCATACCTGGAGGTCGCTTTCGTTGTAATACTCATCTCAGCCTGCTTTCATCAGGGCGTCTCCTTCTTTGCTGACATCCTTCTCCTCGAGATTCTGATCCCGTGCTCCTTCATTATGGTTTTCTTCATCGATGTTAGGATCGGTATGTCTACTACTACTCTCGCTTGGAACATCGTCCCCAATCTTTTCTCTCTGCTCTTTGTTGGCTATCTATTCTCCTTAAGTTCCCACAAATGGCGCCAAATTGTGGGTGTTGATTTTTGACCACACAACCAAATGAGGAACTCAGCTGGAAAGCACCAGCAGAATAGATTAAGCCCAACAACCTGCACAAGAATATGAGAATCCGACGGTGGTTCATTCACCTGGGGGCACTCCGACAACCAAGTCAGTAATCAATACCTCTCAAAGATAGCAAATTGTGCTTAAACTCACAAGAAAGAACTTCACAAATAAAAGCATAAGAGCATCACAAATCAAATCATACCTTAGACTCACGAGGGTGCTTCACTTTTATAATAATCAAGAATAACATCAAAGTTATGAACCTCCTCTATGTTTTTATTGTTGTACTCCTCTCGTCTTATAGAGTTGTGGTTGCTAGACAAACTTCCACTCATTGTCATTGTCAGAAAAGTGTAGGTAATCAAATGATTGCCACCGTTACTGCCGAAATATTGCCACCAAATGATTTTCAAGATATTGATGGTGGGTAGGTTTTGAAGGTGGGATTTGGGGAAGATGGATGAGTGGTGATGGAGGTGGATTTAATTGTGTAGGTTTAATTGTGAGATGGGGTGTCCCAAAATTAGTGATATCTTTTATAGTAATTTTATTTGAGGTTATTATTATAATAAAAAAAGGACTAAAAATTAAGGGTCCAAAATAATTTATGGAATGATAATAACAACACTCTAAATTGTCCCTTATAATTTTAACAGAAAAGAATGATTCTAAAATTTTAACCTTATAACAAATTAAGATACCACATGTATTTATCACAAAGAAAAATGCTAAATACTCTACTAAAAGATTTGTTAAAATTTTTAACGTGGAACAATTGGTAAAAATTTGTTCTAAATTTAAAATATGAAAAAAAAATTATTTATTAATTTTTTTTTGATTTAATGGTAAAAGGTGCTCAAACCAATTTACGTATATCTTGATTAATTCCCTCATCGATATGGTCAAAAGTAGGCGATTCATACCGGAACTAGGGAATTCACAAGAAAGAAATTTCTTGTGATTTGGCCCAAAAAGTTAGCGGATACTTATGTGTAGGTCCTAATAGGTGAACTTATTACTCAATAGATCCCGTGATAATTAATAGCATTTTTCATCAAACACTATTAAAAAAAATCACAAATTATTAATTTTCAGTGACAGATTGAATATTGTCACAAAAAATATCACTAATTATAAATTTTAACGATAGTTTCAGCAATAATTCGAAAAATTCGTCACAGAAGAATGTCATTAATTGTAAGTTTTAACGACAATTTATATAAATCGTGACAAAAAAAGTTATTAATTGCCAATTTTTAATTATATATGTAAAAAATTGTCATAAAAAATTATTTTTAACAACAATGTTACTATCACTAACTTTTAATAATATGTGCTATTTTAATACATATCAAATGAACTCTAAATTCAACTATTAAGTACATCTCCAATGGTTTGTCATTGGAGATGCTATTGCTATTCTATAACAGCAACGGTTGAAAAATAGAGCTCTAATGGTGAATATGGTTGTTGTCAAATTTGACAAATGCTAAAACTTGTGCCAAATTTGCCACAAATTTTGCTATATATTCTAACTCAGTCAAAACTAATTGTTTTCCTCTCAGCAAAACAGATAAATTTTTATAAAATCAAATTTTTACAGAACCAAACACAGAAACTGTTGTATTCGAAATGACTGGCTAGATGATGACGGAGCATTCATCCGGCCAATCATCTAATTGGTCGTCCTAAACACATCATTTTTTATGTTTAGTTCTATAAAAATGACATTTACCTATTGAAATACTATTACTATAATTATATTATTTTTTATTATTTATTACCAAACTATAATAATGACTTGTTTGGTTTGAGTTTTCTAAAAATACTTTTTAGAAAATTCTACTTTCTAATTTTTTTAATATTTTAAGCAATTTTTTTAATTTTTAGACACACTTAACATAAATACACTTAAAAAGTATAATTTTTGTGAAAAAAATCTTTTAAAATTCACTAAATATCAAAAATACAAAAAAATAAAAATAAAATTTCAATATATTTTTAATATTTTTGAGTATTTATTAATCTTTTAAAATATTTTTTCACAAATATGTTTACCTTTTAGACACATCTAAATAAGATACATCTAAAAAAGTAAAACAATGCTTAAAAGTTTTAAAATATTTACTTAAAAACAAAAAATATGAAAAACAAAAAACTCAATTTTTAAAAAGCTTAATTCGAAAAATTCAAACCAAACACACTAAGGGGCGTTTTGGAAAGGCAATAAAAAGCTAACTTTTTGATTTTTTGACTTTTTTAAATCATATCACCTCTCTATTTTTTTTACACAAAAAAATAAAAAAGTCACTAAAATCAAAAAACCAATTTTAATAATGCTAGATATTCTAAAAATTTTATCAAAAATTCTATCAAATATCTCACGTAAGTATGAGATCCATATAATACAAATCTCATGTAATGCCACATTTATATCAAATATTTAATAAAATTTTCAAAGTCTTTAATATTTTTAAATCAATTTTTTACTAACTTTTTTTTTTTAAAAAAAACCGCTAATTATAACCTTGACCATTATAAATGCTCTAAAACTTATTACTATAACTTTGACCATTATAAATGCTCTGAAACTTATTACTGTACCATGTATGGGACCAACCCAGAACGTCAAGTTTTTTTATTTTACTTGTTTGAATTTATAGCAAAGCGAATATCACTGACACATGAAAAACACCCGGCTCAAATCTATACAAAATTACACGGAATGGTTACTGACAAATTATTCAGCATGATATGACATACCTTTGAGAGTTTGTTTGGGAATAATATTGGGTTAAAATAGTTACATAAAATAAAATAAATTAATTTAATTAAATAAAATAAATTATCACATTTAATTTAGAATAAATTATAAATACACTTTTAAGATTTACTTAAATTATAAATTATCTTTTGTGTTTTTATAAATTACATTATACCCCTTAAAGTTTCTAATTTCATAACAAATAAGTCATTTTATTAATAAATCATCAAGTTAATTAATAATTTTTAATAATATTAAAATTTTATTTCAATTAATAATTCAGATAATTTTATTATTGTATAGGTGAATAGTTAAAAATTTTACTTTTTTAATTAATTCTGTTAAATAAAAAATTCTGATAGAGGGATATTTGTAATTTTCTAAATTACAGGAGGCAATTCGTATTTTAAGCAAATCTCAGAGAATGTATTTATAATTTATCCTTTAATTTATAAGTATTTTATTTTTTTCTTACAAAAATTGAAGAAGTCAAAAAAATTTATCCCAAATAAAACTTTTTAACCCTAAATTAAAATAACTAAAAAACCAACCTATATCCCAGACCAACTTTGAATAATCATTATCTCCCAAGGCAAGAGTATTTTTTTTTTTTTACTTAAAAAAATATATATCATTTAAAAAAATATATGTGATAATTTGTAGTGATGGAAAGCGTTTATTTTTATTTTTATTTTTTAATTACTTTTTCTTTTACAATTATTTATTTAATTATAAAAAATTCACAAATCATCTCAAATACAATTTTTTCCATCTCATAAAAGGGGTGTTTAGGAAGTGGGGTTCAGGTTAAAAAAAAAAAAATCAAAATAATAAATAAAATAAAATGTCACATACAAATTATAATCATTTTATTTTTTCTCTTCTAATCATCAAATTAATTACAAAAAAAAAAAACTAACTATCATTCTAAATATAATTTTTTTAGTTAGATTAAAATAATTAAAAAATTAACCAAAATAATCTAGTTTTAAACAGAACCAGGACAAGATTTTAAATTTTTTTATATTTTTAGTTTTAATATTTTTGATATATTATTTATTAATTTTATTATTTTAGAATTAGATTTTGATTAGAATTTTAAATAATTTAGAATTTTAATTTCCTATTCTCTTAAGTTTCCTTATTTGTATTGAATTAAGTTTCTTAATTTATTTTAGAATTACTTTTTCTTATAAGTATTGAGTTTAATTTATTATAAATGACTCTATGAGCCTATGTAATTGATTATTTAATTAATAATATTAAAAAAAAAATTTCTTTATAAATTTAAAGTCATTTTTTTCTTATGAATTCGAAAACCTTTTCATCTACTTGAATGATATCTAATTCGTATTCCGCTGCATCAGGACCAAAATAGTAAAAAAAAAAAATAATAATAATCAATTAAAATAAAATAGCCAAATTAGCAAACGAGCCAGAGAGGAGACAAGCATGTCCATTATAATTTGTCACCAAATTTCAATTTAAAAAACAGCACACCACTCTTCTTTACTTCAAAAGCCCTGTTCTCCCTTCGTCTTTCTCCATCTTCCAATTCTCTCTTCTCTCTCTCTCTCTCTCTCTCTGAAATCTCAGCGATTCAAAACAAACATGGGGAGCTACGAGATCGTGCCGTACACGTACGCCGTGGACGGCGGCGAAGAGGATGAGTACATAGTAGACATAGCCGATTCGGTTAGGGCGGTGGAACGGCTTCTGAACTACCAGTTCAAGGACAAGAAGCTCTTGGAGGAGGCTCTGACTCACTCTTCCTACACCGATTCGGCCTCTTACCAGCGACTTGAGTTCATTGGCGACGCCGCCTTGGGCCTCGCCATCTCCAATTTCGTGTTCCTCGCCTACCCTGACCTTGATCCCGGCCAGCTCTCTCTCCTCCGCGCCGCCAACATCAGCACCGAGAAACTCGCCCGCGTCGCCGTCCGCCACGGCCTCCACCGCTATGTCCGCCACAATGCCGCCGCTCTTGATGAGAAGGTACTATATACATAATTGTTAATGCATATGGATTCAATTTCTCACCAGTTCAGCTATGTGATGATCGGATACGATTATTTTCTTGATACTGTATAGTGTTAGTATACATTGTGATTGAACAAAATTAAATTTATTCGATGTCAAATGCCAAGTTTGATTAGGGTTGAAAGTGATGGAAAGTGAGGGAAAGAACAAAAGTGGAACTTTTTCTGAGTTTTGATTGGTATGGAAGTAATAGAAACTACAATGAAGTTGCTTTTTTGTTTTTGTTGTTTTTTTTCCTTCAAATCATATTGGCATGATAACTATCAGGGGTGATCGCAGTTTGTTTGCGGCCGGAAAACTTTTAATCCGTCTTCCGGATGAGCGGATTGGAAAAAATCAATCCGCATTCATCCACCGAATTGACGAATACAAATTGAGCGGATTGACGGATGGATGCGAATCGGTTTGACGGTTTAAACTTTTTGAACATAATACAATATCTTGTCAAGATTTTTTTTTAATAACAATCCAACTCAACATAATCAAAAGACTATCAATTAAATTGTCAAATACGAATAATAAATACATATAAAAAAAATCATATATTATCAAAATTATTTCATTACTTTTTTTATTCAAAAACTATTTAATTTGATTTTTTTTTTAAAATGACAAAACTAAGCCTTATATTTTTCACACAAAAATATCAAATATTAACCCTTACCATTTAATAAAAGGATTTTCAAATTGAAAACATAACAAAATATCTAAAAAAAATTTTTTTGATTGAAAACACAAACAAAATATGTAAACAAATTGAATATACAAAGTTTTACAAATTACTAGTGGTGTTGGCGGTTCGGCGGTTCGATTGCGGCCAAAGGATCTCAAATCTATCATCTGTCCAAAATTAGGCGGATTAGAAAAAAAATCAATCCGCAACCGTTTGCTTATCATCACGCATCTATCCAAAATATAGCGGATCGGTTCAGTTTGATCGGTTTGGACGGATCGGAATATCTGTTCCTCATCCCTAATAACTAGTAATAAGTTTTTAATTTATTGTAAAAAATATAAGAGAATTCAAATTATGTAAGAACAGCAAAGACTGGAGTGGGAGAGTTTATCTTTCCCTTTTGTCCTAGACAAATGCTTGTATGAAAGTATATTTTCCTTTTCTTTCCTTGCCTTTTCGCTTTCACTGAGCTTTACATTGTTCAATATTGTAATTTGTGTAAAAGGTGTTTTGAAAAAATTTTAAGTTAAAAAAAGAAATTTAAAATATGTGAAATGTGTTTTGAAATGAGTTAAAAGTGTATTGTCTTTTTCAAAAATAAAAAAATAAAAATTTGGGCACTTTTCTTGTGCTCTCAGATTATCATAATCATCTAATTTATCATAGATAGACAAGCACAATTGGATTAATTTGATTTTTTTATTTTTATTTTTATAAATAATCAAGAAAATGAATCGAGCTTGTCATCAGAATAGGTCACGCGGAGGGGACTGTATTGTCAAGAGTGGAGGAATGCTTAATCTTATACATATTATGTATGTGTAAATAATTGTGATGTTATGTGTGAAAAAAATGGGTTCTTGATTTTCTTTAGGTGAGAGATTTTGCACTGGCAGTGGAACAGGAGGATGATAAGGTGGTGCATGGAGGAATGGTCAAAGCACCAAAGGTTTTGGCTGACATTGTTGAGTCTGTTGCAGCAGCTATATATGTTGATTGTAAATTTGATTTGGAAGCTCTTTGGGTGGTGTGTAATTACTGTCTTCTCTGTCCGATTCTGATTATATAAATTGAAGAAAAATATAAGTTAAAAAAAAATCGTTGTTCTTTTTCAATTAGATTTGATTGAAATTCTGCAAGCATTTGATTTGCCACGCTTAAATGTAGCTCAATTTGGGTGGAGGTTCCTCTATTCTAAATTAGACAATACTTATGGCACCTCAAAGCTTCTTTTTTTTCGTTTTCTACTTGTTGATTCTTGTTCTTTTTACTTATCTTATATTAGATCTTTAGACATCTATTGGAGCCTATAGTTACCCTGGACGTCCTCCAGGAACAGCCACAACCAGTGACTATGCTTTTTGAGTTGTGCCAAAAAGACGGCAAGCATGTGGATATCAGGCATTGGAGGAAAGGAGAGAAGAACATTGCCAGTGTTTATGTAGATGGGAAATTTATTACCTCAAGGTCTTCTGAGCAGAAGGAAAACGCAAAGCTTCATGCCGCAAAGGCAGCTTTGGACAAGTTATCTCATGGTAAAAGCAATGACAAAATGAGTGTTGACATTTACTGCGGTTCTAGTGGAACAAATGAGATTGAAGGAGCGAAGCAGAAGTTACATGAGCTTTGTGGCAAGAAGCGATGGCCGAAACCAAGTTATCGGTAAGAATGTCTTTACTGAGCTAAATTTCTTCCAATTTTTTACATGGTTCAAGTTTTTGGCTTTTAAAGCTATTCAAGTCAATAAATTCAGAAAACTATCCAAACATGAATTGCTTATCTAGGACTACATTTTTCTTGCACATTTTAGCTATATTTTTTTACATGGGGCTGTTACATTAATAGAGTTATTAACGGAGTGTTATACGATTGGATTGCTAATACATATATCAATGGTTTTGAGTATGACTCTTCAAGGGTTTATTGTCTGCCTAGTAAGTTGCTTACTTTCCATTTAGTGTTTGCATGGAAGCACAAATTGTGTTCCTGTTTGGTGCCCAACAATGTAGGATATGTTTCATCGAACATGTGGAAGGTTTTTAATTCTAGCGAAGAGACCCGTGATATCTCGACAACATCATTATAAGCATACTCTATCATTCTATGAATGTAATAAGAGTTTGGGCTTGAAAAATCTTATGTAATTAAGAATTGAAAAATCAGTGGTTGTTCCTAGGTAGTCCATCATAGATGAAAAATCAAGTTGCTTGATTTAGAAGCTGATGAACTTGTGTACTTTCTTGCTCATTTGCTGTGTGTTTTATATAACTGCGACAGTTCATTGTGACTTGAAAATGCTTAAGCTGACTAAATCATTCCTAAGCTTGTTTTGCACTAGAATTATAGATGTTTATCTTGACTCCTAGAACTGTGTAGTAACTAGGATTAAAAATAAAAACATTTGACTCAAGCTCATGGCTTGGAGATTTTAGAATTATTAAAACCAATGTTCGGAGTGAAACTTCACAGATACATATTTTAGTTTTATATAGTTATCTTCTTGTCAATGCTTTGCTTTGCTGTTGTTAACCGAAATTAGATAGACTATTAATATGGCATAAGATGTTTTTTTAGTTGTTTATAGTTTAACTTCTTGTCAATGCTTTGCTTTGCTGTTGTTTCTTTGGGGTTCATTTGCTTAGATGTATGTGCATAACAGATCTGCATAAAAAAATGTATGCTGCCCAAAGCCAAATTGTTGACTTGAAAGATGAAAGTGGGAAGAAAATTCTCGTGTTATGCAGATTGTATCCATTTCAAATTCTAATGGGTCATCTTAGCGAGTTAAAGTTTTTGGGTAAAGGGCATCGAGCTGGTTCATTGATCAATTACGTGATTAAGTTTTTTCATGTTCTGGCTTTTGAAATAATTCAGATCATTAAACTTGAGCACTTTGCCATCTCTCTCATGTACAAATCAATTCCTAATATTCTTTTTCTGTGGGTTGCAGAATTGAGAGAGAGGTCGGCCCTGCTCATGAAAGGAAATTTATATGTTCAGTTCAGATGGGAACCGTGGACGGTGTGCTATTTGTGGCAGGGGATGAGAAGTCGAGAGTTAAAGACGCAGAAAACTCTGCTGCTTCGTTGATGATTCGAGGGTTACAAGAATCTAAATATACAAATATTTAGATTATAAATGTTCTTGTGTTCATATTAAGAATTTAAAATATGGAGATGTGTTATTGTATAATTTCGACCAAATTTGATCTTATAATTTCAGATTGACTCCCTCAGTTCTTAAGGTGTGATCTGGAAATCGCTGCACTGTAATGCAGAGTTAATATTTAGATTTTTGCTGTAGATATGCATTTGATTTGGATTCTGTAGGATGTCTTAGTGTACAAGAGCTAATAATTGTTTCCAGTTTTCGTTTGCATGCATAGATTCTACTATCTTATAAGCCTAAAAAGGGTGACTCGGTGCATGAGATTCTTACTAAAGTAGGTGTTGAACAGGGAAAGATATATGCAGTCTTAATCCTATTTTTGGAGACGTGGTTTCTGTGGCTTGAACCTGTGTCAACAGGATGTTTCTGGATCTGAATGTCTAAATAGATTGCCAACTGCTTTTCAGAACAAATACTAACATGGATGAATAAATATTTTATACATGCCTATGTTTTATCATTTATTTCTCTTCCAAATAACACAAATTTCTCTTTGTACTTGATTGGATCTTCACTGGAAAAACAAGAAAGATGATCACAGAAATTGGTTTCTTCAAGCCATAGTAGCTGAGTGTCCAAGAAGTCGAAGTGCTTGAACAAGAGTCTCCCTAAACCTTGTGAGATTGATATTCAGATTCTGCCTGTCAATATACACAGCCCTGGCAACTTTGTAGCCTTTCAAGAATAATGATGCCGGATTAGTGATCACAGGGTGTTCTCGGCCGTACAGCTCGAGGAGAGAGCTTTCTTCTGGTTCAATCTTGTACTCTACATATTGCAAGCCCATTTCGCTGGCTGGTCTGCCAAAGTAGTGGGTTGAGGCCCAATCTAGCCCCAGCGGCACCACTTGCAGCAAGACAGCCCCCGGGGGCAAGAATAGGGCATTTGTAAGCCCAGCACCATGGGCACCGACAAGCACACTGCATGAGTTCAACTCCTTTGCAAACTTGCTGAAATTGGACATTCTGTGAGGCAATGTGATAACAACTCTGAAGCCTAGTTCTTCCATCATCCTCACCATGTCATCTTCATTCAGAAACATTCTTGTCTTCGAACGCGATATAAGAATCAACACCGGCCTTTCCGTCTCTGTCAAGTTCTGTCTCTTCAGATTATATGCTTCTCTGAGAAACTGCTGCCTGAAATCAGACATAGAGTACCCTCCAGGTATGGCAGTGGTGTTCAAGGCGAGATTGTCGTGGTAGTGAAGCCCGACAACAGCTCCTGGAAAGCAATGCACAGTTCCATTTACAGCTGGATTAATAGTTTCGTAATGAGACAGGTGGGCCAGAATCTGGGAATATCTTCTAACGAACCAAGGCCTGAAATCGGTGATGATAAAGCTTAAGCGAGATCGGAAGTGGTGAGATGTGATGAACAGAGGGATGATGATTTCATTGAATTCATGGAATAAGTTTCCTATGAAGCCACCGGATGAGAAGATGATGGCCGGGACGTAATGGGTATGGTGACAAGCTGGAAGTGTGATGTTTCCCTGCAGTATTTGCACCGGTGAAACTAAATCCATGGCGGTTTTATCTTCTTTCCTTGCATATGGCCGGACTATGCGATTGGCTTTGGGCATACTTTCACTGAAACTGTGTGGTGCGTAAACTGTCATCGTGCGAAGATCAATCCGTACTGGTCTATTGGAAACACAGACATCGGTGTGAAGGTCAGAATGGCAAGCAAGTCCGGTGGCGTCAAGTTGGATTCGATCATCACCTGTTCGCATACATCAAATAGCATTTTACAACATAAGTAATTGGAGAGGTAAAAATATAATCTTGGTCTATTATTTGGTTTTAGATTTTAAAAAAATGTGCAGAAAAGATGAGAACCTCTTACGAGTCTTCTCAAGACAGAATTCAGCTCTTGTTGATCTTCCACGGCTTCACCAACCTCTCTGGTGTTGCCATAGCCACTCCAAGATGATAACTGTTGCTTCCCTACCATATTCACAATCAAATCAACCAAGTCAGTGGGTTGGTAAGAAAAAAGTTCATTAAATCATAGAATTAGGTTAGACAAGTCTGCAAATATTTCATTGAATGCAACAACAAACATATACTAATTGTTACATTGATCAAATGGAACAGCATTTGATCTGAAAAATACAGTGTAGAGCAAAGGGAGAAGAAGCAAGCAGATCAGTGGAGTTGCACTGAAGACCAGCCTTCTGGGCTCCTCCATCCTACACCAATCCCAAAACCTGCTCAAACTTCTTGCATGTCTATTCAAGTGCAAAGCAGATGGCCAACCCTCTACTTGAAAGTATTGTTTGTTATAGTCGAGCTTAACCACCAACCTTATTGGTTTGTCCTTTTGAGCACCAAAATCAAAAGTAGGATGGCAAGTGATAATTAGCAAGTTTCAAAATGCATTTAAGCTCTACTCTACCTTTTGAGTCAATCTTAAGCAAGTTTTAATAGTCCAATTCGAGGAGTAGGTTATTCAAATTTGACTTTAAAATTTAACACTCTTTAAAAAAAGTCTTAAATTTGGTTTCTTTATTTAAGAAATAAGTATATGGAGATGCTTAGTCAATTTTGGTTGAAGACTATGCATTGCTGTTTCTTCTTGTCCATCGTTTCCCTACTGTCATGGTTTGTCCTCTTTTTAATTTTTTTTCCTACCCCGATTAATTTAATTCGTTCAATGATCCATACGAAAGCTCGAGCTGAACAATTGCTAAAGCATATTTTTGGTAACTACTCGAGAATCATTTTTTGTACAGTGGTGACTAGGGCTTAATTATATATTTAACAATGATAAATAATTTAATCAGCTTCACGAGGAGGCATGTTGGTGTATATATATATTTTTTGCATGCGTATTATATGCTGGCCACAGATTTATTATTTATATAGTGTATATAATAATATTGGAGAGTACCGTCCAAAAATAAAACGAAAATATTCTGTCTTGCTAGGATGGCTGTTGATCTTGAAGATTCAAGTTTCAGAGATTTAGATGGAAGAAGTTCCTCCCTCTTTAGATCAGCCTGTGTCTGCTGAGGCCGCTTGTTCTCCCAAGTATGTTTCGTTTTCGCGTTCATCAATCTAAATAAATAAATAAATTTATGCATATAAAATTAAATCGCAAAAATGAATTACGAATATATAATGAAATAAATGTGGATTTCCCTGGTAGGTGTGATTTTCTCTCATGTGCAAAAAAAAAAAAATGGTGATGATAACTGCTCCGTTTGGTTTAGTTTTGAAAATCAATTTTGAAAGAAATTTTTTTTTGAAAGATTTTGTAAAATTTAAAAACTTGTTTGGTTGTATATTTTGAAAATAAATTTTAGATGATTTGTAGTTTTTTTGTGCAGCGGAATAAATTGGTGTGAGAAAAAAAAATTGATTGATTAATGTGTAGAATGTTGGAAAATGAGAGATGAGAAAGAGAAAAAGTGGTTAATTGATGTATAAGATGTGACATAAGGAGAGAGGAAAGAGAGAACAATTTGAAAATAATTTTTCAAAATTTGTAAACCAAACAAGTTTTTTTGAAATTTTCATTCAAAATGATTTGAAAATGTAACTAAACACAACTTTATAAAAATATCAAAGGGTTTGGATTTATTAAGATTAGATCGAATTGAAAGAGCGTTTAGATTTGATGGGTTTCTTTTGAGGTTGATCTTGATATTTTGAACCGTTCACTTGAGAATATTCATTTAAAAAACAAACTATAACTATAATTTTAAGACAATCTATTATTTTTTATAGTACAAATATAATTCAACAATCATTTTAATTTTTTTAATGAATATTTTATTTAATAAATTTTCGGAAGTGAAACTGAGGTCAACCCAAAATGGATGCACCAAGCTCAAATGTTTATGTTCTCTCAAGTTGATCTTAACTTGAGATAATTCAAATTCAATATTAAAAACTTGAGATAATTCAAATTCAATATTAAAACCGACTCTCTTAAGAGGGGATAAAAAAAGAGTGAATATTATAAGATATGAAACAAGTTTAAGAGTCAAACAAAATCAACCAGATTTTTTTGAATGGGTTATTGTGCATTAGAGATTAAATTTATTTAGTACAAGATCTATATATAACTATAAGATATTCTGAATAACTTTTTATAGTTGAGTTTCGGTTGGCAATATTGTGTAAGATATCAATGGTAAATGATCTCAACTTTGAACCCTGTTAAAGATTACTTGTGTCTTTGCCTCGTTTGTTCCGTGAATTGTAAGTTTGTCCGCTTCTTTCTACGTAATAATAAGGCAAGTTTGGGAAGACTAAAAAAGTGCACTTTTTGTCTTTTTGGACTAAAAAATTGAGGTTGAAAATATGGATGTTTGGGTTAACTTTTTGACTTTTTATTGAAAAATGTGTAATAAAAAATTGTAAAAATTGATTTGTAGGGAAAAATTTGAATTGGGAGTTGTGCAGCCGTAATTGTTGACTTTTGATGAATAGTGTTAACTTTTTAACTTTTTGAGTAACTTTTTGTCTTTTTGGCTTTTTTTGAACTCCCCAAACTTGACCTAAGTGGGTTAAGAAAAACCCAATGGGCCTTAGGGGTCATTTGGGAACATGAGTTAAATGTCAAAAGTTAATTTTTAATCTATTTTGAATCATATCACTTCTCACATGAAATAGTAAAAAAAATTTTAAAAATTAAAAATTAATTTTTAACCATCTTCCGAAAACACTCATTAATTATGAAAGAAACATATTGGGCTACAGAGGCCCAAAAACATTGTGGCTGATTTTAAGATAGAATAAGGTCAGATCAGATTCCAAGTACTGAATTGTATACCTAAAAGAGTCAGGCCCAACATGAGCAGTCTAACCATAGAGCCAACTTGTTAATGTTATAATCGCTTGGTCTGTTTTTGAATTATTCCAATTAGAATCTTTACTTTTTTATTTTACTTTTGTAAATTGATAGGAAGTTAATTATAAAGATTAAAAATATTAGAAAAGAAATTAAATTTTTTTAAAAAAAAAAAAACCATGAATCCATTGTGAAAGTGAGCATTAGAATGACTCTATTGGTGAAAAGGCCCATCAAACATCATAATTATGGAAAGGGAAGATAAGTATGTGATGACTAATGGACCCCTCAGATGGCCACAAAGACCAAATGGAATTTGAAGTCTGAAATAAAAGGAAAAGAATGTTACCATTTCTCACTCACCACCACACACAAATAAAAGAGACAAAAAAAAAAAAAAAAAAAAAAAAAAAAAAAAAAAAAAGGAGTTCACCTTTATAACAAAAGAGAGAATATTCAAAAATAATATCTTTGCAAAATCTTTATATTATGAGCATTCCCACGTAAATTTTGATCATCTCTATTTTATTATGGAATGAAACTTTTCATTTTATTTTTTAAAATTATAATATATTGACAAATTTTAAAATCAACGGTCTATAATTGTCATTTCATTATAAGTCTTAGGCCAAGTTTAGCATCTTTAATAAAAGTCAAAAAGTCACTATCTTATTTAAGTCACATCATCTTATTTAAGTCACATCACCTCTCTATCACATCACTTCAAACTCAACCCATATTTCATAAAAAGTCAAAAAGTACACTTATTTAAAACATCCCAAACAACCCATAAGCATTCCTCTAAACTCTTTTAATTAATCAAAATTTATCCTTTCCCTTAGAAGAATCACGTATACCTTTGGCCAATGAAATGTATGTACAAAATATATTCAATGACAGCAACCTATGCATTAAAGTTATTTAACTTAAACTAAAAGAAGATATTTATGAATTACTAAATATATATTTTCCAATTTCTATGAATATGTAGCTTATGGCATGTTGTAAGGTAGGTACAATAATGTGTTTATTGTCTCAATCAGTCGTATTATTGCTTAGCTAGTATAAAAATACGATCAATCCATCCTTATCAATTTATAATTTATCTTAAATGTGTTTGTGTGATAGAAATTAAATTAATAAAATGTGAGATTCATAAATAAAATAAATTTGAACCATTGATTATTTTCTCTAGATAAATTCTGAGTTCATAAGAGTATCAACATTAAACTAATTAAAATTTTGTTATATTTTAACTTAAAAGGTACTTTTTCTATTTTGATTTTACATCTTTTTAAATATATTCTTTAACAAACTCTCTATTATTTCTCTATACTATTTAAATATTATTTTATTCATTTTAATTTATTTTTTATAAACTCTACACAATTAATTCTAAAATATAAAAAGTAATACTTTTTAATGTTTAGTTAGACTAAATCACTAATTATATTTGTTGAGTCAAAAATCATCAAATTGAAAATGTATAACTTAATAACTAATTTTAACGCAATAACTAATTTGATATAAGTAAAATTTAGAAGTAAAATTTAGTGATTTATTTACTATTTTAATTAAAAAATATAAATAATTAATTTGATGGAGATTATCGGTTTGTAGTGTCACCAAGGATCCTCTAAAGTGAAATTTCTCTAAAGTTTCCTAGAGTGCTACATTGTGTGGTTGAGATTAACTGGCAAGTCACATCAAAAAAATTGATGTGACTTGCCAGTAAATTTCAACCACACAATGTAGCACTCTAGGAAACTTTAGGAAAAAATTACTCTAGAGGATCCTTGCTCTTGTAGTGTGGTTGTTGCAAATATTGGCGTGCTGTTTGCTCTGAAAAAAGTAGACATTCTTGGCGTCAGTGATGAGACAGTTGATGGATATGTATGGTGTAATTTTTTTTAGGCTGTCAGTTTGTTTAAAATAAAATAAGTAAAAAAATAAAAAAATTAGAAAACAATTTAATTTTAATGAGTTTGTTTAGTTTGAAAGTGATAGAAAGTATAAGAAAATTAGACTTTGTTTGGTTTGTTTTTTAGAGAGTAATTTTAGAGAAAATTTTCAAAATTTTGTTTGGTTTGGGTTTTTGGAAAAAAATTTCAAATTATTTTCTTTTTCAGAATTGGAGTCACTGCTGTACCTCATTTTGAGGTGCTTTATGGATTTATTTTTATAATCTGAACCGTTCATATTGTAGGGTTTGTTGAGTACTTCATGTCAACCAAAAATCATATCAATTGGATATCAATAACTATATGATTGATAACCAAAAAAATAAACAAGAAGTTTTTCTTTTAAAAATAGTACAAAAATATGTAATTTGATCATATGGTTATTGATATCCGATTAATATGATTTTTGGTAGGCATAAAGTACTCAACAAATCCTACAAAATGAACGGTTCAGATTATAAAAATAAGCACATAATGCACCTCAAACTGAAGCACAACCCCAATTCCTTCTTTTTTCGACACATCAATCAATCATTTTTTCTCTCTCTCCTCTCATTCTTAATCATTTTTTCTCTCACACACATATACTCAACTACAATAAAATATCAAATCATCCCAAACTCCCATACTCAAAAACTATTTTCAAAATATACAACCAAACAAACTAAAAAAATTTCTAAACTCTTTACCTAATTTTTTTTTTGAAAATTTATCTCTCAAAACCAAACCAAACCAAACACACCCTTAATTTTTGTGTACAATCTATATTAGCATTATAACTAATTTTTTATTTATTGTAAAAAAAAATAAAAAAATAAAAATAGATGTGTGGGGTATCTGTAACTAAATTTTTAAATTTTTCTAACAAAATTTTCATCTTAATCAAATGCTTATAAGAAAATATATATTTTTCTCTATTTCTTTTCTTTTCTTTCACTTCATTTTCTTCTACTTTCACTTTCTACCCAATTTTTTTTTCTAATCAAAGGGAGGCTTAGGGAAAGACTATATGCACTTTATAATTAAAAAAAAAATGATATAATTTCATACTTTTTGAGTCATAACTATATATAAAAAATAAAAAAATATCATAACTAAATACCACATAAAGTATAACCAAAAATCTTATAAGTCATAATTAAAATATTGTCATAACTAAAGAAAAAATAATATAACTAAGAGTATATGACACACCCCTTAGTAGAATTTTCCATTTCTTTTTATCATATACCCAACTTTATAATATAACATTTTCATAAATAAATGGGAGAGATATTGATCATTTAATAATCACAAAAACTTTATTATTGGCCTGATGGATAAGGTTGTCCACAGTTATGCTCCATAAAAAATTATGCTCGATTGTGTAATTAATTTTATACAAGCATATATAACAACTCTTGAACTTTGATTTGTATTTAGAAACAAGATACTTAACAACTAAGCACTCAAGCATGTGCTAAGAGTACTTATAGGGCTAATAAAGGAAGAAAGACATGAAACGCTTGGCCATTGTCAATAAACAAATTACAATAGATATTAATCACAACACAAAACTTGCATGTAAATCCTACTTGAATGGGCCTACTTATAACATTGCGTCTAACTAATATGTTTGTTAATTACTTTTTACTAGTATCACTCACATTATTGAAAAAAAAAAAATCTTGACAGTCCTAAAGTTGAGAAGAATCTCAAGTAGAGTGGTAGTTCAACTCTACTTAATTAACCATCAATCTTCACAAACAAATGATCCAAGATTGATAAATCAATATTTTCTTATTTATCCCCAAAAAAAAAAAAAAAAAAACCTGAATATTTTCCAGGAGGAATTAAGAAAAATCAAAGACTACTTGTTGCTCAAAAGGCCTTCTGATAAAGCCCATGAATCCTCTTCCATGACTCTTCCCTCTGCATCTTCAGCTGCTTATAGAAGTTCCCAATGAATGTCTCAGCTTTTGTAAAAAGCTCTTGCCCATTAACATCCCCAACTTCTTCTCCTTCAACTTCTTCTTCTTCTTCTTCATCATCATTATCCACCACCTCCTCTGCCTCAGCCTCACCGCCTCCTATAAAGAAAATACTCGGCATTGAGGGACATTTCTTCACCTTATGCACCGTCATAGCGCCGCTGCCACCAATCTTCTCCGACAAGCACTTTTCCACCACCTTGGGCTTTTCAGGAGCGGTGGCTCCACCGGTGGCATTGGGTGGCTCCTCTTTATGTGGAGGAGATGATTCTGAAGCAGCCACCGGCTTTGTGGGTTGTGGTTTTTTGTCATCTGTGGATTTGGAGAAGACTGAGAGAAGGCCAGCTTCAGCTCCAAGGGCTATGATGAGGAGGTTGAAGACAAAGTAGAGATAAGTGGCCCTTAGTGTTGTGGGTATGAGAGGTGTGGTGATGAGTAGTAAAGCTATTAGAGAGAGCTTTAGAATTTGAGACTTCTTGGACTTGTCCATGGCTTTTGTGGAAGGTTTGTGGTGTGGAGAGGTTGATGAGTGTAAGGTAATGGGTAAATGGCAGCTGTGGTAGTTGAAACAAAGTTAGGGATTTGTGGACTTATATATACATGAGAGAAAGAGAGATGTCAGGTAAAAATAGTATTTGACGTAATTAAAAATTCTATAAATAAAATATGTTGACTCACATCCTTATTAGATCGTTAAGCGATAAATGGTGACATACTTAACGTGTATTGCAGTTTCACGTTGGCCGTAGCCAAGAGTACTACATAGACAATATTGCATGATACTTCAAAAATATCAAAATTAAATTTGTTCACCTATCTTACGCGTAGCAAAACATCAATCTCCTTTTTATTTATTTATTTATTTATATTAGAATTCAGTGTTTTAAGTGAGGTTTAGAGAGAAAAAAATGATCAGAAAAAAAAAGGATAATGTTCATTCACCTACCAGATAAATAAAATCAGACTCAAGACTCACCTAGGTCAAGTTGAGAGTTGAGGAAGGGAAATCCATTGTTGTCAAACTGGTCCATATACAAACTGGTCCATACTTGAAATGGTAAAATTTTTTGTCATGGCTTCTCAGATTCCAGCCCAATAATGTAGGGTCCACCCAAATCTGCAAATGGAGAAATCCAACGGCTGTTGTATCCAAACTCCCTGATAAAAGGATCACACTTGGATCAGTAATCTACTTTACTATACATAATTCAAAAAGGTGAAAAATGTTGAGATGATTCCATCCAACATCTTAATTCTAGCTTAACTCGTTAGCAATATATTGTAGATCACTACTAATACGTCTACGCCAACTGAGTTAGGTGGTTATGATTGATCTCTATACAGGCCATGCACATAAAAACTAATCATAATCAACTATCTCAATAAATTTTGGTAAATTTTGGTGTAGTAATCGATTATACACCATGTTGATATACTTTCTTCTACATTTCATTCAGGTTAGAAATTTTTGGGATTTTGATATAGCTAGGGGAGAGTAGACAAGAGAACATGAAAAGGAGGGAAGAGATTTGAATTCAATTGGACAATATTTGATAAGGTCGGTGGCCGCATATTCTGATTCCCACTTTTTCTTTTTTCCAACAAAAGGGCAGCCCCTTATCAAAAAAACAAAAACAAAATCAAAATCAAAATCAAAATCAAAAGGGCAGCCCGGCCCAGCCCTTAGCTGGTGATGGTGAATGTGAACTTGCTATTGTATTAATTTTTTATCCCAAAAATAAATAAATAAAATAAAAGCTAAATTGTTGTTAATTTTTAAAAAAATAAAAATAAATAAATAAGCTGCCTCTTGCGGGCCCTAGAGATAGAGGGACCCACAATGAGGCCTTTTATAAGATCTTTGTTTTTATATTGGGCCCCCAAGTGGAGGTGAAGGTAGCTTAAAAGTTCCGATGGAATCTCTCCAGCATAATCCCACTAATTAGTGCTCACGTGGTCCATTTTTAATCCCTACTTGCAAGGCCCACCTGCCTCTGTAGTGGTGCCAGGTTTTGGGCCTCCTAACTCTCTCTCTCTCTTTCACACCAAGAGTAAAAATTGTCCCAAAATTACCGACCCTATCCTATTCAAAAAATTTAATAGATTTTCTATATAAAAAATAAAAATAAAATTGAATGGGTTTGGATTTTTTAATGGGCTGCCTCAGGCCCAACTGAAGCCCCTTTCACTTTTATCATCTGAGGGTGTTGTGTTGTCCACATTCACATGTTTTTTCATATTCAAATGGCCTTTTCCTATTTGGACTATTTTAGATGGATCTTTATGTTCAAAGGTTCTATTTTGAAATGCTTTAGTTGTTTCCTATGAGTATTTAAAAATATTGTACTCAAAAAAAAAAAGAGGATCAGGAACATGAAATGGATGATGACACCATGAGTCAGCTACATCTTACTTTTAAAATTGCTTTCTTGTGGTGAAGATGTGGCATATTCTTTGCCATTTGTAGTTTGGGTTTATCCAAAACCTGTTCAAAGCTTTCTTGACTCTCTTCTCCTAGCTTGACTTGATGCACTAGAATATCCATATGGATAAAAACAAAAGATTACACACACTAAATAGTATATTATTTAGTATATTAAGATAAATTATGACATTATCACTTTTAAATTATAGATTCACTCATTATACAAATTATAAAGACTCAAATCCTCTAAAATTGTAAGGTTTTCCAAGTCGGTTTAAATTGATGGTTATGTTTGATTGGTAAAAATGACATATGAGACTAATCTCTCACATGGTGCGATTAGCATTTCCGTTGGGTAGGATTGTTAACTCGAGTTAAACTTACATTAAATCATTAAAAATTCATTTAAGATTATCATATAATTAAGTCAAATTTAAACATATTGTGAACCTCGTGAATTTTTTAAACTTAACTCGATAAGCTTACCTGTCACCATAAAACTGTATATATATTTAAAAAAATAAAAACCCAAACAACTCAAACTCAACTTAATTTAAACAACTCAAAACATCACTCATTTACAACTGACTCACATTAGACATCACTTTTCGTGAAAACATGACTTTACTCAATCCTAGGTGTAGATCCCCATATCCTTCTGTTCCAAGTAAATGGCTTCCACACTTGTCCAATTTTCTCTTTTTAGCACTTGGGACATTGCATAATCTAATGGCTAAAGCAACCTCTCTCTAATTTGTAAAACAAATTAAAAGCACTAATCAACAATGTCAAAAGGGAATGCTCACTGTGCACCGTCCAAAAAGCATATCTCTACCAACATTTAGTGTTAATGTTATCCATTAACACTAACCCAAATAGTCAGTTACCAACAAATCACGTGTACCATTAAGTTCAAGCACAATACCAAGAGAGTCTAATCCAGGACAACCAAATTAATAGTCCGTCCCAAAATTCCAGGCAGTTTGATTAATAATTATTGCCAATGACTCCATACAATAGAAACCAGCAAGCCCACCTACATTTCAATTACATAATCATACATTTTATGTCAAAAAACCAAAATCAATGTATCCCAAACAAATATTCTTTCCAAAGGTTAGTTGAGGATATTTGGAACTCTAATGCCATTTTGCTTTGTAGATAGATTGCAAGTCACAGAGTCGTCACATCTTTCACCACCTACTGATGTGATACCAAAATTGATCATGAATTTCCTTCACAAGTTTCGTTATCTATTAAATGAAAAAGCACAAAACTCATCCCTTCCTATACTCCAAAACTTATCTATGTAAAGATGCACCTACAAACTTACTATAGGGAAATCAAGCAAAGCAATATAGATACCTTCGAAATCATATTACATGTTATATGCTCACACAAAGTGCATAAAGAAGCTATACAGAGCACAGATGTGCACTACAAAGTTTTTGCATATGTGCAACATGATACACACACACACACAGATTTACAATATTATGCCTTGTGATTATGATGGCGCCTGTATCACTTCAATCATTTTTCTGCATGAAGTGGGAAGCTGTATACTCGGATCTTAACAGGGTGGGGCAGTCACGGATGATTAAACAGTACTCGTTAGCTGAATCAAAGGAGGCAAATGAAACATACTTCGGGGGATATTTGAAAGAATATCCCAAATTTTCCTTCAAATTATAAGGGATATCTACAAATTTAGGGTAATTTTCTAAGAATTTTAAAACCATACAATCCATTTTCAAGACAAGAACTAAGAGCAAGGCTTCTCAAAAAGTTAACAGTACATATCCGCAGCAAATTTTCATATCAGAACCAAGTTAATACGAGTTTGAACCACAAAGTAAAAGAAAATCATCACCAGCAAGCACTAAATTACGTTCTGTACAGCACCTGATATTCATCATACAACATAGGACATCTGGATTATCAATAGCTATATGAGGATAACAGGAGAAATCAACATTTCAAGTTCCATGAAAATATTTTCAAAATCATTCTTTAATCTTCTACATCCTAGCAAGCACTGTCAATCTAACACAAACCGAACAGAAATGACAATCACACATTATGAGAAAATACAAAGATATGGAATTTATGTGGTTCTTATCATTTTTAAATAAAACATGGCAGAAATTTGAGGAGCCTTCAAAAACTATTTATTCACATTGAAAGCACAGAAGTGAGAGTTGCAACCAAGAATTGTGCATTATCCTCTGATTCTCCTTCATGGCAAGATTAGCTATGAGTTGCCCTGGCAATTGACCAGCTCAAAAGCCTCTTGAAAGACATAATTAAATAGCAATCGCAGTACCATATCCTAACTGGCACTTCTCATGAGGCATGCTACTATAAATCCTAACAAAGCACCTGCAACAACCTGTAACAATTTCATTGGGAAAATGATTTTTGTATAAAAATGAAGAGAATCTGATGAGGATTTATATATATATTTTTTAAATGAAAATTTTTATGAGCTCATAACTGTTAAGTAGATGTGGTAAGCATTTGTATTCAAGCTTTGTTATGAAGTTTTAAGTACCTATAATTTTAAGAACTTCAAACAACCCGACTATCATGACTGCAATTTAAAATCCTAGAAGTTTCACAGATTATTTTGTTGATGAACAAGATCCCATCATCAACTATAATTACATTTGTAGATGGTTGGGTGTGCACGGGCTGTTATGGAAGGCATTGAGATGGCATAGAGTTGAAACAGAGAGAAAGAGTGACAATGGAGAACCAGACCCACTAAGCTTGCAAACGGAGGGGGATATTATTCTATTGCATGAATTGAGGTGGATAGCTCCTATTAAGAGGAGGGTCTGGCTTGCAGGCCAGCTCACGTGCACACTGTCATGAGCTTGGTGAAGGCAGAAGGGAAAAATTCTCATCCCCCTTTGCCCGGCAATCCGAAAGTTGTATTTACCAACAATGTTGAAGACTCATAACTGTCAATGGTTGCAACAATAGTTAGATGTGCTCAAAGCTATGCTACATGGACTTGGGTATGAGTGTTGGGTGCAAATGTGCAACATGGGGTTGGACCCATCAAATCTCTAATTGAAGGATATGAAGACTAGTCCCCAAAACAACAAAAAGTTGTAAAGAAACCTCTCTCTTTCTCTCATATGGATAAGAACTCCGAGTCCAGTTCCGCCGTTCAAGCTTCGACTAGGACAGCTAAGTCCACTGAGGAAGAGGACCACCTAATCCGTAGTACCAAGAAGATTAAGAGCTCACTAATCTCGGAAATCAGTGAACTAGAAAACGAAGTGGAGATGGCTCCTGCACCAACAGATGATGAGCTAAGGCCTCAAGTATTGTCCTCTCCGAGCAGCTTACCAGTGAAATCCTTTAAGGAAGCTCTGACCACGACGAAATTCAGTGCCTTTTTGTTTGAAGACTGAATGGAGATGCTCTCTTCAGATGAAGAAGACGATGAACAAGAGGGACATCTTGATACCGAACAACCACTCACGGACTCCATGAATGTACCCACTCTCTCCCTTCCCAAAAAGCTCCTGCAAAAATTCGTAAACTGTGGGAGAGCGCTCTAATTATCAGACTACTGGGGAAGAGTATTGGTTACAACATGCTCTGCACTCGCGCAAAAAACATATGGGGCTTCAAGACGAGTTCACTGCCATTGATTTGGGTTACAACTATTTTTTATTTAAGTTTTATAATCAAGAAGACTATACTAAAGTGTACACTGGAGGCCCCTGGGTGATCATGGATCACTATCTGATAGTCAGAAAATAGGAGCCAAACTTCAAGCCTTCGGAAGCTTTTGAAACCACAACTGCAATTTGGGTTCGGTTTTCGGAACTTCCGATTGAATACTACCAGGATAAAGTTCTTTTCGCGATTGCCAAAAACATTGGGAAACCCCTGAAGATAGACTGGACAACCGCAATGGCAACCAGAGGTAAGTTTACACGAGTTTGTGTAGAGATGGACCTAACCAAACCACTGATTCCCAAATTTTTTCTGGAAAAAAAATGCTATAATATAGAATATGAATCCCTCTACTCTTTCTGCTTCCTTTGTGGACGAATTGATCACCGGAAAGAAACATGCAGATTCCGATCGCATACTGCACAGCCGGCGGGGGAAAAGGTAACCGTTACAGATGCAGTCTGCGGAGATCCTGTCGCTGAGACCAACGGTAACCTGCAACATCAAGAAACTTTGGAAGAGGACTTTGGGCCTTGGATGCTGGTTACCAAACGGGGTAGACGACCTGTTCAGCACAGGAAAGCTCAAGAATCATCTGGCCCAGCAACCAAGCCCAATAAGTTCAGATACTTAGAAGGATCTCATGAGGGACAAGGAGAACAACCACGGGGCCGCAAACATACCAGAGTTGGTGCCGAGAAGGACATGAGCAGCCATTCAACCCCTCTAAATCCCAACCAGACCTATGAACCCAATGATAGAGATAGGATGGCCCTGAACTTAACCCCATCCAACGAGAAAACTAAGCTAACCCAACATTTACCCATGGTTACCCGAACTGGTGCTAGTACATCGATGCAAGTGAAGGAGCCTATTGCAGAGGTGTCAGGCCCTGAGCACATTGAAATAGAACACCCTCACAGAGGAAACCACCCACACTCTGGCGTGACTGACATGATATGTGTCCTGGATACTAGTACACGTCAAGAGGAATTGACTTCACAAACAGCTATAGCTACTCTATCTCACACAACCAACTGCACTCCAAATAGCACTATCCCTGGTGTTAGACTTTCTCCAGTACTCACGGACCCATTGTTACAAGAAAGAGAACCCCCCGACCCAGGAGAACAACACAATGGAGAAGGAAGGAGTAACGAATTCAGAGGCACAGAGACTTCATGTAGAGGAGCATCTAAGACAGACCAGCTCGGTGGGGCTGTTATTAGAACCAGAGAACGAAGCTCTTCACCTAGTCGTTTTCGACTGGCGGATAGAACAAATTCGGTTGATCATCGAGCCAAGTTGGGGGGACAATCGTCCACATCCACTCCACTCAGTGCAGATGGCCTCTCTCAGATCAACAGAGGACAACCATCGGAGAATACGTAGTATCATAAACCTCGAAGGTACCACCCCCCCATCATTCCCTTTTATGGATTTAATCCGTCTTTTATTCTGGAATTGCCGCGGTGCCGGCAATAACAAATTTAAACGTAACCTTGTGGAAATTGTCAAGACCCATAAACCAGAGATTCTGATCCTCATGGAAACCAAGGTGGCCTTCAGCACCATGAGTGAATTCTTTAATCAACTTGGATTCACTGCCTCATGTACGGTTGATCCCGTAGGCAGAGTGGGGGGTATATGGATTGTTTGGGACACAAGCCAAGTGAATGTTAGAGCCTCTACAGTTAGTCCACAAGTCATTCACGCTACTGTACATAAGGAGGATTATGAGGAATGGGTACTGGCTGCTGTCTATGCTAGTCCCAACCCCAGCCTTCGGGAACGGCTTTGGCAGGACCTTGAAGATGTAGCACACTCCACGCAACAACCTTGGCTGGTGGCTGGAGACTTTAATGACTACGCTAATCAAAGAGAAAGGAGGAGTTTCTCAGCTAGTCAAAATACCAGTAGAACTCAAAAATTTCTTGATCGGGTGAATAGCTGTAATCTAATTGACTTGGGCAGTTCCGGACCTCGCCTGACATGGACGAACAATAGACAAGGTATAGCTAACACCATGGAAAGACTTGACCGAGCTCTGTGTAATGCGGAATGGAGGACCATGTTTCCCGAAGCCACAGTGAGAGTTCTTCCTAGAACTTATTCTGACCACTCCCCTCTTGTCGTCTACACTCAAGGTATGCACACTTTAAACCCCCGTAATAGGCCCTTCCGTTTTGAGGCTGCTTGGATGTCTCATCCCGACCTTATTAATGTTATTAAATCCTCTTGGCACTGTATGAACAATCAACTCCTTGGCTCTACTGCTGACTTTACTAATAGAGTTACTGAATGGAATAAGAAGGTATTTGGTAACATTTTTAAACGCAAACGGAGACTACTCGCTCGAATTGAGGGTATTCAGAAAGCTCTTGCTGAAACATTCACGCACAGTCTTCAAAATCTTGAAAACATGCTTATTAAAGACTATAATGAGACTTTGCTCCAGGAGGAAATGCTTTGGTTCCAGAAATCTAGATCCAAACATATCACCCTTGGAGATAAAAATACCAAATATTTTCATATCTCCACTCTGAATAAAAGACGCAAGCTTAAAATTAATGCCCTTAAGAACGATGATGGTAATTGGGCTAGTGACACAGAGGGGATTAAAAATCTCATCCTTAACTATTTTAAAAACCTCTTTACTAAAAGTGACACTCAACATTTAGATCATTGGAATAATGTCACCCCTGCTAAATTCTCTAAGGAAGATAATGATGGCTTTTTGAAGCCGTTGTCCAACCTGGAAATTCTTCAAGCAGTGAGAAATATTGGTGCTTTTAAAGCCCCTGGTACTGATGGTATCCAGGCTATCTTCTATCATAACTACTGGAGTATTGTTGGCAAGTCTGTGTGTGAGTTTGTTAAGGCTTGCTTCCATAGCAAGTCCGTTCCTGATTCTGTTAATGAAACTCTCATTGTTCTTATCCCTAAGATCGACAATCCTGCCAATATCAAACAGTTTCGTCCCATTAGCCTCTGCAATGTTACCTATAAGATCATCTCAAAAATTGTTGTGAATAGAGTTAGGCCTCTCCTTGACAGCTTGGTGAGCCCCAACCAAAGTAGCTTTATTCCGGGTAGAAATGCGGTTGATAACATCATCGTTACCCAGGAGATTCTTCACACATTGAGGCATAAAAAAGGGAAGGAGGGAGGTATGATTTTTAAGATAGATTTGGAAAAAGCCTATGATAGATTGTCTTGGGAGTTTATTAGAGATACTCTTGTGGAGTTTAATATGAACGACGAATGGATCAATCTCATCATGAGTTGTGTCTCTAACAGCAAATCCGCTATTCTATGGAATGGAGAGGTTCTGGAAGGAATTAAGAATGAGAGAGGCTTGAGACAGGGTGATCCACTCTCCCCTTACCTCTTTGTCCTTTGTATGGAAAGACTCTCTAACATGATTAGTTCCAAGGTAGAAGGCGGCCAGTGGAAAGGGATTAAGGCAGCTCGCTCTAGCCCACCCATCTCTCACCTATTCTTTGCGAATGATCTTATTTTATTTGCCAAAGCTGATCTCTCCAACTGTGATACTATCATGTCAGTTCTCTCTGAATTCTGTGCAATTTCTGGGCAACAAATCAACCACTCCAAGTCCAAACTGTTTGTCTCCCCCAATTTAGCTCGTAACAAAGCCCTATCCCTTAGTTTCCATAGTGGCATCCCTTTAACCCAAAACCTTGGTAAATGTTTGGGTTCTCCTATGCTTCATGGTAGAGTCAACAGAAACATGTTTAGGGACACCTTAGAGAAACTTCAATCTAGGTTGTCAGGTTGGAAGGCTAGAACACTCTCCTTAGCTGGTAGAACAACTCTTATCCAATCTGTCACCTCTGCTATACCCAGTTACAATATGCAGACCATGGAAATTCCTAGAAGGGTCTGTGATGAAATGGATAGACTGAACCGTAATTTCCTATGGGGTGACACTGATTCTAGGAAAAAGTTCACCTAGTTAACTGGGAGAGTGTTTGTATTAGCAAAGACAAAGGAGGTCTAGGTATTAGAAAAGCAAGAGATCAGAATGCTGCTTTATTGACCAAACTTGGATGGAAGATGCTATGCGACAGGGAGAAATTATGGTGTAAGGTGTTGCAGTCCAAGTATCTGGGGAAGCACTCCTTTTTTAGCTGGCCCATCAAGAGAAGTTCTTCACATATCTGGAAAAGCATATGCAAAAATAGGGATCATTTGAAGAGGGGAGTTAAATGGAATGTGGGAAATGGTGAGCGCATATCTCTGTGGGGTGACTGGTGGTGCGGGAAACAAGCTTTATTTAATTCCTACCCCCTCCAAAAGAACAATACCCTCCAGAAAGTCAGTTCCATCATCAATGATGAGGGTTATTGGGACATAGGTGCTTTGGACAACATTCTCCAATCCCATGATATTCAAGAAATTCTTAAAATTCACAGGCCTCGATTTGTTACATACACAGATTCACCTGTTTGGATTGGATAAACCTGTGGCAACTTCACTACAGCATCAGCCTATCAAATCATTACAGCACAAGAAAGTGATGGGAGGGCTTGGACATGGCTTTGGAAATTAAAGATTCCCCAAAAACTGAAATGCTTCCTGTGGCTTATTCTAAAACAGAGGCTGCTAACAAACCAGCTGAGACTTGTGAGGAACATGACCACATCTGACATCTGTCCTAGATGTGGGTTGACAAGTGAAGATTTGAATCACTTATTCAGAACCTGCACCACCTCTCAAAACCTCTGGATTGCAATTAAAGATAGGAGTTGGTGGGAGGAAGGATGTGATAGGCCTATTCTTGAATGGATTACCTCTAATGTGAATTAAAAGTGACTATTTTCATAAAAAATGGCAACTGGTTTTCATAATTACTCTTTGGCAAATTTGGAATGATCGCAACATATTAGTGTTTGATAATCTCAATCCTTCCATTCAATTCAGTCTCAAGAGCATAAGGAACTATGTTCATGAGATTGATGAGGCCTATCAATCTGTCCTCCACCCCAGGCCCCATCATCCTAGACTAATTCATTGGCTTTGCCCTTCTGCAGGAACTCTCAAACTGAATGTTGATGGCTGCTCCAAAGGCGATCCAGGCCAAGCTGGTTATGGGGGGCTGCTGCGGGATGATACGGGACTGTGGCTCTGGGGTTTCTATGGAAAATTGGGGCACTGTTATAGTCTTGAAGCGGAACTGTGGGCTATTTACAGAGGACTCACAATATTATTCCAAAAGGGCACCAAGGATGTGGTTATTGAATCAGATTCGGAGCTGGCCATCAATCAGTTACAGAATGGCCCGTGCCTTAATTCTCCATATAAAGCTCTCATAGAGGATGCGAAATTCTTGTTGAAAAGATGCAACTGCTCCCTGCAATATACACCAAGGGAGGGAAACAAGTGTGCTGATTGGCTTGCCAACATGGGTGTATCACAAGATGAACATGTTCTAGTCCTTGAAGAACCCCCTGAAGAAGTGAAGGCACTGCTCATTGCTGACATGACTGGAACTAGTGTTTTGAGGGATTAGTTTTTCTTCTGTCTTTTGTTTTCCTGTGTTGTTTCTGCTCGTCTGGTTGTTTTGAGCTTCCTTTTGAATCAAAAAAAGAAGACTAGTCCCCAAAAAAATCGCAATTTATTTATTTTGTGGGATAAAATGGTGTTTCATGCACCATATAATGCCAAAAAATAAAAAATAAAAAATAAAAACAAAAACACTCCACTCATTTTATAGCAATTAAAATATATATATATATAATGGTAGTCTTAATACAATCATTTAACAAATTTGAATTGAAGGGTATGCTTGCCAAGTGCATATATGATGAGAATTGGGAAGTATCTGAGACAATCACATAGCCTAATCCAAGTTTCAAGTGTCCGACAAGGGTACTTGATTTCTTTTGGAGGGTCCATGTAATAACATAGGCTTAGAGTATGGAGGAGTATGGATCATATCATGTGTTTATAATCTAGATTGGTGTTATTGTAAGGATCGATCTCTCTCTAAACTCTCTAAAACGGGTCAAGGTATGAGTTCCTTGAGGGAGGATGGGAGTTGGGACAATTACCTTAATGAACCCTCAACACTAGCCATTATTACACAAGACCCAGAAGAAACCACGCGATGATCATGGGATCGCTTGGGTGCCTCATGACCACAACACCAACCCAGTAAGAGTTGTAGACCATGCTCTCGACCTAAGCAAACATAATAATATTGTGATGCCTTTGGAGAACAAGTACAGATCATAGAGGATGTGTATTTGATTAGAGAACTGCTGGGCTAAGTCAAAGAAGGACCGAGCGCAAGGGTCATGTTGAGATGGGCATGCTTGACCAGAGAGTGTAGTCTTGGAGAAAGGATATGCATAGGAAGGACATGCTTGGACAAAGAAGGGTAATGTGTGGAACCAAGCTCATGGGTGATGATGACATGGTAAGCACGTGGAGATGACGTGGTCATATGGCATGCCATGTAGGAGAACCAAATACATGTACCCACAACATTTAACCAATAGAAGCCTCATTTCAGTTGGTGCAATAACATTACAAGAATCACATTCAATCTTTAAAAAAAAAAAAAAAATCAACATTATTTGCTACTAAATTTTCCTATTTTGACAAAAATAGGTGCCTAAACTGTCTCCAGGTCACTTGGCATCTTATGCAACAAATGCATCATTCCACACACATGAGCAAGCTTAAACAAACTCCATAAAAAAAATTAAAAATTAAAAAAAAAAAACATCCAGGATACACGATCATGTACACAGGATGAGCATGATTAAAATATACCTGAAATGGAGTATGACCAAGTGAATGTTGCAGAGGTTTAACACTAGAGATAGTGTGTTCATGAGGCAGCTCTCACACAATTTGATTCAATAACTGCAATAAGCATCATATAAACATTATTTCAAAAAGGGAATAACAGAGAGAATTTAGCTACATATTCTTGGAGTGAAATGTCTATGATCGCACAAGATATTACTTCAGCTTGCCAACCAGCATGAAGTCTAATGCCAGATGCATCATACATTACCTATATAAAAAAAAAGATGATTAGTCCAGGAAACCAAACTCCAAGTGAATGAATGCAATCGATGTCCCATGCAAACTGACAAGATAGATAACATAACAGTAAATCACCATATGATATCCAACATATCCATCTGCCCATGAAGCAGAGAGAATTATATAATGAGTATCAACAGAAATCCTCAATCCTCCTATACTTGGAAAAATGTTTTTTGGAGAACTACCCTTGATACTAACTGAGCTAAGCTTTTCTCAATGGATCTGTTTGTTTGTCAATATAAACACAAATTGTATAGAGACCAGGCAAACGCCTTTTCTCATTCAAATAAATGTGGTTTTTTGGTTCAAAATGGTCAAGCTAATCAACCATTCCAGTCAACCAGGTCCAAGTTGAAAAGCATAGATACTTCTAAGAAGGTGGCGTGTCTATGTTAGACATTCCCCAACACTCGTCAGACACTTCCCGACAAGTATCATACACACATCCAAACATGTTCTATTATTTGAAGGGGGGAAAAAAAACTTAGGATTTAATAATAAAATAAATAAAATGTATAACTATACCTATTAATCCATACATCGTCCTCTAAACTTCTTAAATCCATGTTATATTGTATATTTTTATTAACTTTGAATGAAATATTCATATGTATGGCATACAATAAATATTTTTTATAAAAAACATATATTTTGCACATGTCGTCCATGTGTTGTATCTTGCATTTTTTGTGTCGGCGCGTCCTTGTTGTGTCCAAGTATTGTTAAGTGTCCATGTCCAAGTAGTGGTTGAACAAGTTTCTTAAAGAACTATTATAAATGACTACAACAGTATCCGAAGATAACAAGCACAATAATCAAATTTATGATGTCCCACAAGAACAAATCTAGTAATGTATAATTACAAGTATTGACTCCCAAGAGATAGCACACAATACAGCATTACAAGCATTATATTCTTCAATGGACATATCTTATTTACAAGAAGTACACATTTTCTTTTCGGGACCAATAATGATCTATTTTTATAATGAAAAGGGAGTGTGCCAGACAATAACTTCAGAATTTCATTAAGTTCCATGTAAAGCATTAGCAAATTGAAAGAGACTACAAAACTAGTTTGCTCCATCCAGTTCAAAAACATCACAAAATAAGAATTACTACCTAAGCAAGCACGGAGGAGAAAAAATTAATATAAAATCAAGAGGAAGACCTGGTTGAAAAAGTACATACAACATGCATCAAAACAACGGCAATAGCAAATGTTGATCCTCCAGTTCCTTCTTGTAAACCAATAGCTGCTGTAAGAGTCGTAACAAAGGCTGAATGTGATAATGGCATTCCACCTGAACTAACCATCCTTCTAGAATCCCATCTCTTCTCCCAGAACCCCCCCCCCCCCCCAAAAAAAAAAAAAATGAAAGAACAACGATAAATCAATCAATATTTACAACTTCCGAATAGCGTAGAACGTCAAAAATAAGAAACAAGATTGATTCCTAAAATTGGATATCATGTTAATCCAATCATACAAATATGAGATGAGGATCAATAATTAAAAGAAAAAGAAGGTTACTTCTATTAATCATTTTCGAACATTAGAAACTCAATTTCAAATTTGTACTTCCATGATCCTTCTATTATTCTATTCTCCAAGGGCCAGTGGCACACGTTGCATCCATGCACGTTACCACAAAAAATCTCCCTGCATCTCTATCCAGCTCATCGATAAAGAGACTAATGAATAGTGTTCAACCCTAACCCTCTCTCTCCCACATGGAAGTCTTGTGTGGGGGGGAAGATAAGTTTGAAAGTCCTTCCTCCACTCCAAGAAATGATAACCAGAAGAAGCTAAAAGAAAAAATTGACAACTTGAAGTTGGCAAGGAACGCTTCTTCAAATGTGATGAGTGAGATGAGAAAGCCTAGCCACCATCTCTCAAGTAACAATCATAATTTTCCCAAGCATGGGCAAGGAGGTTGCTTTATAAAATTAACCTATCCTCTCGGATTGTGACAGATTGGTTATCTTTTGGCCTAGGCTCTCAGGTTCTGAGAATTTTTATTTTAAAGTCTAGATCTTATGGGTTTTATGGTTGATAAGCCTACCCACCATCTCTTAATTAACAATCACAATTTTCCCAAACATGGGAAGGGAGGTTGCTTTACTTAATTAACCTATCCTCTCAGATTATGACAGATTGATTATCTTTTTGCCTAGGCTTTTGGGTTGGGCTCAGATTGTTACAGATTGATTATCTTGTGGCCTACGCTCTCGGTTACTAAGAGTTTTTATTTGGAAAACTAACAAATCAGTGTATGTTTGGGAAAAACAATTCAGATTAATGGTAAACTTTACAACCTTTAATTATTAAGGTCATAAGCTTTTTCACAAGTTTGTAATTATTTTGAAAAAGTACAATTGATTTGTAATTTCCCTTTTTATTTTAGGGTATAGGTTTTGGTCCATGACTTGTGCATAATGCCCCAAAAGGGTCTTTCATTGAGTATATCTTTACCATTTGGTTAATTAAATGTTCACATTTAAAAAAAAAAAAAAAAAATCTGGTAGCGTTTGGTAGAGTTTTAGAATTATGATTTGGGAATAGAGTTGTATTTTGAGTTTGTAAGTTTTGAAATGATGATTTGAAAAGAGAAAATTTGCTTGGATATGAGTTTTGAATTTTTAATGTGACAAATGAAATGAGAAAAATTGTTTGGTAATGAGTTTTAAAAAGAGTTTTCAAAAACTTATAACTCATAACCATACACAACTCAAAACTCTGTTGAAAATTCTATTCAAAACTCATAACCAAACGTTTTTTAACATTCAATTCAAAAAAATAATTGTCATTTTGGTCTAAAAAAATAATTTTTATATTTAAAAATATCAAAAACAAATATAATTTTTTTTTTCAAATAATAGGTAGCAATTGTTTAAAAAAAAAAATTACAATGTTTTAGTCAACCGACCAGACGTCTAGGGGTGACCGAGTAGACCTAAAATTCAAAACCCCTCATAATGGAGAAGACGAAAGAGAGAGTAGCCAAACGTGAAAGACAAATATGTTTTGAAATGTGTGGTAGAATCATATTTTCAAAACTCCATCCAAACAATGCATGCAACCGGATGGTGGAATTATAATTACAAAGTTGCACCAAACGCAGCCATTTCCAACATGAAAGCATAATTTTCACCCAAATCCCTATCAAAATCGGTGGTGCTACATGCACCAATTGGTGTATCCTAATTATAACATTATTATTATTATTGATCTCACACATTCTACTAATTACAAATGCAAAAGTTTCTTAAATTATCCCACGTCATCAACCGGTAAGTGGTGTATATAGCATTATTCATCAAAGAAATTAAAATCAAGAAATTAAAATCGAATAATAAAGCAACAATAATTAGTGCCACAACTATTGTTCTTCACCAAAGAAGAGAGATAAGGAATACCAGGCGATGAAGGGCTTGAGAAACTGAGCGAGTGCACAGGCGAGGAACGCAGAGAGGAGAGGGAGGTTAACAAACGGGTCTGATGAATATGATCGAAGACTTGACGACGCATCAGTAACCGTGATAACCTCGTCCATTGCACACACACAGAGAGAGAGAGAGAGAGAGAGATAAATACTTCAATAGTTGCTTGGAGGCTCTTAGGTTTGGCAACGAGAATTGCACATTCTTCGTTTAATTTGACGATGTCGCAGCGCCGCCGTTGAGAGGGTGGTAGGGTTTAGTTTGGGATTGGAAATTTGTGCACCGACGTCCGTATTGGTGGACGCACACGGCACAGTTGGACAAAAAGGAGTGGTGATGGTTGACTGCTGGTAATGGAGGAACATATATTTACCAAAACCAGGGGGTCTTCAAATAAGAAAGGGCAAATTACAAACGGGTTGGTGAAAATACAAATTTTTTTGAGATTTGAGAAATTATATTTTGTTATCTTAAGTTTATATTTTCATAACAAATTATTTTTTAAGATTTTTATTTTTATATAGATTTTTTTCTAATTTTTTTTAATTTGTTATAAAAATTTGACCTTCATAATTTGTAATTTTTCAAACCTCAGGAGGTATTGTAATTTGCCCAATAAGAAAAAAATTTCTAAGTAGGGATAGTCCATATCTTTTTTTAACTATACGTTGAATAATCATTTCTTTTATCATTGAATAATTAAAATAATCAATTTTTATTTTTTTAATTTTATTTTATGTTTTAATGTTATAGCATGAATGTCCATATTGATATAAGTTTATTTTTTTTTAAAACTGATTATATATTAATTGTAAATTGTGAATATTCATATTATATTTTAGTATATGTTTTATTTTTTTGAAAGTTAATTGCATATTTGTTATTTTTGTTACTATACTTATTCCTTGAACATTCATTTTTATTACCATTGAACAATTGAAATAGTCAATTTTCACTTTTTTTAATTTTGTTTTATATTTTCACATTACAGTGTAAATGTTTACATTGGTATGAGTTATTTTTTTAAAACTAGTTGTATGTTAATTATAAATTATGAACATTTACATTGTATTTTAGTATGAATTTTATTTTTTTGAAGATTAGTTATATGTTTATTGTTTATTGTGAACATTCACATTGTACTTTAATATGTCACTACTAAAAAAAATACTTTTTCGACCGCCATAAACCGTCGCAAATAATAAAAAACAGTCGCAAAAGACTTTTTGCGACGGCCCATGCGACGGCAAATGGGGGTCGCGAATATGGGGGTGGCAAATACTTTTTGCCACGGCAAAGCAACGGTCGCAAATTATTTGCGACCACCTAAACTACTTATGGCGACCCCTATTTTGCCGTCGCAAAAAATAAAGAAAAATACTAACATGATCTTTGGCGACCATCTTGTTACCGTTGCAAAAAATTAAAAATAAAAATAAAAATAAATAAATAAATAAACAAATTGTGAAACATTAAAGCCCTTTTACATATCCAGCTGTTTATCAAACAAATTAGACAAATCAAACCCACAGCTAACCTCTAGATATTCTTCCTATTTTCTTCAAATATTAAAGCTTGAACAAAATAAAAACAAAAAATGTCACAATTAAACAATTAGACCATTGATAGAAGACATATATGTTCAAAACATGGTTCAACTACCATACACTATGCTTCTTGAAGAAAGAATTCAGTTAACCCTTTTTGCATAAGCAGTTAATTCCCACTGTTTACATACCCATAAGACGCTTGTAAGTTTCATTTTTTCCCAAGAAAATATCAGAGTTGGCTTCTTGCTTCTCATGTTTGGCTATAATAACCTTTTTCTGAAAATCCAATGGTATATCCTTAGGTAGCTGTGCTTGCAATTTGTCTTTGTCTGCATTTATTGATAGTTCCACGCATTTTGGATCTTTATTGATGCTTAAGCTCTCGTTCTTGATAGTCTCTGCATCCTTAGCCATAGAACATCTAAGGTCTTCTCTAACATCCTGCACAGATTAAATCACGAGACACCAATCATACCATAGAAAGCAGAACTCAATTAAGTACTTACATTCAAAAAGGCGGTTACTTGCTCCATAAGAGATGTCGGAACACACTCAAACTGAAGTTCCTTCAACACAGCCCACCACAACATAACAAAAAAAAGAGGGGGGGGGAATCAGAAAGTGAAGAAATCCAAAATGAGCTTAAAAAGAGATACTTGCAAATTAAAACGCATTGTTAAAAGTTATACTTTATGAGACATCTGAGTTTGAAAAAACTTGATCAAATTTGATCAAATTGAGAAACTTGATGAAATTTAATTATATCTCTAACCTCAACCCGATTAGAAAAAATTCCAGCAGGGGTAACAGAATCCTTGGGATTAAAAGCATCAAGAAAACCTTCCATTGATGCTCGTAAGCTGCAACAGAAGTAAATCGAATTAGCACATGGAGAGCATTTTGACAATTATGTAAAAACTGAAAACAAATTAATTAAACATATACTTTGGAAAATACCAAAGGAGCTATATTTGACCATCACCAGCAAAACATCTATAATTGGTTCATACCTTACCTTTAATGCCTTTGGTATGCTGTGGAAAGGTGCATGATTTTATAGATATCCATAAAAGTAGATTAGTAGTCACCAAAAACTAGCAGAACAGCTTATGCTTTCTTAATTCCATTTGTTTATAAACGAGTGATATAGGATTTCAGCAGCTAATATGCAACTCAACTCCAGAAGAAAGCTCAAATCTCTACCATTTGGGGTTGAATTCTAGTTAATAGTTCATATCTGTCTAGAGCCACATCTTCCAATCATTGTCTGGAAGCATGTAGACCCATGGGTGAATGAGAATATGCAAGACACCAAAAAAAAAATGTAGGCAGATAGATGACGCCCCGAAGAATGTATAACAAATTATAACTGACATGACAGTTTTATAGCTCATACTAGCCTTCTATCAGGTCTACATTTTTGTTCCAGGCATTTTACATTAATAACCCTGGTCACTACCAAAAATATTAACTTCATGGAGCTAATGAAAACATTCAACTAGTTAATCACATTTGACATTGCTACCTGTCATAAAATCAGTTTGAAGCAGACACAGTAAGCAAGAAAAGCAATAACAAATAAACAATCTTCTCAGAGCAAATATTAGTAAAAAATAGGAAATAAAGGACCAGACATTCGGATGGTTTTGATATACACCATGACAGAAATAGAAACCATAAGCCTCAAAAGGAAGCAATTCCTCTCAAAAATGCAACACACCAACAAACAGAAAAGCTGAAGAAGAAAGTTATCACTGTGAACAATCAAAGTTAAGAATTTACATGTGGAAAAATATGGATAAAATAAACACATAACAAATTTATTGAAAAAATGTCCGTGATGGCCATAAAATTTGACAAATCTAAACTGTAAAAAGATTTAGACCTTAAAGTTAAGAAGCTGATACATAGAAATGGCAAGGAATCCAGAAGTTCATTCTGAATGGTGATGACTTGATGTAACAAAAGAGCAAATATATATATATATATATGCTAGAAGTCGTGCCAATACAACATAAATTGATGATTTTGAATGGAAAAAATTATAATTTTACCCTTATAATTAAGACAAACAAATGTTCTCCAAACATTCAAAAAGTGATTTTGTTGTTTAATTTTGGAATTGGAACATTCAAAAAGTCATTTTTGTTGGACAATTTTGGAATTAGAAAAAGCATTACACCACTTCAATTTGGTGAACACAAAAATGAACTGTTCACTTTACATATAAGTATAGATATATAAATATATGCAGATAAGGGCACCAAAATATGAAATCTGAACATACCCAATCAAAATGCATCTCATCTAACAAAACTTCAGATGAAACAAACACCAATATCTGATCAGGTAATTATCACCTTTCTACGTAAACTAAAATAAGATCCACTAAATATTTGTTTGCAAGGATGAAAAGATCCAGTGGTGGCAACCATTAAGACTTGACACTGAGGGCTTTGCAAAATATGCAAGAACTCAGCACAAGGTTACAATACATGTAAGGTACTAAAATAAATATAAGGTACTTAAGTTCTACTTGTTAGATCCTAATTAGAACATTCATCATATGCTTTCTGGCTTAGAAAATAGTGAGTTCTCTTTCTTTTCTTTTGATAAGTGAAATAGTGCATTATCACATGCACAAACACACAAACCAGGTTTGTTAAAAGTTATACATTTGACATGAGCAATAGAGATCCACGGCTTATGAGTCCATTAGTAACACACAAATTGACAACAGACAGAATTCTTAGAGGAAACCAACATTCAGAATAAGATTGATAGCCTCAAACTTTCTCAAATATAACCATGCTGCAAGAGTGCAAATGAAGTTTCCCCAATCTACCTGGCCATTGTGCTTGCGCACTTTTTTGTTCATAATTGTGGTTATACCAAGCCTTCTCTAATCAAGCTAATCTTTTAACAAATTAAACTCTCCTTACTGCAGTTGCCTTATTTTTCTCTCTTTTTGGCTCAATGATCAAGCATGCTTATCAATGAATGAAAATTAAACTGAAGCAGAGAAAGAGCAAAATCACTTAAATGCAACGCTTGCCTGAGGCCTCATATCATAATCTCGGAATATAGGAACTAACTGCTCCCTGACCTGTAGTAACAGAAACATGATAAGAATTTGTTAACAAGACATTTCAACTTATGAAACCAACAACAAAGGTATACAAGGTGAAAATAATTATTCAATAGTACATATATCATCAATTAAAAGCCTCAGAAGGCATGAAAAATTCAAATCCAAAAGCCATGTCCTCCAGCTATCTTTAAAAGTACAGGATTTGCACACTCAAGGTTTCAGATAAAAGCAAAATGATAATGAAAAAAGCATGAATAGCACAAATGTCTTTCAAGGAAGTGCAGGATTTTCTCAGCAGACTTCATGCAGTTTGGGTGGCTAAGGGCCAGGTCAACAGCAATCAAAGTGACACAGAATTTGGAATCTGCTGGTTATTTTAGATAAACCCAAAACCACAGTCGTGGGGGTGGAATCATTCAACACCCCTGAACAGGAAATGATCCAACCTTTACAAGCCTTAATTGGTAAAAAGAAAAATAAGCACCCAATAGCACACAATGTATATAAAATAACAAAAAACAATGCTCTCCGTTTTTCCTCATTCTTCAAATATTTATAGTAGTACAATTTGATGGTGATTCATTCAACCTAGCAGAACTCGTCCTCTCCAAGGAAAAGATTTTGGTTAATTTCCCAAAAATATAAAACGGAAAATTTCTAGTGAATCATGGAAAGCGAAAATAACCATGAAATTTCACCTACACTATGCACTACTTTATTTATTAGCAGCCATTTGTCAAAATCTATTAACAAACTTGGTCAGATTCACATTTGCAAACCTCAGTGCAGCAAACCACATCATCTAAAACTCTTCCAAAACATCGACTTTAACAAGTAGACTTAGAAAGCCAATATATTCTAAACCTTCTCATATTATTATCACATACTGGCTGTCCTGTGTTTTATAAAATGCGAGAAAATTAAAATTTGAACCTCACGAAAAATACTTGGCTTCAGTGGATGTGAAGAAGAGATCATTTTCCAACATTTTCTCGGCAACCAAACACAATAATATCACAAGAAAGCTAAATAATGTAAAGAAAAAGAATGAAAGAGACGCACCTGAAGCTGTGAATCCCTCACATTTTTTGCAAACTTCGAAGCTTGTGACCCAAAGGAGAGCTTCGACCAGTGATCAGAGGATTTGCCAAAACAAAGAGAACGAACACCTACACAGAGAGAGAGAGAGAGAGAGATAGTAAATTGACAACTTAGATTTCCTAAGTCAGATAGAGAGAGAAGCAGGGGTGATAGATTAAATTAACTGATTCGATTCAATTCATTTAGTGATATCATTAAACAGAACATAGAGTGATGATTACCAGACGAAGCAAAGGAGCTTCGGGATCCGCAATGCGAGTTAAGGCTATGTCAGAGCTAAATAGATCCGACTCGGCTTGAAATCGGAGAGCAATGTCGGAAATTAGAGAGTTTCAAATTGCTAGAATGAGCAGAAATTTCGACGGATTTGAAGGCGACGAAGACTGATCCGACAGCGGAATAAGCAGCCGTGGAAGCTCCGGCGATTGAAGAAAGAGAGAGAGATGAAGAAGAAGAAGATCGCTACAATGTGTTGTGGTTGATTAATTTGCTGTGGAAGCTCCGAAGAGTGTGAGAATGGTGATGCATATGAAGAGCTTCGACTGTGGCCAGTCAGATTCGAGCGAGAGAGGGTGGAGAGTCAAAAGAGAGTCAAGCGAGAGAGGTTTTGAGAGAGAGAGAGAGTTCATACAGAGAGATTTGGGAAATAAGTGAAAAAGGGGAGATAGTTTTTTAACAACGCAGGTCTTCTTTTTTTTTTAATGTAAAAAGTGATTTTTTGCGACCATTAAACCATCCGTCGCAAAAAAATAAACGCAAAAAGTCATAATTCTAGTAGTGTGTGTTTTGTTTTTACAAAAGTTAGTTATATATTTGTTATTTACTGTGATTGTGAATATTCACAATGTATCTTGATTTTCATACAAATTTTTTGTTGTGTTATTTTTAAAATTTTTAAATTATAAAAATATTCAAAATTTATAATTTGAGATTTTCTCAATAGAATACGGAAAAGATTTTCTTCTTAAAATGAAGAACTATTGTTATGTTTTAGTTTCAAAATATAAACATGTGCAAAAAATTAAAAATGATAATTTGATCATATTATATTAAACATAGCTTAATGGAATATTCAAAAATAATATGAGTTAGATAGAATAAAACACTTAGAATGAGTATTTATCAAAAAATGATTCATTTTCTTTTTTAGTTATAGTATTAGTTTAGTTATATTTCATGTTATATTTATGACATTTTTTTTAATTAAGTCAAAAAATTAAAATTATAACATTTTTCTTTTTATTTATAAAATGCATATAAAATGTGTACATCATAATGTTTCTACACCATCATTACTTTCAATTCACACAAATTTTTTTATTTTTTCTAAATATAATTGTATACTTTAAAATAAGATTACAAATATACACATCCTCCTTCTCAATCTTACCTATCATCCACAACTTCTACTTCCGTGACCCTCCTTTCCAACCCATCACCGTGAAACTTCCATATTTAGGTCTTGTTTGGCATATATTAAAAAAATTAAAAAATTAAAAAGTCATTATCTTATTTAAGTCACATCATCTTATTTAAGTCATATCACCTCTTTATCACATCACTTTAAATTCAATCCATACCCAACTCATATTTTATAAAAAATTAAAAAATATATTCATTTAAAACATTTCAAACCACTCCTAAAAAAGAACAATAACAATAATAATAATCACCATGCTTGGTTTTCAATTTTCCAAAACACTTTTCAGAAAATTTTACTATTTTATTTTTCGTGTTTTTTTGTTTTTACTGAATTTTTTTAATATTTTAAGTAATTTTTTTACTTTTTAGACACACCTAACATAAATACACCTAAAAAGTAAAAAAATTGTAAAAAAAATCTTTTAAAAATTTATTAAATACCAAAAATATAAAAAAAATACAAGAATTCAGTACATTTTTTGTATTTTTATGTATTTATTAATTTTTTTAAATATTTTTTCACAAATTTTTTACTTTTTAGATACATCTAAGTAAGGTGAATCTAAAAAAGTAAAAAAAAAATGTTTAAAATTTAAAAAATATTCACTAAAAACAAAAAAACACAAAAACCAAAAAAATCAATTTTCAAAAAACTTAATCCAAAAAATTCAAACCAAACACAGTGAATAATAATAATAATAATAATAATAATAATAATAATAATAATAATAATAATAATATAAAAAGGGAAGGGATTTTCAAATAGAAGGGAGAAGAAGAAAACGGGACTAAAAAGAAGAATGGAGGCGGAGTCGATGGCGAGAAATGAAAAGGCTGGCGAAAGGGAAGAAACGATGACAAGATAGCAACGATGTAGTGGATGATAAATATTGGCGATAGTGCTACATAACTCGAAAGGTGGAGCACGAAATTGGCTCGAATCAGAAGTAGAGAAGGAGAAGAGAAGAAAGGAGGAGGAGGAAGGAGGGAGGAGGAGGAGGAGGAGGAGGAGAAGGAGGGACTGGAGGGGGAAGAGGAGGAGAGACTGGAGGGGGTCCAACAAATGGGGCTGGAGGCGGGGGGCGGGGGGCGGAGGCGAGGCAGAGCCGACGAGCAGCGACGGGGGGCGACGAGGCAACGAACAGCGACGGCTGGCGACGAGCAGCGACGATCCTCGGCGGCGGCGGTGGTGCTGGCTCTTCTCCTCTTTCTCTTCTCCTCTATTCTTCCTCTCTTCTCTCCCTCTTTCTCCTGTGTCTCTTTCTCCTCTCTTCTTCCTCTCTTTTCTCCCTCTTTCGAGCCAACCAATTCGAGTTACGGCTCATTTCCGTAAATATTAGTGACTAATGAGTTACACTTAAGGTTAGAGTTTAAATATTGAAAATAAAATGGTTATAAAAAATAAAAATGTGTGAATTGATAAATAATTTTTATGTACGTGCAAATCAAGTGCTGATGTTAGCTAAAAAAAAGGAATGTACGGATATAAAGACCTTGTTTGATTTGTATTTAAGAAACATGTTTTGAGATAAAAAATATGAAAATTTGTTTGGTTTGACTTTTTTTCAAAAGATGTTTTGAAAAATTATTTTGAGAGAGAGTTTTGGAAAAAGTGATTGATTTGATGTGTATGAGAGAAAGATTTGTTTGGAAAATTTGTAGACCAAACAAGTTTTGGAAAAAAAATTTGGAAAAATTTGTTTGGTTTGATTACTATTGAAAACTTATTTGTAGAGAATTTTTTCCAAACTTTTTTGAGAAACACAAACCAAACAAGGCTAAAAGCTCTCAATATTAGTTATTAGTTATCGTTTGATATTAAGTAGTTATTTGGGATGATTTAAATAAATGTATTTTTTATCTTTTTACGAAAAGATGTACAAAAAAATAAAGAGGTATGTGATGAAAAAAGATAAAAAGATAGATTATTTTTAGGTTGTCAAACTTGACCTAAATTATATCAATATTATTTACGATTGACTTTGATCTACAAAATCTTTATAAGGTGACTTGGTTATTTAATGGATATATTTAATCTGGTGAAAGAGTTTATTTCAATTCGATGACTCCACGTATTAGGCCAGGTTTGGTAAATTTCAAAAAATTTTAAAAGTCAAAAAGTTATACAAAAAGTAAAAGGTCATTACTATTTACAAATAAAAAATATTAAAAAAATATTTTATACATTTTTGTAATACAGAAGTTTTAATTACACTGTCATTACATATGTAAAGTTACAAAATTTGATGGTAATGCTGGGTCCTTGGGGGCTTACTAAGGGTTCCGTTTTGATAATCCTAACTGTCAATATGTAGAACTCGTCGAGTATTATATGCCTGTAAAAAATCATGTTGATCGGATATCGTTAATTATATGATTAAATTAGTTTTGTATAAACAAAACGGATAGTGTGATAGTTAACTGTTGAAAAAAAACTAATCCGATCATATAACTGTCGATATTCGATTAACATGATTTTTTACAAGAATATAATACTCGACAAGTTGTACATATTAACAGTTCAGATTATTAAAATGGGACCCGTGGTGGCCCTCACGGACCGACCATCACTGTTCAAACACTTTACCCCGAAGAGGCAATAATTTGCTATGTAAGATACACTGCCCAAGCAGGGTAGCCGTACAACCTACTCAACTTTCTTCCCTATACACTTTCTTTATATAATTTTTTATTACACATTTTTTTGTAAAAAGACAAAAATTAACCCAAATATCTATATTTTTTTCTTAATTTTTTAGTTCAAAAAAATAAAAAAATACATTTATTTAAGACACTCCAAACAATCCCTTAATTTGCAAGCCTAGTGCTCAAAGTTGAGATAGGACAATCATTTTGTTTTAATGAATGTGACGGGACCACGTACATTGAAAGCAATTTCTGTGGATGAAAAAAAGAAGTTGTGGGGATATATTTTCTGAGTACCAACACGTGGCAAGGTGACGCCGACGTGTCAACCGAGGTGCCACGTGTCCTGGTCATGACACCGAGGTGATCTCGGCAAGGCCGGGGTTATCTACGAAGATATCGGAATCCGAGATAAGAGGATAAAGGACAAGAGTCCTAGAATGAAAAGGGAACTCAACCTGGATAAGGGACAAGAGTCCTAGAATGAGAGAAGACTTCAGTTTGTATTAAGATAAGACTCTTAGAGAGTTTATCCTAATCTTACTGGGAGTCCAAGATTAGCAGTAATCCTGAATCCATAGAAGTCAGGCTTCTATTGGAACTAGGTTTATGTTGGCTATAAAAGAGAGGCACCCCCATGGGTCTAAGTTATGCTTTTGATACTCAAGCTTGTGAGTTTAGTACTTAATTTATCTTTGAGAGATATACTGACTTGATCGTCGGAGTGCCCCCGAGTGGTCGAAACCACCGCGGGATTCTTATATTTCTGTTGCAGGTCAGTCAGGTGCCATCTATTCTGCTAGTGCTCTCCAGCTGGTTACTAAGCGTGCAGTGTGGTCGAAAAATCACCTACACAATTTGGCGCCGTCTGTGGGAAAGAAAAAAGAATAGATGGCCAATGACGAACAGAAGGCTCAAATTAGAGATAACGCTCTTGCTGGGAGTCGGAGACCTATCGATCTCGACGTGGAAGGGGACGATCGCAACACAGAAACTCATGACCAGAGTCACAGAGTGAAAGAGGCCGGTCAGGAAGGTGACGCACCAAAGACAACAGATCGAAGCGGATACTACAACGAATATGACCTCCAGGTATGGAAGGATAGATACCTGTGGAGGAACGAAGACCCTTCCAGAAGGGATGCAAAGACAGGGGGCATAAGCGCTCCCAAGGAAATAACATTCAAGTATAGAAGAACTCATCCTGAGTGAGCAGATCCCAGATTCCAGATCCTGGATCCCGAATCCGAGAAGACATGATCTCAACCTAGACAAGTAGGCCCGAGAAGACGAGAGCTCAACCTAAGTGAGCAAATCCAAGATTCCAGAAGATAAGATCTCGGCACCTGAGTTCGAGAAGAGAAGAGCACAATGAGCAGATCTCAGATCCCAAAAGATAAAAAGGAAACACACAAGATCAGACTAAAGTTGGCCAGAATTGAGAAGTATGCTAAGGCCGAAGAAGACATGACGGGAACAAAGGCATCGGAACAAGAAAAGAGAAACGGCTCGACGATGCGAGGCCGAAAATCAAACTCAGGTTGGAGCCAAGTAAGATCAATAGAGAAACCAAGGCCGACAACCTCGGCTTGAATTCAACCTTGACGACAAGGTCGAAGCTTCATATATGATGAGAACCCAAGTGGATTTTAAGTTCACACAGGGGGCGTAGAGAAGAAGAATGCGTTTACCACTTGTTAAAATTTGTAGCAATTTACAAGTTGGTTAAACCAATATGATGTTTACCGCTTGTTGAAATTTGTGGACAATTTACAAGTTAAGTTAAGCCGAGATAATGCTTAACTGAAGTTAAGCCAAAGATGATGTTTAACCGAAATTAAACCGAGATGATGCTTAACCGAAGTTAAACCGAGATGATGCTTAATCGAAGTTAAGCCGAAGAAGATGTTTAACCGAAGTTAAACTGAGATAATGCTTAACCGAAGTTAAGCCGAGATGATGTTGAAACTTGAGAAGAGTTTATAAGATTGAAGACTATGGTTAAACACTTGTTGAAATTTGTAGCAATTTATAAGTTGAAGTTAAGCCGAGATGGCTCCTTATCTTCACTTGTTGAAATTTGTAGCAATTTACAAGTTGAAGTTAAGCCGAGATGGTTCCTTATCTTCACTTGTTGAAATTTGTAGCAATTTACAAGTTGAAGTTAAGTCGAGATGGTTCCTTATCTTCACTTGTTGAAATTTGTAGCAATTTACAAGTTGAAGTTAAGCCGAGAGGGTTCTTTATTTTCACTTGTTGAAATTTGTAGCAATTTACAAGTTGAAGTTAAGCCGAAATGGCTCCTTATCTTCACTTGTTGAAATTCGTAGCAATTTACAAGTTGAAGTTAAGCCGAGATGGTTCCTTATCTTCACTTGTTGAAATTCGTAGCAATTTACAAGTTGAAGTTAAGCTGAGATTATTCCTTATCTTCATTTGTTGAAATTTGTAGCAATTTACAAGTTGAAGTTAAGCTGAGATTATTCCTTATCTTCACTTATTGAAATTTGTAGCAATTTACAAGTTGAAGTTAAGCCAAGATTACTGTTTCTCTTCGCTTGTTTAAATTCGTAGCAATTTACGAGTTGAAGCAAAGCCGAGGTTATTGCTAAACACTTGTAGCAATCTACAGGTTAGTTAAACCAAAGAAGATGCTTAACACTTGTTGAAATTTGTAGCAATTTATAAGATAACGTTAAGCCGACATATGATCATCTGTTGAAATTTGCAACAATTTACAGGTTGAGAAAAAAGCTAAGTATGTTGTTTAAACACTTGTTGAAATTCGTAGCAATTTACAAATAGATTATTGTTTAACACTTGTTATGTTAATCCTTGTTGATCCCTGTTACAGTATATGTTAATCCTTGTTGAAATTTGTAGCAATTTACAAGTAGGCTAGACCGAGATCACCGTTTAAACACTTGTTGAAACTTGAGAAAAAGTTTGCAAAGTTAACATTGAGTAGTATATGTTTCGCACTTGTTAGAATTTATGAAAAGTTTACAGGTCAGTATCTTGCCGAAGTAAAAGTTTTGTAGCTATTATACCCGAGGTATGTAACCCCGAGAAGATTGCACAAATGAGGCAAAGTATGAAAGGCATGAAAAATATTCTAAGTATAGAATCATGCAAGAGCAGTTAGAAGAAGATCAAGACAAAACTCATGGTGATTGACACGCCCTCAACATACAATATCATCTTGGGAAGGCTATGGCTGCATACAATGGGGGCAGTTCCCTCAACGTTGCATCAACTACTGTAGTTCCCAACAGAACATGGGATTAAAGAAGTCAGAGGGGATCAACTGCAGGCGGAGAATTGCTCCATGGCAGCAATGAAATCCACCTGCAGCATTCGAGAACCAGAGAAGGCAGAGATTGAAAACAAGGACATAGAGGTACTAAATGATGTCGGCAAGGAGCCAGCCAAAAGGAGTGAAGAGGCACTGAAAATCCTCGTCCAGGAGGGGGATGAAGAACGCTTCTTTCTTCTCGGCTTAGGCTTAGCCGAAGAAGAAGAAAGGGAATTGGAAGCTTTTTTGAGAGCAAACATTGAGGTATTTGCTTGGACACCTTACGAAATGCTTGGCATTGACCCCGAGGTCACTTGCCACCAACTGAACGTCGACAGGTCGGCCAAACCTGTAAATCCAACGAGCAAAAGGACCGACGTTGATGCACGTCGAAACAGTAGAAGAAGAAGTAGACAGACTTCTGGAGCCCAGAGCCATCCGAGAAGTCAATTACCCGACATGGCTATCAAATACAGTGGAAGAAGGAATGATAATCAAGGAGCAAGAAATGTTAACATCGGCCAACAGCAGACATTTTTCAGAAGCAAAAAAGGTGACATATGCAAAGAAAACAAAAGTACAAAGATGAAGACCCTAAGAATTAGGGACTAAGGCAAGAATGTCAGACTAATCTATTTCAAACAGTTGACGGTGGTTCAGCATTGGCAGTCAGCTGGAAGAGCTTCTCTACCATTATCTCGGCAACAATTTTAAGAAGGGACGTGGTTCTAAGACTATACAGAAAACAGAAACAAAAGCAAGAATCTGAAAATACAACAAGAAAAACAAGAAAAGAAAAATCAGAGTCAAGAATGTGACAAAGTTGAAGAATAAAGCCAAGTGCACAGGCACTAAGCATTCAAACAATTCAAGACTTGAAGACAGATGAAAATAGAAGGCAACAGATGGCAAATAAATAGATTTAAAGTAAATCAAAAGAGTTATGAAAGATTGAGCTTAATAGCAAGTAAAGAGTTTATGAACTTACAAAGTGAAATGAACGCCGATATGAAAATCGCTGGAGTCAAACAGATGACTGGAAATCGGGAACTCACCAGAGAGTGTGAGTGGAACAGTTGTAAAAGCTCTTGGAGTTTACAAATTAATGGGACCAGAACCTCGGCTAGGAGGTGCGATTTTAAGCAGCTTGGATAGCGATCCCGATATTCCCTGTTGTTATTGAACTGTAATCCGGACTTGGTTCCGTAGATTTGTTGTTGTCTTATCCTCTTTTCTATCCCTTACTCTTTATCTTAGAGTTTTGGGTTGTGTTAGACTTGTTGGGTTATGTTGGTTGTGTTTTAAAACTTAGAATCTTTGCCCAGTTTTTGGCCTCTCCGCTTGAGCGGGGGTTTCGGCGCTCGAGCGGGAAAATCACCTTCCCTGTACTTCCTCTGTAGTGTTGGACGCTCGAGCGTGAGGTTTGACGCTCGAGCGGGAGTTTGAGTGTGACGCTCGAGCGGGGAGTTGGACGCTCGAGCGGGGACCTGTTCTGCAAAACTTCTGGATGGTGGTATCCGACACTCGAGCGGGAGGTTTGGCGCTCGAGCGGGAATCTGTGAGTGACGCTCGAGCGGGGAGTTCGACGCTTGAGCGGGTCGACCTGTATAACACACCGAGATTCAGCTTTTTGAATCACTTTTTGATTTCCTTTCTCTCTCTTACTTTTCCAAAAAAGCCATTGGAGAGCACCTTACTCTAAAACCTAACTTCTCTCTTAGGATTGATCTAGCTAGAGTGTTTTCCTCACCTTGGGTCTTTGTAAGAAGTGTGTTGATCGTCGAGGGCTTCGTTGTAATCCAAGAAATTTGGGATTTGGAGCACTTTAATTTCGAGTCATCTTCTCCATTTGAGGTAGGGATTCTCCTTGTTCTTTTTCAATACTGCGTCTATAGATAGACATGTGGTAATTTTTGTATTGCATGAAAATTGTATCATGTTGGATTTGTTTGAAAATCATGAAATAAACCTAGGGTTGGTTGTGTGGAGAATGGTTTTGGCTTCATTGATTGTTGTCTTGGCTAATTAGAATATAAATTAGCATGTTGTAGTTAATAGAAGAAAAGCCCTAAATTATATTTTGGTTGGGTAAATTATAATGGGGGTTTGTTAACCATTGTATGTAAATCTCTTTTGTCAAAATGAGTGTGGTAAGGGTGTTAATACCTAAAGGATTATCCATGGCTTTGGAGTTGATTTTATGGAAACAAGATTAGTGGAGTTGGTTTTGTGATAACAAAAGGGAAATGGAATCGTTTTTGTGAAAATGAGGGAAGTGTTTTCGAAATAAGTTTGAGAACTAGATTGTTGTATCTTGAGGGTTGAACACACATGTAGAAGTTGTATCTTTAACTATCATGTTAATATTGTTGTTGGGTTTATGATTCATGATATTTGAGTCTTTTAATAGATGTACTAACTTTATGCATCTAGAGGTTTTGTCCTTGGTCATCGGTGGAGGATGACACGATTGTGTAGAATTGTCGGGTATGCATTTTGCCATTGATTAATGGAACATCGTATGTGATGAATTGTTGAGGTACATTAGATATGTATGCTTGCTCGGGAAGAGGTAGTTATGTGTTCATATACTTTAACACATTGTTTGTATCCGGATGGTTTATGTATATGCATTATACATGTTGGTTATGCCTTGATGTGCTGTGATTGTTGGTGTTGTGCCCCGCGCTGAGAATCAAAGGTATCACACCCTTCCAGCTAGCGCCTGGAGAACTGACCGCGCTTAGAATCAAAGGTGTCATACCCTTCCAGCTAGCGCCTGGAGAACTGACTGCGCAAATAATCGAAGGTACCATACCCCTCCAGCTAGCGCCTGGTAAACTGGCTTGTTGTTAATGTTGTTGAGTGGGGTGTATTGTTGGCTTACTACGCACATAGCTAGTAGAGCGAAGTTGGTTGTAGTTGTTTCGTTGTAACTGAAAATATCATGGATTTTGATTGGTTACAGTTCGGGGGACCGAGTTACTCCATTGGTTGATTGTATACATGTTGGTGGGTTGTAAATTTATATTTTTTACAAGATATGCATGTATAGTTATGATAGTAATGGGAACGAACCAAAATGTCTTTTTGTCTTTTGGAAAGTGTGGAGGAGAACGTATGTTTTAAAGATAAATATGTTTGAAAAGGTACACCTGAGTGTGTATAGGAAATGGAAGAGGGTATCGGGCTTAGTGAGATTACTTCATAAGTATTTATTAATGTTATGAAAGATTGGGAATGGAGGTTAATGAAAGGAAAAAGGAAAGACAAACCACTTGTAGTGTTGAATGAAACGGTTGTTTTCGAGAAAAGTTCATACATATATATTTTGTATAAACTGTCACATTACTATTCTAGTATGAGAATGAGTGTTCATGATCATAGCTATCTGTAAGTTGTTATTGCTGAGGATCATGTTGAGTTCCCTACTGGACTATATGTTCATCCCACGTTGTTGAATCTTTTTCAGGTGTTAAGCAGATTGAACTGCAAGATTTGGTTCTACTTATTTACTGGCCACGGGGCCTCAATTATGTTGGCGGAATGCCATTGTTGTAAAAGGGTTACACCCTTCTTCTTGTACCTTAAGTGATGTAAGCCCAAGGGCAATTTATTAAGTATGTTCATGTAATATTTACTTTGCATACGAATGAGAGTATTGTTAATCACTTCTACGGATTGAATGTATAAGTTTATTTCCGCATGTTATCCTTGAAATGGAATTAAGTTAATGAATTTGGTATTGACTTCGAGTAATAAAAAGTGGGGCGTGACAGCTTGGAAAGCATGAAACTTGATTCTTGACACCAGTGGACAGCAAAGTCCAGGGAACTTTGAGGTCGGTGAGTTTGATCTCGGATAAAGGGGCACAAATGAATGAACAGTGTAGGTTCCATCACCTCAGAATCCCGAGGTAATAGAACCTAGGGGGCAGTTGTGGGGATATATTTTCTGAGTACCAACACGTGGCAAGGTGACGCCGACGTGTCAGCCGAGATGCCACGTGTCCTGGTCATGACGCTGAGGTGATCTCGGCAAGACCGGGGTTATCTACGAAGATATCGGAATCCGAGATAAGAGGATAAAGGACAAGAGTTCTAGAATGAAAAGGGAACTCAACCTAGATAAGGGACAAGAGTCATAGAATGAGAGAAGACTTCAGTTTGTATTAAGATAAGACTCTTAGAGAGTTTATCCTAATCTTACTGGGAGTCCAAGATTAGCAGTAATCCTGAGTCCATAGACGTCAGGCTTCTATTGAGACTAGGTTTATATTGGCTATAAAAGAGAGGCACCCCCATGGGTCTAAGGTATGCTTTTGATACTCAAGCTTGTGAGTTTAGTACTTAATTTATCTTTGAGAGATACTGACTTGATCGTCGGAGTGCCCCCGGGTGGTCGAAACCACCGCGGGATTCTTATATTTCTATTGCAGGTCAATCAGGTGTCATCTATTCTGCCGGTGCTCTCCAGCTGGTTACTAAGCGGGCAGTGTGGTCGAAAAATCACCCACACAGAAGCCATGCAATTCGGGACTCCATTTAGGGTATAGTAGAGCTGGGTGTAGATTTATTCGAATCGTATAATTCGTTTAATTTGAGTTGATTCGCATATAAATGAATAATTTTATAGACATAATGTATACGGATATGATTTGAAATATGACATGATTACAGATTACGAACGGGTTATGGGTTTAACCCACACCTACACTTGTAAGAATCCGCCCGCACTTAGACTTTTTTTTTTTTAATCTATTTTTTTTATTTTAAACCTAGACCGTTATTGTTTTATTATTGCATTTTGGATGAATGTAAAAGTTAATAAAAAATTACTTTTAAGTAAGTTTAGGATTTTGAATGATTTTATTTTAATTGTATTGTTGAGTAGTAGATAGTGAATGAGATTGATGATATAATTTAGAATTTTGAAAGATTTGCTTGTGTTAGTTTATAATTTGATTTAAAAAATTTAGAATTTTGAATGATTTGTTTGTGTTAGGATTTGATTTTGTTGTATTTTAAATTTTATAAGTTTTAATTCATTAATTATTAATGTTGGAGCATTTTAGAAAATGGAGGGAAAATGACCCAAAATAAATATTTACAAAATGGGAAAAAAAAAGCTTCAAAATATTTTTTTTTTTAAAAAGTCCAATCTGCAAACCGCCTGCACATCCGCGAATCCTATCTGCACAAACTATAAGATGCATTGCGGGCGGTTGCGGGTTGAATTTTTTCCAAATCGCATACATGCAGACGGGTCTAAACCGATGCGTAAACCGTCCATAACTAAACTGTGACCACCCCTGGGATAGATTCTTTTTTATACCTTCATATTTCTATATCTTTTTATATTTCTTCATATCTTTTTTACCAAAGATCAAATCGTTTATTTCATAAATTTTATAATAAAAGTCATTCATGTAAAAAAATTAAGTTTCTTCAAAAAATTATAAATAAAAGAACAAAAGATATTTATTTTATAAAATAGATGGTTTAAGTTTACAATCATATTTACCATTCATTTTATAAAACAGAAATTTTTTTTTTCTTCTTAAATTTATAATTTTTTGATGAAATTCATTTTTTATATGGATGATTTTTATTATTAAACTTACGAAATAGAGGGTTCGGTGCTGGTCTAAATTGAAACTTAAAAAAAATATAAAAAGATATAGAGAGATGAAATATAAACGAGATCTTATCCATTAAGTAGGATATTTGGATTTGTATGTTGTTTTTGAATATTAAGGGGTTATTTGGGATGACCTAAATAAGTGCACTTTTTGTCTTTTTACAAAAAGATGTGCAGAAAAGTAGAGAGGTGATGTGATGGAAACAAGATAAAAAGATAAAAAGATAAATTATTTTGTGTATGCCAAACTTGGCCTAAATTTGTGAATAAGAAAAAGTAGTCATGTTTTTCTCTTTTGATTTTATTCTTTTTTTTTTTTTTTTTTCTCTTAAGAAACAAAGCAACCATTGTACACTAGTGGTAACCCATGCTATGCACGAAAATCGGGAATGTATAAGTTAAATAATTTATTATACTTATTTTTGTATTATAAAATATAAAATTCTTATAAATTTAAAATATAATAGGGAGTTATAACTAACAAATATTTTGAATATGATAACTATCTAATACCTAAGTTCATACATTCATTTTTTCCAGCAATTTGTCATTTGAAACATTGATTATAAAATTATCTTAGTCCAAGTAGGTCATTCAGCGGCATGAACTATATTTATATCGAACATTATTCTAGCTTTAAAAACAAATAATGTAAAAGTGGATACCATTACAAATAATATAAAAATGTAAAAATGAATACTACTACAAATAATGTAAAAATGTTCAAAGGCCCCTTTAAAGAAAACAACAAAAAAAATGCCTCCACTACATATACATATAGGTATACAAATAAAATAAAATTCATCAAAACCCTAAAATCCTACAATTGCCTAACCAATTATAACGTTTCCGATGGTAAAATGTAACTCGAATCTTAAATGTAGAGTTTGAACAAAACTTTATACCCAATATGCAAACACTAAAAAAACTTGATGGCATGTTAAAATATATAGCTAAAGTGTGAAGCATTTGAAAAATAAGATAGAAATGAATTTGAAGATAATTATTAGATTAGAGATTAAAAAAAAGGATCATACGAAAAATATAATAAAAATAAAGTTGGAGATAATGATAGGATTGGGGATACCAAAAAAAATAAATAAATAAATAAAAAGGAAGAAATAAGAAATAAAGAAAAATGAAAATATTGGAGAAGAATAAGATAAATAAAAAATCAATAAAAAGAGATAAGGAGTCTTCGATAATAAAAATATTTTAAAAGTTAAAAATTAAAAATAAAAACAATAGTAAGAGGAAAAAAATATTTCTTATTGGAGAAAAATAAGGATGAAAAATTAAAAACATAACTTTAAGAGAGTAACATGTAGGAAATAGAATCTTAACTCTGCTTAAGAATTGAGTATGGAGACTTTAAAAATTTTAGAGAACACATTATATTTGCTTATATATATAGTATAGATATATACATAGGTAAAAAGATAGATATCAAATCTAATTTGAAAAATAAAGATAAAAGTAAAATAAACATCCTACAAAAAAAAAAAGAGAGAAATGTGGGAATTCGGTTGTTGATAATCAAAATTTTAAAAAGATAAAATATTTATGAGAGATTGCGTATGAGTAAAAGATATTTTAATTTTGTTTGTTATATCAAAATAAAGGCATATATATTTTATTGAATAGTAGCAAAATAAATTTACTTTTTTAATAAAGTTTTAATAGAATAAAATATATTTAATTTTTAAATTGCATGCTTGATGATGATTTTTTCAAAAAAAAAAAAAAAAACCATTGATAGAAAATTTTAAAATTGATGGTAGTCAATTGTTATCATTATAGCCTACAAAAAGAATTTTGGATAAAATCATGGATAGCCAATAAAAAAATCAATACTTAGCATTAAACTTTACAAAAATTAAAAAAAAAAAGAAAAATTCAAAACAAAGTATTGGAATTCCTCTAATCATATAATTAGACATTTTAGTTAACTTTAAAATTTAAATATTAAATCCAGTAACATTATGCCATGTGGGTTAATTCAAAATTTAGATAATACACTAATAGATTTGAACCATTTTTTTTTAATATTATTAAAAAAAATTCAAAATTTTAAATTAGGTATGTTTAGATAGAATTTAAACATTTTAAAATTTTAAAATTAAATATTGTTAGATATACCTATCACTTTAAGCCAAATATATTTTTTATTTTTAAAAATTTTAAAATTAAGAAATTTTGTTTAAGGTTTTGAAGCTGTTTTTTGTGAGTGTACTTAACTGGATGTATATTGGTTGTAAACGATTGAGAGAGCTTGAAAGAGCAAATGTGAGATTAACTCTATGCATAGCTGATCTTCTTGATTTCGGGAGTTTATCTGAAACTATTAATGGGTGTGATGGTGTGATAGATATGAGATAAAATAAAATAAAAAATTAAATTTAAGATTTGATGAGTTTCAAATTTGATTAAATTGAAGAACAAACGCAATTCACAATTTTTTATTTTTTATTTTTAAAAAAAACAAGCCCAATCATATAAAATATAATAATGAAGATGATGAAAAGATGTGTAAATGAATTGAAAAATATTAGAGAAAAAATATACACACATAAAAGTAATAGACATTGAGAAAATACATATAAAGTAGGAAATAATATTAGGATCATAAAAATGGAGAAAATGAAAAGATGTGTAGATGAATTGAAAAATATTAGAAAAAAAATATATGCACACAAAGTAACAAACACTAAAAAAATACATAGAAAGTAAAAAATAATATTACACTGACCTTGTAATGATTTTCACAGATCATCAAACTTGCAAAATATAACAATCGAGAAGATGAGTTATTTTGAGAAAAGATAGGTAGATGAGAGAATGTTTGAATGTAATAATGGAGAAGACGAAAAGATATGTAGATAAATTGAAAAATATTGGCAATATATATGTACATATACATACAAAAGTAATAAACACTAAAAAAAATGCATATAAAATAAGAAATAATATTAGGAGCATAAAAATGGAGAATATGAAAAGATGTGTAGATGAATTGAAAAATATTAAGAAAGAAAAATATATACACACAAAGTAACAAACACTAAAAAAATACATATAAAATAAAAAATAATATTACACTGACCTTGTAATGATTTTTTTTTTCAGATCATCAAACTTGCAAAATGTAACAATGGAGAAGATGAGTTATTTTGAGAAATAAAATATGGATAGATGAGAAAATGATTGAATTTGATTGGAATAAATTGAATAGAGGTGGTATGTGAAAGTTATAGGAGTTCCGGATTTTTTTTTTTTATTAAATTGAGATTGAGAGTGAGATAGATATTATTGTAAGTGATGGATATGGATGAATATTTTATTATTTGGGGATAAATATTATTGTTGGTGATGAATATGGATGAATATTTTAATATTTTATATAGGGAGGGAGAGTGTGAAAAGGCTTGAAGAGGGAAAAAAAAAGGTGAAAGACAGTGCCACGTAATATTTTTTTCTTTCAAAATTATGAGAATTTAAGATTCAAGTTTTGAAACTTTTTGACTTAACAACCGCATTTGGTTATATATATAATATAGATAGATTATATTATATATTAAATAATATAAACATATGTATAAATATATTATTTAAATACTTAAATAATAATTAAAAAAATCATTATTAAATTTCAAGCCGAGCTTGAATTAGATTAATTATTGAGTGAAACACGAGCCGAATTATCAAATTTGATAAACAAACAACCTAAACTCAAGTCTTACAACGCTGGGCCGGCACCAATCAAACAATAGAAATGATTAATGGACAATGCAAATCTGGCAAAATCATGGGCCACAACATTGGCATCCCGTTCTAATGTAGGAACAATCAATACTCTATGGCATAGTTTGGGAAGTTTGTTTTGGTGGGTTATGGATTAAAATAGTTATAAAAAATAAAATAGGCTATTTTAGTCACAAAAAATAAAATATCAAATTTAACTCATAATCATTACACTCCTCTCTCACAAAAAAAATTAAAAAAGCCAAAAAGTTAAAAAACCCTTTTCAAACCAAGCTTTTTAACCCCAGACTAAAGTAGTTAAAAAGTCAAAAAGCCAACCCCTTCCCAAACGGAGGCTATTTCTACTCTTGAACAAAGCCAATAACTGCTTGCAAATTCATAACCACATTTCCTGTCTCAGAGAGAAATATTCACCTAAATTGCAAATCGATGAGACAATGATCTGTGTATCACTTTCCACCAAACACATACTTTGCTAGATTTTTAACTCCACCACAATAAAACCTGTCTCGCACATAATGTCCTTTGATTGTACAATATTTAAAAAAAAAAAAATTAACTAGAAAAACAAATTCCAGATACATCAATTCAAACCAAACAGACATTTATTTTTGGGTTTTTTTTATAGTGTTCGATGTCCTCTGTTTTACTTTGTATTTAGTTGAGATTTTTTTTAGTTTTTACCCCTAAATGGCTTGATAATTATGGTTGACATTAATTCCTTTCGTTATCTATGGGAACGTCTATTGTCCAATGTTGTGGGCACAACTTCAAGGACTTTTTTTAAGAGTACTTATGTGTAGATCTTAATAAATAGGTTTATTATTTAATAGGTCTTATAGAAAAAATTTGTTATAAAAAAAGTCACAAATTACAAGTTTTAGTGACAATTTATAAAAATCACGACAGAAAAAAAGTCATTAATTATCAATTTTTAGCGACGTATGTGAAAAATTGTCACAAAAAAATTATTTTTAACGATAATTTTATTAAAATTTATTTTCAATAAGACTTGATGAGAATTAAGTCTAACTGTTAGCATCTATTGATAATTTATTTATTTATTTTTTTTTTATACGAGTATGGACCATGGAGGAGGCTATATAAAGCCCAAGACAACGACAACAGCAACGAGTGGTCATGTATTAGGATCGTGGTTTCAAATCTCCCTAGTAAATGCTCCTTTTATGTTTGGATGAGCTTTAATAAGGGTGTGTGAATTTTATTTAATATGAAAATGTCTAGAAACATAAAAATTAATTAGAAAATTAGGCCTTGGAAAGTGGATTTCTGGCTTTTTTTAGATTAAAATTCACAAAAAGACAAAATAAGTTAAAATAGTCCATAAGACAAAATGTTATATTAAACTCATAATTATTTCATTTTTTTTCCTCACAAATATCACATTTAATTATAAAAAAATCCAACAATCTTTCCAAGCACAAGAATTTTAACTTACTAAAATAACTTACTAAAATAATCAACTTTTCAAATAAAGCCTTAAACATAACTTTCTCACATAAGATTGATTATATTTTTTAGTAAGTCTTAAATCCTGCTTATGTAAGAAGATTATAGGGTTGTTTGGAATGTCCTAAATAAATGCACTTTTTAATTTTTTAAACTAAAAAGTTGAGAAAGAAAATATAGTTATTTGGGTTAATTTTTTGATTTTTTATAAAAAAATGTATATTAAAAAATTATATAAATTAGTGTGTAGAAAAAAAATAAGATTAAAAATTATGCAACCGTATTTTTCAATTTTTAATAAATAACAATAATTTCTTAACTTTTTAAATAATTTTTTGACCACGTACCAAACTTAGTCAATATTTCATTCTATAATTGACATATGTGCAAATAAACTGATTATTTGACTTCTTGTACTCATGTGTACCAATTGCCTGCGAAGTTTCCTTCATCTCCTGTTTGATGTGATCAAATCGAGAAAGTATTTTACCTTTACAACATACCTCAGGACACATTATAATAATTTTTTTTTAATTTTTTTATTTATAAATGGGTAATATTAATATTTATTACAAAATTTAAAACTTGATGAGATTAGCTGACCCATAAACTAATATGTAACGCCGCCCATGTTTCTAACCCAAATTGGGTGAGCTGAAAAATCACTAGACGTCAAAGTGATGGCTGGTGGCGTTTAAATATTGTTTGTTGTTAAAATTATTCTTTCTATCACATTATGTAAATATTAAGTAATTTTAATTAACATATTTTATAATTTTTTATATATATATTTATATGATACTCATCATATATATTGAAGTGGGCCTTCTCATAATTTTTATTATTGTTTATGTTAGTAAGTATAATTTTTTATAGTTATCAATTTATATATCATTTACGATTGATTAGATTTGTTAATTTATAAGTTTCATTATTTGTTCTTTATTCAAGTCCATACACCCTATCTAAAAAAAAAGTCCATACAGTTTGAAGCATATCTTGCAAACAAATAGTTGTGTTTTCATTTAAGGAAAATTTAATTATAAGTCTTATTTAGATTACTTATATTATCATATGGTCTTCCATAAAATTTTATATTCCTGTAACAACAATGATTCATCCCACTAAAAACATCACCACTAATAGCACTAATGCATTAAAAAAATAAAAAATAATAAAAAAAAACACAACTCCAAGACCAAAACATCACATCATTAATGACGGGACCCACTGCCACCTAATTAGTGGGAGCACTAATTAGTGCTCCCAAGCATTTTTCTTCCTGTAAATCTTGTGTTTTTCTTGTGGACACATTTACTCTCATCATTTCTATGTAATGAATTGATTATGACAATACCATATATGAGAATCCCAATGTTACCATGTATTGTCATTGTATCCATATGATTAAGGCCAAGTTTGGGTACTTCCAAAAAAGTCAAAAAGTCAAAAAGTTACTCAAAAAGTTAAAAAGTTAACACTATTCACCAAAAGTCAACAATTACGGCTGCACAACTCCCAATTCAAATTTTTCCCTACAAATCAATTTTTACAATTTTTTATTACACATTTTTCAATAAAAAGTCAAAAAGTTAACCCAAACATCCATATTTTCAACCTCAATTTTTTAGTCCAAAAAGACAAAAAGTGCACTTTTTTAGTCTTCCCAAACTTGGCCTAAGAATTTAAATTTTGCAATTAGAATTATTTTCGAGTGATGAGACCTTTGATGAAGCTACATTTTAGGGAAACAAAATCTACTAGACATCTTATGCGACTCATTCTGTGTTTGACAAAGGGAAGGTTCCAGTGCATAATCATTTGCACACCACTACCGAGATCTATACCAAGGTAAGTCGACTATGCCAATGTAAATCTGAGATCACTTTGAATACGAATGTGACATGGTGTGACAACCTTCACTTTTGATTAATGCTAAACTGCGACTGAGAATGATAAGTAACTGATTTGACTGAGATTCCGAATTGATTGCGAGTGTATACTGTTTTAAATGCATTTCTATCTATTAGTCATTAAATGATCTATTCATGTTTTATCTTTGAATTGCGAATTGAAGGTCCTATCGGCGACCGAATCAGAAATCGATTGGTATTTTATGTTAATTAGAATTTATGTGATTTTATGGTAGTTTTAACTTCAATTTGATTTGGAATGATTAAATTGGATTAAATAATGTAAATAACACTAGTTCAAGTAAATTACCAAAATGCCATTAGTGGGCCACTTTCACAAATCATCTTGAGACTTGATTATATGTCAACTTGTTCATCTTCTTGAGGCCAAAACCGTGAGCAAGAGAGGGAGAATAAGAGGAAATTTAGTTTATCAAGAATTTGGCTTGGAGACTTAGAAGATTTGGAGGATAATTACATATTGAGCTTCCATACCTTGATATTCAAGACCTAAGGTAGGAAATTATTTTCTTAATTGTGAATTCTAGTTATACCTTGCATGGTTCATGGGAACATTGGAGATTAGAGTCAAATTATGGCTTTAAATGTTGTATTGAGTAGCTATGGTTGCATGCATGTTCATATCATAGTGTTTTGAAGTTGTTTTTCATGAAATCCTCATATGCATGTCCATTTCCTAGTTATAGTTCATGAATTCATCATGTTTTTGAAAGGATTGACTCATTTGATCATGTGTTAGAGGTTTTGAATTCAATTGAATATATGCATGTTGAATGTATATCTTGTTCTTGAAGTTTATTTGAAATTTGTGTTTAATTGATCTACCTTTGGGCTTTGATTTTGCAAATTGATCTTTGAAACATGTCGTATTATGAGTTTTATAGTGTTTTCTATAAAATTAGCCCAAAAGGATTGAATTTGAAGTTTTAAAAGTTGAATTTTGTGCTCGAGGTTCAATTTGAAAATTCCAGATTTTGGACCTACGCTTGAGCGAAGGACTTCACGCTTGAGCGTACACTCTGAGTCTTGCACTTTCGCTCGAGCGTACGAAGCCACGCTTGAGCGTGAAATGCATATGCCCAGAAGTTCATTTGTTTTGCAGTCCGCTCGAGCGAGGGACTTCCCGCTCGAGCGAGGGACTTCACGCTCGAGCATGGACTTGAGTCTTACGCTCGAACGTGGATCGAGCGCCCATCGAGCGTGATTTTTGTGCATCCAGTACTTTTGCCTGAGTTTGCAGTCCGCTTGAGCGGGGAAAGTCACGCTCGAGTAGAGCTCCTTTGTCTGTATGTTCGCTCGAGCGTAGAAAGCCACGCTCGAGCGTGGACCCCTGTTTCAGCAAATTTTGAAAAGTGTTTTAAAGTTCCTCTTTGCATCCTCTTTCCATCCTAAGCATTCCTAGGGCATGTTTAAGGCATCTTAAGGAGGATATTGATGTAGAACCACACCGAGTCAAGTTAGGGGTTAAGTTATTAAACCCAAGTGTATAACTTAGTGTGTGTTTGTTCTGTAACTGTAGGGTTGGCATCCGAGGACACGCACTAGCCTATTTGTTACCCAGTGCTCTGTGAGTAACAATGTCGTAAAGATATGTTCAATCATGAATATTTTCTGAATGATCTACTGTACTGCTTTCCGAAATGATATTTCTTACTAATGAATGTTTGTCCTATTTGTGAACTGTATTTGTGGCATCCATAGCAATCTACTGTTACTGCTACTGTTACAGAGATCTCTGTCAGTTCTCATGTTTGGAACCATTACTGTTTACTGTTATGATGGCCATCAACTGAGTGTTCGGTCTGTTAAGACCTACTGTACTGCTTTGCTATTGGAAGTACCACATATAACTGCTATAGTTTCTAAATGACTGATATGACTGTTTACTGATTGAAAGGACATTCATTCTTAACATCTTTACATAGTTGTTATACACTGGACTTTAATTCACTGTTTATATTTATATGTAGGTGTCCAGGCACCGGACCGGAGGTAGGAGCATCGGGTTAACTCCCTTTTTGTCAAGCCAACCATTGTGCCTCACCTCGAGGTTCCAAGTCTAACCGAGCTAAGGCTGTTTTAGGGTGTCACAGTTTCACCCTCCAGTCTCTGTTTTGTAATACTGTTTAAGACTTGTACTGTACTGTACTGTGCTAATTAGAGATTTGGTCCCTAACCTGGATGTTTGTACATATGGTGTATTTATGTTTTGCTTATGAATGTGAATATGTTCAGAAAAGTCTTTTTGCATACAGACTATCACAGCTCATTGGACATCTTTTATTTACTATTTTGGTTTCCGCCAGCCCCTTACTCTGTATTACTGTCATTACTGTTAAGCAGGCCTTCGGTAATCACGGATTACTGGCCGGTTACGATGCTTAAACCCATAGGGGTGTGTTTGGGTCGTGACATATGGTTGTTACATGATGTCAACTAAAGTGGGTTCATAATAATAAACCCAATGTAAACATATGGATACATTGTGTAAGCCAAACTTTGGAAGCATCAAGTACTGAAATGTGATGGCCAAACATTTTAACACTCGCATCAGTGAATAGATGTTTATAATGTAAGCATGCCATCTACACAAACAAGGCCAATTGGACAACGAAACAATGTAACACTCGAATCGTGGACCAATTTTGGGTCCCATACGAATTAGCCCAATGTAAATGTATGGGGACATTATATACGAGTCTGGCGTGGTCATCACGTGATGTCAATTACGGTGAGTTCATACTTGTTGGTAAATAGGTCGGGTTTCAGACTCGGGTTTAGGCACTCATAGTGACATGACCCATGTAAAATCCATCTGAATTTAAGTTTGAATTTAAATTTAGAACTATAAAGAGATAAGGATAGATGGTTACCTATCTCTATATATATTGATCATATTAATATACGTATTATTATGAGAGTGAAAAAGGGGAAGCAAAACGTAATATTGTGTGGGTAAATTTTCTTAATACTTTTTCAATCTCTCTGGCATTAGTGAACTAAACATAAGCCTCTATACTATGAGTTGTGTGAGTGTTACTCACATTTTAGTATCACTCCACTATTGAGATTTCGACTGTGATTTGGAGGCACGTGATTCACTTATCAGGTTTATTACGACCCAAACCCGCTCCTATAGATTTAGCGTCGTAACTTGCTAGCAATCCTTAGATTACCAAAGGCCTTTAAACAGATTAACACATAATAAGGGGCTGCCGAAGTAGATATATAAAACATACATAGTCCATTGAGCTGTGCAGACATACATGGAACATAAAATTTAAGACTTCATATGCACACATGTGATGTCATAATTACATTAGCCTTACGTCACCCACAAGTACAGATTAAACCAAAATGAGAATTAGCCCAGTATGCAGATAACATAAACTTGTTCAGATTCAGAAAAAGAAAACAAAGTCTTAAACTTAGTTCACAAAACTCGACCACCTGACTCTTTTCAGAACCTCCTCGGGAGGCACAAAGATTGGCCAACAAAACGACACTTTATGCAACCAACTCTAAGCCTGGTCACGCGCCTGGTCATTTACATACGTAAATAAATAGAGTGAGTGAGAGCCTAGTGAATAATAACAAAGTAAAGGGGTTTAAATAAATAATGTCCCATATCAGATTTAGAAAGCATATTCATGTTTATCTCAGAAACAAAAGCAAATCCATATTCACATTCTTATTCAAATCATATATAGAAATCAGAGTTCATGCTTAATCATACGTGGTACATCCATTACTGCTAACAGAACAGATGCAGAACAGATAGTGGTCATAAGTAACCAGTTCCATAAAAGAACCTCCAGATCTGGGTAACAGATAACAAATATGCTGAGCTCCATAATGGAGCCTCTGGTACAGGTAACAGATTGTAGACTTATTAAGTTCCACAATGGAACCTCCGATACCGGGTAACAACTAACAAATATGCTAAAGATGCTACAAATAGATTTCAAAAATTGGACAATCATTCATTGTACATGACTTAACATTTCAGAAAACAGATCTTATTTCATCATACATAAAATAAATAAAGTTGAATATAGCTTTACTAAGTTATTACTCACAGATGGCTCCAGAAGCAGATAGACAGACAGAGCAGACAGATCGAATAGCTTACGGCGCATGACCTATACAAACAGATAACTGATGCACACTGAAACACATGTTCGAAAAGTACTTAACTCATTACGTTCGTTCTTAGTGTGTTTGTAAGTCTTATCTTCATTATTATGTCTTAATTAGGGCTTAAGAATGCTTAGGATGCAATGAAGATGCTAAAATATGCTTTGGAACACTCAGCCAAATTTTCAAAAACAAGGCAGTCTGCTTGAGCGCAATATCTGTTGCTCAAGTGGTCTGCAATGTCTGTAAAAGTACTGTTGCATGATTTTTCTACTCGACGGACACTCCACGGTCACTCGAGCCAAAGACTTTGCAAGGATTCTGCGGTCTAGCGGTTTGCAAAGTTCTGTAAACTTCTAGAAGCATGCATTTTACTCTCAAACCAACTTTTGTTCGCTCGAGTGGAAATGCAAGACAAATAGTGGTCGCTCGAGTGTAGAATCTATCGCTCGAGCGGTGATGTAGAATTTTGAAATTTCCAAATTGATGTTCAAGATACAAACCTCAAGTATAATGCTTCAAAACACATTATTTGGGCCCCAAAACTTGAGAAAACATGTCCAAACTTGAAAAACATTAAATTAAGGATCATTTCGCAAAATCAAGGCCCAAAGGTAAGGCAATTGTTCAAAATTCAACTTAAAACTTCCAAAACATTGCATGCGTAAATTGTTATGAACTCAAACCTTCCAAAACATGATCAATTGAGGTCAAATGATGAGAAATGTTACGAATTCTTAAAACCATGCTAGAATTATCTCATGCACGAGAGAAATCTTTTGAAAACAACTTCAATACTCCACAAAATGCACATGAATGCATGGTTAACTCTTCTTTCTTTCTCCTCAGTTCAATTCATGCATCTCATAGCTTAATTCTCTTGAATGCATGCATTAACCAACTAAATTACAAAACTATAGGCTTGAATTCTTACCTTAGACGCTTAATTGAGCTCTAGTTGGCTAATTATTTGAGTTCCCAAGTCAAATCCTTCAAGTCTCTACAATATTCAAGTTTTGAACTCAACTTCCTAACTCACTCTCTCTCTCTCATGTTTTGAGGCTCAAAATGATGAAAATGAGATGACTCTATTGTGGTATATAAGCCTTATATAGGCTTGATTAGGGAGCTTAATTAAACTTAGTTAAAGTTAATCAATTGGCATTGAGAGGGTATTTTATGTGTAAATTGGGCCGAGCTAAGTCCATTTGCTAAATTGGACTTAGCTAAGTCCATCTGTCGTATCGGGCCGAGCTGTAAACCAAGGAAGAAGCTTCGTTAGCTCGATCCTAGACAGATACCAGGCTCGGTCGAAAATGTGCTACTTGGGCCCTGACCTGGCTATTTGAATAGTGGACTGGGGTGTTAACAGGGCAGAAGACCGAGCTTGTCATAACTCAGCAGGGTGCCAGGCTATAGTAGAGTTACCATATTGCAGCCTAGGTGAGAGCAAGGGCGATGTTAGCTCGGTTAAAGCGTAATACCAACCCAGATAGAAGAGTTAAAGTCGTTTCACTTAGTTAGTAGTGAGTAGGGTGTCATCAGGATAAACATTATCCTTAGAAGGTGATTCCTAGGAAGACTTTATTAAGAAGAGTTAGAGCCCTACTAGGATTGTGTCAGTCGGAATCTATAAAAGCTCATGTCAGGACCTTTGCACAGATATTGCAATTCTTACTCTCAAATACACAAAGCTTATTGTCTATTGTCTAATTGTTGACTTAGGCATCGGAGGGGTTTCTGGCACACACCTGCCGACTAGCTCACGTTTGTGTTTTCAAGTAGCAAAGCGACGACGTTTGGAGCAATGCAAACTTGATCAACACGATTATACGAGAAGATTATTTTGTGCTTTTACAATTGGCACCATCTGTGGGAAACTGACAGAGAACAAACCTTTTTGATCGAGTTTTTCTTCGATTAATTTAAAATGACGCATAATGAAGACTTGCCACATTCTGCTATCGATGGGCAAACCCCGGAAGGGGGCAGGAGGCACGAAGGTTTGCCTTTTTGTCAAACCTATGGAAGAATTGGATCCCCAATAACGAAACCCACGGAGAGACACGCGAGTGTTATCCCAGATAGGCAACCCAACAAAGGGGTGAATTGGGTTATTTAAAAATTTTTACAATATTACAATTTATAAACACAATATTCAGAATTTGAATTTTAACAAATAAAAAAACAGAATAATAATTATCAATATGAAAAATAAGAGAGATAGGGAGAGAAAATCAAACACTGAGATTTATAGTGGTTCAGCACGCCAGGCCTACGTCCACTCCCCAAGGAACCTCCTTGAGAATTTCTTTACTACCAAAATGAATTAATACACCACCAAGTCTTCATCAAGCTTGTGGATTTTACACATGACTTACTCTTATCTATTGAGTCTCACTCAACAATAAATGTCTCACCCTTACAAAAATCTCTCACAAAAATAATGAATAAAAATAAGTGGTACTTAAACCCTCTTTTATAATAATTCTCTCACAAAGAGTATATATGAAAGTGTAAGAACAAAGGCTACTCTTAGATCTAAAAGTGAAATAGCAGAATACAATATACTCAAAATTTTGGAGCACACAGAAAATTTTTCTCTTCAAGTTCTTGATTTTTCTCCACACAACACTTTTATTTGTACCCAAAAATATACTCGTTGGAAGAGACAGACGCTCCTCAAGACGTCAGCTGAATCAATTTGGAAGAGAATCACGTGGAAGGAAAATTTGCAATCTTGCAAATTTGAACACTTTTAGGCTTTAGTCAAAATTGTACAAAAAAAAGAAAAAAAAAGAAAAGTTAATTGAAATTATGTCATGTATGACTTTCCACATGCTAATATATATGATACAGTCAATGTTTCTCGTGATGTATGCTATTTGTATTATATGCATTATATATATAATGTTATATATATAATGTTCTAATCAAATATTTATATACACAGAAAAATCTCTTTAAATAATATTTATGATACATCTGAAAATATATGCCCTCTTTAAAATATTGTATATGTTGTAGAGATTTTAAACTAAATATATCCTACCACTCCATATCAATTTTGTCAAAAGAAGACAACCCATCAATATCAAATTTGTCAAAATAATACAACCAATCAATTTGTCAAAAGATGAATAGTGATTAGCCTAATTTTTCAGAAAGTGAATAGTAAAGTTTTCAAAATATTTCCATTTAAATAATAGTTATAAAAAATATATCGTACAACTTATATTTTAAACAGATAATATTTTGTGTCAAATAATGTAGAATAAGTGTATTAAAAATCCAAAGTTTTCAAACAATATTTTAGACATCATTAAAATTAAACAATATGATTAACAGTGAGAAAGATGAGGCTCAAGTTCATGCCGCTCTCAAAGCCCTGATAGACAGAGGTGGATGATGGATCCTCAGGTTTTGGAAGATCTCATAAGGGAGCAAGATGAAGTGATAAGGAGAATGGTGACTAACATGGATACAACGAAGTGCCAGATAAAAGGCAAAGGGGTGGCAAAAGAAGAGACGAGTAAAGGCAGAACGCACTCTTGCCACTCAAGAGATCGTGACAAGCAAGTCACACCATCACAAACTGAAAGCAGAAGCCTCAGGACAAGTGACACATAGTCAAGGACTTCCAGGACTCGTTACTCCAGATCTGAGAGAATAAGGACTGAAAGGTCTTGTACGGAGGGAAGCAGTTATAGAACCTCGCATACGTACTAGACGACATCAAGGCACACGGAGTTTCCTAGAATGACGGACTTGTGGACAGTACTAGAAGAGAGGGCTCGAAGAAGAGAAGACGCTCAGGTACGCAACCCCCAAAGGGTCTCTGTTCTGCAGCGGTTGGCTCCTCGGACACATGGAAGTGTCGAGGTTGGAATGCCAGTACCGCGCCTTACCTATGAACCAGCAGACAAAGTGCTACCAAGGTTACAAAGCTCACTGTTTATTCCAGCGATAGAGAATGCACCGTTGCCCTTGGGCTTCCACCAGCCTAAATTCACCACTTATGAGGGGAAGTCGGATCTTTACATGCACATAAGACATTTCCACCAAGTTATGGCTGTATACTGACGGAACAAGGCTCTAATGTGTATCTTGTTTCCCTCAAGCTTAGGCGATTTGGCTTGATATGGTTTGAGAGGTTGCCAGAAGGAAGCATAGTTTCATGGGCACAACTTGCAGAGGCGCTTGTTACCAGGTTTATGACAAACACCAAGACGCAGGTGGAGATAGCCCAGCTGCTCTCCATCGACATGGATGAGAAAGAAACACTAAAGGCTTACAACAACCGGTATTGGGAGACTTTTAATCAAATTAAAGATTGCCCCATAAACCTAGCAATCGCACAATACAAACACGGTTTACCAGCGAGCAATAAATTAAGGTATTTAATGACAATGATGCCACCCTTCACAATAGAGGCCTTAATAGAGAGAGTGCATCACCACATCAGGGTAGATGAAGATGGCGCTCGCGCCAAGGCAAAGTTCAGTACAATAGCATGTCGGACAAAAAACCTGCAACAAAAGTTAACACGGTCGGCCGGGAAGAATGACCGAACAAAAATGGTCATGGCAGGCGAGCAAACGGTGAGGACTCCTAGGCAAGGAGGTTGAGAGTCCACACCGCCATCACCACGGTGTTCAATAAGCCTATCTACTGGATTCTTAGCGAGATACATAACGAACCTTTCGTTTGGCAGCCAGCCAAGTTGGGAAAAGTGCAGAGGGGCTACGATGATAGGTACTGTTGCACCTTCCATGATGAAAAGGGGCATCGAACTGAAAATTGTACGCCATTAAGGCAACATCTGGAGGAGTTAGTGGCTGTAGGCCACTTGGACCAATATATTAAAGGGGGAGCGTAACCAGCCTTCGAAGACCGTAACGGGCCAGATGTGATGCCAACTGACGGTCCGCTCTAAGGCATAATCAATGTGATACATAAGATCATCGAGCCTGAACGAGTATGTGAACTTAGAGGGATTATCAAGAAGGTTGAGCACATGAGATAGGTGCAGACTGCATAGCGTACAATGAAAAAGGGGAAGACAGAAGTGACTAACGTTATCACCTTCTCTGATAGGGACTTGGCAAGGTTGTAAAGCCCCCACAATAACGCGCTAGTGGTTATTCTATGCGTGAGGAACTTTGACATCAAACGGATCTTGATAGATCAAGGGAGCTCGTGCGAGATAATGTACTATGTGGCCTTTAAGCAACTCGAGTTGGAGGATAAAGATTTGGCACCCATGACATCTGCCTTGGTCGGCTTCAACTTAATGCCAGAATGGCCGGTTGGCAAGATTATTCTACTTGTCAAAACTGGAACAATGACAAAACAAATGAAATTATAGGTGTTGGAAGTCCCTTCCATATACAACATAATCTTGAGGAGAGCATGGTTACACGCCATGCGAGCGGTGGCATCAATGTACTACCAAGTGATGCGGTTCCCTAACGAAGTTGAAATAATCAAAGAGGTCTTAGGAGACCAAATCATGTCCGAACAATTCTTCGTGACAATAAACGACAGCCGAGTGGTCGAAAGGTTCGTACAAATGATAGAGGAACCAGAAAGCAATGAGTTGTTCGTAGACATTGGTAAAGTAGCCGAACAGAAGATAGTAGAAGATCTGGTGGAGGTGAAGATAGACGAGAAAAACTCAGAGAAATTCTTTTTGCTTGGCTCATCTCTATCCAACACCGAGAGAATAGCGATCATGGACTTCTTAATCTCTAACATCGAGGTGTTTGCCTGGACACCATATGATATGCCAGGTATTGATCCAGCTTTCATCTGCCATCAACTTAATGTCCACCCAACCGCTAGACCAATTATACAGCGAACGCGCCAATTGGCACTTCACCACGCCGAGATAGTGGCTGAGGAAGTGAGAAACTTGCTGGAAGTAGGGGCAATCAAAGAAGTCCACTATCCTAAGTGGATCTCCAACACCATGGTGGTGCCAAAGAAGAACGGCAAGTGGCGCGTATTTGTAGACTACAAGACGGTCAACAAAGCATGTCCAAAAGACAGTTTTTTCTTACCACGGATAGACCAATTTGTGGACCTAACTACAGGTCACAACAGACTTAGCTTTCTCGATGCATATCATGAATACTATCAGATTGCTATGTATGAACCAGACCAGAAGGTTATATCCTTTATAACACCTAAGGGATTGTATTATTATAAGGTCATGCCCTTTAGCCTAAAAAATGCAAGGGCAACGTTCCAGCGAATAATCACCAAAATGTTTGAGTCATTGTTGGGCAGAACAATGGAAGCATACATAGACGACATGGTGGTCAAGAGCAATAATGAAGGAGACCATCTCAAGAACCTAGCTGAGATGTTTCATATTTTGAAGGCTCACTGTTTGCGATTAAACGCAACCAAATGCGTATTTGGTGTAAGATCAGGTAAATTTCTTGGCTTTCTAGTGACCAACCGAGACATAAAAGCTGATCTTTCTCAGATTAAAGCCATTCAAGATCTTGAGAGGCCCAACACGGTCAACGAAGTACGACATCTCACGGGCCCAGCAAAGCCGGTTCATAAGTCGGTTGTCAGACAGATGTCAACTATTTTTCCAGGCATTGAAGGCCAAGTTTGAGTGGAATGACGAGTGCGACCACACTCTAGAAAGATTGAAAAAATACATGACCTCTCCACTGTTGTTGGTAACCCCAATATCAGGAGAGGAACTTTTCTATACTTGGCAGTTTCTCAGCATGCAATTAGTGCAGTATTAGTACGAGCTGAAGGAGTACAGTACCTGCCTATCTTTTATGTTAGCAAGATGTTATTGGGCACCAAAACGAGATATTTTTCGTTGGAGAAGCTGGCCTTAGCTTTGATGATGGTTTCAAGAAAATTGTCGTACTACTTCCATGCCCACACCATGATCATCTTAATAGCCTTCCCCTTAAAAGCCTTGTTTGAAATGGCGGACTTTTCTGGACGAATTTTGAAGTGGGCCGTGGAGTTAGGGCAGTTCGACATTAAGTTTTAACCAAGAACTGCGATAAAGGCCCAAGCTTTGACAGACTTCGTGGCCGAATTTGTGCTAGGCAGTCATCATGTTTGCCCAATCGACTTGACCGAGGCAACCAAGCAAAGGGGAAAAAGTGCCACAAGGATAGTGTTGCCCCTGCAACAGGTCGCTCAACTGCATAGCGGACTATTTAGCCCTGCAGAAAGAAAAGAAGGAATAGACCACACTACTACAAGTAAGGACTCGCCCAAAAGAGAAGTCATAAGACAGTCAGACAATACGGATCAAATCCTAATGACGAACAACAACTTAGAAGAAGGTATCGTCAACGCCCTTGATCCCAAGACATTATCAGATCCCTCCACTTGTTGGAAGCTGTTCGTAGGAGAGATGTGGAAGCTCTTCAAGGATGGAGCATCCAAAAGGCACGGTGCAGGACTTGGCATAGTTTTCATCTGGCCAAATGGCCTGACAATTGAACAAACAATCAACCTTGGATTTCTTGCATCCAATATTGAGGTTAAGTATGAAGCATTGTTAACTGGTTTGAGGTCTGCATTCCGCATGGAAGCCACTGAACTGATGGTGTACAGTGACTCCCAGCTAGTAGTCAACCAAATATTAGGGACCATGAGGCAAAAAATTATAGAATGGCCAAGTATCAAGAGTTAGTCAGAGAGGAAATCATAAAGTTTGAAGTGGTGAGGATAGAGCAAATAGGTCGAGACGAAAATAGCAAGGTAGATGAACTAGTCGGTTTTACGTCAATGGCAGACACATCTGTCCCACACCCATTGCTACTGGACTATTTGCCAAGACCAAGTATTGAAGAACCTGAAGCAACCGAGGTATGTTGCGCCGAACTAGGTCCCTCCTAGATGGACCCTATACTAGTGTTCCTAAAAGATGGTATTCTACCAAAGGAAAAGAAGGAAGCCAACAAAATTAGGGCGAAGTCACAACAATTTTGGCTCTCCCTATCGTTAGCATTGTACAAAAAGTCTTTCACAGGACCGTACTTGAAATGTGTCCATTCTAACAAGGTCGAAACATTCTTGTTTGAAATCTACGAGGGCATTTGTGAAAGTCACCAAGAAGGAAGATCTCTGGCCTACCAAGTTATTTCACAAGGGTATTAGTGGCCATACATGCAAGCAGACGCAGAGAAATATGTTAAGAAATACGATAAATGTCAGAAGTTCGTGCATCAAATCCATCAACCAGCTAGAGAGCTTTTTCCGTTGACCAGCCCTTGGCCTTTTGCAATGTGAGGCTTGGACATAGTGGGGCTACTTCCAACCGTGCTGGGCAACAGAAAGTTTTTTATCGCGGCAACAGATTATTTCAAAAAATAGGTGGAGGCTAAGACACTTGCATCCATCAAAGAAAAGGACATAAAATAGTTTGTCTGGCAGAATATTATAACTCGGTTTGGAATTCCCAAGGCCTTGATATCTAATAACGACACTCAATTTGATGGAAAAATCTTTAGGAGTTTTTGTGAAGTGCATAAAATCGAATTCTATAACTCCACGCCTGCCTACTTCCAAGCCAACGGCCAGGCTAAAGCCTCTAACAAAGTAGTCTTAAATGATTTAAAGAAAAGACTAGAGAAAGCAAAAGGGAAATGGGCTGAAGAACTTCTCCACGTCTTATGGACATACCAAACTACATCTAGGCGGTCGACTGGCGAAACGTCTTTTTCCTTGGCATATGGCATAGAGGCAGTGATCCCCCTAGAAGTTGGCCTTTCCACTATTAGAAACGAAAATTTTGATCCGAACTTGAATAGAGAGGCCATAGCCTTAGAGTTAGATCTTGCTGATGAAATAAGAGAAAGGGCCCTCGTACACATCTCCTCGTATCAACAGGAGTTGTCCAGAAAATACAACAAAGCGGTCCATTCTAGGCAATTCAAGATTGGAGATTAGGTGCTACGCAAAGTAATGGAAAACACTTTGGTACCTGGAGATGGCAAATTGGGACCTAACTAGGAGGGGTTGTATAGAGTGATTGGTTTGGCAGGAAAAGGTGCATACCACCTAGAAGATGTGGACGACTGAGCTATTCCAAGGCCATGGAACACAGCCAATCTTAAAGTCTATTATTTTTAGCCTTTTTACATACTTGTGATTTTCTTTCAAGTATTTAATATAACAAATAGACATTTTTTCAGTATAATTTCTTTCAGTACTAGTATTCCTCTGTTTGTAAATTGTTTGTACTCATTGCCCGACTGGGGGACAATGTAGGTTGGCAGGTTTGACCAACGTAAATTTTTTGCACTCTTTAGCCGAGATAAAAATCTAGGCTAAAGAAGGTTGGCAGATTGGACCAACACAAGCTGAGATGAGGATCTAGGCTAAAAAAGGTTGGCAGGTTTCACTAACATAAACATTTTTGCACTCTTTAGCCGAGATGAGGATCTAGGCTAAAGAAGGTTGGCGGGTTTGACCAATGCAACTTTTTGCACTCTTTAGCCAAGATAAGGATCTAGGCTAAAAGAAGCTTGGCAAGATAATAGCCGAGGTGGTTAGTTCGGCCAAGCATGCATTCAAAATGTATGGAGTATTCCATGAGAAACATAATGGTCGTGCAAACAGATTGAAATTTTTTATTAATTAGAAGTTGTTTACAAAAAGTGGGGCTTATAGCCCGGTTACAAACAAAAAACAAGAAAATGCAAAAAGCAAAAACAATGGATAGGAGAATAGTAGCCCGGTCACGCAAAAAGATCCTCCAGCTCGACATCAAAGTCACCGCGCACCGCGCAGCTTCACCATCTTGAGTCAAGTCAGTGGTATCTCCTCCGCCGATTAAAGTTGGCTAGGTCTGATTGGGCACTTCCAGTTGAGCTGGTACAGTCGTTGAGCGGCCCAGGTCAGTGTTGGTGGGAGGAGCATCTACTGGATCTAGGACCTCCCCCTCCTCTTCCTCTTCCACTTGAAGGAACTTCTACTGGATAGCACTTGCGTAGTCCGTTATGTAGCCCGGTATGAAGTGGGAAGGAGGATTCAGAAACACTTTAGAGTCATGCGCTTGACCGAGCTTTTCGGCTGCAGCCTTCCAGTCACACTTAAAGAATATGTCTTTGGCCACTTCACACTATTGGACGTAGGTTTCTTCACCCTCCGTGAAACCCCGGTTCCTTGCGTCCTCCATTTTCTTCTACAGCTCTTTGATCTTGGCGTCCTTTTTCTTCTCTATCTTGGTTAGTTCGCACAAATAACGGTCCTTCTTTTCGGCCAAGGCTTTATGCTTCTCTGCCTCAGCTGCACTGACCTGCTCGGCCAGCTTCTTTTTCTCAACCCTTAGTTCGGTCATAGAAGCCTTCAGTGTTTTTAGTTCGGCGTCTTTGGCATTTACCTCGGCGACCGCCGCCTTAGCCGTTTTTCGCAACTCAATAACACGTTGCTGGGCAATGTGATTTTTTTGAATGGCCTGCACAGCGTATGAAGTGGTAAGTTCAACTGTGCCAAGAGATTGTAAGAATAATAGTTATATTGAAATTTCAGACTTTACCAAGACCATCGACTTGGTGGCGGATCAAATTGCCTTCAGCTCGGTCAAGTGGTCGTGCTTCTCCATGTCGGCTAGAAGGCACAAGCTTTTGGATAGACCAAAGGCTAGCAGGTGGTCTTTTTCGACAGTAATTGAGTCGGTCATGGTCACAATGAGACCTTTATAGGTCACAACTGAAGCTCACACTAGAGGAGAAGAGGAACTAGCACGGCTGGGGTGGCGGCCCCCTTGAAGAGACTAGCTTGTTGGTAGCTCAGTCTCAGGGGGCTCGACCTCTTCTTCATCCACTAGCCGCTGCGGTTGAAAGGCTGAGATGCGTGGCCTCTTGCTTGGTCGGTGTTATCCCAGTCAGGCAACCCAAGAGGGAGGTGAATTGAGTTATTAAAAAAAATAATTTACAATATTAAAAAATAAATAAATACAAAATTCAAAACAATGATTATCAATATAAAAGCAAGAGAGATAGGAGAGAAAATCAAACACTGAGATTTATAGTGGTTCGGCACGCCAGGCCAACGTCCACTCCCCAAGGAACCTCCTTAAGAATTTCTTCACTATTAAAATGAATCAATACACTACCAAAGCTTCACCAAACTTGTGGATTTTACACAAGTCTTACTTTTATCTATTGAGCCTCACTCAATAATAAATTCCTTACCTTTACAAAAATTTCTCACAAAATAATGAATAAAAATAAAAGGTACTTTAACCCTCTTTTACAATAATTTTTTTCATAAAGAGTAGATATGAAAGTGTAAGAATAAGGACTGCTCTTCGATCTGAAAGTGAAAGAGCAGAATACAAAACACTTAAAATTTTGGAACACACAGATTTTTTTTCTCTTCAAGTTGTTCATATTTTCTCCATACCAAACACTTCTATTTATACACAAAAACATATCCATTGAAAGTAAAAATTGCTCCTCGACAGAATAGACGCTCCTCTTTCTAATTTTACATCACGCAGTGCCTCCTCATGGAAAAAGCTGATGGAAAATTATGCTAGATATTCAAATGTGGGGTCTAATGGGAAATGATGCTAAATAGTCAATATATATATATATAGATATAGATATATATTACTGATGCATCACACAATTTCAAACTTGAGTACTTTTTCTTTTTATTATATCAATATATATATATATATATGCATGTAAAAAGTGCATCACATGGCACCGTCCGCACCCTCATACATATAATTAATATATTATAAACAACATACAAGTAATGTATATATATATTTGAATAAAAAGTTTGATTTGCTATCAAACACCACTTGAGTATATTATACAAATCTGAGAGGGTAATTTATAAGTAAATTGGGCCGAGCTGAGTAATGGGCCGTTCTATAGGCCATAGTAAGAAAGGCTTAGTAAGTGGGCCACAGTCCAGATGTTAGCTCGGTCCAGGTATGGAAGGGACCTAGCATGTGTTAGCTCAGTCGAAGAATAATCACGGTCACCACGGCCGGAGTAGAGATAGTTGGCTCGGTCAGGGTATTCGAAGCCGAGGTATGGTGCTTCTACTTGATGGACCTCGTTCTAGTTGGCGCGGTGGAAGCTTGCTGAGGTTAGTTTGGTCTCAATAGACACAACCGAGGTACAAACAGATAAAGGACGGGACGAGCTAAGGGATAGCTCGGTCTGAGTTGTCATTTCCACATGACAATATTAGCTCGGTCGTTTGGTTGTACCACCGAGCTAGGACCATCTCACTTGGTTTAAGTAGTGAGGGGGGTGTTGAAAGATAGTGTGACTCTTAGTAGGACTCTATATGGAGGAATAAGAGTCCTACAAGGATTGTGCCATGCGGAGCCTATAAAAGCTCACAACACAACCTTTGGAAGAGGTAACACAACTTTGATTCTCGAATACACAGAGCTTTTGTCTATTTGTCTATTTTGCTGACTTAGGCATTGGAGAGGTATCCGGCATACACTCGCCGGCTAGCTCACGTTTGTGTTTTCAGGGAGTAAAGCGACGACGTTTGGAAGAGCGCAGACTTGATCAACAAGATTATACGAGAAGATTATTTCTTGCTCGCACAATTGGCGCCGTCTGTGGGAATCACAGAAAGAACAAAACCTCTTGATCAAAGTTTTCCTCGCTAGATTAGACGCAATGGCGCACAATGAAGATTTGCCGCAGTCCGCCATTGATGGATAAATCCCAGAGGGAGGTGGGAGGTGCGAAGCTTTGCCTTCCATCCCTCCCATGGCAAATTTAGAGCCCCAGCGACAGAACCCCCGGAGGGATGCAAGGGGGAGGCGGGGTAACAGCCCCCGTCGCTCATCAAGTCCTGATAGGCAGAGGCGGAGGATCGACCCTCAAGTTTTGGAGGATCGGGTAAAGGAGTAGGACGAGCTAATCAGGAAGATGGCGGCGGGCATAGAATTGATGAAGCGTCAGATAAAAGGGAAGGAGGTAGCGACAGGAGAAGGGCACAAAAGCAACACGCCCCCTCGCCATTTAGAAGATCGTGGTAGGCATACCACGCCATCGCAAGCAGAGAGTAGGAGCCTCAGAATAGGTGATACTCAATCAAGGACTTCCGGGACTTGTTACTCCAGGTCTGAGAGAACGAGAACATTGAGGTCTTACACTGAGGGAAGCACTTATCGGCCCTCACGTATGCACCAGACATCATCCAGGCAAACAGAGTTGCCTAGATCGTCCGACTTACGGACTGTACTTGAAGAAAGGGCACGACGGAAGGAGGATGCCAGGGCACGCGACCCGCGCAGAGTTTCAGCCCTTCAGCAGTTGGCTCCTCGGATGCATGGAAGCGTCGAGGTAGGAATGCCAATACCGCACCTTGCCTACGAACTAACGGATAAAACATTGGCAAGGCTACATAGCTTGCCGTTCGTTCCGGCGATTGAGAACGCACCATTACCTTCAGGCTTTATCCAGCCTAAATTTACGACTTACAAGGGGAAGACAGACCCTTACATGCACCTAAGCCACTTTCTCCAGGTCATGGCAGTATATCGGCAGAACGAGGCTTTGATGTGCATCCTATTCCCATCTAGCCTTGGCGACCTAGGTTTAACCTGGTTCGAAAGGCTACCAGAAGGCAACATAGCCTCCTGGGCGCAATTAGCGGAGGCGTTCGTGACAAAGTTCAGAACGAACACCAAGACGCCAGTAGAGATCGATCAGCTACTCTCCATTGACATGGGCGACAAGGAGACGTTGAGATCCTACAACAGTCGTTATTGGGAGACCTTCAACCAGATAGGAGATTGCCCTACAAATCTCGCCATCGCGCAATACAAAAGAGGTCTTCCAGTCGGAAACAGGCTGAGAGACTCAATTACCATGACGCCCCCCTCACAATGGAAGCCTTAATGGAGAGGGTACACCAGCACATTCGGGTGAAGGAGGATAGTGCCCGTGCTAAAACAAAGTCTAGTACAACCGCAATACCAGATAAAAAGACTTCGACAAAAGTCAACGCGGTAGAATGTCCAAGCAGAAACAGGTGAGGCAGGCGGAACAACGGAGAGGACCACGATAAAAGGTGGTTGAGAGTTCGCACTGCCATTACCACGGTGTTCAAAAAACCGATCTATCGGATTCTCAGTGAGATACGCGATGAACCTTTCGTCAGATGGCCAGCTAAATTGGGAGAGGCACAAAACGACAATGATGAAAGATCCCGGTGCACCTTCCATAAGGAAAAAGGGCACCGCACTGAGAATTGCACGCCATTGAGACAACATCTGGAAGAGTTAGTGGCAGTTGGGCATCTGGACCAGTACATTGAGGGAGGGACGTAGCCAACCCCCCAGAACCACGATCACCCAAACGGAATGCCGATTGACGCCCCACCTCAAGGTGTGATACACGTAATACATGGGGTATTCGAACCTGAGCGAGTATGTGAGCTCAGGGGAATGATTAAGAAGGCTGAGCACTTAAGGGAGGTATTAAGTGCGCAACCTATCATTAAAAAGGGGAAAACAGAGGCCACGAACGTCATGTTTTTTTTAGACAGAGACATGGCAAGAATATATTGCCCTCACAATGATGCACTGGTCGTCACTCTCCGCGTAATTACGACGTCAAGCGAATTTTGATTGACCAAGGGAGCTCATGTGAGATAATGTATTACGAAACCTTCAAACAGTTGAAACTGGAGGACAAAGACTTGGCACCTGCCGTATCTTCCCTGATCGGATTCAACTCAATGCCAAAGTGGCCAGTTGGCAAGATAATCCTCCCAGTTAGAGCAGGAAGCATGACGAACCAAGTGGAATTCTAGGTATTGAAAGTCCCTTCCACTTACCACATAATATTGGGAAGGACATGGCTACATGCTATGCGATCGGTAGCGTCAACCTACCATCAAGTAATGCGGTTCCCCAACGAAGCCGGGGTAATTGAAGAGGTCTTTGGAGACCAAATTATGTCCAAGCAATGTTTCGTCACAGTAAATGGCAGTCGAGCTGCCAAAGGGTTTGTTCAGATGGTGGAAGAACCTGAGAGCAATGAATTGTTTGCAGATGTTGGCAAAGCCGCTGAACAGAAGGCAGTGGAAAACTTGGTACAGGTAAGAATAGATGAAAAGGACCCGAAAAAGTTCTTTTTGCTTGGCTCATCTATGTCCAGCATCGAGAGAATAGAGGTCATGGAATTCTTGACCTCTAACATCAAAGTGTTTGCCTGGACGCCATATGACATGCCTGGCATTGACCCAAACTTCATCTGTTACCAATTGAATGTCCACCTAACTGCAAGACCAATCATACAACGCACTCACAGATCAGCACTCCACCACGCCGAGATAGTGGCGGAAGAAGTGGGAAACCTTCTAGAGGCAGGAGCTATCAGAGAAGTGCAGTATCCCAAGTGGATATCCAATACAGTAGTGGTGCCAAAGAAGAATGAAAAATGACGTGTCTTCTTAGACTACAAAACAGTCAACAAGGTGTGCCCAAAAGACAGTTTTTCCCTACCACGAATAGACCAACTGGTAGACCTAACGGCAAGACACAACCGACTGAGCTTTCTTGATGCATACAGAGGTTATCATCAGATCGCTATGTATAAGCCAGACCAGGAGGTCACATCTTTTACAATGCCAAGAGGTCTGTATTGCTACAAGGTCATGCCCTTTGGCTTAAAGAATGCAGGGGCAATATTCCAACGGATGGTCACTAATGTTTGAGCCATTGTTAGGCAGAATAATGGAGGCTTACATAGATGACATGGTGGTCAAGAGCAAGGATGAAAAGGACCATCTCAGGGACCTAGGTGAAATGTTCCAGATCCTGAAGAAGAACAAGTTGTACCTTAATGCTTCCAAGTGTGCGTTCGGCTTAGGATCAGGCAAGTTCCTAGGTTTCCTGGTGACCAACCGTGGTATAGAGGTAGACCCCTCTCAGATCAAAGCAATCCAGGATCTAGAGAGGCCCAACATAGTAAAAGAAGTACAACATCTCACCGGTATGGCAGCCGCGCTCAACCGGTTCATAAGTCGGTCGTCAGATAGATGTCGACCATTTTTTCAAGCATTAAAAGCCAAGTTTGAGTGGGATGAAGAATGCGACCGCGCCCTAGAAAGTTTGAAAGAATATATGTCTGCTCCATCGTTGCTAGTGACCCCAATACCTGGAAAAGAATTATTATTGTACCTGGCCGTTTCACAGCACGCAGTCAGCGCGGTGTTAGTTAGAGCAGAGGGAATCTAATGCATGCCCATCTTCTATGTCAGCAAGACATTGCTGGGCACAGAAACCAGGTACTTACCATTGGAAAAACTAGCCTTAGCTTTGATGATGGCATCAAGGAAGTTGTCGCATTACTTTCATGCCCACACCATAATCGTCCTCACAACCTTCCCATTAAAAGCTCTGTTTGAGAGGGTGAACTTTTCTGGGCGAATCTTGAAGTGGGCGGTGGAACTGGGATAGTACGATATCAAGTTTCAACCCAGAACCGCAATAAAAGCCCAAGCATTGGCAGACTTTGTGGTAGAATTCACCCCAGGAAGCCATCACATCTGCCCAGTTGACTTGACTGGTGCCACCGAAATGGGGATGGAAAGTGCCGCAGAAAGCGCGCAACCCCTGAATCGGGATTCCCAGCCACACCCCAAAACAGATCAGAGTAATGACGAGCTGGAAAAGGCGAACAATGCTACACCAGGAGAAGACTCATCAGCAAACAAAAACTTGCCACAATCAGATAGTGAGGGGCAAACAGTAAGTGTAGACTTGGAGGAAAATACCAGCACCACTCGTGACCCCAAGGCATCATCCGATACCTCTACTTGCTGGAAGCTGTTCGTTAGAGAGATGTGGAAGCTCTTCGTAGATGAAGCTTCCAATAGGCACGGTGCAGGACTCGGCATAGTCCTCATCTCACCAGATGGCCTAGTAGTGGAACAGGCAGTCAACCTTGGCTTCTCAGCATCAAACAACGAAGCGGAGTATGAAGCGCTTCTGGCAGGACTAAAATCAGCACTCTACATGAAGGCTACCGAGCTAATGGTTTACAGTGCCTCACAGCTAGTGGTAAACCGAATTTTAGGCGGCTACGAGCAAAGGATGAAAGGATTGTGAGACCCCTAACTTTTGTAAACCTTATTAGATCCCAAAATTTTTAGTTACTATAACAAAGCCCATAATTCGTTGATTGCTCGCAAATTAAACCCTAGAGTCAAAAACGCATCACGGACAAAACCATACAAACCCTAATCGACCCTGGAAGCTTACAAATCATTTATAACACTCTAATATTAATTATTTAACTCTCAAATTTTAGATTAATTGCTCTAAAACCTAACTTCTGATTTTTACAGTCTTCATTCAGTTATTTACCTTTAAATTCAAAGCAAGATAATACAAAACGAATTATTTTTTCTAAACACTAATTTATTAACTCTTCACTTGAAATAGATATTTTAATTGAGGCCAAGCTCTCACATTTTTATTAAATCACAAATTGACCTCAAACAAGTACCATTATATATTTATATATACACTTGTACCCTAAAATCTTTTTTTAACATTATGTTTTACAATTTCTAAGATTTGTACACAAAATAAATAAGAAAATCTCCCCAAATCTCGAGGACATGACTAGCCGTCATCATTATACTTTAGTACAAACAAATCCTTTGAATCTTGGAGCAATAATGACGTTGGTACCAATAAAGATTTGCTATGAGTATTTAAATTAGCCCTAAACCTAACTAGATCATAATTAAATACATAAATAAGGTTCCAATATATGAGTTTAATTCCAAGCCCTCATTTTTTTTATTAAGAATTACCTCAAAAATAGTACATGTACCCTAATACTATTAGTACCATCAATCAATTGAAATCTATATATATATGCATACATTGAGAAGTGTGCCCCTACTACCTAAATTGATAAAAAAAAATAAAAATAAAATAAAATAAAATAAAATAACCCCTTCACCCTTCCCTATGGCTAGCCTTCCTAGGAGAAAGTGAGAAACCAATTTCCAAGAACCACCATCATGAAATTCTAGAAAACACAACCTAGTGCCCTAGACCTAGGATACAATTCTCAATGCTAGTTACTTTTCAACTAAGAGCCAACTAGATGATGCCTAATCCTATGATTTAACACCTTAATCACTCCTATCCCATTAGATTCTAAGCAAAACTCTAAATTTTCCATCCATTTTCAACTAGAGGGCCTTTTTGTCTTTTTACACCAAATTGTCTATAAATACCCACACCCCCCTAGCTTGCAAACACACACAACATACTCACTCACACACACATTTCGGTTAGAGAGAGGGAGGAGAGCAAGGAAGAGAAGTCTAGAGGAGAAGAAGGAGGAAGAAGAGAACTTCTTGTGCAAAGCTTAGTAGGTAAGCCACAACACAACCTTCTCTTTCATTTTCCTTTTTCAAATACATGTTCTAAGGGTTCTAAATAATATTTTCAGATCTTCTATTGATGAGTTACTTGTGTTAAAAATGTTAAAAGTTAAGTATTGATTCCATCTCTCTTGTATTTTCCCCATTTTGGCACAAAACCATCTTTTTATACCAATCTCTCAAACTTCCCAAAGGCACACCTTCAAGAAAACTTTCTGAGTTAAATATATGTTAGTTAGCATGTTTTCTTCACAAAAGAAATGAAAACTTTCCTTCGGTGGAACCCTTTTTCTCATAAATCTTCTTGTTTTGGACATTCCACCTTAGAATCTGTTTTTGCAGCCCACTTCCAAAAATTCTAGAAAAATGTATAAAATTATTCTAGACCTCTATTTTATGTCAAAACCTTCCTTAAGGAGTTAGCTTTCAACTAAAATTTGTTTCATCAAAAAACATTAAGCGGTTTGCAAGAAAATCAAATTTTCGTAATGGTCGATAGATCTGGACAGATTCTGGACAGCACTGGAATATTTTCTAAATAACTTAAAATCTAGAAAAGCAATCCCATTTCCGAAAAATGTTCTAGAAACTAGATCAAATTCTCTACGAACCATAGGAAGACCAAGTCTGGTGGAAGATCTAAAATAGTCCTTTCATTTTAATCTTTATGTGATATTAAATCTGAAAATTTTGTTACGTATGGATGTTTTATGCCCTTGTATTCATGAAAATGTTTAATAGGTTATGATCATATCTTGGCATGATATTGTATGTGTTATGTTACCCTATTTATCTTTCTCATCTTAAGGATGCATGCTTATGTGGATATTATTGTCTTGTAAGTTGGACTAACCTTGTCTTAAAACATTTAACTCAACGGGAAACCTAATTGGGAGGGTATTGGGTTTTCGAGCACTATTCAAAATTTAAAGTCTTGTGCGAGTGGTTTTCAGAACCCTTGAATGGAGCGGTTGTATTCGGACCCTAGGTAGCTTGGTGTAAGGAGGGATTCGGGAAAGGCCCTATTTTACCGTCTCTTTTGAGGCCCTGCGGTTGGCGCTATGCGGTATATAATCGTTGGTAGGCATCCGAGGTTAGTTCTGCAACAAAGCAGCAAAAGGGGGAGTTCCGAATAGTCTGGTGTCCAATTCTTGTGGTTGGGAGGACGAAATCTCTTTGGGGGATTTCTAGTTTATTAACATCTAACTTGTAACCCTTTGTTTATTTGGTTGAGTATCATACTTTACTACTTGATGTTATATTTTGTGATTGTGTATTGGACTGGGAAAAAGAGATGGGGTGTGTGTGTGTTTACTGGGCATTCAAAGCTCACGGCGTGTCATGCCAGGTGCCGAAGAGGAGTTTATAGCTGGAGACGACAAGCCTGAAACCTTCAAAGACTTTTGGCCATCTTAGGAAAGTTAGAAATCCCTTTTGATATTTTGTAAGGCTCATGTGAAGATTTAAATTTTCCTTTTGGGATGTAATGTAATGGAACAAGCCTTTGGAATTAAGAATATTCGAGGTTGTTATGTACTTATGTTCTATATATTTATATGTATGAACCTCATCGTTGCTTATGAGACCTTGTGTCAATACCTTTTAAGATCTGTCAAAAGGGTAGTGCGCTGCCTAAAAAAGCCGGACTTAGAAGGGAGGCTAATTTGACTCCTCCGGCGATGTAAGATCTTACTTGGTTATTAACCACAGGACTCATTACTGACTCTCCCTTGACTGCAACCAATAGTGTAGATTCGGGGCATCACAAGGATGGCTAAGTACCAAGAGTTAGTCAGAAAAGAGATCATGAAGTTCGAAGTAGTGCGGATAGAGCAGATTGGCAGAGAAGAAAACAGCAGAGCAGACGAATTAGCAGGTTTTGCTTCGATGGCAGATACATCCATCCTACATCTGTTGCTAATTGACTACCTACCAAGACCAAGCATTGAAGAACCCGAAGTAGAAGAGGTATGTTGCGCCGAATTAGGCTCTTCATGGATGGATCCCATTATAATGTTCTTAAAAGACGGCGTCTTACCCGAAGAAAAGAAAGAAGCCAACAAGATTAGAACAAAGTCGCAACAATTTTGGCTCTCCCCAACAATGGCCTTGTACAAAAAATCCTTCACAGGACCTTACTTGAATGCGTCCATCCCAGCAAGGTTGAGGCATTCTTGTTCGAGATACACGAAGGCGTATGCGGAAGCCACCAAGGGGGGAGATCATTGGCTTACAAAGCAATTTCGCAGGGATATTGGTGGCCTTACATGCAAGCAGATTCAGAGAAGTATGTCAAGAAGTGCGAGAAATGTCAGAAGTTCGCACACCAAATACATCAACCGGCCAGAAAGCTTCTACCATTAACTAGCCCATGGTCTTTCGCAATGTGGGGCTTGGACATAGTAGGGCCACTCCCAACGGCTCCCAGCAATAGAAAATTCTTTCTTGTAGCAACAGACTACTTCACAAAGTGGGTAGAGGCAGAAGCACTAGCATTAATAAAGGAGAAAGATGTGAAGAAGTTCGTCTGGCAGAATATCATCACTCGGTTCAGCATACCCAAGGCGCTAATATCAGAAAACAGTACTCAGTTCGACGGTAAAATTTTTAGAGGCTTTTGTGAGGAGTACAAGATAGAATTCTACAACTCTACACCGGCATATCCCCAAGCAAATGGCCAGGCGAAAGCAACAAACAAGGTCGTCTTGGATGGATTGAAGAAAAGATTAGAGAAAGTAAAAAGCAAGTGGGTTGAGGAACTTCCTCATGTTTTATAGGCTTACCGCACCTGTAGACACCCCATTTTTGACCGTCCTCAAGACTTAGACGTCACCGTTCGAACACTCGGTGATTATCCATGTTGTGTTCGTTTAGAGTTCCCGGAGGTTTTGGCTCGCGCGCCCTGCCTCAGGATCTCCGAACTTGACCGTTTAGTGTCTGGTTTCACACCGAACACTTGTGTTTTGCCTTGGAAGGGCAGGGAATGCCTAATGAGGCATCCCCACACACCACCGGCAGTGGCTGGAGGCCACCGGATGGTCTTTTTCTTCCATCGGCACTTTTGTTTGCCGGTCGGCACACTTTGTTGCCGGTCGGCATAATTTGTTGCCGGTTGGCACTGTTTTTTGCCGAAATGGCATTTTTGGGCAGCCAACCACTGTTCATCCACTTTATGGAGATATTTTGTGCCAGCTGTGATAGCTGGCACCAACTCTTCCCCCCTCCATACACGTGTATGGAGGGATCTCCCTCTAAGCAAGCTTGTTGAATAAGCTTTGCAAGAGGGAGTCTTATAAGAGGAGGGCCTTCCTCTTTGATCTAGGTTAGCTTCTTGCAACCAAAAACCAGACCTTTGAGATATAGATACATATTATCTCTATACCTCCCCCTCTCTCCTCCTTTGTGTGTGTTTCTTAGCTCAAAAGGTGGTTTTTACCTTACTTTTGCACCATTACACACACCATTACACCTTACTCCGAGATTGAGAGACTTGGGGGTTGTTTCTTGAGTTTTTGGACTGGTTTTGATCCAAAGAAGGAGGCTAGACCTTTTGTTCTTCAAAGGTTCTTCAAGGGTGAGCATCTTAATTTATATTCCCCAAACTTGCGATAGTTTTTTACCTATCTAGCTTGCTGTTTTAGCTCTTGTGTATAACATAAAAAGGGCTTGTATTTTCCTGCTCTAGCACTTTCATTAAGGTCATTTTGTGGTTTGAGTGCAAACTCTCCCTTCTAAGCCTTGTTTGATCCATTTTGGTGCCTCTTTCATAAGGTTTTGTTCACTTCAGTGTTTTGGTCCTTTGACCACTGAAAATCAGTGTATTTTAGTGTCAAAAAAAGATGGTTTGAAGTCTTGCATAGGGGAGGGACACCCCTCTCCCTTCATGGTTTGTTTCCATGCTTTTTTGGGCTCAAAAGGGTAGCATGTGTGCTTGATGATCCTTGGCCTCATTTCAGAATTTTTTTAGGTATTTTAGGTCATATGTAACCTCTATTTTTGGCCGGATTTGTGCCTCCTTGTATGCTTATAATACTTGCTTTGTATTGCTCCATTTTGCTTAGAAATACACCTCATGATTAGGCCATGATTCTTGCGTATGTTGGCTTAGTTCCATGAAGCTTTTAGTATTGTTTTTCCATGCTTAAAATTTGTTGGTTATCCATTTGATCATGCTTGACATGTTTGTTAGGGTTGCTTTGTATTTTGGTTTGAAAGCTTTGAGCATGTTGGCTTCTAGCATGCATGTTTGTGATTACCCTCATGATTTTAACATCATCAAGGGCCACATTTTAGCCCAAGAATCATGTTTGTATGTGTGCATGCATGACCTCTTTCATGCCTTGAGGGTGTGTCCTCTTATGCCTAGGAGTGGCCCTTAGTGCATTTGTTTCATGGGAGGTACTTTAGCTGTCATATTAGGAGGTTTTGGGGTCCCATTTTGCATGTAAAAATTCTATTTTTTTACTTGTTTTAATCATGCCATGAGTGGTCATGTTGATGAGTGTGAAATGTTTCCCTTTTTGTGCCTTAACCATAGGACTTTTGGCTTGCATGTTGGCATGAACATTGGTCCATCTATCAGACACTTTTGGCCACTGTTTTGAGGAGGGTGAGGGTCTGCCCCTTTTCCATTTTAAGCCATCTTTGCATGACTGCTTCATGATTGATGCATGGTTGCTTCACATGTTGTTGTAGCATGATGATTCTATTGCTCAAAGCGTCCATGTTTACATCACATCTGTGTCTTGTATGTCTAATATTGCATGCTTGCCATACTAGTTGCATGATTCTTGGCATACCTTGCACATTGATATCATGTTGCATCTTGAGCCATGCTTTGCATAACATGCATTGCATTACTTGGTTTGGGGTGTCAAACCAAGTGTGAGAGTTGAGGGGCGTTCATACCACAAGTGATGTAACGCGCCTTAACTTTCGGTCCCCGAGGCCTTTGATTTCGCCATGATAAGGTTTCGGAGTTCATTGTGATTGTTGCATACATCCTTACATTAAGTGGCAAATTCGATCCCTTGAGTCATCATGCACCATTGATGGCTCAAAGATCGAAGGTCATGCTTCTTTGAGTTCAAAACATGATAAGAAGCACAACCATGCCCATATGTACCTGAAAACTCCATGTCATGCACTGCCTGTTCTCTATTTGCTGTCAAATTGTCTTCTGCAGGAAGTTTCTGCCGATCGGCAGAATTTAGTGTCGACCGGCAATATATTGAGTGCCGATTAATCCAACAAGTGCCGATGGGAATTTTGGAAGTGCCGGTGGGAATTCTGTCCGGCCGGTGGTGCTCTGCAGGATGCAAGGAACTTGCTCCAGTACTTTGGAAATTTTCAGAAAGACAAGGCAGTACAAACAGAGGCGGCAGGAGTACAGTACGGGTTTTCCGGGCGAGACGGATTCGAGCATGCATCATTCGCGCATCCCGAGGTAGAAGCTGCGGCTACCCTCTTCTTTCCTTTGCCATCTTTTCTTTTAAATTAAATTAGAAATCTTGTAATAATTTTATTTGTTTATTATTTTGGGACTGTAATATTTATTTGGGCCCCCCGAGTGAGGGCAAATCTGTAATAAGTGTGTGTGGGTGGTGTATGTCTTCCAATCCCCGTTTCTTTCTTCCCTTTTATTTACCCGCTTATGATGGTAGATTAGGGCATTTTTCGAAATTAGCATACCTTATGCTATGCATGCGTGCATCCATGCATTTGTATTGCATACATTAGGCTCGGTACATCACGCTAAACGCATTTGTATTTCAAATTCTGAACTGAATATGTGATAATTGTGCATTTTCACATACCATGTTTAGGGCTAGCCGAGCCTGCCTAGACCGCATTTTGCATGTGATGCATTAGCCACTTTTAACATGACCTAGGACATGCATGTTTGCTAACTAGTTTACTGTTTTGGCACGGAGTACAATGTAAGTATTTTTGCTTTAGCATCCAGCATGCGTGTGAATGTTGCCATAATAGTATGCTTGCCATGCGGCTAAGTGCTTACATGAGATAAACTGCTTGAATGCCTGTGGGTGGAGGTCAAATTGCTTAAATTGGGATAATGCGTTAAAACTGTGAATTTTAAGCCCACTAGATAGTGGCAAAATCATCTTTTCTAAAAGCCCACTTGAGGGTGGCAAAATCTGCATTTTAGCCTACTTGCGAGTAGCAAACCATTTTCAAAGCAAACATGAAATGTTTTGTTCCAATTTGGGTGATTTGGTCTATACTTGTTTTCTGCGCGCACAACATAGTAATTCTAGGCTAATAACCGGATTAAGAACACATAACATTTTCAAAATTGGATATCACGGTTAGTAGAGGCCGGTCTTCGGACCGGGCGAAAGGGGGTGCTCATAGCTGACTTTCCCCGATCGTACCCAAGCTCCCGAGCCGAGACAACTCCGGTGATGACGGACATGTGGCCTTCAGCACCGAGTCAGGGTTTCCTAAATTCTCCCATTTTAAACATTTAGGTGGCGACTCTGTATTTGGCAAAGCAGTCCATGTTTGGCACTTCTTTCAAAAAAATCTGTTTCTCAAAACGATTTGCCAGATTTGGACTCTTTGGTTCAGATTAAGAACCGTGACACAAAATTGAGAGTCCGAACTGTAGCGAGGTCCCCCCTGCGGGCTTGTTACAGTTTCTGGCGACTCTGCTGGGGAGTTTTAGAGAGCTTGACTCGAACTCATGATATCCTGTTTTGATTTCTCTTTTGTGTTTCTTTGCATTGCATGTGCATTGGTGCGCCTAGGAACACAGTGTTTGCCATCTGCCATTCCTGAACGGTTTGCCGGAGGCTTGCCTTGTCAAGGCATGTCCATAAGGCTGACCGGCTATGGGCTCTAACAGCATGGGAACACAAACCCCGGTTTACCGGGGCACCCTTTTTGACCATTCGACCTAGTGCATATTCGGATCCATAGTGACCATTCCAAATTAGGACAGGCTGCTTACTCGATATTAGGTTGTTTGAGAATTGCTGCGTGCATAGTGAAACCCTAGCTCCTGACAAAATAGGACAGGGAAACCCTACCCCAATGTAGGAGTGTTTTGGCTCTCTTTACTTGCTATGTGCTTTTAGAATGTATTTCTACAGGGAAATGTACATACCAGTTTGCAAGTCTGGGCATCAGGCCTGAGGGCATCAGTATCAGTTTTAAGAGAATCAGTTATCTGCGGGTATCAGGGTTTAGTGTTGGGAACAGAGCTTGTTTTTGGAGAAACAGTGATCAATATCGAGGAACAGTGTGTTCGGCTCACCGACTTTGTATTGAATATCCGACTATGTATTATATGTTTATTTTATACTGTTATGCTGTCCGGTTGTTGGTTTATTTATTGCTTTATTTATCTTTTGCTAGGTAGTTTAGCATCATTGCGTCTAACCCAGTAGACATTCCCCAAGCACTCTGGATCAGAGGTCGTCGGCTCCATCGATCTGAGGATCTGATAGAAGGACAACCAGTGTACCATTCTCTACCCCCGGTTACTAAACAGAAGGCAACTAAGCAGAGGACATCGGTTCAACAGTCAGTGCAAAGGGCTTCGTCTACCCCACCTGTGTACAGTAGGGATCAGGATCCCGTTTCACCCACAGAGAGGGAACGCATACCAGTAACTCAACCAGAGCAGAATAGTATGGCTAGCTTAGAGGAGATGGTGCGCCAACTTCAAGAAAGCATGAAAATGATGCAGCAGGATGCTGTCCGACAGGCAGAATTCGCCAGACAACAAGCTACAGTCATGAGTGAGCAAGCGGATTTAATTGGGAGATTGCAACAGCAAACTGGGGCATCACCTTCGCAGCAAATCCCTCCTCCATTAAGGGCTCCAATACCCGAAGAGACACCAAACGCCCGGAATGTCCAAGAGGATACAGACATCCCAACAGGGCCAGCTCCCCTCCCGATTCCACCTCAACAATCCAAGGCACCCACCCCCATCAATCTGTCGGATTCTCCCTTCGAGTCCGAGGTGGACCCCATGATATTAAAAATGCACAAGCTTGAAAAGCTGTTCAAGAAATCTCAAGGTGCGAAGTCCATTCCGGACATTGGAGACGGATACATCGACACAGCTGTGACGCTGCCAGATCGGTTTAAGATGCCACAAATTGATCGTTTTGACGGATCTGAGGATCCCATGGTACACCTGCGACTATTCTCAGACGTCCTAAGGCCAATGGGCCTCACTAGATTGCAGAAGCTATCTTTATTCGGTCGGACCTTGTCGGGTGTGGCGGCCGCATGGTATGCCAAATTAGACGATGATGTCAAGAGAAATTGGGACGAGATGGCCGAGGCGTTCATCCTGCAGTACTCGTATAACACACAAATCGAGATCACGACCCGGGATCTCGAGACAACGAGGCAAGAACCCAAGGAGAGCTTCTCAGAATTTGTAACCAGATGGCGAGCTAAGGCTTCGATGATGACCTTAAGACCCACAGACAAAGATCAGATTCGGATGATTATGCACAATCTCCAGCCGAAGTTAATGCAAAAGATGATCGTAGTCCCCTTCCCTACCTTTGCTGATTTGCATGAAATGGGGGTACAGATCGAGGACGCCCTAAGACAAGGGTGGATTGATAATGACCGGGAGCAACCCCGTAGAAATTTCAATCGTAATACTAATGCAGGCCCGAGCGGCGCTACGACTGCCAGGACCTCCGAAGTGAGTATGGTCACCACTAACCTTTCCCCAAGAAATACGGCAGCCACACCATTCTCTGGTGCGTCCGGAAGCAACTCACAAACAGCCAAATACCCTCCCAGAAACACCAGAACCTTCGCTCCACTTTATATGTCCCTATCCAAAGCTTTGGGGGTTTTGATCAGAAAAGGGCATCTGAAGCCCCTAGAGCCGCGGCCCTTACCTGAAAGACTGCCCGCCACCCACAATCCAGCCAAGTATTGTGCGTTCCACCAGCAGCACGGTCACGACACCGACCTGTGTTTTCGATTGCGTCATGAGATTCAAGATCTCATTGATAATGGGGTGATTTTACCCCCTGAAAAACCCAATGTTACTACAAATCCTCTCCCCACACATAACCAAGTTCCACCACCCAAAAGAATCAATTTCATCCACACTGGGGTCGCATCCTACGATCCTAGTATCTATATCACACCCTCCTACCTGCCTAAGCCGAAAGTTTTCCTCCCTGATTGCACCAATTTGTGCATGATGGATGTCTCTATAACCCAGCCCAAACCAGTGGTGGTGACCACCGAGAACAGGAAAGAGGTTGTCAAACCGGAGTCTGTGGAGCCTGAGAATGATGTTGGGAATACTTACAGTCCGAGTGACTACATTTCACCAGTGGGCCAGAATAGACCAAATGTCGGATTTCCAGTCGGGGGAGAGCTGTGTGTAATCCGAGGGAACAGTTCAAGACAGGAAACGAATGATTTGGCAGCCATGGAAGAGGACCTTGCCAAGTTCCAATGTTGTGATAACCAAGATCTAGAATATTCAGCCATCAACTGGTACGATAATGAAGAATCAGTGGAGGCCACAGGATGGTTAGACGATCAGCCAGATGTAATAGGGGAGTTCCAGTCAGAACAAGGCCCGGCAGGGGCGGGAATGTCCACAACGGCCGGGAGTGTCGAAGAACGGAGTACATCGCCGGAGAGCGTCGGTGTCGAGAGTTTCGCTCGGGAATGGAGCATTTTAAGTACAGGGATCAGTGCGCAATCTACTGCATTGACACAGCCAGAACAAGAGAGATTCGAGGATTCTGAGAGGATCAGGAAAGCAAAAGGCCACGTGGGGGTCGAAACCGCCACAAGTACGGAAATGGAGAATGTTGCGAGCATAGGGATAAAAGGTACTGCGAATATCAGGACAGTTGTGCCAGAACCAGACAGATGCTTGTCAGCTGCAGATGGTATGTGGTGGGAAGACGACGATCTATGTCTGGCCCACACGGACGAGGATTGGAAAGATAACCGACCAGATGATACCTGGTATATCGGCGAAGTCGATCACATGACTAGAAGTGGACGGTATTTCAAGCCTCCACACCTAGATCAACCAGAGGCGTCTGGAAAAGATAATGAAGCAGAGAAACAAAAGGAGAAGCAACTCGAAGACGAGGCCGTGTTGAGACAATTAAAAAAGATACAAGCAGACATCTCCATCTGGGGACTGCTTATGGCTTCTCGAGTACACAAGCAGGCTGTCCTTTCAGCCATGGACAAAGCCAAACTCTCCATAGACACCACGCCCGAACAACTGGTGGGTTTAGTCTTTTCGGGAGGAAGTTCCCCAGCATTGAGTTTTTCTGACAAAGAACTGCCACCCGAGGGTGCGAACCATAACAAGCCACTCTACATCTCTGTGGAGTGTAGGGATAAATGGATACCTGTGGTGCTTGTCGACACGGGGTCCGCTATCAACGTCTACCCGGCAAGGACAGCTTATGCGATTGGTTTGAAAGTCGCGGATTTCGTACCAACGGCTTAGGTAATTCGAGCGTATGACAACACAAGCCGGGAAGTAATGGGAACAGTTAAGATTCAAACAAAGGTTGGGCCGGGACAGCACGAGATAGATTTCCACGTCTTGGAGGTCCCTGCAACGTTCAACCTGCTTTTGGGACGGCCGTGGCTGCATCAGGTAAAGGCGGTCTCCTCTACCCTACATCAAATGGTGAAATACCCCTATGGGAAGGGAGTAGCCATTGTTTTTGGAAACTCATCAATTCATCCACCACCGGAGGTATCTATGCCGGTTCTAGAAATTGAGCATGGTATGGAAGATGTGTTCATATCAGGCTTTACCTTGGCCGAGGCTCGGGTCGTACAGAACATCATGGCAGCTAATGAAGGGGTGTATGTCAGTGCCCAAGTAGTCTATCTCGTGAACAAACTCCAGCACATCCCTGGGATGGGATTAGGCAAGAGCGGCAGGAAAGGTGCCGCAATATCGGCCGAAGTGCCACATAACCCACATACTTTTGGTTTGGGCTACCTACCCACCAAAGAGGATTGGATAAGGAAAGGAAAGGAAATGGCCGGAAGGGCCAGAGCAAAACAGATGGGGAAATCCTTTGACTTAATGCACCAGCCCATTCGGGGGACCCTAAACGGACGCTTCGTCCGGGAGGGGGAGGACTTTCCGTTCTGTGGTTTCCCAGAGCCGTGGCTCAACGCAGAGAAGAAGTGCGTACCAGGATTTGAGATTTTCTTTGATTTACAGTTACCTGAGGATGACATCGCCGAAGGGCAGGCAGATCTATCGGCTGAGGCTGAGCAAAGTAAGCAAGTGCAGTCTGAGGACGATGAAAACGAAATGGGGGCAGCGCTAGCATGTCTGCTTTCAGATCCTCCGATCGAACAGAGGTGCTTGGGGGATAGCTCCTCGGTATGTGTGATTGGGAATGAAGCGGCTGCGAGCCTACCATCAGCTATTTTGGATGCGTCCATCGCACCTTCTCTCATCTGGCAATATGAAGAAGGCTTTTTATCAAGCAGCACCGGGTCAGGTAGTGAGCCGGAATCTGATTCTACCGAATCTTGTGCGTCGGAATCAGATTCCAACTCAACTGAGTCTGAGTCCGGTATTCCCGGGGGTGATAACCCGGATGCCACAGTCCTGTCTAGGTCGTCTTTCTCATTTTCTTTTGAGTCTGTTGTAACAGAGGAATTCGACGGCTCGGAAGTATTTAATGAGAACGACGTGGATGTGGTTTCGGAGTATTTTTCTGTGCCTTTGATTTATTGCTTAAATCAGGATTTTCAAAATTTTGATGAAAACGACGAGGGAGAAATCCCTCCAGTTTTGCAACGGTTAATTGATCAAGAGCAGGAAAGGTTTGTTAAACCCTTAATGGATGAAATCACTACTATGAATGTTGGTACTGAGAAGGACCCGCGGCTGGTCCAGATCGGGTTCACGTTGTCTTCTGAGGAATGCGAGTGCTTAGTCGCTTTGTTAAAAGATTTCAAAGATGTTTTCGCGTGGTCCTACGAAGACATGCCTGGAATCGATCCTGAGATTGTACAGCACCGGATCCCTCTTGATCCCGAGGCCCGACCTGTCAAACAGAAGCTCAGAAGGATCCGCCCTGATTTGGCCATTAAGATCAAGGAAGAGGTCACCAAGCAAATTGATGCAGGCTTCCTGTTGGTGTCTGAGTACCCGACTTGGCTGGCCAACATTGTTCCGGTGCCGAAGAAAGACGGCAGAATTCGGGTCTGTGTAGACTTCTGAGATTTGAACAGGGCCAGTCTGAAGGACGACTTTCCCTTGCCGCACATTGATGAATTGGTAGATTTCACGGCAGGACATGCCTTGCTTTCGTTTATGGATGGCTTCTCAGGTTATAATCAGATAGTAATGGCACCCGAAGACCGGGAAAAGACTGCGTTCACTACCCCGTGGGGTACATATTGTTATAGAGTGATGCCATTTGGGTTGAAAAACGCTGGAGCTACCTATCAACGGGCAGCAACTACAATATTGCATGATATGATCCATAAAGAGGTCGAGGTGTATGTGGATGACATGATTGTCAAGTCCAAAGAAAGAGAGGGCCACTACGCCGCCTTACAAAAATTCTTTCAGAGGATCAGAGAGTTTCGGCTGCGGCTGAATCCCCAGAAGTGTACTTTTGGTGTTACAGCAGGGAAGATGCTAGGGTTTCTGATTACGCAAAGGGGCATCGAGGTCGACCCTTCCAAAATCAAGGCCATCTTAGAAATGCCACCACCGAGGACTGAAAAGGAGGTGCGAGGCTTTCTAGGTAAAGTGCAATTCATAAGACGGTTTATCTCTAAATTAACCTTGACTTGTGAACCACTTTTTGGTCTCTTGAAGAAAGGAAAGAAATTCCAATGGGACGGCCGATGTCAAGCAGCTTTTGAGCAGATCAAAGAGTATCTACAGAATCCGCCTGTGTTGTCACCGCCAAAACCGGGGAGACCGTTGATGTTGTATCTTTCGGTAACTGAGACCACCATGGGCTGCATGCTCGCACAGGAGTCAGAAGACAAAGTGGAAAGGGCCATCTACTAGCTGAGCAAAAAGATGCTGGATTACGAGACCCGCTACACTCCGCTCGAGAAGGCTTGCTTGGCCTTGGTATGGGCTACCAGGAAGCTGCGGCACTACCTGTTAGCTCACTCTGTAATGTTGGTTTCGCGTTTGGATCCCATCAAATATCTTTTCGAGAAACCAGCACTTACGGGTAGGCTGGCTCGTTGGTTGCTATTGCTTTCTGAATTTGACTTGAAGTATGTAACACGCAAGTCGGTGAAAGGGAGAGCAGTAGCGGAATTCCTTGCCGACCATCCGGTTGAGGGGGATGAGGTGGTTGAGTACCTATTCCCAGATGAAGCTATTCTGCACATCGAAGATGAAACTTGGACGATGTACTTTGACGGGGCGTCAAACCAGTATGGGTATGGAATAGGGGTGTTGCTGATAGCGCCTGACGATTCCCGTATCCCTTTAGCGTTCAAGCTCCAATTCAGGGTCTCGAACAATGAAGCAGAGTATGAGGCATGTATTGCTGGTCTAGAAGCAGCCCTAGAACTAGGGGTAAGACGATTGGACGTCATTGGGGACTCGAATCTTGTTGTGTCTCAGGCAAAAGGAGACTGGAAGGTCAAGGAGGAAAGGATGATAATTTACCACCAAACCTTGGATTTGTTAATTCCTCGGTTCGAGAAACTAAATTTCACCCACCTCGTAAGAGAGAACAACAGGTTCGCAGATTCACTAGCAACTCTATCTTCCATGATAGACATCCCGTCGGGAGTCCGGATGCGTCCAGTCATCATTGATCAGAAGTTTGCACCAGCATATGAGTCAATTTCCGCCATAGATGAGGCTCAAGACGACAACCCCTGGTATTACGATATTTGGAACTTCTTGGAAAAGGAGACGTATCCCCTAGGGGCAAGCGCCAAGGATAAGAGGGCCGTTAGAAGAATGGCTATTCAGTTCATCATCTGCGGAGGTAAGCTGTACAAAAGGGGTCATCTGGGAATGCATAAGCTCTGTGTAGAAGCCGAAGAGTCGAAGCGCCTAATGGAGGCCATCCACGGAGGGGAGTGCGGCGCGCACATGAATGGAGTAATGTTGGCCAGAAAGATCCTCAGGCAGGGTTACTACTGGTTGACCATGGAGGAGGATTGTATCGGCTTCGTTCGGCGATGCCACAAATGCCAGATCCATGCAAACCGTATGAATATCCCACCATCCAAGCTTTACAACATGACGTCCCCGTGGCCATTTTCCGTGTGGGGGATTGATGTGATCGGAGCTGTTACCCCGAAGGGGTCGAACGGACATGAGTATATCCTCGTAGCGATAGATTATTTCACAAAGTGGGTCGAGGCCCAATCATACGCGGTGTTGAAGGCGTCGCATGTCACCAAGTTCATCAGAAACAACATCATTTGCCGCTACGGGGTGCCAAACGAGATTATTTCGGATAATGGATCCCACTTTAAGAAAGAAGTGGTCGACTTGTTGGAAAAGTATAACGTGGCTTTTCATAAGTCATCTACGTATCGGCCGCAAACCAACGGAGCAGTTGAGGCTGCCAACAAGAACATCAAGCATATACTGCGGAAAATGGTGGAGACCTACCGAGATTGGCTAGATAAGTTGCCGTTTGCTCTATGGGGCTACAGGACTTCAATTAGAACTTCAACCGGAGCAACTCCGTATTCGTTAGTTTATGGAATGGAGGCTGTTCTACCTATTGAAATTGAAGTTCCGTCGTTACGGGTATTGGCTGAGTGTCAGATAGCTGAGGCAGATTGGCAGCAGAGCAGGTTCGAGGAACTTATGCTCTTTGACGAAAGAAGGCTGAAAGCACTGTACCACGTTCAAAGTTATCAGCGTAGGATTGCTCGGGCTTTTAACAAGAAGGTTAAGTCCAGAAATCTAAAGGAAGGAGATTTGGTACTCAAAGACAACCGAGCACCCATCCACGACCCGAGGGGCAAGTTCAGACCCAATTGGACTGGTCCCTACATTATCAAAGCTATCTGGTCAGGTGGAGCTGTGGTTCTGATGGACTTAGATGGCTTAGAATTTTCCCAACCGATCAACATGGACAAGTTGAAGAAATACTACCCTTGAGAGGCTCGCTAGGCCGAAAACCCGAAAGGGCGACCTGGGCAAAAGCTAGAGCACAAAAAATTAGAAAATATAAAAACTGAGCTCGCAAGGCTGAAAACCCGCAAAGGGCGGCCTTGGCAAAAGTTAGAGCGCAAAAGGAGAGTGAAAATACTCGAGCGAACCTAAGCCGGAACTACGTGAGGCTTGATTCCCATGTTTGGGATACGTAGGCAGCTTCATCCTGAAGTTCAGCTATAACACTTCCCCGATCAACTTTGTCCATTTGATCATCTCAGTCATCTTTGTTCATCAGCATTCGTTGGAATCTCCGGTGCGGTGCCACTCAGACTAGGGGCAACTTTCCGTTGCTATGCAGTGCTGCGGCGCTCTTCAGACTAGGGGCAACTTTCCAGTTGCAGGAATCTGGGGTTGTGCGTCTCGAGTGACAGATTTCAGGCGTGTCCAGTTCTGGTCCACATCAAAAATATCTTTGAAAAGTTTTAATAAAAGCTGACTTTGTTCAAATAATCTTTTTACAACTTTGACCATTTTTGGACCAAGGTGGAAAATTTTCAGTGCCACAACTTTCAATTTCTTTGATTTCAAAACAGAGTTCTCCTGCTCTTACATACAATTGAAGCTGCTTTTTATTACATTCATAAGAGAAAACTTGAAAGTACTAATAAAGCAATAAATCTAGGGCATAGTCAAGTCAGGTGTTCCTGCGCCCCCTCCCAGAGCTGGTCGAAGCCTCTGATGCCAAGCTGGGCCCGATCTGTGCTTCTTCATTGAGCCAATCCATGCACTTATCAGACAAAGTGCAACTGAAAGTAGGAGCGGGGCCAGGAGTTCTCTCATCCTCCACGCGGTGGCCTGCCAAGCAAGCTGTGCGCCCCGGGCTGAGAATGCAGCAGGATACTCTATCCCCTCTGGCGGGCAGGTCTAATCATGGCCAAATTGGCGTCGAATACGAAATGGGAAATAGAATACACAGTGAGTGAGACCAACCAGTTGAATCCCAGTCTGCCGAGGCATATTGTAACTCATTGCCGGAAGGTTCAGCCAAGGGCACCGCCAAGCAATACGGTCTGCGGACAAGTGGCACATCCAAGCGAACCACCATTCCTCATCCAAGGCATTGACTAGACGACGCCGGAAGAAGTAGCCGCGAGCTGAATATGCGGGGCAAGAGTCCACAACCTGCAGTTTGTCCATCAGCCACACCTGGGGAGGGATTTAAAAAATGAGAGATTAAAGAATAGAGAGATGTACGAGGAGAGAAGAGTGAGAATGGGGTTTTTGTGAGAAAAGACCGAGCTCGAGGGCCGAGTGATGTGAGCAATACATAAATGGGAGATTGGGTGGGAAACGTTACCTGTTGTAGTAGTGGACTCCCCGCCAATCTAGACGTCTCATGACGACAAAAGGCGTCTAAGCCCATTAGCGTCTCGGCCAGAGCCATGGCAATACAACTCTTACCCTCCTTCAAGCCTTGGGCAACCTCAATCAACCGGATACTAGCCCCTCCAGACCCTGAGACGAACAGGAAATGGGACAGCATGCACAAGCAGAGGGCATGTCGCCGGAAGCCTTGCCAGTGATGGTTGTTGCGATCACCACCATCAGAAAATCGATTAGCCAAACTCGGAATGTCCAGCATCCCGTCACAAATCAGGGATCGAGCGTCATGCATGCTGAGTCCACACATTCGCCCTAAGGATCGGACATGACCAAAATTAAGTTGGGGCAGGAGTTTCTCGTCGCGCTCGGACTCCATTAAGGCTCGGAAGTCTTCGAAGGTAGGACATATCTCTTGCCCGGCGAAACTAAAGACATGTGTCACCGGATTCCAAAACCTTGCCGCGACATGAAGAAACGGGAAGTGCAATGGGGTGCGACCTAGAGTGAATAGTGCATTTATGCCGAAACCCCGAAAATTCACTTTTTTCGAGCCATCCAAGCTAGCAATCCAAGCTGTCAGATTTTGAGCAAGAAACTCTTCCATTGGAGCGAATCAGTGTGAAAATGAGAAAAACTACGAGGTTGGGATCTTTTGTAGGAGATAAGGTTGAGTGGGGGGACAGGTGTCAACATTTTGGTGGTCCCCCTCATTTAGTGCCGGCCGGCCAAAAACTCTGCCGACCGGCCATTTTATTTTGCCGACAAAACAGACACATGGCCGGTAGCCATTCCTTGCAGCCGGTGGTCCCTACACCATGCCGGTGGACTTCCTTCTGCTTTTCTTGAGCTGTTTATGCTAAGAATTGGGGAACTTAACCACCTCCAACCCCTCCCCGGCGATCGACTCTTGCGGAGCCATGCCTGTCTGCTTGCTGAGTTTTGAATATTTGCTTATCGAGTTGTATTTCGCTCTCTTGGAGCTCTGGATTTGTTTATCGAGTTGTATTCACACTTCTTTGGTTGTGTCATGTCCTTGTTTTGCTTATCGAGTTGTAAGTCGGTTCACTACCTGATTATTACGATGGCAAATTTCCAAAATGAGTTTAATTTCGTTCACATTTGTGGTGCGATACCCTGCGATGCGATGCACAGAAGATCTACAATTGCAACATCTTTTAAATAAAATGATTTGTTTCGTTCCCATCACATGTTTTGCAAAGTGTGTGAATTTTGAGAAAGAAAATAAACCTGCCTGAGGCAGTGCAATACGCTTAAACTACTAGTAAAAAGGAAAATAAAACGTAGGATGACAGGGTAGCCAAGTGTCGGAATAGATACCAGCAAAACTCCCCTTGTGGATAACGCACCTTCCGCACCTCCGTTCGGGTCAGCCACGTCGCTGGACGCCCTCACAATACGAGAAAGCACGCCGTTGAAACGTGAACCTTTGAGTTGACGTCAGGCCACAACTACTGCAAGCAATGCTCAATGAGTGCGAAGAATGTCCCGCCCCATATCCTTTTCATGCTTTGTGAACTCCACAAATTGTTTCAATTATGCTATGTAATGGTAATCCTTTCTTTACTTGCGTAGACCGCATGTTCATTAATTACCTGCGTAGACCGCATGTTTTGATCGCGTAGACCGCATGTTTAATTCCATTACCTGCATAGACCGCATGTTTTGATTGCGTAGACCGCATGTTTAATTCCATTACCTGCGTAGACCGCATGTTTTGATCGCGTAGACCGCATGTTTAATTCCATTACCTGCGTAGACCGCATGTTTTGATTGCGTAGACCGCATGTTTAATTCCATTACCTGCGTAGACCGCATGTTTTGATCGCGTAGACCGCATGTTTAATTCTATTACCTGCGTGGACCGCATGTTTTGATCGCGTAGACCGCATGTTTAATTCCATTACCTGCGTAGATCGCATGTTTTGATTGCGTGGACCGCATGTTTAATTCCATTACCTGCGTAGACCGCATGTTTTGATTGCGTAGACCGCATGTTTAATTTCCTTACCTGCGTAGACCGCATGTTTTGATTGCGTAGACTGCATATTTAATTTCATTACCTGCGTAGACCGCATATTTTGATTGCGTAGACCGCATGTTTAACTTCAATACCTGCGTAGACCGCATGTTTTGATTGCGTAGACCGCATGTTTAATTTCAATACCTGCGTAGACCGCATGTTTTGATTGCGTAGACCGCATGTTTAATTTCAATACCAGCGTAAGACCGCATGCTTCACTCACATATTCGTATTTTCACAGCATTGTTATACTCCCTACTTGCTTTGCGTTGTCACGCATTTCGAGTACACCACTATTCTTGCATTGTCATGCATGTTGCTAACAATATTGTACCTGTTAAGTTTGTTTTCTTTTCAGGCACGATATTGTATGAACGGTTCATTCGAGGCTGGTGCAACCAGACGAACCGGACAGGTATTGTATCCTCCGAGTGAGACGTATTGAGAATTACATAATTCTCTTACATCCTTTCTGCATTGTAGTGTAGTTTGGTATATGCTAGCTTAAAACTGTCGCATGTTTGCTTCATTACAGCTTTATTTGCATGATCATAAGTTATGCTCGGCTCTGTGCATTGTCTTGCATTTGGCCCCTGCCTTCGGGCGCATATCTTGTTTGTCTTGCATGTTTGTCTAAGTCTTCGGCCTTGTCAAAAATGGGTCGTCTCTGGGCTTTGACATTCACTCCCGTCATTGTTATGACTTTCGAGTTCTGTCAAAGAGGGGCAACTGTAGACACCCCATTTTTGACCGTCCTCAAGACTTGGACGTCACCGTTTGAACACTCGGTGATTATCCATGTTGTGTTCGTTTAGAGTTCCCGGAGGTTTTGGCTCGCGCGCCCTGCCTCAGGATCTCCGAACTTGACCGTTTAGTGTCTGGTTTCACACCGAACACTTGTGTTTTGCCTTGGAAGGGCAGGGAATGCCTTATGAGGCATCCCCACACACCACCGACAGTGGCTGGAGGCCACCGGATGGTCTTTTTCTTCCATCGGCACTTTTGTTTGCCGGTGTAGACGCGCCCGTGGGCCTCATGCTACAGTTCGGACTCGATTTGTGTCACGGTTCTTAATCTGAACCAAAGAGTCCAAATCTGGCAAATCGTTTTGAGAAACAAATTTTTGAAAAAGTAGTGCCAAACATGGACTGCTTTGCCAGATACAGAGTCGCCACCTAAATATTTTTTATGGGAGAATTTAGGAAACCCTGACTCGGTGCCGAAGGCCACATGTCCGTCATCACCGGAGTTGTCTCGGCTCGGGAGCTTGGGTACGATCGGGGAAGGTCAGCTATGAGCACCCCCTTTCGCCCGGTCCGAAGACCGGCCTCTACTAACCGTGATATCCGTTTTTGAAAACTTTATGTGTTCTTAAACCAATTGTTAGCCTAGAATTACTATGTTATGCGCGCAACAAACAAGTATAGACCAAATCGCCCAAATTGGAACAAAACATTTCATGTTTGTTTTGAAAATGGTTTGCTACTCGCAAGTAGGCTAAAATGCGGATTTTGCCACCCTCAAGTGGGCTTTTAGAAAAGATGATTTTGCCACTATCTAGTGGGCTTAAAACTCACAGTTTTAATGCATTATTCCAATTTAGGTAATTCAACCTCCATCCACAGGCATTCAAGCAGTTATATCACATAAGCAGCTAGCCTCATGGTGATCATGCTATCATGGCAACATTCACACGCATGCGATATGCTAAAGCATAAAAGCTTACCTAGTACTCCATGCCAAAACAGTAAACTAGTTAGCAAAAATGTGCGTGTCCTAGTTCATGTTAAATTGCCTAATGCAACACATACAAGATGCAATTTAGATAGGCTCGGTTAACCTAAGCATGGCATATGTAATGCGATCAACTAACAAGTACTCAACTTGGAATTGAAACATACAATATAGTTTGTATGATGTACCGAGCCCGGTGCATGTCAACAAATGCATGAATGCACGCATGCATAGCATAAGGTATGCTAAAATAAATATGCCCTAATCTATCATCATAAGCAGGTAAATAAAAGGGAAGAAAGAAGTGGAGGTTGGAAGACATGCACACACGCACCCACACTTATTACAAGTTTGCCCTCGCTCGGAGGGACCAAAATAATAATACAAATTAATTAACTACGCAAGCTAATTAAATATTACAAATTGCTTAATTAATTAACAAATTAACTAATCTAGGAAAACAGGTAAACCGCCTCGGGAAATGCGCCGCCATGCATAGGCTGCCTCTGTTTTCTTTCCTCTGCTCCTCTGAAGGCTACCAAAACCTCAGGAATGCTTCCTTGGACACTGAGGAGTGCCACCGGCTGAGTAGAATTGCCACCGGCAGTGTGGTGTAGTCACCGGCACAAGATGAATCCATCGGCTGCTTGTTTACTGCCGGTCGGCAATATATACTGCCGGTCGGCAAGGAATGTCTGCAGAACCTGCAATTGACAGCAACAGAGTGCAAAGCAAAGCATGGCAGCACAATTCAAGGCATATATGCACCATTCATGTCCCTTATCATGGTAACGACTCAAAGGGGCATGTGCCTCGATTCTCGGACCACCAATCGCGCATTTCCATGCATGATGGCCCAAGGAATCAAGTATGCAACTTTCATGTCAAATGAAATGCAAACCAATCAAACAAACTAAAGCCCAACCTCTATCACATGATCAAGAGGCAAGGCATGCATGCCAATGCAATGCAACCTAGGCATACGAGCTAAGGATGCAACATGCCGATACAAGCAAACATGCAAGGTGAGCATGCAAATAAGCAAGGGATGGTCTTAAACATGAATTAGGCAGCTCTAGTTAGGCCCAAAACAGTGGCCATAATATGAAAATGAAGTGCCTCGAAACGCGTGCACACAGGCACGCAAACCGAGGCAATGGCATATGCAATGCAATGGCTAAAACGGCATATAGAATGCAACATGGACTTATACTAACATGAGAGAGCCTCAGCCACACTCACATAAGAGGCCGATGAATGAAAATGGAGTGCCTCGAAATGCGTGCACACGGGCACGCAAACCGAGGCAATGGCATACGCAATGCAATAGCATGGAAATGGCATGCAATCATGCTAATGGAATTTCAGCACTGAAATTTGGGGGAAAACAGCCCCGAAATGAGGCGAAAACACAACCGATACATGGAATAGTCCCGAAACATGGACTTTTGGCACCCGAAATGGCTTACAGCTATACAAAGCATGCACAATATGGACATGGAGCATGAAGACAGAAGCAAAACAGCTTCAAAATAAGCATTTTTCTAGTACAAGTCATGGCCAAACAACAAGCAAAGATAGGGCAACAATGGCATGCAAAAATGGCCCTAAACATGAGGTTATGAAGCAACTCACGGATGCTAACTCCGAACAGGTTAGGGCCCTTCAACAACATTGAAGAGGGGCCCAAAATAAGACTATTTACAGTTTATGGCAGCCCCAAAAACAGTATACAAATATATTAGAAATGCAATGCAAAAATGAGGCTCAAAAGTGGCTATAACATGAGGTATACAAAAAATTCACCAAACAGCCAAAGACCCTTAATAAAACATGTTAAGAAGGTCAAAATAAATCCACTTTTAGTTCGGACCAAGGCCCAAAAACAGCAACATCAGGGGCTGCCAAGACATACAAAAATGGGACCAAAAAGAGGATATAAAGGGAAGTACAATATGGAAGTCCCAAACAGTGTTGAGCCCTTCTTCAATGTTGAAGAGGGGCTCAAAATAAGCCTATTTTCAGTTTAAATCAGGCTCTAAAACAGATCACACGCAAGACAAAAATTCTATGCAAGATTATGACATTCAAGGAGGATATTGAAGCAAGTGCAAGCTACTGTCCTCAAACAGCAAGAGGTCCTCAATCAAACATGAAGAGGACCTCAAAATATGATGATTTGAAGTTTAGGTCGGAGCCCAAAAGTGCAAGCAACTATGGCTTAGATATAGGCCAAAAAAATGCGCAAAAGAGGGAAAATGAGACTCACCCTTGTAGAACCAAACTTTAGCAACCTTTGGACTGAGTTTGGGAGCTTTTAACCTCTGGAGGACAGCCTCAAGCTGCTGGAATGGGCGTTGGATGCCTTGTGCTATGAGTTGATGAAGAAATGGCCCAAGAACAAGGGTGTTTGATCACTATAACACTCCCAAATGTAGAGAGAGAGGGAGATATAGAGAGAGAGGGTGATATATATGTTATATGTATGTATTAGGTCTGGTTTTGCTGAACCAAAACAAAGGAGGAGGATGGCTTCCTTATATAGGCAATACTAAGCTTCCAAGACAAGCTTCAAAGGGTCAAAGGGGTTTAAAGGGGAGGTCAAGGCTTATTGGAGAAGCTTGGACAGCTGGTAGGCTTCTTGAGGAAGCCAAGATAAGGGGTCAAGGCTTCCTCAAGAAGCCTTGAGCAAAGGGTGCAAGAAAAGGGGCCAAAGGGTGTGCAAAGGCTCAAAATAGCCACATATATGCACGTGGAGTAGGGTCTGTGCATCCCAGCTGGCACAGCTGGCATGCACCAGGCTTGGAGGGTGCAAATGGTGCAAACCGGCCAGAAAATTTGGTCGTCGGCCAAAATAAAGTGCCGGTCGGCATAATATTTTGCCGGTCGGCAAAATAGATTGCCGATAGATGATTCCAAGGTCAAAAAACTTCCGGTGGGTGTCCAAATTGAAGCCCCGGAAGTTATCTTTCCAAGGGCGCAAACCTTGCATTAAAATTCCTCCTGTGGAAAAAGTTATGCCCTTTTCCGTGAAGCCGCGCAGATTCGATCCAACCGGGATGATCCCCAACTTCAGCTGATCATATCTCCCCCACCCGGACTTGACTTTAAGAGATTCTTGAGTGAAAAATGAAGCCCCGGAAGTAAGATTTCCGACGGTGGTGGCCTCATAGCTTAACTCCAAGTGTACAGATAGATAAGCCCGATTCAGCGAGGGCTGCTCGATTCTCTCCTACCCGGATTCATGCCGAACTTCTCCCAGACTAGTTTTCTCCTCTCCTTTCCTCTTCTCTTCAACTCCAAACCCCTAAACAAAGTGTTTTGAAGGATTTGCCTCTCTCCTTGCCGAAGAAACTGAATCTTTGCCCTGCACATCTCTCAACACCGAGCAAACCATCAGTAGTGCCCAAGTCTTAAGGGCGGTCAAAAATGGGGTGTTTACAGTTGCCCCTCTTTGACAGAACTCGAAAGTCATAACAATGACGGGAGTGAATGTCAAAGCCCAGAGACGACCCATTTTTGACAAGTCCGAAGACTTGGACAAACAAACAAAATATCGATAAATAAATGGTTGCCCCCACAGGCTGCCTACGTATCCCTTTGCAAGGAATCAAACCAGCGTAGTTCAGGGGCAGGATGCAAATGACATGCAGGAAGACTTTGACAATTGGACTTATACGCTACGCGAAGCCGGTTTTGAAAGTTGGACTTATACGCTACGCGAAGCCGATTTTGAAAGTTGGACTTATACGCTACGCGAGGCCGATTTCGAAAGTTGGACTTATACGCTACGCGAAGCCGATTTTGAAAGTTGGACTTATACGCTACGCGAAGCCGGCTATCACTCATGATCATGTAAAGAGGGCTGTAATGAAGCAATTATGTGAAATAAATGCAACATTTTAAGCGAATGCTAGGCAAGCAAGTAAGCTCGAGCCAAACTACACCTCGTGCAGAAAGGATGTAAGAGAATTATGCAATTCTCACGAACATGTGCGTTAGATACACAAAAGTGAACGAAGTGTGATAGATACACTAAGTGGACAAACATGCGTGATAGATACACATAAGTGAAGAGAGTGTGATGGACATGCTTACATGAATAAAGTGTGATTGATACACTAAGCAAAGCAAAGTGTGATAGATACACAAAGCGAAACAAGTGTGATGGATACACTGAGCAAATATGTGATAGATACACTAAGCAACCGTATGTGGTGGATGCACAAAGGGAGCGTGTGATGGATACACAAAGTGAACGTGCGATAGATATATAAAAGGTGAAGCGAGTGTGATGGATACACTATATGAAGCAAAGTGTGAGCATGTGATAGATACACAAAGTGAGAGTGTGTGATTGATACACAAAGCGAACGTGTGTGATTGATACACTATATGAAGCAATATGTGATACATACAGTAGTTGAGCGTGTGATAGATACACTAAGCGAGTATGGTGAGCATAGTGTGATAGATACACAAAGGGTGAACACAAAGTGTGATAGATGCACTTAGTGAACAAAGTATGATTGATATACTAAAGGTGAACACGAAGTGTGATAAATGCACTAGGTGAACAAGTATGATAGATATACTGAAAGCGAACACGAAGTGTGATAGATGCACTTAGTGAGCAAGTATGATAGATATACTAAAAGGGAACACAAAGTGTGATAGATGCACTATGTGAACAGAGTGTGATTGATACACTAAAAGCGAACACAAAGTGTGATAGATGCACAGTGTGAACAAAGTATGATTGATATACTGAAAATGAACACAAAGTGTGATAGATGCACTTAGTGAACAGAGTGTGATTGATACACTAAAGGTGAACACAAAGTGTGATAGATGCACAGTGTGAACAAAGTATGATTGATATACTGAAAATGAACACAAAGTGTGATAGATGCACTATGTGAACAGAGTGTGATTGATACACTAAAAGTGAACACAAAGTGTGATAGATGCACAGTGTGAACAAAGTATGATTGATATACTGAAAATGAACACAAAGTGTGATAGATGCACTTAGTGAACAGAGTGTGATTGATACACTAAAAGTGAATGTGGGTGATAGATACTCAAAGCGAGTGAAGTGTGATTGATACACTAAGGCAAATGAAGTGTGATTGATACACTAAGCGAATGAAGTGTGATTGATACACTAAAGTGAGTGTGTGTGATTGATACACAAAAGCGAATGACCTTAAAACGGAGCTTCTTCGAATGAACCGCGCATACAATATCGTGCATGACTGAGGAAGAAACTTGATAGGTATAATGCATTACAATGCAAGTGAAGTGGGTGCATAACAATGCAAGTAGAAGAGTGCATAACCTTGAAGCAGGATTGATCTTGCGCTTGAGGTAGAGGTACACTCATATTTCGGAGCATTGACAAGGCCCTGAAGAGGTATGTCCGGAGTACGATCACGGAATTTTCTGAAGTTGACACAAACTCAGATACTTCGATTTTCGCTCTTTTGTTTTTGCTTTGCAGTCTGGAACTATCATAGCTTCAGATAGGTCCTGGTTTCACCGTTCACACTTATCGGGGGTGGACCCTGCAGTTTTATGGAAAGGACAAATACTGTTTTGCACAAACGTGGAGAATGGCACAGCACTCTGAGCACAAAACGATTTATTTTTGAAATTGAGAGATGAGTTTTCGACCAGGTATTGAGCCTATGACTGAACACAGCGAGAAAGACTCAACAACGGAAAACAAAAGGTAAACAACCTAAACACGTCGAGACACGCTCGGAACGACTCAAAGCAAGAATCGAGACAAACAAAACAAAAGACACGACACACAGACGTGCACAGGGAGCCTGTTTCACCGGGTATTATTCCCACCCTTTCTTATTTGTGATTCTCACATCACTCGGCTCTTAAGCTCGGTTTTTCTCTCAAAACCCTTTTCTCGCTTTTTCTCTCAGCGCACATCTCTCTATTCTTTAATCTCTCGTTTTTCATCCCTCCCCTGGGTGGTTGATGGATAAGCTGGAAATTGTGGGCTCTTGCCCCTGGTATTCTACCAGCTTTTGATTCTTGTTCACAACAGTGAATTCCTCCCACAGAGGGGTTGTGCTACAACTGGGTGTGTAGCAAATCTGCAGCTAACATCGGTTAATGATGCCCTGCTGGGGAGTTCGGACGTGATTAGATCTGTCCAAACAAAGGAGTGGAATATCTTGATCCGTTCCCGTCCGTGCATCGCACTTGGCTTGATACCTCGTTGCGTGGAGGATGTGAGAGCCTTCTGCCCTTTTGCGGTCAGCTTCAGAGGTGCCCTTTTCTGGCAGGTGCCCTTTCTGGCAGATGCATTGACAACGGGGGAAAGACAGGAAGCCTGACTCAACTGTGCCCCTAGTTCATCATTTTGACCATTTTTTGTTTTGGTTTTCTACTAAAACAATTTTGACCAATATGAGAGTTAGATTAACATACTTGTTCGATTTTTGATTTGAAAATCATGCAAGTCAGGCTATGAGCACTGAAAATTTTCCCTTTTTGGGTCCAAGAAATGGTCCAGTTTTTGGAAAAGATGGAACAATTTTCGAGGAAATTAGTCAACCTCAGTAAAAATTCTCAAAAACTATTTTTGCAAACGGCCGATGCTTAACAAGCACGGAACCCACTCTTGAGACGCACAACCTCGGATTTGGAGGAAAATTGCCCCCTTGTTCGAAGAGAGCTGCATGGCAACGGAAAGTTGCCCCTTGTTTGCACGGCACCGTAGCGCATTGAATGGCAACGGAAAGTTGCCCCTTGTCTGAATGGCACCGTAGTGTATTGTAATCAGTCCTCAGAGCGATGATTGCAACCGAACTCCCGGATACAGAAAAGATAAAGATGACTAGAACCATTACATGGACATAGTTGAATTTGAAGTGTTTTAGGGCTGGACTTCAGAATGAAGTTGCCTACGTATCCCAAACATGGGAATCAAGCCTTACGTAGTTCGGGGTTAAGGTACACTCGGGTATTTAACCTCTCCTTTTTAGGCTCTAACTTTTGCCAAGGCGCCCGATGCGGGTTTTCGACCTTGCGAGCTTTGTTTTTCTTTTCTTTTCAATTCTTTTCATTTCTTTTCTTTTCATTTCTTCTTTTTTTGTTCTTTTCTTTCTCTTTTTTTTTTCTTTTTCTTCTTTTTTCTTTTTTTGTTCTTTTTCTTCTTTTTCTTGCTCTAACTTTTGCCTGGGTCGCCCTTCCGGGTTTTCGGCCCAGCGAGCCTCTCAAGGGTAAAAGTGTAGCTTGGTCCATGCCAAATGGTTATAGGGTTTCGAAGCCATCCGTATCCAGGAGAGTGGCTGTTGATTTGCAAGAGGACTCATCTTCAGCTCTTCGAGCATATCTGACATTTTTGCCCCTAGTTTGAGGGGGGGCTTCTGATCTAGCTTTACAAGCTTCCTTTGATCTGATCTTCTTGATCTGACTTTGGGTGCCTCTTGTCCGAGGGCTCCTTCGAATCTGGCCACACAGGCCTCACATTGTGGTTGATCGCTGAACCTTCTGAACTCAGGTTCAAGGTTTGAAAGTGAGGGGTCGAATCTCGAGGCTGAGAGCGATCCTAAGCTGCACAATCTCAAGAGCGATTCCACACAGGTCTTCGCAGGACTGCGCAAAACATTTTGTTTTTGAAAGTTTTTAAGAAAGCGACAGATCGCTCGTGCTGAAGACAGTGTGGGACCAATCTGGATCAAGTGAGGATCCTTCTCAGTACTCACATTAACAAACATGATCTCATTCATTAAGGGCTTAGCACGCCTCTCTCTCTCTCAAATGATCAAAATTTTGCAAATCCCGAGGAATTCCTTCCTCTTCGTTTTCACCACAGTGTTCAAAAAAAGTTTTGAAAAAAACTTAGGTCGATACAATGATTTCAAGGCACAGAAAAGGCAGGCGAAGAGCACTGTCATTCCATTCAATACTTCTGGCACAACTGGCACACGGCAGAAGCAAACACAAGAGTGTGAAAATCACTGCTGTTCATTCAAATCTGTTGGCACAACTGGCTCCTTGGCAGAAACAGACTCAAAAGGACAAACACAAAGCAAAATAGTGATATCCGAAGTAACACCCCCGGAATCACCCGACTTTAACAAAACAGGACTGACTCGATACAACAAGACAGACCCGACTGACTCAGTATGAAAAGACTGACTCAATACAAATTGAGAAGACTGACCCAATACCCAAGTCAGAAAACACAAAAACTAGCATTCGTAAAATGCTCGAAACAGTGCGTGCCAAACGCCACGTCTAGAGTAAACTGAGTGCCGCCCACAGGTGGTTCATCCCCTGATCACATATTCGTACTGTCCCCCGAGTTCACTGATCCAGTGGTGATAGACTTTACTGAGCTGGCGCGGCGATGACCTCGTTGTCAAACAAATCCTGTACATCGTGGCGCAAACGAAAGCAGCTATCGGTCTCATGACCGGTTTGTTGGTGGTACGCACAGTACTTAGTCTGGTCATGCTTTGCAGGGATAGGATCGGGTAGGGGCCGTTGTTCCAACGGTTTCAGATGTCCTTTCCGAAGTAAGACCTCCAGAGCCTTTGACAAAGGCATATGGAGTGGGGTGAAAATCCTCTTGACTCGAGGTGGATATTTGGTTTTTTGTGAGCTACTTCCGGACGCACCGGTGAATGGGGTGGCTGTTTTTGATGCGGTGGTGGTGACCATGCCCACTTCAGAAGACCTTGTAGCTGCGTCACCGCTGGTGGTCGCATTCGAATTGCGGGAAAATGCCCTCCTGGGCTGCTCCTTATCCTGGTCAAAGAGGCCCTGTTTCATAGCATCCTCGATCTGCACTCCCATCTCATACAAGTCTGGAAAGGTAGGGAAGGGGATCACGATCATTTTCTGCATTAGCTTGGGCTGGAGATTGCGCACAATCATCCGAATTTGATCTTTGTCAGTTGGCCTAATGGTCATCATTGAGGCCTTGGCCCTCCAGCGGGCCACGAATTCTGAGAAGCTCTCTTTCGGCTCCTGTCTCATCGTCTCAAGATCACGGGTCGTAATCTCGATTTGGGTATTGTATGAATATTGTGCGACGAAGGCCTTGGCCATCTCCTCCCAGTTTCGTTTCACTGAATCCTCCAATTTGGCATACCAGGTGACCGCAATACCCGACAGGGTCCTGCCAAAAAGGGAGAGCTTCTGTAATCTTGTCAAGCCCATTGGGCGCAAAACATCTGAAAACAAGCTCAGGTGGACTATGGGATCTCCTGACCCATCAAAACGGTCGATGTGAGGCATCTTGAACCTATCCGGCAGAGTTACAGCTGCGTCGGTGTACCCGTCCTCAATGCCCGGGATGGACTTTACCCCCTGGGATTTCTTGAACAACTTTTCAAGCTTGTGCATTTTTAATGCCACGGGCTCCACCTCGGGCTCGAAGGGAGAATCTGATTGGTTGATAGGAGTGGGTGCCTTGGAGAGTTGAGGCAGAATCGGGGGTGGAGCTGGCCCGACTGGAATGTCCGTATCATCCTGGACATGGGTTGCCTCCCCGAGTATGGGAACTCTTGGTGGGGGAGGAGCCTGGTGCGAAGTAGATACTCCAGTTTGCTGCTCCAATCTGGCAATTGTCTCTGCCTGTTGGGCTATGACCACAGCCTGTTGCTTGGCGAATTCTGCTTGACGGACTGTGTCTTGCTGCATGGCTTTCATACTGTCCTGGAGTTGGCGCACCATCTCTTCCAGACTTGACATACTGTTCTAATCTAACTGAGCAACCGGTATATCTATGTCGGCAATAGGCTCGGGAATCTCAGCCCGACTGCTCAAAGATCACTGATCTGGTAGCTGTTGTACTGGTGGCCTGTGCCTGACTAGCCTTCCCTGGCTCTAATTACCCTTGAACTGAATCTCTAACCTGACAAAGTCTATCAGCACAAGTCCGATGAACCTCGGGGGATATCGGAGCCTTCTGAAGCTATGGTTCCAGGACTACCTTGCAAAAGGGAAAACAGAGAGCATCTCAGCCTAATTTCACTGGAACAGATTTGAGCATACTAGGATGAATGTACCCAATACTGATCACTGTTTCCCAAATATCTGCCTGTAAACTGATACCCTCAGGTAAAACGGATTCCCCAAATACTGATGCTGATGCCCACAGGCCTGATGCCCAGACTTGTAAACTGGTATATGCATTTCTATAGAGATACACTCTAAAAGCACATAGCAAGTAAGAGAGAGCCAAAACACCCCTATGTTGGGGTAGGGTTTCCCTGTCCTATTTTGTCAGGAGCTAGGGTTTCACTACGCACACAGCGGTTTCAAACAACCTAACATCGGGTGAGCAACCTGTCCTAGTTTGGAATGGTCGCTATGGATTTCAATATGCACTAGGTCGAATGGTCAAAAGGGTGCCCCGGTAAACCGGGGTTTGTGATCCCATGCTGTCAGAGCCCATAGCCGGTCAGCCTTATGGACATGCCTTGACAAGACAAGCCTCCGGCAAACCGTTCAGGAATGGCAGATGGCAAACACTGTGTTCCTAGGCGCACCAATGCACATGCAATGCAAAGAAACACATAAATGAAGTCAAAATGGGATATCACGAGTTCGAGTCAAGCTCTCTAAATTCCCCAGCGGAGTCGCCAGAAACTGTAGACGCGCCCGTGGGCCTCATGCTACAGTTCGGACTCGATTTGTGTCACGGTTCTTAATCTGAACCAAAGAGTCCAAATCTGGCAAATCGTTTTGAGAAACAAATTTTTGAAAAAGTAGTGCCAAACATGGACTGCTTTGCCAGATACAGAGTCGCCACCTAAATATTTTTTATGGGAGAATTTAGGAAACCCTGACTCGGTGCCGAAGGCCACATGTCCGTCATCACCGGAGTTGTCTCGGTTCGGGAGCTTGGGTACGATCGGGGAAGGTCAGCTATGAGCACCCCCTTTCGCCCGGTCCGAAGACCGGCCTCTACTAACCGTGATATTCGTTTTTGAAAACTTTATGTGTTCTTAAACCAATTGTTAGCCTAGAATTACTATGTTATGCGCGCAGCAAACAAGTATAGACCAAATCGCCCAAATTGGAACAAAACATTTCATGTTTGTTTTGAAAATGGTTTGCTACTCGTAAGTAGGCTAGAATGCGGATTTTGCCACCCTCAAGTGGGCTTTTAGAAAAGATGATTTTGCCACTATCTAGTGGGCTTAAAACTCACAGTTTTAATGCATTATTCCAATTTAGGTAATTCAACCTCCATCCACAGGCATTCAAGCAGTTATATCACATAAGCAGCTAGCCTCATGGTGATCATGCTATCATGGCAACATTCACACGCATGCGATATGCTAAAGCATAAAAGCTTACCTAGTACTCCATGCCAAAACAGTAAACTAGTTAGCAAAAATGTGCGTGTCCTAGTTCATGTTAAATTGCCTAATGCAACACATACAAGATGCAATTTAGATAGGCTCGGTTAACCTAAGCATGGCATATGTAATGCGATCAACTAACAAGTACTCAACTTGGAATTGAAACATACAATATAGTTTGTATGATGTACCGAGCCCGGTGCATGTCAACAAATGCATGAATGCACACATGCATAGCATAAGGTATGCTAAAATAAATATGCCCTAATCTATCATCATAAGCAGGTAAATAAAAGGGAAGAAAGAAGTGGAGGTTGGAAGACATGCACACACGCACCCACACTTATTACAAGTTTGCCCTCGCTCGGAGGGACCAAAATAATAATACAAATTAATTAACTACGCAAGCTAATTAAATATTACAAATTGCTTAATTAATTAACAAATTAACTAATCTAGGAAAACAGGTAAACTGCCTCGGGAAATGCGCCGCCATGCATAGGCTGCCTCTGTTTTCTTTCCTCTGCTCCTCTGAAGGCTACCAAAACCTCAGGAATGCTTCCTTGGACACTGAGGAGTGCCACCGGCTGAGTAGAATTGCCACCGGCAGTGTGGTGTAGTCACCGGCACAAGATGAATCCATCGGCTGCTTGTTTACTGCCGGTCGGCAATATATACTGCCGGTCGGCAAGGAATGTCTGCAGAACCTGCAATTGACAGCAATAGAGTGCAAAGCAAAGCATGGCAGCACAATTCAAGGCATATATGCACCATTCATGTCGCTTATCATGGTAACGACTCAAAGGGGCATGTGCCTCGATTCTCGGACCACCAATCGCGCATTTCCATGCATGATGGCCCAAGGAATCAAGTATGCAAATTTCATGTCAAATGAAATGCAAACCAATCAAACAAACTAAAGCCCAACCTCTATCACATGATCAAGAGGCAAGGCATGCATGCCAATGTAATGCAACCTAGGCATACGAGCTAAGGATGCAACATGCCGATACAAGCAAACATGCAAGGTGAGCATGCAAATAAGCAAGGGATGGTCTTAAACATGAATTAGGCAACTCTAGTTAGGCCCAAAACAGTGGCCATAATATGAAAATGAAGTGCCTCGAAACGCGTGCACACGGGCACGCAAACCGAGGCAATGGCATATGCAATGCAATGGCTAAAACGGCATATAGAATGCAACATGGACTTATACTAACATGAGAGAGCCTCAGCCACACTCACATAAGAGGCCGATAAATGAAAATCGAGTGCCTCGAAATGCGTGCACACGGGCACGCAAACCGAGGCAATGGCATACGCAATGCAATAGCATGGAAATGGCATGCAATCATGCTAATGGAATTTCAGCACTGAAATTTGGGGGAAAACAGCCCCGAAATGAGGCGAAAACACAACCGATACATGGAATAGTCCCGAAACATGGACTTTTGGCACCCGAAATGGCTTACAGCTATACAAAGCATGCACAATATGGACATGGAGCATGAAGACAGAAGCAAAACAGCTTCAAAATAAGCATTTTTATAGTACAAGTCATGGCCAAACAACAAGCAAAGATAGGGCAACAATGGCATGCAAAAATGGCCCTAAACATGAGGTTATGAAGCAACTCACGGATGCTAACTCCGAACAGGTTAGGGCCCTTCAACAACATTGAAGAGGGGCCCAAAATAAGACTATTTACAGTTTATGGCAGCCCCAAAAACAGTATACAAATATATTAGAAATGCAATGCAAAAATGAGGCTCAAAAGTGGCTATAACATGAGGTATACAAAAAATTCACCAAACAGCCAAAGACCCTTAATAAAACATGTTAAGAAGGTCAAAATAAAGCCACTTTTAGTTCGGACCAAGGTCCAAAAACAGCAACATCAGGGGCTGCCAAGACATACAAAAATGGGACCAAAAAGAGGATATAAAGGGAAGTACAATATGGAAGTCCCAAACAGTGTTGAGCCCTTCTTCACTGTTGAAGAGGGGCTCAAAATAAGCCTATTTTCAGTTTACATCAGGCTCTAAAACAGATCACACGCAAGACAAAAATTCTATGCAAGATTATGGCATTCAAGGAGGATATTGAAGCAAGTGCAAGCTACTGTCCTCAAACAGCAAGAGGTCCTCAATCAAACATGAAGAGGACCTCAAAATATGATGATTTGAAGTTTAGGTCGGAGCCCAAAAGTGCAAGCAACTATGGCTTAGATATAGGCCAAAAAAATGCGCAAAAGAGGGAAAATGAGACTCACCCTTGTAGAACCAAACTTTAGCAACCTTTGGACTGAGTTTGGGAGCTTTTAACCTCTGGAGGACAGCCTCAAGCTTCTGGAATGGGCGTTGGATGCCTTGTGCTATGAGTTGATGAAGAAATGGCCCAAGAACAAGGGTGTTTGATCACTATAACACTCCCAAATGTAGAGAGAGAGAGGGAGATATAGAGAGAGAGGGTGATATATATGTTATATGTATGTATTAGGTCTGGTTTTGCTGAACCAAAACAAAGGAGGAGGATGGCTTCCTTATATAGGCAATACTAAGCTTCCAAGACAAGCTTCAAAGGGTCAAAGGGGTTTAAAGGGGAGGTCAAGGCTTATTGGAGAAGCTTGGACAGCTGGTAGGCTTCTTGAGGAAGCCAAGATAAGGGGTCAAGGCTTCCTCAAGAAGCCTTGAGCAAAGGGTGCAAGAAAAGGGGCCAAAGGGTGTGCAAAGGCTCAAAATAGCCACATATATGCACGTGGAGTAGGGTCTGTGCATCCCAGCTGGCACAGCTGGGATGCACCAGGCTTGGAGGGTGCAAATGGTGCAAACCGGCCAGAAAATTTGGTCGTCGGCCAAAATAAAGTGCCGGTCGGCATAATATTTTGCCGGTCGGCAAAATAGATTTCCGATAGATGATGCCAAGGTCAAAAAAATTCCGGTGGGTGTCCAAATTGAAGCCCCGGAAGTTAGCTTTCCAATGGCGCAAACCTTGCATTAAAATTCCTCCTGTGGAAAAAGTTATGCCCTTTTCCGTGAAGCCGCGCAGATTCGATCCAACCGGGATGATCCCCAACTTCAGCTGATCATATCTCCCCCACCCAGACTTGGCTTTAAGAGATTCTTGAGTGCAAAATGAAGCCCCGGAAGTAAGCTTTCCGACGGTGGTGGCCTCATAGCTTAACTCCAAGTGTACAGATAGATAAGCCCGATTCAGCGAGGGCTGCTCGATTCTCTCCTACCCGGATTCATGCCGAACTTCTCCCAGACTAGTTTTCTCCTCTCCTTTCCTCTTCTCTTCAACTCCAAACCCCTAAATAAAGTGTTTTGAAGGATTTGCCTCTCTCCTTGCCGAAGAAACTGAATCTTTGCCCTGCACATCTCTCAACACCGAGCAAACCATCAGTAGTGCCCAAGTCTTAAGGGCGGTCAAAAATGGGGTGTCTACAGCCGGTCGACACACTTTATTGCCGGTCGGCATAATTTGTTGCCGGTCGGCACTGTTTTTTGCCGAAATGGCATTTTTGGGCAGCCGACCACTGTTCATCCACTTTATGGAGATATTTTGTGCCAGCTGTGATAGCTGGCACCAACTCTTCCCCCCTCCATACACGTGTATGGAGGGATCTCCCTCTAAGCAAGCTTGTTGAATAAGCTTTGCAAGAGGGAGTCTTATAAGAGGAGGGCCTTCCTCTTTGATCTAGGTTAGCTTCTTGCAACCAAAAACCAGACCTTTGAGATATAGATACATATTATCTCTATACCTCCCCCTCTCTCCTCCTTTGTGTGTGTTTCTTAGCTCAAAAGGTGATTTTTACCTTACTTTTGCACCATTACACACACCATTACACCTTACTCCGAGATTGAGAGACTTGGGGGTTGTTTCTTGAGTTTTTGGACTGGTTTTGATCCAAAGAAGGAGGCTAGACCTTTTGTTCTTCAAAGGTTCTTCAAGGGTGAGCATCTTGATTTATATTCCCCAAACTTGCAATAGTTTTTTACCTATCTAGCTTGCTGTTTTAGCTCTTGTGTATAACATAAAAAGGGCTTGTATTTTCCTGCTCTAGCACTTTCATTAAGGTCATTTTGTGGTTTGAGTGCAAACTCTCCCTTCTAAGCCTTGTTTGATCCATTTTGGTGCCTCTTTCATAAGGTTTTGTTCACTTCAGTGTTTTGGTCCTTTGACCACTGAAAATCAGTGTATTTTAGTGTCAAAAAAAGATGGTTTGAAGTCTTGCATAGGGGAGGGACACCCCTCTCCCTTCATGGTTTGTTTCCATGCTTTTTTGGGCTCAAAAGGGTAGCATGTGTGCTTGATGATCCTTGGCCTCATTTCAGAATTTTTTTAGGTATTTTAGGTCATATGTAACCTCTGTTTTTGGCCGGATTTGTGCCTCCTTGTATGCTTATAATACTTGCTTTGTATTGCTCCATTTTGCTTAGAAATACACCTCATGATTAGGCCATGATTCTTGTGTATGTTGGCTTAGTTCCATGAAGCTTTTAGTATTGTTTTTCCATGCTTAAAGTTTGTTGGTTATCCATTTGATCATGCTTGACATGTTTGTTAGGGTTGCTTTGTATTTTGGTTTGAAAGCTTTGAGCATGTTGGCTTCTAGCATGCATGTTTGTGATTACCCTCATGATTTTAACATCATCAAGGGCCACATTTTAGCCCAAGAATCATGTTTGTATGTATGCATGCATGACCTCTTTCATGCCTTGAGGGTGTGTCCTTTTATGCCTAGGAGTGGCCCTTAGTGCATTTGTTTCATGGGAGGTACTTTAGCTGTCATATTAGGAGGTTTTTGGGTCCCATTTTGCATGTAAAAATTCTGTTTTTTACTTGTTTTAATCATGCCATGAGTGGTTATGTTGATGAGTGTGAAATGTTTCCCTTTTTGTGCCTTAACCATAGGACTTTTGGCTTGCATGTTGGCATGAGCATTGGTCCATCTATCGGACACTTTTGGCCACTGTTTTGAGGAGGGTGAGGGTCTGCCCCTTTGCCATTTTAAGCCATCTTTGCATGACTGCTTCATGATTGATGCATGGTTGCTTCACATGTTGTTGTAGCATGATGATTCTATTGCTCAAAGCATCCATGTTTACATCACATCTGTGTCTTGTATGTCTAATATTGCATGCTTGCCATACTAGTTGCATGATTCTTGGCATACCTTGCACATTGATATCATGTTGCATCTTGAGCCATGCTTTGCATAACATGCATTGCATTACTTGGTTTGGGGTGTCAAACCAAGTGTGAGAGTTGAGGGGCGTTCATACCACAAGTGATGTAACGCGCCTTAACTTTCGGTCCCCGAGGCCTTTGACTTCGCCATGATAAGGTTTCGGAGTTCATTGTGATTGTTGCATACATCCTTACATTAAGTGGCAAATTCGATCCCTTGAGTCATCATGCACCATTGATGGCTCAAAGATCGAAGGTCATGCTTCTTTGAGTTCAAAACATGATAAGAAGCACAACCATGCCCACATGTACCTGAAAACTCCATGTCATGCACTGCCTGTTCTCTGTTTGCTGTCAAATTGTCTTCTGCAGGAAGTTTTTGCCGATCGGCAGAATTTAGTGCCGACCGGCAATATATTGAGTGCCGATTAATCCAACAAGTGCCGATGGGAATTTTGGAAGTGTCGGTGGGAATTCTGTCCGGCCGGTGGTGCTCTGCAGGATGCAAGGAACTTGCTCCAGTACTTTGGAAATTTTCAGAAAGACAAGGCAGTACAAACAGAGGCGACAGGAGTACAGTACGGGTTTTCCGGGCGAGACGGATTCGAGCATGCATCATTTGCGCATCCCGAGATAGAAGCTGCGGCTACCCTCTTCTTTCCTTTGCCATCTTTTCTTTTAAATTAAATTAGAAATCTTGTAATAATTTTATTTGTTTATTATTTTGGGACTGTAATATTTATTTGGGCCCCCCGAGTGAGGGCAAATCTGTAATAAGTGTGTGTGGGTGGTGTATGTCTTCCAATCCCCGTTTCTTTCTTCCCTTTTATTTACCCGCTTATGATGGTAGATTAGGGCATTTTTCGAAATTAGCATACCTTATGCTATGCATGCGTGCATCCATGCATTTGTATTGCATACATTAGGCTCGGTACATCACGCTAAACGCATTTGTATTTCAAATTCTGAACTGAATATGTGATAATTGTGCATTTTCACATACCATGTTTAGGGCTAGCCGAGCCTGCCTAGACCGCATTTTGCATGTGATGCATTAGCCACTTTTAACATGACCTAGGACATGCATGTTTGCTAACTAGTTTACTGTTTTGGCACGGAGTACAATGTAAGTATTTTGGCTTTAGCATCCAGCATGCGTGTGAATGTTGCCATAATAGTATGCTTGCCATGCGGCTAAGTGCTTACATGAGATAAACTGCTTGAATGCCTGTGGGTGGAGGTCAAATTGCTTAAATTGGGATAATGCGTTAAAACTGTGAATTTTAAGCCCACTAGATAGTGGCAAAATCATCTTTTCTAAAAGCCCACTTGAGGGTGGCAAAATCTGCATTTTAGCCTACTTGCGAGTAGCAAACCATTTTCAAAGCAAACATGAAATGTTTTGTTCCAATTTGGGTGATTTGGTCTATACTTGTTTGCTGCGCGCACAACATAGTAATTCTAGGCTAATAACCGGATTAAGAACACATAACATTTTCAAAATTGGATATCACGGTTAGTAGAGGCCGGTCTTCGGACTGGGCGAAAGGGGGTGCTCATAGCTGACCTTCCCCGATCGTACCCAAGCTCCCGAGCCGAGACAACTCCGGTGATGACGGACATGTGGCCTTCGGCACCGAGTCAGGGTTTCCTAAATTCTCCCATTTTAAAACATTTAGGTGGCGACTCTGTATCTGGCAAAGCAGTCCATGTTTGGCACTTCTTTCAAAAAAATCTGTTTCTCAAAACGATTTGCCAGATTTGGACTCTTTGGTTCAGATTAAGAACCGTGACACAAAATTGAGAGTCCGAACTGTAGCGAGGTCCCCCCCGCGGGCTTACAGAAAAAAGAAGAGAAAGGGTACTGGTTCACATCGCCTCATACCAACAGGAGTTATCCACAAAATACAACAAGACAGTACATCCAAGGCAATTCAAAGTTGGAGATTGGGTACTGCGCAAAGTAATGGGAAACACCCTGGTACCTGGAGATGGCAAGCTAGGGCCCAATTGGGAAGGACCTTACAAAGTGGTTGGGTTAGCAGGAAAAGGGGCATACCACTTGGAAGACAAGGACAGTAAAGCCATTCCCAGGCCATGGAACACTGCCAATCTCAAACTATTTTATTTTTAGCTTTCTCTTTAGACATACTTGTAATTTTTCTTTTTCTCAATAAAACAAGTAGTTTTCTTTTCAGCATAATTGTTTTATTCTATAAAAGTTGTTTTAGTGAGCTAGGGGCAACAAAAGCAGAGTTGGCTGGAATAACTAACTTTGCGCTCTCTTCAGCTAGGATTAGGATCTAGGCTGAAGAGGTTGGCTGGAAAAACCAACAAACACTTCTCCTAAGCCTAGGATAAGGATCCAGGCTACAGGACGTTTGGCCGGAAAAACCAAACACTTTACTCTAGGTTGGCAGGAACAACCAACTTAGAGGTTGGCTGGAATAACCAACACCCTACCTAAGCCCAGGATAAGGATCTAGGCTGCAGGACGTTTGGCTGAAAAAACCAAACACTTTACTCTAGGTTGGCAGGAACAACCAACTTAGAGGTTGGCTGGAAAAACCAACAAACACTTCTCCTAAGCCCAGGATAAGAATCCAGGCTGCAGGACGTTTGGCCGAAAAAACCAAACACTTTACTCTAGGTTGGCAGGAACAACCAACTTGGAGGTTGGCTGGAATAACCAACACCCCTCCTAAGCCCAGGATAAAGATCCAGGCTACAGGACATTTGGCCGAAAAAACCAAACACTTTACTCTAGGTTAGCAGGAACAACCAACTTAGAGGTTGGCTGGAAAAACCAACAAACACTTCTCCTAAGCCCAGGATAAGGATCCAGGCTGCAGGACGTTTGGCCGGAAAAACCAAACACTTTAGTTTAGGTTAGCAGGAACAACCAACTTAGAGGTTGGCTGGAATAACCAACACCCCTCCTAAGCCAGGATAAGGATCCAAGCTGCAGTACGTTTGACAGGAATAACCAAACACTCATGGTTGGCAGGAAAAACCAACTTTAAGCTCTCTTCAGCTAAGATTAGGATCTAGGCTAAAGAGGTTGGCTGGAATAACCAACATTTATTGTTCTTCAGCCGAGATAAGGGTCTAGGCTGAAGAGGTTGGCTGGACAAACCAACACTTATTGTTCTTCAGCCGAGATAAGGATCTAGGCTGAAGAGGTTGGCTGGAAAAACCAACACTTATTGTTCTTCAGCCGAGATAAGGATCTAGGCTGAAGAGGTTGGCAGGTATGGCCAGTTAGATTGCAAAGTTAAGACCGGGATAAATATCTCGGCCAGAGAATGTTACACTACATTTAGATTACATTTGGAAGGTAAATACAAGCATGGAAAGAAACCGAACAAACAGTTGGAACAAAAGAAGATTTCATTGATAAGCGCAGATCAGAAGTACAAAAGGTAAGGCCTTAGCCCAGTTACAAATTCTTTTGCTAGACAACAAAGAAAAATCAGGAGAAAAGGTCGTCTAGGTCGGCGTCTAAAACAACCCGGTCTTCACCCAGAGGTAGGTTGGTTGTTGTAAGCACCTTTTGGCTCAGCTGGGTTAGAGACACCGCATTAGACACTGCAGGCAAAGGTAGGTTCGAGACCATTGGAGTTGGGGAGATAGACTGGCGACCGAGCTGGGTGTTGTCTTCTGGAGCAGCATCTTCGTCCTCCCCTTGCAGAAATTTTTGCTGAATGGCGGCGGCGTACTCCGCCGTAGAGCTTGGTATGAAATACGGAGGAGGGTTGAAGGCCTCGGTCTCTGGGCTATGACCGAGCTGCGCCACAGCCGCTGCCCATCCACACTTGAAGAAAAGATCTTTTGCAACTTCATATTGCTTGATGTAAGTGGCCTCCCCCTCCTTGTAACCGCGGTCTTTCGCATCCTCAACCTTCTTCTCTAGCTCGGTTATCTCGGCGTTCTTTTTTCCCTCGAGCTTGGCCAGCTCGTGCAAGTATTTATCTTTCACCACGGCCGTAGCCTTCTTCTTATCGGCTTCGGCCGAATTGACTAGGCCAGTGAGCCGAGCTACTTCAGCCTGTAGCTCGACCATCTTTTGCTGAGATTCTTTTAGTTCGGCCGTTTTTTCATTGGCCTCTGCCATGGCCTGCCTTGTAGTTTTTTGAAGTTCCAGCACGCGTTTGTGAGCAATGTGGTTCTTCTGTAAGGCCTGCGAGGGGAGGGAGGCAGTATTGAGCAGGAACCGAGCTAAAAGATGTTGAAATTTGAGAATGAAAAAGAGAACTTACCAACACTATTGACTTTGAAGCCGAGCGAATGGCCTTCAGCTCGGTAAGGTGATCATGATGATTCATGTCGGCTGGAAGGCAAACGCTTTTGGCCAGATTGAAGGCCAGCAAATGATCTTTTTCCGCGACCACTGAATCGGAGTCAGTGATAGTGCGGTTCTTGAAGGTGACTTTTGGCACCCACTTGGAAGAGCTAGCTCGGTCAGAGCGCTCAGGTGGAGGACTTGGTGGAGAGACTTGAGGAACCACAGTTTCATCCTTGTCGACAAGGCGTGGCTCGGTTGTGGAAGTCCGAGCACGCTTGCTTGCCCGAGATAATGAAGGCTGATGGGTTGGCAGGGCTACCACGATCTCTTGAGTTTGGCTGGCTGGTGGTACCTCCGCCTGGTTTGTTTCGGTTAGGAGGGCCCTTACTGCTATTTTCTTGGCCATCTCTTGCTCCGCTGTCAACGGGATCAAATTGATTTGAGGCAAGGTTGGGTCTGGGTCTAGCTCTGGTGAAGGCTCAAGGAGGAAATTGGTCACCCTGGTCTTCCTACGACTGTTATATCTGTATGTTGGTTCAAAATTCAGTAGCTCGGCCCAGCTTCTATTAGGATATCGCAGAGCGGCGCGAAGTGCATTCAAGTTGGGGTAGCTGTACTGGGACTTGAGAAAGTTCAAATCTACATGAAGTAAAGAGACAAACAGTTAGCACGGTCCAAGATAAGAAAACCGAGATAAAAGAAGGTAGAAAACTAAGCCGAGGTAATTATACCGGCGACTCCTTTATTCCAGTTTATCTGGTCGCTCGGGATCTGGGCTTCTTGGTCTTCGAAGTTCCCAGAAACCCAGAAAAAATCATCATCGTTTACGTCCTTATCTGGGGTATTGTAATAACCCCAACCTCCGATTAATGCTAATCCATGATTAGTTATGCCTAACAGTAATTTAGAAGGAGCCCGGAATTAATTTGCATATGTATTGCATTATCTTTGCATTTCTAGCTGTTTGCCATAAAATGATCTGTTCATGTTTAGACTTTGAACTGCGAATTGAAAGCCTTATCGGCGCTTGATTTCGAAATTGATTAGTGTTTCATACTAGTCAGAATATATGTGATTTTATGGTAGATTTAATTAAAATTTGATTTGGTATGATTAAATTAGATTAAATAATGTTAATTTACACTTGTTTGAGTTATTACAAGTTTGCCACTTAGTGGCTTAATTTGAGATCAACTATATTACACCTCATTACACTTAGAAGCATCTCTCCTCAGCCATTTTCTTAACCAAAACCGTAGGAGAGAGTGAGAGAGGAGAAGTTTGGTTTCATCTAGAGAGTTACTTGGAGAACTTGCAGAATTGTAGAAGAATTGCATAATTGAGCCTCTATACTTGGAATTGAAGACCTAAGGTAGGGAGTTCATCCTTTTAATTATGAATTTGAGTTTTCCTTGCTAGATTCATGGTGAAATTGGTATTTAAAGTATAGACTTAGCTCAATGTGTGGTTTTGAGAGTCAATCCATGCATGCATGCATAAATTTCCATACTTTGAGTTTGAATTCTAAGATTTCTTCCATGCATGTGTTAATTTCACTCACATTATGGTCATTCAACTTGTTTTCCATCAAATTATCAAGTTTGATTAGGTTTTGGAGGGTTTGAATTCAAGGAGGTTCTTGCATGTTGAATTAATAGCATATTCATAGAGTTCATGTTGATTTTTCACAAATTGGGTTGCTCTTGGGCCATGATTTCTTGAAATGATTTTTACTACATGTTGTTTTATGAGTTATTATATGTTTCCTCAAATATTGGCCCAGAAAAATGAGGTTTGAAGGCTTAAAGGTTGAGTTTCATGCTTGGAGGTCAATCTGGATTTTCCAGAAATTTGACCCACGCTCGAGCGGGGACTTTCACGCTCAAGCGTGAAGCCTGAGTACATGCACTTCCGCTCAAGCGACGAGAGTCACGCTCGAGCGTGAAATGCGTATACCCAGAAGTTTATGTGTTTTGCAGTCCGCTCGATCGGGGGAAGCCACGCTCGAGCGAGGGTCTGTGTCACACGCTCAAGCGGGGGTCGAGCGCCCGTCGAGCGTGAATTTCATGCATCCAGCACTTTTTCATAAGTTTGCAGTTCGCTCGAGCGGGAAAGTCCACGCTCGAGCGGAGCTTCTTTATCTGCATGTCCGCTCGAGCGGGGAAAGCCACGCTCAAGTGTGGACCTTATCTTCAGCAAAATTTGAGAAATGGTTTTTAATGCATTCTTGCATCCTCATTCCATCCTAGGCATTCCTAGGCCATGTTTAAGACCCTTTAATGAGGATAAGAGATTAGAAACATACTAAGAGCCAACGAAATAAGTTTTGTACAATTAGAACTTGTGTTTCAAGTGTGTATCTGCTATGTGTTATGTAGGTCACGTGCCGTGTCCTGTCTGACTAACCTGCTCCGTTTGTTTGTCTCAAGGCCCACTGTGAGTAATAACTCTGTAAAGTTATGTTTAACTTAAGTATTTTCTGACTGGTATGGTATGATCTGTTTTCTGAAATGCTATCTTACGAACAATGAATGAATGTCCAATTTTCTGAAAAGTATTTGTGGCACCCTTAGTTCACATGGCCCTCGCCCGGGGGTAACAATATCGCGGCCAATCTGCACGTGGCCCTCGCCTGGGGGTAACAATGCCGCGACCAATCTGCACGTGGCCCTTGCCTGGGGATAACAATACCATGGCTACTTGCGCGCAAGATATGGACCTTTATGGTCGTTGGTACAAACTATGCATGTGGGTCTTTGGACCAAATTGATCTGATAGCTAATTGTAGACACCCCATTTTTGCCTGTCCTCAAGACTTGGACGTCACCGTTTGAACACTCGGTGATTATCCATGTTTGTGTTCGTTTGGAGTTCCCGGAGGTCTCGGCTACGCGCCTTGCCTCAGGATCTCTGAACTTGACCGTTTTGTGTCTGGTTTTGTACCAAACACTTGTGTTTTGCCTTGGAGGGGCAGGGAATGCCTTGTGAGGCATCCCCACACACCACCGGCAGTGGCTAGAGGCCACCAGCTGGTTTTTGCTGCCATTAGCAATGTATATTGCCGGTCGGCACTCTTTGTTGCCGGTCAGCACTAAATTTTGTCAAAATGGCATTTTTGGCCGGCCGACTACTGTGCATTTGCTTTTGCAGATATTTTATCACAGCTGTCTTGCTTTTTGCTCCCCTCCATACACGTGTATGGAGGGATCTCCCTCTTTAGAAGCTTGTCTTGTAAGCTTTACAAGACAAGAAGCTCTATAAGAGAGAGCCTTCTCTCTTGGCCTTAGGTTTAGACACTTGAGAGACTTTAGATATTTTTAGACAGCCATTTTTAGGGTTTTGAGTTCTAGGGTTAGAAACCATACACTTTCTATCTCTATATCTCCCTCTTGTGTGTGCTAAATTGTGTTTGTGTCTTACTATTGCACACAAACACATAGTGTTTCACCTTCATTTAGCTACTGAGGTTCTAAGAGGTTGGTTTTGAAGTTTTGGAGTTGTTTTCAACCTAGAAGGAGCTGTTGGAGCACCATTGTTAAAGGGGTCTTCAAGGGTAACAATTTTGCCTCTTTATTTCCCAATCTTGCATTGTATTTCTACCTATCTTAAAATCATTTTTGAGCTTGGTGTATAATACAAAAAAGTTCTATTTTTTATCCCTCTTGATTGTTCATTAAGAGTGTTTTGTGGTTTGGAGGTGTTTGACCCCTCTTAGGCCTTGAAAGGCCCCATTTTGTGCTATTTTGTACAAGTTTCGAGACTTTGGTGTTTGGGCCTCTTCACCACTGAAATCTTGAGGGATTTTAGTGGTGGAGATGGTGCCTTGAAGTCTCCAAAAGGGGAGGGCCACCCCCTCTCCTTGTTGTCCTTGAAAGGGACCCTTTTTGGCCTCTTGAGAGAGCATCATGTTAGAGTGTGTGTTGATGATGTCTTGGCTATTTTCCATGCTTATTATGCCATGATATAACCTTGTTGTGTGTTGGTTTTGATACACCATGCATGCTTAGCATACCTACCATGTAATGCCATGTTATTGCCTTAATATGCCTTAGGTTGTTAGCCTTTGTTCTAGCATGTTTTAGGCTTAGCCTTGTGAAGGTTTTGTGCTCACTTTGCCATGTTTAAGGTCTGTCCTAGGTTGTTTGGGTCGGCCATGGCATGCATTATATACCCCCTTTGCATTTTGGCTTGTTGGCCTCAAGTGTGTGAGTATATATCATGCATTACTTGCTTTATTCTAATGATTTGGCATCATTTATAGCATAATCTCAGACCTTATAGCATGCTTGCATGCTTACTTTGGATACCCCTTTGAAGCTTTAAAGCTTGTGTAGCATGTTCCATGTTTTGGCCATTATACATGCCTTTGATTTTGAGCCACTTAGATGCCATCTAGGGGGTCCCCTTTGCATGGTCTAGGTCTGCCTTGAACCTATTTTAAGTCCTCTTAGCCTTGTGAGGCTTGGTTGGCTTGGTCATGGTTCAAGCCCTTTTGACTTGCTTCAAGCACTTGGGTTATTTGTTGCATGTTTAGCTTGACTTGTTGCTTGGTTTGGCACCATGTTTTAACATGATTTTCAGAGCTTACCTTGCATGCCATATGTCCATGATTACCTTCTTTCAAATGTGTTTGAGAATTGTCCAATTTGTGCCTGAGTGTTGGCCCTTAATCATGTGCATGTGTGTATGTGTTTGGTCCTTTATTTTGGTCACTTTGGCCATTGTTTTAGGCCTAATTAGAGTTGCCTAAATTATGTGTAAGTCCACCTTTCCATCAATTTACATTGCCTCATGTTTGTTTGTATGCTTGCATAAGTGTCTTTGCCATGCCATGTTGCATCCTTAGCTTGCATGTCTAGGTTGCATTGCATCTTGCATGCATGCCTTATTCCTTGACTTGGTGATAGGAATTGGGCCTTGGTTTGTTTGTTTGGTTTGCATTTCATTTGACATGAAAGTTGCACACTTGATCCTTTGGGCCATCATGCATGGAAATGCGCGATTGGTGGTCCGAGAATCGAGACACATGCCCCTTTGAGTCACAAACATGATAGGGGGCATGATTAGTGCATACATTGCTTGAATTGTATTGCCATGCAAGTTCTGTCCTCTGCTGCTGTGAGTTGCAGGTTCTGCAGGCATTCTTTGCCGACCGGCAGTGTACATTGCCGACCGGCAATTATTCTTCTGCCGATAGCTTCATTCTGTGCCGGTGACCACATACCACTGCCGGTGGTAATTTTATTCAGCCGGTGGTGAATCCCAGTATCCAGAGAGGCATCTTCGAGACTTTGGCAGTCTTTAGAGGGGCAGAGCAGGGAAAACAGAGGCAGACTAGGCATGGCGGTGCACTTCCGAGCAAGATCTGGGCACGCGCTGCATCTGACTCTCCTCTCGAGGCGGTTTACTGCTTTTCCTAGCTTAATTAGTTTGATTAGCTGATTAGGAAATTTGTAATATTTAATTAGCTTGCGTAGTTAATTAATTTGTATTATTTATTTGGTCCCTCCGCGCGAGGGCAAATCTGTAATAAGTGTGCGTGAGTGGTGTGTATGTCTTCCAATCCCCACTTCTTTCTTCCCTTTTATTTACCTGCTTTGATGGTTAGTATTAGGGCATGTTTAAATTAGCATACCTCATGCAACGCATGCGTGCATTCATACATTTGCTTTGCATGCACCGGGCTCGGCGCATCATTCTAACTACATCTGTATTTCAAATTCCAAACTGAATACATGTTAGTTGTGCATTTTCACATGTCATTCATAGACTAGCTGAGCCTGTTCTAGTGACATTTTGTATGCGATGCATTAGGCACTTAACATGGACTTGGATCATGCATTGATTGCTAACATGTCCCTGTTTTGGCACGGAGTACGATGCAAGTATTTATGTTTTAGCATCCCGCATGCGTGTGAATGTCGCCATGACAGTATGTTTGCCATGTGGCTAAATGCTTACGTGATATTATTGTTTGAATGCCTGCGGGTGAAGGTTGGATTGTTTGAGTTGGAAAACTCATTGAAATCCGTGTTTTAGCCTACTTGCGAGTAGCAAATTCCGAAGCACTTTTCAAAACAAACGGATATGCAATGCTTGTTTCCAAATTAGGCAATCTAGTCTATACTTGTTTGCTGTGCGCATAACATAGTAATTCTAGGCTAATAACTGGAATAAGAACATGTAACGTTTTCAAAATTGGATATCATGGTTAGTAGAGGCCGGTCTTCGGACCGGGCGAAAGGGGGTGCTCATAGCTGACCTTCCCCGATCGTACCCAAGCTCCCGAGCCGAGACAACTCCAGTGATGACGGACATGTGGCCTTCGGCACCGAGTCAGGGTTTCCTAAATTCCCCCATAAAAAATATTTAGGTGGCGACTCTGTATCTGGCAAAGCAGTCCATGTTTGGCACTTCTTTTCAAAAAACCTGTTTCTCAAAACGATTTGCCGGATTTGGACTCTTTGGTTCAGATTTAGAACCGTGACAACAAATCGAGTCCGAACTGTAGTGAAACCCCACAAATGAACGGAACGGGAGCTCATCCCTCCCGGGGCGTTCGGGGGACGTCTACACTAATGGGTGTACCACGTATGATCTTATGCAAAATCTGAATATGAACATGAGAGTGTATCTAAATCTATTTCTGTTTTGAAGTCTGAATATGTTCTGATTTAAATACTGGATCCTAACTTGTGCTGGACATCATTCATAAAACCCCTTTATTCTGTTATTATTTACTGGGCTTTCGTTCACAGTTTATATTATATATGCAGGTGAGTCGGCAGGTGATCAGGGCCAGAGTTGACGGCCTTCTGTTCTGTTTTTGTCAGCCAACCGTTGTGCCTCCCGAGGAGGTTCCGATCGAAGTCTCGTTATATGGCTGTTTTTGTATTCATGCTAGTCTCTGTGACTGTCTTGTAAAGTCAGGTCTTGAGATGTGCACTTCTGTAAATACTTTGTAAATAGTGGTGTCCTTTGACTGGCATGTTTATGTATATATAAATAAGTTTTGAAATGTTCTGTCCCATGTACGTTATCACAGCTCATTGGACCTTGTCTATTTTGTATTATTGCTTCCGCAACCCTTTATTATTTGCTGATCTGTTCAGAGGCCTTTGGTAATCCACGGATTACTGGCCGGTTACGGTCCTAAACTCACAGGGGCGGGTTCGGGTCGTGACAGAGTGGTATCAGAGCACGTGTTCTACCGCACACATAGGTCCATATGAGCTTAGGATGTCCTAGTAAGCATTAGGGGCATTCCATCTGCATGTGTGAGTGTGTGGGAATTCACCTGAATATGAAAACTAAATGTACATTTGAGTCAAATGAATTGAAGGAAACGAATAAGATTATGCATGTGTTTATTATCATTTGATGTCTATATAGTAAGATGGAGAATGCAAGGGGAAGTGGTGAAAGTGAATCTTCAGAGGCTTGCATGGGCCGAATGGAACAAATGTTAGCAGCATTGATTGAAACCTTGACACAACAACAGAGACAACAACCTTTGCCCCCTCCGCCTCCACCGGCACAAGTCGAGGCGGATAATAATGACATCATCAATCTAACACAAAAATTCATGAAAATGAAACCACCAACGTTCTATGGCGGAATTGAACCATTGAAAGCAGAGACGTGGCTACTTGAAATGGAGAAGTTATATGAAGTGTTCCCTTGTTCAGAAACTCAGAAAGTTCTCCTAGCCACTTATACTCTGAAAGATGAGGCCCGAAGGTGGTGGTTACTGATTCGAAGTGGCAATGGGAATATGACATGGGCACAGTTTAATGCAATCTTTTATGATAAATATTTTCCCCAATGCTTCAGGGATCGGAAGGTGTCCGAGTTTCAAGAACTTAAATAGGGAAGAATGTCTGTAGCAGAGTATGAAGCCAAATTCACCGAATTGGCACGTTTTGCTCCACATATGGTGGATACTGATTACAAGAAAGCACGGAAGTTTGAGGGAGGGCTGGACCTAGAAATATTTGACCAAGTGGGTGTCCTAAAATTACCTACTTATGTGGAGGTACTTGACAGGGTATTGATGGTAGAAGCCACAATAGCAGCTAAGAAACAAACTACAACACCAACAACTGAATGGAGAGGAAAGAGGATCAGATTCAGTTTCAAAAAAGGCCGGTCAGTTTTGAAGAGACAAAATACAAGATCCTCCAGCAGCTCTAGCCAAAGTAGCGGATCTACTCCAAACTGCCCCGACTGCGGAAAGAAGCACAGAGGTGCTTGTTATCGAGCATTAGGTGTGTGTTTTCGCGATGGCAAGACTGGCCACATGGTAAGGGATTGCCCGATGAGATTCAACGAGGTTAACTGTCCTATGACAAGTTCCACCAGGTCTGTTTCCGTAGCAAGGCCAGATACAAGGACCGATGTTAGAGAGAATGCAAATAATGAAACATTGAGGCAATGGAGAGTGTTCGCCTTAGTGCCTGGTGACGTACCAAACACCTATATTGTGGTGTCCGGTACACTCTCTGTATGTTCTCAAAATACATGTGTACTGATAGATTCTGGTTCTACACATTCCTTTGTATCGCATGCTTTCTCTCGAAAATTGACTAGACCATTAGAACTTATGACATATGTGTTGTAATACCCCAGTTCTGTAGTATGCTAATTGGTACTTAACATGAGTATGATGATGTGTTTAATATGATTTTATGTGCCATTTTGTGAATATATGTGATTTCGAAGTTCTATCTGTTTATCGTAGAAATATCTGTTTGAATAATCTACTTTGGAAATTAAATTGAAGGCCTTATCGGCCACAGTACCCGAAATTGATTACGCCATTGTGATTGGCATAATTTTTAGAACCTACGGTGAAATTTAATTGAAAATTGATTCGGATCAGATTAAATCGATTAAATTGATAAATTAGAACACAACTACTTTATTACTATTATATTGGCCTTAGTGGGTTTTGTTGTAAAGGCTTTATACACTCAAACTTTCATCTTTAGTTTATTTTGACTGAATCTAACTCAAGAGAAGGAGGAGGGGGTCGGCTAGAGAGAGGGAAAGAGGAGAGTTGGGTGTTTAGCTCAAATTTGTGAAGAATTGGAGGATTGAACTCAAGAAATTGCTATAGTTTGGAAGATTGAGCCTCTAGGTAAGCATTTGGTCTTGAATTCATGAGACTTAACTTGTGACTTTGTGAATTAAAGATTAATTGGTGATCAAGAACAAGAGTTGTGCTATAATTGATGAATTTGAAGCTAATGTGCACATGCATGTGTAGGATCACCATGATTTTGCATAATCAAGCATGTTTTTGTTGTGTTCCATGAGAATGATCACCATTTGTGTTATCTAAGTTGAGAATGTGGCTAATTCATCACATGCATATACAATTTATGAAGATGAGAGTTTTGAATGCATGAATGTGTATGTTGGAGTTGAGTTTAGTGCCAATTTGGGACATGCATGTGGTTAATTCATGAAAGTGGGCTCCATGATGTTGTGTTTTGGTGTTTATATCATGTTAGTGCAAATATATGTGAAGTTGGAGCTATATTATGCAAGAAATGTGGTTGGAAGGTCGAATTGGAGCTCAAGAACTCAATCTGGAAAACCTAGATTTTTGATGGCCGCTCGAGCGGGAAAAACGTGCTCCCAGCACTTTTTTGCAGAGTTGGATTTCTGCTCGAGCGGGGAGTTTTGTAGACAAGCCTTCTGCTCGAGCTCTCTATTCTACGCTCGAGCGTATTTTTCATGCAACCAGTACTTTTGCAGGCCTTAAGGGTCTGCTCGAGCGGGTAAGTTGACGCTCGAGCGAGGACCCTATTCTCTGAAATTTTGTATGCTCGTTCTGTGTTTCGTTTTCCGTTCTCTTTCACTTGTAAGCACTCTTAGGCATATGTTAAGTATTGTAAATGAGTTAATGAGATAAGAATAAAGCCTAAAGAGGAATATGTGAATCAAGGAACGGATTGAACTGTTAGTGACCCCTTTTGTGTTCATGAAATGTGTTGGGTCAAGCTCCAGGGCAAATCCACAAGCCGATCATTGTGAGTAATATCGATATTTGAAAGCTTAGCAATGTCCAACTGTTTATTCCCTTATAAGCTTTATGAGTTGCTAATTGGGATTGTGGACAAAAGTCTGACATGAACGAATAAATGGACCTATCAAAATGGACCTAAGGTCATTTTGACATAAATGAGTGGGCCGAAGGCCGTTTTGACACGAATGTATGGGCCGAAGGCCATTTTGACGTAAACGAATGGACCGAAGGTCGTTTTGACATAAATGAATAGACCGAAGGTCGTTTTGATAGAAATGAGTGGACCGAAGGTCGTTTGGACATGTATGAATAGACCTAAGGTCGTTTTGACATGAATGAGTGGGCCGAAGGCCGTTTTGACACGAATGTATGGGCCGAAGGCCATTTTGACGTAAACGAATAGGCCGAAGGCCGTTTTGACGTAAACGAATGGGCCGAAGGCCATTTTGACATAAATGAATGGGGCGAAGGCCGTTTTGACATAAATGAATGGGGCGAAGGCCGTTTTGACATGAATGGAAATCTGAATGGGCCAAAGGCCAGAATGTTTGGAACTACAGTCACTTGATTTGAATTTTGTATAGTTATATATCTGTTAAATAGGAAGATGAATTGGGCCCAAGGCCGTTTGGAACATGTTGTTCTACATTGTTATGTAACTTCTGTATTTGATTTGATATTATTCACTGGGCTTTTGCTCACGCTCATTCATGTGTTTGTAGGTGAGCCAAGAGGAGTCTAGACTCAGCCTCAGTGAAGTCTGTATGGAACAACAAAGGTTTTGAGAGAGTCAGCCCTTGTGTCTCACGCACAAGACCCGTCTTCGCCCTTTTGCCATGTATTTACATTTTGTCAGGTTGGCGAAGTTTTGAATACGTCTGTATGTAGTTTTGCTTGGCTGACTTAGATTTGAATGATCCTGTCTGTACCGCACTTATGTTACTATACTTTCTGTTGTGAGTTATTAACATATGTATGTCTGGAATGTTATGATGTGCATATAAGTACGGCTCTATGGACAAAGTTTTAAAATTACTTCCGTTTGGCCCCTTTTACTCTGATGAGTTTTGTTTTATTTGGTTTGAGGCCGTAGGTAATCTTGTGATTACTGGCCGGTTATGGCCTTAACCCAGAGGGGCGGGTTTGGGTCATGACATCTGTTATCTGTATCTACGCCGTCTGGGGATTCTAAGGTGTGCACTCATGTTTATCCAGCATGTGATATTATGATTGGCGATGTGATATTATATGTTGATTTATTATCCTTGAACATTGATCACTTTGATTGTATTTTGGGAATGGACTGGTTGACTAAATACTGTGCTACCATTGACTGTGCAAGTAAATCTGTTGTGTTTAGACCACCGGGTATGCCTGAATTTACTTTTACTGGGGATGGGATAGTGTAGACACCCCATTTTTGACCGACCTTAAGACTCAGACGTCACCGATTGAGCGCTCGGTGATGACGCATATTGTGCTCGTTCTGAGGTTGGGAGTCTCGGCTGAGAGCCTTGCCTCCGGACTTCGGGGCTCTTTTGTGCTTTGCCTTGATTTGCGAACCAGGTCCTATTTTCTCTATTTTTCTCTTCCCGAAGGGAGGGAGAGGTCTCGTAGACCATCTCTCAGTGGCCGTAGGCTACGTTTCGTGGTCGTAGACCACTTTTCCCATTTGGAGACCAGTTTCTGGTTTTTAGAGTCGTTGGCTGCGCGCCTCGGTTCGGGACCGCTTAACTACCTCCGTTTGCTCCGATTTTTAGCACACCATGTTTCCTCTCTCTAGAGGGACATTGTGGCCCAGGAGACCACTTTCAAGGTCGTACGCCACTTTCGGCGCTTAACAGTCAGTTTTCGGGGCCCCCGGCTGCGCGTTTTGGCCCCCGAACCCTCGTTTTGCATCGGTTAGGGTTCATTTTTGGCATGGACCCTAGTTTCATTGTTAGAAAGGTGGTAGTATGGTGGGAGACCACCTTTTCTTCTTGGAGACCACTTTTCTTTTTGCCGCCCGATTTTCTTGTTAGAGAGGTGGTCTCACTCACTTTTGGGCCATATTTTCTGGTCTCCCATACCACCATTGTGTTGCATTCATCTGAGAGGCCACCTATTTGGTATGGCCGACCACCTTTGGTGCTTGACCCTTTTGACCCCTTGGTCTTCTTCACTTTTGAGCCACATTTTCTGGTCTCCCATACCACCATTGTGTTGCATTCACCTGGGAGGCCACCTTTTTGGCATGACCGACCACCTTTTCTTGTTGACCCTTTTGACCCCTGGTCGGCCAACCAGAGGAAGTGGTCGGCCGACCACTTGGCCTTCCTGAGTTGCATACAGTTGTGCCAGCTGGGAGGCATTTGCCCCATCCTCCGAGATTTAACCTTTTTGTTTGTCTTCTTAAGGAAGCTTTGGCCCTTTTTGCTTAGCTTCTAAGAAAAGCTTGACCTTTTGTCAAGCTTCTTGAGGAAGCTTGACCCCTTTGGTTTAGCTTCCTCAAGAAGCTTGACCCTTTTGGTTTAGCTTCTTTTAGAAGCTTGGTCCCTTTGCTTGAGGCTTCTCCAAGAAGCCTTGGACCTCTTCTTCTATACGAGAGGCTCTCCTCTCCATTTACAAGGGTTGAACATTTTTGGCTGAGGCATACATATACTCTCCCTCTATATCTCTACATCCAAGCTCCATAGCTCCATGGTTCTTAGCCATTTGCACTACACCTCTAAGCACAACACCTCCACTACCATCCTAAGTACCTTGGAGCTGTTTTTCAGAGGTTGAGGGCTCACTTTCTTGGTCCAGAGCTTGCTGCATTGATGTGCTACAAGGGTAAGTCACCATTTCCCTCTTTGTAGCTTTATTTTGCTTCATTCGTTAGCCTTATTTGCAAGCATTTCTGAGTTTTGTTATAAACTGAAAAGAGTTTTGTTTTGAGCTTATAAACATGTTTGTTTAAGACATTTTTTCTGTTTGGGGTCATTTTCCCCTTTGCATGCTTCATTTCCTTATGTTTAGGGCTATGCATTAGAGCATTTGTGTTGGCCTTGGTTTGGCCTTTTAGCCACTAAAATCCAGCTGATTTTCAGTGGCTAACATGTGTTTTTGAGCCCTAAAATCAGAGAGGGGTGACCCTCTCACCCCTTGATTTGTTTACTAGCTTTGTTGGCCTTCCAAAGGGGCTCCTACTTGCATGTTTCAAAGCCATATTTTAGGCCATATTTGGTGAGTTTTAAGGTCTGCATAGGCTCTGTCCAGAGTCCATTTTTCCATATAAAGTGTCTATTATGCATGTGTAGAAGAATCCTATTAAAGGCTTTTCAAAGGGGCTTTCACTTGCATGCTTCCTAGACTAATTTCAGGACCTTTTTGGTGGGTTTTAGGACCCTCATAACCTCTTTCCAGAGGTGGTTTTGTCATTTTGTGTGTCCATCATACATGTGTAGAATAATCCCTTGCATGGCCTTCCAAAGGAGCCTATCATTCTTGCATGCATTGACTGAGTTTCAGTGGGTTTTTGGGCATATTTTGGCATGGCATACTTCTGTTTTTGGCTGGTTTGGTGAGCTCTCATATGCTTCAATTAGTTGTAGTACAACTCATGGTTCACTAGCTTTCTTTGCATGCTTTGTTGACCCTTGATTTTAGCACTTTTTGGCCATGCCTTAAACTAATTTTGTGCATATTTTGGACTGTCTTAGCTCTTTTTTTTTGGGTCTCATGGTCAAAATAATGCTTGTTTTGCATGCTTGTAGTTCAATACACTTGCCTAGCTTTGAGATTTGAGGTCTATTGCATGCATATACCGAGGTGTTTTCATGCTTTGGGGTCATTTTGCATCATATTTCAGAGCCTATATGAATTTCATATCCTCATGTTTTCTTCTCTTTAAGTGTGCTTGAGAGTTGTGCATGAATGCCTTGTTTTCGGACCATTGAATGAGCTTCATTTCCATGCACTTTGAACCACCATTTTGGGCCATTTTCCTACTGTTTCAGACCTGCCTAGGGTCTATTTGGGGTTGGTTTTTCCATTCGTGCATTGCTTTATGTACCTCTAGTGTAACGCACTTCACTAGTTTTGGTATTCGGGCCATCTAGCATGTATTGGGTAACATATTTGCATGATTTGGGACCATTGTACATTATGTTTCAGAGTTGGAAAATGTGTGCTCGTATGCCATATTTCATCCTTTGCCATGCTTAGTTGGAGTTGCATGTTGTGCCTTAGGATCGGTCCATTGCATTCGTGCATGCTTGCATGTATTTTGGTTGTCTCATTTTCATACCATGGCCACTGATTTGAGTGTAGCTGAGGTCCACTCATATTGGTTTAAGTTCGCCTTGCATTGTGTATGCCATTTGGTTCATGTTGTTGCATGTTTGACCATCGCATTGTGTATGCTTTGATTATGTCTTTGTGTATGTCCATCTTCGTATGTGTGCATTGTGTATGCCATATAGCTCATGTGCATTGTGTATGCCATTTTAGTCCATAGCATTGCGTATGCTAGGTTGCATGTTAGTCGCATTGTGTATGCCATAATGCATCGAGATGCGTGATTGGTGGCACGAGAATCGAGGTGTGCATACATATGTGAAAATACTTTGCCATGCCCCTTTCTTGCTCTCTGTTGCAGCAAACCAAAAATCAGCAGCCTTCTAGAGCTTTGCACAGCATTCTGGGATTAATTGCAAACAGAGGCAAATCGGGGCATCGCGAGGAATTTCCCGACGAGGCGACTCGAGCATGCATGCATCTTTCATCATTCGGAGCAGAGCTGAGGCGGTCCATAGACTTGCATACTAGTTTATTTTGCTTTCCTAGTTAATTTGTTAATTAATTAGGGTTTTGTAATATTTAATTAGCTAGAGTAGTTAATTATTTATTCGGACTGTATTATTTATTCGGACCCTCCGGGCGAGGACACAATTGTAATAAGTGTGCATGCGTGTGATGTATGTGTTCCAACCCCATGTCCTTCTCCCTTTTATTTACCAGCTTATGATGGTTAGATTAGGGCATGTTTCAATTAGCATACTTATGATAGCATGTTTGCATTCATTCATCTGTCTTGCATGCACCGGGCTCGGCGCATCATACTAACTGCATTGTATTTCAATTCCGAGTTGAATACTTGTTAGTTGTAGCATTTCACATGCCATCCTTAGAATAGCCGAGCCTATTGTAGTTGCATTCCTGCATGTGTTGCATTAGGCATTTCAGCATAGTTAGGATCATGCATGGATTTCTAACATAACTTCTGTTTTGGCTTGGAGTACTCGGTAAGTGTTTATGCTTTAGCATCCTTGCATGTGTGTGAGTGACTGCCATGATAGCATGCTTACCATGAGGCTATGTGCTTATGTGATATACCTGCCTGAATGCCTGTGGGTGAAGGTTGGATTATCTGAATTGGAATAATGCATTAACTGTGAGTTTTAAGCCCACTTGAGAGTGGCAAACCATCACGTTTTCTAAGCCCACCTGAGGGTGGCAAATCCACGTCTTAGCCTACTTGCGAGTAGCACCTTTAAACCGCTTTCAAAATAAACAAACATGAGATGTGTTGTTCCAATTCAGGCGATCCAGTTTATACTTGTATGCTATGCGCATCACGTAGTAAATCTAGGCTAATAACCGGAATAAGAATGCATAATGTTTTCAAAACTCGATATCATGGTTAGTAGAGGCCAATCTTTGATCGGACGAGCGAGGGTGCTCACGAAGTGACCTTCCCCAATCGTACCCAAGTTCCCGAGCTGAGGCAACTTTGGTGATGACGGACACGTGGCCTTTGGCACGAGTCAGGGTTTCCTAAATTCCCCCAAAATAAAATATTTAGGTGGCGACTCTGTATCTGACAAAGCAGTCCATGTTTGGCACTTCTTTCTAAAAAGCTGTTTCCAAAACAATTTGCCAAATTTGGACTCTTTGATGATTCATCGGCCTTGCATTGCACTCTGCAAGATTAGATACAGGACCGTGACTTTTGAGCCCGAACTGTAGTGAGCCCAACGAACAAAACGAGATTCCCTCCCGGGATGTTCGGGGACGTCTACAGGTAGTTCCTCCCTGTAGACGCGCCCGCGGGCCTCATGCTACAGTTCGGACTCGATTTGTGTCACGGTTCTTAATCTGAACCAAAGAGTCCAAATCTGGCAAATCGTTTTGAGAAACAGATTTTTGAAAAAGTAGTGCCAAACATGGACTGCTTTGCTAGATACAGAGTCGCCACCTAAATATTTTTTTTTATGGGAGAATTTAGGAAACCCTGACTCGATGCCGAAGGCCACATGTCCGTCATCACCGGAGTTGTCTCAGCTCGGGAGCTTGGGTACGATCGGGGAAGGTCAGCTATGAGCACCCCCTTTCGCCCGGTCCGAAGACCGGCCTCTACTAACCGTGATATCCAATTTTGAAAACATTACGTGTTCTTAAACCGGTTATTAGCCTAGAATTACTATGTTGTGCGCGCAGCAAACAAGTATAGACCAAATCACCCAAATTGGAACAAAACATTTCATGTTTGTTTTGAAAATGGTTTGCTACTCGCAAGTAGGCTAAAATGCAGATTTTGCCACCCTCAAGTGGGCTTTTAGAAAAGATGATTTTGCCACTATCTAGTGGGCTTAAAACTCACAGTTTTAATGCATTATTCCAATTTAGGTAATTCAACCTCCATCCACAGGCATTCAAGCAGTTATATCACATAAGCAGCTAGCCTCATGGTAATCATACTGTCATGGCAACACTCACACGCATGCGATATGCTAAAGCATAAAAGCTTACCTAGTACTCCGAGCCAAAACAGAAACTAGTCAGTAATCATATGCATGATCCTAGTTCATGTTAAAAAATGGCTAATGCATCACATGCAAAAATGCAATCTAGGCAGGCTCGGCTAACCTAAGCATGGCACATGAAATGCGATCAACTATCACATAGTCAATTTTTAAATTGAAGTACGAATGCAGTTAGCGTGATGTACCGAGCCTAATGCATGCAGTACAAATGTATGGATGCACGCATGCATAGCATAAGGTATGCTAAAATAAATGTGCCCTAATCTACCATCATAAGCAGGTAAATAAAAGGGAGAAAGAAGTGGGGGTTGGAAGACATGCACACACACACCCACACTTATTACAAGTTTGCCCTCGCTCGGAGGGACCAAATAAATATTACAAATTAACTAACTACGCAAGCTAATTAATATTACAAATTAACTAATTTAATTATTCTAAGAAAACAGTAAACCACCTCGGGAAGCGCGCCGCCATGCGTAGGCTGCCTCTGTTTTCTTTCCTGTGCTCCTCTGGAGGCTGCCAAAATTTCAGGACTGCTTCCTTAGGCACTGGGGAGTACCACCGGCTGAGTGGAATCACCACCGGCACTGGTATATGTCCATCGGCACAAAATTGAATCTGTCGGCAGAGAAAAGGTTGCCGGCCGGCACCTTACACTGCCGGTCGGCAAAGAAAGTCTGCTGGACCTGCAATTCACAGCAACAGAGGGCAAAACGAGGCATGGCAGCGCAATTCAAGGCATGTATGCATCGACCATATCCCTTATCATTGTAACGACTCAAAGGGACATGTGCCTCGGTTCCCGGGCCACCAATCACGCATTTCCATGCATGATGGCCCAAAGAACCAAGTATGCAACTTTGATTTCAAATGTATGCAAACCAATCAAACAAAACTCCCAATCCCTATCACCCAAGTCAAGGGACAAGGAATGCATGCAAGATGCAATGCAACCTAGGCATACAAGCTAAGAATGCAACATGGCATGGCAAGGCACTTATGCAAGCATACAAGCATACATATGGCAATGCAAATAGATGAAAGATGGACTTATACATGAATTAGGCAGCTCTAGTTAGGCCCAAAACAGTGGCCAATGGAAGAAAATGAAGTGCCTCGAAATGCGTGCGCACGGGCACGCAAACCGAGGCAAAGGCATATGCAATGCAATGGCTAAAATGGCATATGGAATGCAACATGGACTTATACTAGCATGAGAGAGCCTCAGCCACACTTACATAAGAGGCCGATGAATGAAAATGAAGTGCCTCAAAATGCGTGCGCACGGGCACGCAAACCGAGGCAATGGCATACGCAATGCAATGGCATGGAAATGATATGCAAACATGCCAATGGGATTTCAGCAGCAAAATGAGGGGCAAAACAGCCCCGAAATGAGGCGAAAGTATGCCCGATGCATGGAATTCCTCCCGAAATGCGAAATTAGGCACCCGAAATGGCTTACAGCTATACAAAGCATGCATAATATGGACATGGAGCATGAAGAAAGAAGCAAGACAGCTCTGAGACAAGCATTTTTACAGTTTATGACATGGCCAATCAGCAAGCAAAGATGGGGCTAAAATGGCATACAAAAACGGCCCTAAACATGCGATTATGAAGCAACTCACAGCTGCTGTCCCCAAACATGTTAGGGCCCTTCAACAACATTGAAGAGGGGCCCAAAATATGCACATTTACAGTTCATGGCAAGGCTCAAAAACAGATACAAGCATGGCAAACAATTTATGCAAGATTAAGGCCACAAGAGGGCTATAACATGAAGTACACAAAATATTCATCAAACAGCCAAAGACCCTTAATAAAACATGACAAGGGGGTCAAAATATGGCTGTTTTGAGTTCGGACCTCAGCCCAAAAACAGCAACATCAGGGGCTGCCAAGACATACAAAAATGGGACCAAAAAAGAGGATATAAAGGGAAGTACAACATGGAAGTCCCAAACAGTGTTGCGCCCTTCTTCAATGTTGAAGAAGGGCTCAAAACAAGCCTATCTTCAGTTTACATCAGGCTCAAAACCAGATTACACATAGGCCAAAAATAACATGCAAGATTAGGGCCTAAATGAGAGATAAAGAAGGAAGTGCTAGCTACTATCCTCAAACAGCAAGAGGTCCTCAATCAAACATGAAGAGGACCTCAAAATATGATGATTTGAAGTTTAGGTCGGAGCCCAAAAGTGCAAGCAACTATGGCTTAGATATAGGCCAAAAAAATGCGCAAAAGAGGGAAAATGAGACTCACCCTTGTAGAACCAAACTTTAGCAACCTTTGGACTGAGTTTGGGAGCTTTTAACCTCTGGAGGACAGCCTCAAGCTGCTGGAATGGGCGTTGGATGCCTTGTGCTATGAGTTGATGAAGAAATGGCCCAAGAACAAGGGTGTTTGATCACTATAACACTCCCAAATGTAGAGAGAGAGGGAGATATAGAGAGAGAGGGTGATATATATGTTATATGTATGTATTAGGTCTGGTTTTGCTGAACCAAAACAAAGGAGGAGGATGGCTTCCTTATATAGGCAATACTAAGCTTCCAAGACAAGCTTCAAAGGGTCAAAGGGGTTTAAAGGGGAGGTCAAGGCTTATTGGAGAAGCTTGGACAGCTGGTAGGCTTCTTGAGGAAGCCAAGATAAGGGGTCAAGGCTTCCTCAAGAAGCCTTGAGCAAAGGGTGCAAGAAAAGGGGCCAAAGGGTGTGCAAAGGCTCAAAATAGCCACATATATGCACGTGGAGTAGGGTCTGTGCATCCCAGCTGGCACAGCTGGCATGCACCAGGCTTGGAGGGTGCAAATGGTGCAAACCGGCCAGAAAATTTGGTCGTCGGCCAAAATAAAGTGCCGGTCGGCATAATATTTTGCCGGTCGGCACAATAAATTTCCGGTCGGATAAATATAGTGCCGATGGGTGGTCGGTGAGGTCAAAAAAGTTCCGGTTGGTGTCCAAATTGAAGCCCCGGAAGTTAGCTTTCCAATGGCGCAAACCTTGCATTAAAATTCCTCCTGTGGAAAAAGTTATGCCCATTTTGGTGAAGCCGCGCAGATTCGATCCAACCGGGATGATACCCAACTTCAACTGATCATATCTCCCCCACCCGGACTTGGTTCTAGGAGATTCTTGAGTGCAAAATGAAGCCCCAAAAGTAATCTTTCCGACGGTGGTGGCCCCATAGCTAAAATCCAAGTGTACAGACAGATAAGCCTGATTCAGCGAGGGCTGCTCGACTCGCTTCTACCCGGATTCATGCCGAACTTCTCCCAAACTAGTTTTCTCCTCTCCTTTCCTCTTTTCTTCAACTCCAAAACCCTAAACAAAGTGTTTTGAAAGATTTTCCTCTCTTCTAGCCGAAGAAACTGATTCTTTGCCCTGCACATCTCTCAACACCGAGCAGACCATCAGTAGTGCCCAAGTCTTAAGGGCGGTCAAAAATGGGGTGTCTACAGTTGCCCCTCTTTGACAGAACTCGAAAGTCATAACAATGACGGGAGTGAATGTCAAAGCCCAGAGACGACCCATTTTTGACAAGGCCGAAGACTTGGACAAACAAACAAAATACCGATAAATAAATGGTTGTGCCCACAGGCTGCCTACGTATCCCTTTGCAAGGAATCAAACCAGCGTAGTTCAGGGGCAGGATGCAAATGATATGCAGGAAGACTTTGATAATTGGACTTATACGCCACGCGAAGCCAGTTTTGAAAGTTGGACTTATACGCTACGCGAAGCCGGTTTTGAAAGTTGGACTTATACGCTACGCGAAGCCGGTTTTGAAAGTTGGACTTATACGCTACGCGAAGCCGGTTTGTATTCAAAACAATGCAATGTACTAACAAGTACAAGTGAGGTGCGCAAGATAGCGCGATAGGATGCATGCAAGATGCAAGTGAGGTGTACAAAACAGTGCGATGCGCAGAACAGCGCGAACAACTTTGAAATGCACAAAACAGTGCGATGCGCAAAACGGCGCAAACGAATTTTGAAATGCACAAAAATATTGCGATGCGCAGAACAGCGCGAACAACTTTGAAATGCACAAAAATAGTGCAATGCACAAAACAGCGCGAACAACTTTGAAATGCACAAAACAGTGCGATGCGCAGAACAGCGCGAACAATACAATGAAATGCACAAAAATAGTGCGATGCGCAGAACAGCGCGAACAACTTTGAAATGCACAAAACAGTGCGATGGATTGAAATGCACAAAACAGTGCGATGCGCAAAATAGCGCGAAGAAAATACAATGCACTAACAAGTGCAAGTAAGGTGCGCAAGATAGCGCGAACAAATGCAATGCACAAAATAGTGCGATGCGCAAAATAGCGCGAAGGAAATGTAATGCACAAAATAGTGCGATGCGCAAAATAGCGCGAACAAATGCAATGCACTAACAAGTGCAATTGAGGTGCGCAAGATAGCGCGAACAAATGCAATGCACAAAATAGTGCGATGCGCAGAACAGCGCGAAGAAAATACAATGCACTAACAAGTGCAAGTAAGGTGCGCAAGATAGCGCGAACAAATGCAATGCACAAAATAGTGCGATGCGCAAAATAGCGCGAAGGAAATGCAATGCACAAACAAGTGCAAGTAAGGTGCGCAAGATAGCGCGAACAAATGCAATGCACAAAATAGTGCGATGCGCAAAATAGCGCGAAGGAAATGTAATGCACAAAACAGTGCGATGCGCAAAATAGCGCGAAGAAAATACAATGCACTAACAAGTGCAAGTAAGGTGCGCAAGATAGCGCGAACAAATGCAATGCACAAAATAGTGCGATGCGCAAAATAGCGCGAAGGAAATGTAATGCACAAAACAGTGCGATGCGCAAAATAGCGCGAACAAAAAGCAATGCACTAACAAGTGCAAGTAAGGTGCGCAAGATAGCGCGAACAAATGCAATGCACAAAATAGTGCGATGCGCAAAATAGCGCGAAGGAAATGTAATGCACTAACAAGTGCGATGCGCAAAATAGCGCGAACAAAATACAATGCACTAACAAGTGCAAGTAAGGTGCGCATGATAGCGCGAGTGAATGCATGTTCTATGCAAATGAGGTGCATTTTCTATACAAGTATGGAAGAGTGCATTTTCTATGCAAAAGATATGAGCATTTTCTATGCAAGAAACAGGAGCATATTCTATGCAATATTGAAAGCAAATTCTATGCAGAATCGAAAGCAAGCATATTCTATGCATGAATTATAACGATGTGCGGCACGAATGTCACAGAAGTGTATATGAAAGTGCACATTCTATGTAGTAGAGGAGCATCAAATATGTACTCTGGTGCCTCTGATTTACCTCTTAGAGGACTTTGCAACACACTCGGCTCAAAAGGGGCACACCCTGTTTATGTTGGCAAGAGATAACATCTGTTGCTGCTTTAATTGCCATTCTGACTTGAAACAGGCTTACACTTGGGGTCGAGATACACTCATACTCCAGAGAAATGGCGAGGTCTGGGAAGGTGCACCTGAAATGCAGTCTCGGATCTTGCCAAAGCTGGAACACCCTAAAATGCTCCAAATTTTCCTTTTTTTTCTTTTGCTTTGCAGTCTGGAACCTACATAGCTTCAGATAGGTCCTTGTTCTACTGTTCACACTTATCGGGGGTGGACCCTGCAGTTTTATGAAAGAACAAATACTGTTTTGCACAAATGTGGAGAATGGCACAGCACTCTGAGCACAAGATGATTTTTTTGGAATTGAGAGATGAGTTCTTAACCGGGTATTGAGCCGACGACTGGCCACAGCCAAAACGACTCGACAAGGGAAAAACAAAGGTAAACAACCTAAACACATCGAGTAACACTCGAAGCGACTCAAAACAAGAATCGAGACAGACAAAATAAAACACAAGACTCAAATGTGCACATGGAGCCTGTTTCCCTGGGTATTGTTTCCCACCCTTTCTCATTTGTGATTCTCACATCGCTCGGCCCTCAGGCTCTGTTTTTCTGAAAAAGCCCTTTTCTCACTTTTTCTCTCAACGCACATCTCTCTATTCTTTAATCTCTCATTTTTCATCCCTCCCCTGGGTGGTTGATGGATAAGCTGGAAATTGTGGGCTCTTGCCCCTGGTATTTTACCAGACTCTTGTTCACAACAGTAAGTTTCTCCCACAGAGGGGTTGTGCTACAACTGGGTGTGTAGCAAATCTGCAGCTAACATCGGTTGATGATGCCCTGCTGGGGAGTTTGGACGTGGTTAGATCTGTCCAGATGAGGGAATGGAATATCTCGCCCCATTCCAGTTCGTGCTTCGCACTTGTCTTGATACCTCGTTGCTTGGAGGATGAGAGAGCTTTCAGCCCTTTGTTGTTGACTTCAGTTGTGCCCTTTCTGGCAAGTAGAGTGCCCTTTCTGGCAAATGCATTGACAACAGGGAAAAGACAGGAAGCCTGACTCAACTGTGCCCCTAGTTCATTATTTTGACCATTTTTTGTTTTGGTTTTCTACTAAAACAATTTTGACCAATATGAGAGTTAGATTAACATACTTGTTCGATTTTTGATTTGAAAATCATGCAAGTCAGGCTATGAGCACTGAAAATTTTCCTTTTTTGGGTCCAAGAAATGGTCCAGTTTTTGGAAAAGATGGAACAATTTTCGAGAAAAGTAGTCAACTTCAGTAAAAATTCTCAAAAACTATTTTTACAAACGGCCAATGCTTAACAAGCACGGAACCCACTCTTGAGACGCACAACCTCGGATTTGGAGGAAAATTGGCCCCTTTCTCGAAGAGAGCTACATGGCAACGGAAAGTTGCCCCTTGTTTGCACGGCACCGCAGCGCGTTGAATGGCAACGGAAAGTTGCCCCTTGTCTGAATAGCACCGTAGCGCATTATAATCAGTCCTCGAAGCGATGATTGCAACCGAACTCTCGGATACAGAGAAGGCAAAGATTATCAGAACCATTACATGGACATGATCGAATTCGAAGTGTTTGTGGCTGGACTTCAAGATGAAGTTGCCTACGTATCCCAAACATGGGAATCAAGCCTTACGTAGTTCGGGGTTAAGGTACACTCGGGTATTTAACCTCTCCTTTTTAGGCTCTAACTTTTGCCAAGGCGCCCGATGCGGGTTTTCGACCTTACGAGCTTTGTTTTTCTTTTCTTTTCAATTCTTTTCATTTCTTTTATTTTCATTTCTTTTCATTTCATTTCCTTTTTTTTTTATTTTCTTTTTTGTTCTTTTCTTTGCATTTTTTTTTTCTTTTTTGTATTTTTCTCTTGCTCTAACTTTTGCCTGGGTCGCCCTTCCGGGTTTTCGGCCCAGCGAGCCTCTCAAAGGGTAAAAGCGTTCCATGCCAAATGGTTGTAGGAGTTTGAAGCCATCCGTATCCAGGAGAGTGGCTGTTGATTTGCAAGAGGACTCATCTTCAGCTCTTCGAGCATATCTGACATTTTTGCCCCTAGTTTGAGGGGGGGCTTCTGATCTGGCTTTACAAGCTTCCTTTGATCTGATCTTCTTGATCTGACTTTGGGTGCCTCTTGTCCGAGGGCTGCTTCGAATCTGGCCACACAGGCCTCATATGGCGGTTGACCATTGAACATTCTGAATTTAAGTCCGAGGTTTGAAAGCAAATGGATAGAATCTTGAGGCTGAGAGCGATCCTAGGCTGCACAATCTCAAGAGCGATTCCACACAAGTCTTCACAGGACTGCGCAAAACATTTTTTGAAAGTTTTTAAGAAAGCGACAAATCGCTCGCGCTGAAGACAGTGTGGGACCAATCTGGATCAAGCGAGGATCCTTCTCAGTACTCACATTAACAAACATGATCTCGATCATTAAGGGCTTAGCATGCCTCTCTTTCTCTCAAATGATCAAAGTTTTGCAAATCCCGAGGAATTCCTTCCTCTTCGTTTTCACTGCAGTGTTCAAAAAGTTTTGGAAAACTTAGGTCGATACAATGATTTCAAGGCACAGAAAAGGCAGGCGAAGAGCACTGTCATTCCATTCAAACTTCTGGCACAACTGGCACACGGCAGAAGCAAACACAAGAGTGTGAAAATCACTGCTGTTCATTCAAATCTGTTGGCACAACTGGCTCCAAGGCAGAAACAGACTCAAAAGAAAGCAAAAAGACAAACGCAAAACAAGATAGTGATGTCCGAGGTAACACCCCCGGAATCACCCGACTCTTAACAAAACAGGACTGACTCGATACAACAAGACAGACCTGACTGACTCAGTATGAAAAGACTGACTCAATACAAATTGAGAAGACTGACCCAATACCCAAGTCAGAAAACACAACAACTAGCATTCGTAAAATGCTCGAAATAGTGCGTGCCAAACGCCACATCCGGAGTAAACTGAGCGCCGCCCACAGGTGGTTCATCCCCCGATCACATATTCACATTATCCCCCAAGTTCACTGATCCAATGCCAATAGACTTTACTGAGTTGGTGCGACGATGACCTTATTGTCAATCAGATCTTGTATTTCGTGGCGAAGACGGAAACAACCATCAGTGACATGGCCGACTTGCTGATGAAAGGCACAGTACTTGGTCGGATCATGGGAGTGAGGAAGTCTATCCGGCAGTGGTTGCGGCTCCAGGGGTTTCAGATCCCCCTCTCTAATCAGGACCCTCAAGGCCGCTGATAGAGACATGCATAGTGGTGCGAACACCCTCTGGCCTCGAGGTGGGTATTTTGAGGTTTGTGGAGTTTTGCTGGATGCACCAGCAAAGGGAATGGCAGGCGTTGACTGGGTTTGCTGATCGATTCCAAGCACGGGATTAGGGCTGAAGGGAACATTCCTGGTACAAAGGCGCTTCTCCCGGCTTGCCCCTTGATTCAGACTGCTCTCATTCTGAGTGGCGAAAGTGTCATCCACAGTTTTTGTGACAACTGCGAGGACTTGCTCTTTGTTCAGTCCCTCAGCTTTCAAAGCCTCAATGTCCCACTGAAGGTGTTCATGGGGACCGATGCCTGCTCCTGCCTTGTTCTTACCAGTCGCTTCCACTTTGTCAAAAGATTGGCCTTCTTCCAATGCAACCCGTCCCAAAGTTGGGGAGCCTTTAAACATGAACTCCCTGGTACGTGATGTGGTTGATGATGGGGCCAAAACCCCAAAGGCCAGATCTGCCACAGTTCTCTGAAGATCTTCGATCATCCTCATCAGTTCAAATGTAGTAGGCTCGCGAGCCTGGTATAGCTGGGAGGCCCAGACCGGGTGCGCAACAGGCAACCTGGGCGAATGTGGTGTACCACCATCGATCTCGCCCTGCAAACTGATTCCTTGACCTAATGTGGCTGTCATAACCACAGTCTCTTCTGAATTCTGCGCCATCATAAGTCCTGCCTCAGCAAAGGGGGAACACTGGTTGTTCTGTATCAACTTTGCGACTCTCTGAACCCTCAAAGGAAAAACAGACAGCATTTCAGCCCAAACTGATCAAACACGGGCGTAGCCGACCAACTGTACTTTATTACTGATCACTGTTCCTCAGAATCACTGTCCCCAAAACTGAATCCGGATACCCGCAGATATAACTGATTCTCAAAACGCTGATGCTGATGCCCACAGGCCTGATACCCAGACTTGCAAACTGGTATATGCGTTCCTATAGAGATACACTCTAAAAGCACATAGCAAGTAAGAGAGAGCCAAAACACCCCTATGTTGGGGTAGGGTTTCCCTGTCCTATTTTGTCAGGAGCTAGGGTTTCACTACGCACACAGCGGTTTCAAACAACCTAACATCGGGTGAGCAACCTGTCCTAGTTTGGAATGGTCACTATGGATTCCGAATATGCACTAAGTCGAATGGTCAAAAGGGTACCCCGGTAAACCGCGGTTTGTGTTCCCATGCTGTCAGAGCCCATAGCCGATCAGCCTTATGGACATGTCTTGACAAGACAAGCCTCCGGCAAACCGTTCAGGAATGGCAGATGGCAAACACTGTGTTCCTAGGCGCACCAATGCACATGCAATGCAAAGAAACACATAAGCGAAATCAAAACAGGATATCACGAGTTCGAGTCAAGCTCTCTAAAATCCCCAGCAGAGTCGCCAGAAACTGTAGACGCGCCCGCGGGCCTCATGCTACAGTTCGGACTCGATTTGTGTCACGGTTCTTAATCTGAACCAAAGAGTCCAAATCTGGCAAATCGTTTTGAGAAACAGATTTTTGAAAAAGTAGTGCCAAACATGGACTGCTTTGCCAGATACAGAGTCGCCACCTAAATATTTTTTTTTATGGGAGAATTTAGGAAACCCTGACTCGGTGCCGAAGGCCACATGTCCGTCATCACCGGAGTTGTCTCGGCTCGGGAGCTTGGGTACGATCGGGGAAGGTCAGCTATGAGCACCCCCTTTCGCCCGGTCCGAAGACCGGCCTCTACTAACCGTGATATCCAATTTTGAAAACGTTACGTGTTCTTAAACCGGTTATTAGCCTAGAATTACTATGTTGTGCGCGCAGCAAACAAGTATAGACCAAATCACCCAAATTGGAACAAAACATTTCATGTTTGTTTTGAAAATGGTTTGCTACTCGCAAGTAGGCTAAAATGCAGATTTTGCCACCCTCAAGTGGGCTTTTAGAAAAGATGATTTTGCCACTATCTAGTGGGCTTAAAACTCACAGTTTTAATGCATTATTCCAATTTAGGTAATTCAACCTCCATCCACAGGCATTCAAGCAGTTATATCACATAAGCAGCTAGCCTCATGGTAATCATACTGTCATGGCAACACTCACACGCATGCGATATGCTAAAGCATAAAAGCTTACCTAGTACTCCGAGCCAAAACAGAAACTAGTCAGTAATCATATGCATGATCCTAGTTCATGTTAAAAAATGGCTAATGCATCACATGCAAAAATGCAATCTAGGCAGGCTCGGCTAACCTAAGCATGGCACATGAAATGCGATCAACTATCACATAGTCAATTTTTAAATTGAAGTACGAATGCAGTTAGCGTGATGTACCGAGCCTAATGCATGCAGTACAAATGTATGGATGCACGCATGCATAGCATAAGGTATGCTAAAATAAATGTGCCCTAATCTACCATCATAAGCAGGTAAATAAAAGGGAGAAAGAAGTGGGGGTTGGAAGACATGCACACACACACCCACACTTATTACAAGTTTGCCCTCGCTCGGAGGGACCAAATAAATATTACAAATTAACTAACTACGCAAGCTAATTAATATTACAAATTAACTAATTTAATTATTCTAAGAAAACAGTAAACCGCCTCGGGAAGCGCGCCGCCATGCGTAGGCTGCCTCTGTTTTCTTTCCTGTGCTCCTCTGGAGGCTGCCAAAATTTCAGGACTGCTTCCTTAGGCACTGGGGAGTATCACCGGCTGAGTGGAATCACCACCGGCACTGGTATATGTCCATCGGCACAAAATTGAATCTGTCGGCAGAGAAAAGGTTGCCGGCCGGCACCTTACACTGCCGGTCGGCAAAGAAAGTCTGCTGGACCTGCAATTCACAGCAACAGAGGGCAAAACGAGGCATGGCAGCGCAATTCAAGGCATGTATGCATCGACCATATCCCTTATCATTGTAACGACTCAAAGGGACATGTGCCTCGGTTCCCGGGCCACCAATCACGCATTTCCATGCATGATGGCCCAAAGAACCAAGTATGCAACTTTGATTTCAAATGTATGCAAACCAATCAAACAAAACTCCCAATCCCTATCACCCAAGTCAAGGGACAAGGAATGCATGCAAGATGCAATGCAACCTAGGCATACAAGCTAAGAATGCAACATGGCATGGCAAGGCACTTATGCAAGCATACAAGCATACATATGGCAATGCAAATAGATGAAAGATGGACTTATACATGAATTAGGCAGCTCTAGTTAGGCCCAAAACAGTGGCCAATGGAAGAAAATGAAGTGCCTCGAAATGCGTGCGCACGGGCACGCAAACCGAGGCAAAGGCATATGCAATGCAATGGCTAAAATGGCATATGGAATGCAACATGGACTTATACTAACATGAGAGAGCCTCAGCCACACTTACATAAGAGGCCGATGAATGAAAATGAAGTGCCTCAAAATGCGTGCGCACGGGCACGCAAACCGAGGCAATGGCATACGCAATGCAATGGCATGGAAATGATATGCAAACATGCCAATGGGATTTCAGCAGCAAAATGAGGGGCAAAACAGCCCCGAAATGAGGCGAAAGTATGCCCGATGCATGGAATTCCTCCCGAAATGCGAAATTAGGCACCCGAAATGGCTTACAGCTATACAAAGCATGCATAATATGGACATGGAGCATGAAGACAGAAGCAAGACAGCTCTGAGACAAGCATTTTTACAGTTTATGACATGGCCAATCAGCAAGCAAAGATGGGGCTAAAATGGCATACAAAAACGGCCCTAAACATGCGATTATGAAGCAACTCACAGCTGCTGTCCCCAAACATGTTAGGGCCCTTCAACAACATTGAAGAGGGGCCCAAAATATGCACATTTACAGTTCATGGAAAGGCTCAAAAACAGATACAAGCATGGCAAACAATTTATGCAAGATTAAGGCCACAAGAGGGCTATAACATGAAGTACACAAAATATTCATCAAACAGCCAAAGACCCTTAATAAAACATGACAAGGGGGTCAAAATATGGCTGTTTTGAGTTCGGACCTCAGCCCAAAAACAGCAACATCAGGGGCTGCCAAGACATACAAAAATGGGACCAAAAAAGAGGATATAAAGGGAAGTACAACATGGAAGTCCCAAACAGTGTTGCGCCCTTCTTCAATGTTGAAGAAGGGCTCAAAAAAAGCCTATCTTCAGTTTACATCAGGCTCAAAACCAGATTACACATAGGCCAAAAATAACATGCAAGATTAGGGCCTAAATGAGAGATAAAGAAGGAAGTGCTAGCTACTATCCTCAAACAGCAAGAGGTCCTCAATCAAACATGAAGAGGACCTCAAAATATGATGATTTGAAGTTTAGGTCGGAGCCCAAAAGTGCAAGCAACTATGGCTTAGATATAGGCCAAAAAAATGCGCAAAAGAGGGAAAATGAGACTCACCCTTGTAGAACCAAACTTTAGCAACCTTTGGACTGAGTTTGGGAGCTTTTAACCTCTGGAGGACAGCCTCAAGCTGCTGGAATGGGCGTTGGATGCCTTGTGCTATGAGTTGATGAAGAAATGGCCCAAGAACAAGGGTGTTTGATCACTATAACACTCCCAAATGTAGAGAGAGAGGGAGATATAGAGAGAGAGGGTGATATATATGTTATATGTATGTATTAGGTCTGGTTTTGCTGAACCAAAACAAAGGAGGAGGATGGCTTCCTTATATAGGCAATACTAAGCTTCCAAGACAAGCTTCAAAGGGTCAAAGGGGTTTAAAGGGGAGGTCAAGGCTTATTGGAGAAGCTTGGACAGCTGGTAGGCTTCTTGAGGAAGCCAAGATAAGGGGTCAAGGCTTCCTCAAGAAGCCTTGAGCAAAGGGTGCAAGAAAAGGGGCCAAAGGGTGTGCAAAGGCTCAAAATAGCCACATATATGCACGTGGAGTAGGGTCTGTGCATCCCAGCTGGCACAGCTGGCATGCACCAGGCTTGGAGGGTGCAAATGGTGCAAACCGGCCAGAAAATTTGGTCGTCGGCCAAAATAAAGTGCCGGTCGGCATAATATTTTGCCGGTCGGCACAATAAATTTCCGGTCGGATAAATATAGTGCCGATGGGTGGTCGGTGAGGTCAAAAAAGTTCCGGTTGGTGTCCAAATTGAAGCCCCGGAAGTTAGCTTTCCAATGGCGCAAACCTTGCATTAAAATTCCTCCTGTGGAAAAAGTTATGCCCATTTTGGTGAAGCCGCGCAGATTCGATCCAACCGGGATGATACCCAACTTCAACTGATCATATCTCCCCCACCCGGACTTGGTTCTAGGAGATTCTTGAGTGCAAAATGAAGCCCCAAAAGTAATCTTTCCGACGGTGGTGGCCCCATAGCTAAAATCCAAGTGTACAGACAGATAAGCCCGATTCAGCGAGGGCTGCTCGACTCGCTTCTACCCGGATTCATGCCGAACTTCTCCCAAACTAGTTTTCTCCTCTCCTTTCCTCTTTTCTTCAACTCCAAAACCCTAAACAAAGTGTTTTGAAAGATTTTCCTCTCTTCTAGCCGAAGAAACTGATTCTTTGCCCTGCACATCTCTCAACACCGAGCAGACCATCAGTAGTGCCCAAGTCTTAAGGGCGGTCAAAAATGGGGTGTCTACACTCCCCCATACCTGATTTCAGCTTTGAAAGCATAAAACTGCTTAGAAAAGGATATAGAGGTTACTTGTGTTATATACTGACTGCACCATCTGACGAAACTACGGTAGAAACTATCTCGGTTGCTTGTGAATTTCCCGATGTGTTTCCAAATGACCTACCTGGGGACTTAATTGATAGGGAAATAGAATTCACCATTGATGTAACACCGGGAACACAGCCTATCTCCAAGACTCCATATAGGATGTCAACTTCTTAACTGAAAGAACTGAAAGCTCAACTACAGGAACTCTTAGACAAGAAATTCATTCGTCCGAGTACCTTATCTTGGGGTGCCCCAGTATTATTTGTCAAAAAGAAAGACGGGTCTTTGAGGTTATGTATCGATTACCGAGAATTGAACAAAATGACATTTAAAAACAAATATCCATTACCCCGAATAGATGATTTGTTTGATCAACTCCAAAGAGCTAAAGTGTTCTCTAAAATCGATCTTAGATCCGGTTATCATCAGTAAAACGTTAAGGCAGAAGACGTAGAGAAAACTGCATTCAGAACTAGATATGGACATTATGAGTTCTTGGTAATGCCTTTTGGAGTAACAAATGCACCTGCAGCTTTTATGAACCTAATGAATAGGGTTTTCAAACAATATCTTGATGAATTCATTGTTGTGTTTATTGATGACATTCTGATTTATTCTAAAGACAGGGAAGAACATGGGAACCACCTGAGAACTACTTTGCAGATTTTGAGGGAAAAGAAACTGTATGCTAAATTGTCCAAATGTGAATTCTGGCTTGATAATGTAGCATTTTTGGGACATGTGATCAATGAGGATGGTGTTTCTGTTGACCCTCAGAAGATTGAAGCTATTGTGGATTGGCCTAGACCGACGAACGTAACGGAAGTTAGAAGTTTTCTAGGACTTGCAGGTTACTACCGAAGATTTGTGAAAGACTTTTCCAAGCTTGCCATGCCATTGACCCAGTTAACTCAAAAAAATGTGCCATTTGACTGGAACGAACAAAGGGAGGCAGCCTTTCAAGAACTGAAAACTAGGTTAGGCATTACACCAATCTTAACTTTGCCTAATGGTATTGATGGGTTTCAAGTGTACAGTGCTGCTTCCTACAAAGGTTTGGGGTGTGTATTAATGCAAAACGGAAAAGTGATTACCTATGCTTCTAGACAACTTCGACCGCATGAAAAGAATTACCCAACATATGATCTTGAGTTAGCAGCTGTGGTGTTTGCTTTGAAAATCTGGCGTCACTACTTGTATGAGGTAACTTGTGAGGTGTACACCGATCATAAGAGCTTGAAATACTTCTTCACCCAAAAAGAATTGAACATGAGACAGAGGCGATGGTTAGAGTTAATCAAAGATTACGATTGGCAGATCTTGTACCACCCAGGGAAAGCTAATACTTTAGCGGATGCCTTGAGCAGAAAATCAATGGGAAGTTTGTCATGTCTGTTATCCAACCGGAAAGAACTGCAGAATGACTTGGAACAAGTTGGGCTGTTAACCGCTATCTCCGCTCAACCTACAATTCTTGATGAGATCAAACAGAAACAGTGCGAGGATGAATACTTGAAAAAGATCACGGAGGAATTTGATTCGAAGCCAAGGCCAGGATTTGTGTCTGAGAAGGATGTGCTAAAATTTCAGAACCGTCATTGTGTACCCGATTGTGGTGATTTGAGGAAACGTGTTATGACCGAAGCTCACAGTGGTAAGTTTGCTATGCACCGGGGGAACACGAAAATGTACCATAATTTGAAATACTCCCTCCGTCCCAAAATATTAGTCCCTTATTCCATTTTTCATTGTCCCAAAATATTAGTCCCTCTTTATAAATCAAGTACAAAAATAATGTAAATTTCCTATTTTGCCCTTCTTTTAAATTAATAAACAATTTAAAAAGTACAATTATGACATTGATATTCCCAAAAAATGTACTATCAAAAGGGTAATTTTGGAAAAGCAACTTTTTTCAAATGCAATAAGTGTACTACTAAAAAAAGTTGGATTCCCCAAAAGGGACCAATATTTTGGGACGGAGGGAGTAGAATTTTTGGTGGCCTGGAATGAAAAAGAGTATTGCAGACTTTGTGGCTAGATGTCAACATTGCCAACAGGTTAAAGCTGAACATTAACGACCCGCTGGTTTGCTACAACCACTCCCAATACCGGAATGAAAATGGGAGCACATTACCATGGACTTCATTGTGGGATTGCCTCGCTCTTCTCGAGGTATGGGCTCTATCTGGGTTATAGTTGACCGTTTAACTAAGTTTGCCCATTTCCTGCCTGTCAAAACTATTTATAACACTGATAAATTGGCCAATATCTATATGACTGAAATTGTGAGACTACATGGAATGCCAGTATCTATTGTGTCTGACAGGGACTCAAAGTTTGTATCGAGATTTTGGCAGAGTTTTCAACAAGCTTTGGGGACTAAATTGAGACTGAGCAGTGCCTATCACCCACAGACAAATGGCCAAACTGAACGAACGAACCAAACTCTAGAGGGTATGCTCAGAATGTGTGTGTTAGATTTCCAAGGGAATTGGGAGATCTACTTGCCGTTAGCCGAATTTGTGTACAACAACAGTTACCATTCAAGCATTGGAATGGCTCCTTATGAAGCTTTGTATGGAAGAAAATGTCATTCTCCGATATGTTGGGCTGAAGTAGGTGATAGACCTTTGTTGGGACCGGAACTTGTGTAAGAGACAACCGATAAAGTGAAACTGATCCAGCAACGCCTAAAAGCTGCACAGAGTTAGCAGAAAAGCTACGCTGATGTCCGAAGAAGAGATAGAGAATATGAAGTTGGGGACCATGTGTTCATAAAGGTAACCCCGATGAAGGGTCAAACTCGATTTGGTGTTAAGGGCAAGTTGGCGCCAAGGTATGTTGGACCTTATGAGGTCCTTGAAAAGATCAATCCAGTGTCGTATCAGGTAGCCTTGCCTCTAGTAATGGAACATATGCACAACGTCCTTCATGTATCGATGCTTCAGGAATATTTGAGAGATCCACTCCACGTCATCGAACTGACACATGTGCTTTTGAAAGATGACTACACTTATGAGGAGAAACCTATCTAGATTGTGAATCGCCGAGTCAAAAGATTGAGGAATAAGGACATACCACTAGTAAAAGTTGACTGGCAAAACCACAGAGGGACCTATGCAACTTGGGAAACCGAGGAAGACATGATGAAAAGATATTCAGATTTGTTCCCGTTGGACCCAATGTTGTTCCAGAATGAAGGTAATTCGAGTTTGGGGACCAAACTTTTTTAAGGGGGAAGACTGTAATAACCCCGACCTCCGATTAATGCTAATCCATGAGCTATCTAGTCTTAGCTTGGTTTGAGCAAAGGGCTTTAGCCCGGTTGAGCCTTTGGGGCAGCATTCTTAGTTCGGTTTGGACTAAGGAAGCTGGTTTAGCCCCAAAGTCGTAGCTCGGTCACTGGGGGAGGCTTCCTACCGCGGTATTGCGCGAACCTAAGACTGTTTGTTAGCCCGGATAAAGTATAGCGAAAGGTACTCAGGATTATTGTACTTCGAGTTCTAGTTCGGTTGTTTAGTTTTGCTAAGCTTACACCTAACACAAACAGTATCCTAGTTCGGTTGAAGTGAGATTTTGGATCAAAGGGAAAATAGTTCAGATTGTTCATATATACAGTGGTCACATTACGTGAGTTTTTTCCAGAAAAAGGGAAACAAAAAATGGTGTATGCTTTGAAAAACATACAAATAAACATGCTATGTGTTGCGAAACGTGTGCGAAATCGACGAAAAGGAAGTAGATTTGGACCACTTACCAGTTCAAGGTGAAGGCACTGAAGATGGAGGTAGCAATAGCAACGAACACGGGCTTTGCAAAAAATAGTGGTTGCAGAAATGGAGGCTCAAGCAAGAGAGAGAGAAGGTGAATAGTGAAATGATGGAAGCTTTAGGGTTTGTTTTGTGAAAAGGAAAGGCAAAAAGGCGGGACTGTTCAAAATACGCGAAGTACGAAGATGACTATAGCAGTTGTATTCAGCCAGTGAGGGCTCGACACGTGTCTTTGGAAGAATAAACGATTCAGATGACAGTGTGACTGAAGAGACGTTTTTCGACCGAACCAATCGGTAGCCCGACAACATTTTATCTCGGTTGAAAGACTAAAGTTTTTAGCTCGGCTGATAACAGTTAATCCCAATCATGCTGTGCAGATGGAATTAAGGGGCAATTAAGAGGATAATTTATAAGTAAATTAGACCGAGCTGAGTAATGGGCCGTTCTATGGGCCATAGTAATAAGGGCTTAGTAAGTGGGCCATAGTCCAGATGTTAGCTCGGTCCAGGTATGGAAGGGACCTAGCATGTGTTAGCTCGGTCCAAGAATAATCACGGTCACCACGGCCGGAGTAGAGATAGTTGGCTCAGTCAGGGTATTCAAAGCCGGGGTATGGGGCTTCCACTTGATGGACCTCGTTCTGGTTTGCGTGGTGGAAGCTTGCTGAGGTTAGTTCAGTCTCAATGGGCACAACCAAGGTACAAACAGATAAAGGAAGGGACGAGCTAAGGCATAGCTCGGTCTGAGTTGTCATTTTCACATGACAATATTAGCTCGGTCGTTTGGTCGTACCACCGAGCTAGGACCATCTTACTTGGTTTAAGCAGTGAGGGGGGTGTTGAAAGATAAGCATTAACTTTCAGGAGTGTGACTCCTAGTAGGACTCTACATGGAGGAATAAGAGTCCTACAAGGATTGTGCCATACAGAACCTATAAAAGCTCACAACACAACCTTTGGAAGAGGTAACACAACTTTGATTCTCGAATACATAGAGCTTTTGTCTATTTGTCTATTTTGTTGACTTAGGTATCGGAGAGGTATCCGGCACACACCCGCCGGCTAGCTCACGTTTATGTTTTCAGGGAGTAAAGCGACGACGTTTAGAGGAGTGCAGACTTGATCAATAGGATTATACAAGAAGATTATTTCTTACTCGCACCAAATCTAATGTTTTTGTGATTGCTATATAGATTTTAAATATACCAACCATCCCATGTGAGTATATTAAATTTGTCAAAAGATGACAACTTACTAAAATTACATTTATCAAAATGATACAACTAATCAATTTTAATTTTGTCAAAAAGTGAATAGTGACCAGCCAACTAATCAATCAATTTTGTCAAAAAGAATAATGATATTTTCAAAATATTTCTATTTAAATAATACTTATAACAAATATATCATACAACTTATATTTTAAACAGATAATATTTTATGTCAAATAATATAGAATATGTATATTAAAAAAATTCAGAATTTTCAATTAATAATTTTAGATATCATCAAAATTAAACAATATGATTAACAATCTTATCATTTTTGATGATGGTAATATTTGTATTGATTTGACCAAAAAAAAAATCAACAAGTTATTTGATAATTTTGCAATATAAGATATTTGATAATTTAAAGCACATGCATGTATAGCAATTCAATAATTTTACAACATAAGATATTTGATAATTTAAAGCACATGCATGTACAACAATTCAATAATTTTGCAACATAAGATATTTGATATTTGATAATTTAAAGCACATGCATGTACAGCAATTCAAAATCATAGTTTTTCTCCCCTTTTGACATCATCAAAATAAAATATGAAGATATGAAATAAACACATAAAATAATCTGAGATGCCAAAAATTATAATAATGGTCCTTAGGTCCTGTCAAGATCATTATGGGGATTTTGGAGCATCTCTGGCGCACAAAATGTTGACAAACAAAATATTTGAGTAGATATACATCGAGTGTTGGATTGATGAAGTATATAAAAAGTGACAAGAATGATGGGCAAAGAGACGAAAGTGTCAAGTGTTGGTAGAGAAAAATTTGTTTTACTTTCTTATATAATCATGTCATTCCTTACCTTAACCATCAATGGTTCGGACATGCATGAGGTGCCTGTAATGTAGGTTACCAATGGTGCAGTCACACGCTATTCCTGTAAATGAGAGTCCTACTGTTGTTGGTGATCAGAATGATATCAATGCTAGTAATAACACTATGATTCTTAGTACACAGGCAATGACTGTAGTTTCCAATATGGCTCGACGATTAACGTAAGAATACAAGAAAACCAGCAATGGAGAGATGAGGTGTGCTTGTTAAAACAACAACTGGGCTAATATTCGTAATATAATAACCTAACTCTCTTATATCCTCCGCATACTTTAATTCCTCATTATATGTGCTATTATACGTATGATTATGTGTTTGATGTGAAAATTCCATATTTTTGTGAGTAAATTACATGTTTCTCAATTGGTATCTATCGGTTATAAAAAAATCTGTTGAAATTGTGATCTTTGTACTGCAAATTGAGGATCTTAGAGGTGTGATAAACCAAAATTGACTTTACAGTTATAATTAACATAATTTTTAGGACATTATATGAAATTTTGTAAAAATTTGATTCGTAACGAATTAATTAGCTTTATTTGGCTAAAATTCCTAGAGTTAATACTTCGAAACTAAAATTGACGACTTTAATGAGTTCAATAACCGAAATTGAGTACATGGATATGCTAATGGGAATTTTTAGAGTCATTTGGACAATTTAATTGAGAATTGATTTCGTCTACTTCGTTAAGTTATGTTTGGTTGGCCTATTTAGATATATATGATTTGTTATATATAAGTGAGCTAATCTTTAGCCGTGCGAGAGAAAAAGAAAAACGTAGAGAGAAAAGAAGGAGAAGAAGAAGAGAGCTCACCATAGGAGCTTGGAACTTGGGAATTGAAGGAGGGAAATCAAGATTATAGCTCAAGGTAAGTGTAAATAAACTAGACTACTCTCAATCTTCCTTCAATTGATTAACATCAAGCCCTAAGATGAAGCTTTCACACTCATAAAGTTAGGGTTTTGGGTTATGATCTTAATTTAACCAATTTCGTGAAATTGAAGATGTAATCTTTGGATTTGGCTAATTAAAGAGTTGATTCTTGTGTTTTGAGTTGCTTTGAGTTAGATTGTGGGTCATTGCCTTTTTATCTTTAGCTTTTGCATGTTTTGAACTCATGTATACATACATATATAGATATATATCATGTAAAGATGAAGAAAGAGAAGGAAAAATGAAAATTAGAAATTTATATGTCAAATTAAAAGGAGTTTGATCTCATTGGGTTTGAATTTCATGGTTGTTATGATTAGATACTATGTTCTTGAACTAAAATTGCTTGAATTAGAGCCTTGGCATGCCTTTGGAAAGGTTGATTTTGTTGAAATTTCGGACTGCTCAAACAGAGCCCTCAAACAAAACCCAGGACTGCATGTGCGGAATGCACAGCCGTACATGCGGAATGCACAGCCGCACATGCGAGGCTCACAGCCGCATGTGCGGAAAACAAGGGAGACAGACTAGGGCATTCTGCAATAAAAGCACGTACGGGCTGCACGTGCGACACACCTTTCCGCACGTGCACTGGGGGACCAATGTTTTGGAACCCGGACCGGGCTTGTCCCGGTCCGGTTAGCCCCCTAAAATCGGAGTGGGAGCAAAACCGGCCTAGCAATGAAAAACCAGAAGACCTGACGGTCGAACCGGAAAAACCGGTGACCCGGACCGGGTTGGAGGGTCGGACCGGTTTTTTTGTTTTTTTGTTTCTAACCTTTTTTTTTGTTCACTTCTTTCTTTCTTTCTTATATAGTTATATATATATGAATATATTTCAAAATTTTGACTAAAAATTCTTACTTCAAGAGTCTCCTCTCATAAGGAAGAGTCTCATTAGGAGTTTGAGAAGATTATGAAAGTCTATTCCTATTTATAGGAAAAGATTTTTCAAAATGAACCTACAAAATTCTGTGTGTGCTTCAATCAAATTATTTGAAACATATTGATTGGAGGGACAGTTGAAAATTTCATTTCCCTCCAAAATTAAATCTACCATTCAATCAATTTGCTTGGAGGAAATGTTTAAAAATTTTAATTTCTTTAAAACAAATGACTTTGTTTTATCAATTATGACTTTATTAAATATTATTAATAAATACTATACCACAGTTTTTATTTTTATTTGAGTATTTATATATATTTTTTATTTATTTATAATTTATAGTTATATTTTTTAATTATATAATATTAATTATGACGTCATGATTTGACCGCTTTGACCCGACGGTTGAGCCGGTGACTCGTCCACCCGGTCCCTTTTCAGGTTCGCTTACTGGTCTTGTTTTCAAAACGTTGTGGGGGACTTCCGCACGTGCGGCTAATGGAGGGAAATTCTGTTAACTTCTGTAACTCCTTTTAACCTTCTGAAACTATGAATGTGTCTATTCAATCCCTCTAAAATGCTTGAAAATGAATAAAAAGTGAACAAGTCGAACAAACGATTAAAGAGATAAACTAAGGAAAGAATGCGTTATTTATCCGTTTGTGTATGTGTGCTATGTGTAGGTCACTTACGGAAAGAAACCGTTGCTCGCCTAAACCACTGTGAGTAATAATAGTGTAACAATATATATATATATATATATTTTTTTGTATTCCTAATTATGAATTATGTACCTTGATTATACTTGGCATGTACGAGATAAATTACACTATGGTTTATGCATTATGATTGCGAATGGTATATTTGGGATAAATGGTGCTATGATTTATGCATTTTTGTTTGCGAGTGGCATACGTTAAATAAATTTAAGTGAATAGAAACGATTGAGCAATGATACAAGTATAAGTAATGACATATGAAATGGACCTATGGCCGTTTTGTTTCCATCATATATGATGGCCTTAAGGCCGAGGGAGATGGAGACATGCCGATGTTCCATCTACCTTGTAAAGCCCAAACAGTTATTGATACGTTGGGCCCGAGGCCGTTTTGTATTATGTTGGGCCGAAGGCCGTTTTGTACTATGTTGGGCCCAAGGCCATTTTATACTATGTTGGGCCCAAGGCCGTTTTGTATTACGTTGGGCTCGAGGCCGTTTTGTATTATATTGGGCCCAAAGCCATTTTGTATTATGTTGGGCCCGAGGCCATTTTGGAATATGACGAAGGGGACATGTAAATGTTAGATAAATATTCTCCAAGACATATGCCTATTCACCCGAACCTCTTTACATTATTATTATTCACTGAGCCTTGCTCACTTTGTTTTTATATATGTTTATGTAGGTGATCAGCTTGGAGGACAGCCCTAGGTCAGCTTCAGGAGCCCTTTTTGGTGGGTCTGTTGTGTTGAGCCTCCACAATTGAAGCTTTTTTTCTGGTTATTTTTGATGTCACATGTTTTCTCAAGTTTTTGGTGGCTTTTGTTAAACCCTTGAGTAATATGTAAATTTTTGGTTGCTAACTCATTGTATACACCTACATGACGTGGACTTGTGTATATATATATGTGTAAATTGTGTATATTTAAAATCCTGGCATCTAAGCACTGCTCAATAAACGTTCTATAATTTATTTGCTTCCACTTTAGGCCCCGCTGTCGGATGCATATTATTGAAATTTTGTTTCGAGGCCTAAGTATAGGCCAGTCATGGACCAAACTTATAGGGGCGGGTTTGGGTCGTGACACGTAAGGAGAAGAGAGAGCTAAAAAGGAAAAATTCACAGTTGGAGAATACGATACAATATTGTGCAACAGTTATAAAGCCAAGACTCTCAGAAATCGAAAATAGAGAGAGGCATGTAAAGGAGGCTCATGAAAAGTTATTGAGAGAAGTAAAACGAAAAAAAATTGTGAAGCCTTCTGAAAACTTACATGTAATCAAGTAATATTTTCTCCTTCTGAAATAAAATTGCAAGCATTTCTCTTTAAAAAAAAATTTGTCAAAAAAAAATTTGTTGATGCAGATAGAGTAAAAATTATATATACTCTCCCTAAAATTATGTACATGAATATACAAACACCCTCTTAAATTTACTGATATTTGTATATTTCATTTTTATTTCATTGATGTAATCTCAAAAGATTACATAATATGAATCTCCCTCTAAATTAATGCACAAAAGAAAATTACACAAATTGTAAAAAAAAAAAAAATACCAATTTATAATATCAATGGCCATTAAGATTCGGCCAAAAACAACTACGCCAAGTGTACTAGCATAAAAAGAGAAAATACAGATAAAAATATTTTCTTCAGACAGGGTAGAAGCAATTATTTTTAAATCCAAGAGAGTTTGGAGCACATACACCCATATAAAAAATATAACAAAGTGCAAAAATAATTTTAACATATTGATAGGGGGAAAAAGGTTGGTGGATGTAAAATTCGGCGACGACGATGAAGATCGGTGACACTGGTAAAAGTCGGTGATGATGATGTAGATCCGTCTCGATGAAGAGGATCGGAAAGAACAGTGAAGATCGGTAGATCGGAGATAGATCTTGGTAGATCGATGATGGATTTATGTAGATTTGGGATGGATTTTGGTTAGATCAGTGAGGAATTTGGGTTAATGATGATGGTGATGAACGGAAATGATGGAGAAGATTGGGGATGAATTTTGTGTAGATCTGAGGTGGTTTTGTGTAGATCGGATGCGGATGTATGTAGATTGAAGATATTTGTGATGAAGTTTATGGATGATACTGTGGATGGTGGAGCTGGTGGTGGACGATGGTGAGGATGATGGTGTCTGAGGTTGAAAGGAGGAAAAAAAAAAAAGAGCAAGAGAGCGAGAGAAAGAGAGAGAGAGAGAGAGAGACAAAGAATATATAATATATATTTTTTTTTATTTTAATTTTAATATTAATTTTATTTTTTAAAAAATAAACATCATATAGGAGTATTCATCATACCAAGTTCAGTTCTAATATAACAAAATTGTTCTTCATTAAATGGCTTGGTAAATATATCAGCTAATTGACAATTTGTAGGCACAAATTTGAGTTCAATGTCACCTTTGAGTACATGATCTCTTAGAAAATGATGCTTTATTTCAATGTGTTTAGTGCGTGAGTGCTGAATAGGATTTTTTGAAAGGTTAATAGCACTTGTGTTGTCACATTTTATAGGAATATGATCATAGTGAAATCCAAAATCTCGAAGTTGTTGTTTCATCCAAAGAAATTGTGCACAACACCCAGCGGCGGCAATGTATTATGCTTCAGCAGTTGACAGAGCCATTGAGTTTTGTTTTTTGCAAAACCAAGAAGTGAGTGAGTGTCCAAGAAAGTGATAAGTACCACTTGTGCTTTTCGATCAAGTCTACATCACACAAAGTTGGCATCCGAGTAACTAAAAAGTTCAAAAGTGGTTCACTTAGGATACCATAATCCCAAATTTAGAGTGCCAACAAGATATCTGAAAATACGTTTGACTGCAATGATGTGTGACTCTTTAAGTGCAGATTGAAAACGTGCACACATACAGACACTAAACATTATATCGAGTCTACTTGCAGTAAGATAGAGTAAAGAACCAATCATACCTCGATATTTCTTTTCATTTATAGGTTTACCTTGCTCATCTTTGTTAATTTTTAATGATGTGCTCATTGGAGTTGTTGCAGGCTTTAATGATTCCATTTCAAACCTTTTAAGTAAATCCTTGATATATTTCGATTCATTTAAATGGATTCCATCATTAGTTTGTTTAGTTTGTAGACCAAGAAAGTAATTTAACTCCCTCATCATACTCATTTCAAATTCACCCTTCATATCTTTAGCAAACTCTTTGCACAAATTTTCATTAGTACCACCAAAAATAATATCATTAACATAAATTTGAACAATTAGCGTATCCTCCTTTTTTATTTTTATAAAAAGTGTTGTATCAATTTTTCCTCTAGAAAAACCTTTGTCAAGTAAAAAATTATTTAATCTTTCATACCATGCTCTAGAAGCTTGTTTAAAACCATATAAAGCTTTTGAAAGTTTGAAAACATGATCCGGGTATTTATGACTTTCAAACCAGGAGGTTGTTTAACATAAACTTTCTCCGAAATGCACCCATTTAAGAAAGCACTTTTAACATCCATTTGCTATAATTTGAAATATTTAAAATATGCAAAAGCAAGTAACATTCTAATAGTTTTAAGTCTAGCAACCGGTGCAAAAGTTTCATCAAAATCAATGCCTTCTTCTTGATTATAACATTGGGCTACCAAGCTAGCTTTATTTCTAGTAACAACTCCGGATTCATCCATTTTGTTTCGAAAAACCCATTTTGTTCCAATAACTAGATGATCTTTAGGCCGAGGGGTCAAAAACCAAACTTCATTTCTTTCAAATTGATTTAATTCTTCTTGCATTGCTAAAATCCAATTTTCATCTTTTTTAGCTTCTAAAAACAATTTTGGTTCAATTTATGAAACAAATGCTAGGTTGCCACAAACATTTCTAATAGAGGAACACGTTTTTTTACCTTATGCTGCATCACCTATGATAAGGTATTTATGGTGGCCATGAGCATACTTCCATTCCTTTAGTAGATTTGATTCGTTTTTTGGAGAGTATATTCTTCTTGAAGATTCTTCATTGTAATTTCTTTTTTGTTTTCCGAAGATGGATTTTCTTTATTTGTTATGTAAATGCTCTCCATCTTAGATGTGTTTCTGTAATATCGTCACTTACAAGATTCTTGGAAACAACGTTGTTAGATTCATCAAAGGCAACGTGTACAGATTCTTCAACAAGTAAAGTTCTTTCATTAAATACTCTATAAGCTTTACTAGAATTCGAGTAAACAAGAAATATAGCTTCGTCCGATTTAGCATGAAATTTTCCTAAGTTATCTTTTTTGTTATTTAATACAAAGCATTTACAACCAAATGCACGCAAGTGACTAATATTAGGTTTTTTACCTTTCCAAATTTCATAAGGGATTTTCTTAAGAATATATCTAATCATAGTACGGTTTATAACATAGCATTCAGTGTTAACGGCTTTCGCTCAAAAATACCTAGGTAAATTATTTTCACAAAGCATAGTACGAGACATTTCTTCAAGAGTCCTATTTTTTTTTTCAACCACACCATTTTGTTAAGGAGTTTTAGGGGCAGAAAAATTATGATCAATTCTAAACTCATCACAAAACATAATAAAATCATCATTTTCAAATTCTCTACCATGATCACTTCTAATACTACAAATATTAAGACTTTTTCATTTTGAATTCTTTTACATAACTTTAAGAAATTGTAAAAAGTTTCATTTTTGTGTGTCAAATACAAAACCCATGTATATCTAGTAAAATCGTCAACACAAACAAGAGCATAAGATTTTCCTCCCAAACTTAATGTTCTAAATGGTCCAAATGAATCAATATGCAAAAGTTCAAGAGGTCTAGTAGTTGAAAAAACATTTTTGGATTTGAAAGAAATTCTAGTTTGTTTTTCGAATTGACATGCATCACAAAGTTTGTCTTTTTCACACCAATGACTAACTCATTTTTTGAAAGTTTAGAAATTAAATCAAAATGAACATGTCCTAATCTTCTATGCGAAAGCCAACCAATATCATTTATAACAGATAAAATTTAATACTAAAATAAGAAGACAAATTATGCAAATCAAACACATATACATTCTCATGTCTATAACCTAAAAATAAAGTTTTGTTTTCTAGGGTGTTCTCAATAGTGCAATAAGTTTTCTCGAAAATAACTCTATACCCTTTATCACATAATTGACTAATGCTAAGCAAGCTATGTTTTAGACCTTCAACAAGTAAAATATTTTCAATAATAGGAGAAGAATTTTTACCAATACTTCCTACACTAATGATTTTACCCTTGTTATTGACGCCAAAAGTCACATATCCACCGTCCTTTGGTTGGAGTGTGCTGAACATAACTTTATTTCCGGTCATATGCCTCGAACATACACTGTCGAAATATCATCTATCATTACTGGATTTTGTTTTGAACATACTTACAAAAATTTGATTTTTTTATTGGTACCCATATTTTCTTGGGTCCGTAAAAGTTAGAATTTGACACTCATGAAATGTCTTTAGGGACCCACATCTTTTTTATTTTAGCAAAAGGATTTATTTTAACAGGACATGAATGTGAAATATGACCTTTTGTACCATAAAAATAACATGCGAAATGAGAGTGACTAGAGGATGTGTAATAACCCACATTCATGTCTTAGTCATGATCATGTACATTGCATGATTTTGTCATGTTAAGCTTGCATTTGCAGACTTTGACTTGTTTTGCCTAAGTAAAGGTACCAGTCTTGTTTTGTGCTTATGTGATTTGCCTAAGTGTTGTATGCATGTTTTGTTCCTTCCTTGCTATGTTAAGCCTAGGTCATGTTAAGCCTAGGTCATGTTAAGCCTAGGTCATGCCAAGCCTAGGTCATGCCAAGCCTAGGTCATGTTAAGCCTAGGTCATGTTAAGCCTAGGTCATGCCAAGCCGAGGTCATCTTAAGCCTAGGTCACACCTTTGAACCTCTTACACCTTGGACCATCCTGGAACCGCTTTTGTGACCTCCACCATCACCTAGGCATATTGGCCGAGATGTTATCACCTAGGCATCCGAGATCCTTAATCCTTGCACCTTTGTTCTGGGACTGGAATGACCTAGACCGAGGTGTGGCACATCTAGGCCGAGGTGTGGCACAGCTTAGTCAAGTGTTGTCCTTCCTAGCCGAGGTCATTGTCACCCTAGTTGCCGAAGTCTTGTGGTTAGCCGATGTCACCTCTTGCCGGAGTGCCATTCTGAGTAGCTTGCTAGATACGCCTTGTCAGAACCTTGTCTTGTCAATCCATCACCTTTTTGAAGAGAACCAACCAACCGTTGCCACGTGTCCGAGCTGAGAGTTAAGTCAGCCGGCAGAGAGAGAAACCCATCATTTGTTGTATAATGTTTTGAAGAGTAGAGAGAGAAGCTCTAGAAGAGGGAGAAGAGTTCTTGAGAGAGAGTAGATTTCCAAGCTTGATTCCTAGAGATCCAACCGTTAGATCCGCGTTCTAAGGTTAGATCCTTGATCTGCTCATGATGTTCTTTATGTTTATGTTATTGCATTGCATGATTGAAAATGATTTGTAAGCCATGCATTGCTTTGAAGTTCGGTTTTAGAAAGAGAAAATGGCATTCATGTGTTCTTCAAGAAAAGTCATGTTTTGATCCGAAGGCTCATGCCTAGATCCATGTTTTTGTGTTTGTTCTTGCATGATTTTCAAAGTATGGGTACCCAGGTCCATGTTTTCGAACTCATGTCATGAAATCCCAAATCTTGTAATAACAAGTTATGATTTTAGCATTCATATTCTTCATGTTCTTCATGCTCATGTTCTTCATGTTCTTCAAGGAGGAAACCCAGATTTCCAGACTTCATTTCCCTAGGTGTGATCACCGACACCACTCTTGCCTAGATCACACACCTAGGCCAAACATCGTATCTCACCTTGGCCTACCTTGCATGATCACTTGCACGTTAGTTTATCTTGCATGCACACCTAGGCTAACCACTGCACACCTAGGCCGACCATGGTACACCCATGCCGGCACCTTGTAACACCTCGGCAGGCAGCTGCATACTGAAGCCTAGGTAACCACACCTCGGCCAAGAGGTGTGGGACCTCGGCCAAGACCTCTTGAGTTCACCCAGCTAGGTCGTTTTAGCCTAGATCATCTCTGTGCATCCATTCCAGGACCTGGTTGGTACCCAGCATGTTTTCCCTAGGTGTTTTCAGCATGTTTTCCCTAGGTATTTTCAGCATGTTTTCCCTAGGTATTTTCAGCATGTTTTCCCTAGGTGTTTTCAGCATGTTTTCCCTAGGTATTTTCAGCATGTTTTCCCTAGGTGTTTTCAGCATGTTTTCCCTAGATGATTCCCAGCATGTTTTCCCTAGATGATTTTCAGCATGTTTTCCCTAGATCATTTGCATTCATGTGAAGCTTGTTTTAAGAGTGCGTTCAATAGACTTTGCCACGTGTTTGTAGGACTTAGACCTTTGCCTTGATCCCGACGCCCCAAGAACTATGTGAGTGGTATTTTTAATAAAGTTATGTTATAAAGTTTTGGCAAAGCCTTGCTTCGTTTTAGAAAAGTATTTGATCAAGTATGAATGATTATCCCTATTTGTATATCAAACACTATCTTGTTTTGATGACATGTCTTGAAAGTCCTTAGTTGCAGGGGACTATAATGCAACTGCACTCTTGTCTTGAAAGTCCTTAGCTGCAGGGGACTATAATGCAACTGCACTCTTGTCTTGAAAGTCCTTAGTTGCAGGGGACTATAATGCAACTGCACTCTTGTCTTGAAAGTCCTTAGTTGCAGGGGACTATACTGCAACTGCACTCTTGTCTTGAAAGTCCTTAGTTGCAGGGGACTATAATGCAACTGCACTCTTGTCTTGATATGTCATCACCCCATGTATTATGTAGATGTTATTTAACATCCCAAGCAAGATTTGAAAGACCAAGATTTGATCGATGAACTTGATTCATCCCATGTTTTGAACAAGCTATGATATATGTATTGTTTTGACAAGGACCTTGGAAATCATTCATTTAACCCCTTTATTACTTGTACCATTCACTGAGTATCCAAGCTCACCCTCCCTATGTATATATGTAGGTAATAAGCAAGAGGTCGGCTTCGCCAAGATGTGTGTTTTGTATGCTTGTTTGGTCGGCTGTAAGGATGTCGGCAATCCTGAAGATCATGTTCCATGTTTTGTATTTCATGTGTTATATTTATGTCGGCTTGAGAAGCCTTTTGCCAAGATGTAATATGTACTTTTGTATTCAAGTTTCAATGCTATGTAAAGATGTATGCCATTCCATTTGACTATGCACTGCTCTTATGGACCACTTGTATTTTAGATTATTGCTTCCGCACTTGTGAGCCCCGTATATTGTACTCTGATTGTGTGTAAATTTTGTAAGTCGGCCTTCGATATTCTCGGATTACTGGCCATCACGGCACCAAACTACTAGGGGCGGTTTGGGGGCGTGACAGGATGCATACACAGAACCATTTTTAACAGTTTTTACTTTTGAAAAAGGTTTATATCCAATTCTGGCCCTACTAAAAGTATAATTTTGATTTTTAAGAATTTTATCTAAAGTTTCTCTACCTTGTGTAAATTTTGAAAGAGTATTTTTCAAGTCTTCAATATTTTCTTTCAAAACAATTTGCTCCTTTTTTAAAGACTCATTTTCTTCTTGCAATACAATTAATCTTTTCTCAGGAATTGAAAACTCTTTCCTCGTTAAAACCTCATTTTCCTCTTTCATTTTCATGGCTTCATTTTCTAAAGCATTTATCTTGGAAGTTAAGGATTCATTTTCTTTTGATAAACTTAAAATCACTTTCTTTTGACAGTTACTTTTCAAACTAAGTTTCTTAAATTCAGCATGTAATTCATCAAAAGCTGATTGTAATTCATTAAACGTAAATGATTCGTCATTTACTTCATCTTCATTTCCAAGTGTCATTAAGCATAGGTTAGCAACCTCATTTTTGCAAACTTCGGTTTCTGAGTCGCTTTCATCGCTATCTTCTCCCCATGCTGCAATCATGGCTTTCTTTTTGTCCTTTTTGAATTGTTTTTTAAGTTTTGGACATTCTGATTCTTAGTGTCCAAGTTTATTGCATTCGTAGCAGGTAACTTCAGATTTTTTGTGATTTTTTTCCCCTTGAAAATCCCTATTGTTAAAGTTTTTTCTGAAATTTTTTTGCACACCTTGTTTCTTTTTTACAAACCTTTTGAATTTTCTAGTGATGAATGCCATTTCCTCATCATTATCTGAATCATCTTCCTTATCCTCTTGATGTTTCGAGGTGGATTTGAAGACTATTCGTTTCTTCTTGTTATTGTCATCCTCTTTCTTTCCTTCTTTCATTATGAGCTCATGGGTTAAGAGAGATCCCGTTAACTCATCTAGACTTAGCTTTGATAAGTCCTTGGCTTCGGTAATGGCAATGACTTTGATCTCCCAATTTTTTGGCAATGACCTAAGCACTTTTCTTACAATTTCAGCATTAGTATATATTTTGCCAAGAGAAGTTAAACCATTAATAATATCAGTAAAGCGAGTAAACATTTGAGGAATAGTTTCATCGGGCTTCACTTTAAAATGTTCATAATTATGGACTAACAAACTGACTCTAGATTCTTTAACTTGTTCGGTTCTTTCATGAGTCACTATAAGTTTATCCTAATTTTTTTTTTGTGATTTTACATGTGAAAATTCTGTTGAATTAGTTGGCATCTAATGCACAGTACAACATGTTTGTGGCTTTGACATTAATCTAGGCCATTCTAGTATCTAATTCATTCAACTCATCTTCAGGTTTTGGTACTTTAAGGCCATCTACGATTTTGGTAGGAATTTTTGGACCATTGCAAATAATTTTCCAACATTCATAATCATCAGATTGAACATGTATGGTCATCCTAGTTTTCTAATAGCTAAAATTTGTGCCGCTAAACAGTGGTGGCTTATTGGATGTTTGTTCATCAGGTAAGGAATAACTAGGGGTTGCCATGATCTACTCTAAGATGGTTAAGTCACACAAACTAGAGTCTAGGCTCTAATACTAATTGTTATCCCAATCATACAACTCAAAAGGGTGGTGAATTGGGTTATTAAAAAAAATAATTTACAATATTAAAAAATAAATAAATACAAAATTCAAATTAATGATTATCAATATAGAAGTAAGAGAGATAGGGAGAGAAAATCAAATATGAAGATTTATAGTTGTTCGGCACACCAGGCCTACGTCCACTCTCCAAGAAACCTCCTTGAGAATTTATTTACTATCAAAATGAATCAATACACTACCAAAGCTTCACCAAGCTTGTAGATTTTACACAGGTTTTACTTTTATCTATTGAGCCTTACTTAACAATAAATGTCTTACCCTTACAAAAATCTCTTACAAAATAATGAATAAAAATAAGAAGTACTTTAACCCTCTTTTACAACAATTTTCTCACAAAGGATAGATACGAACAGCGTAAGAACAAGGACTACTCTTAGATCTGAAAGTGAAAGAGCAGAATACAAAACACTCAAAATTTTGGAACACAGATTTTTTTCTCTTCAAGTTCTTGATATTTTCTCCATACCAAACACTTCTATTTATATACAAAAATATATCTGTTGAAAGTAAAAATTGCTCCTCGACAGAACAGACGCTCCTTTTCTTTTTCTAATTTTACATCACACAGTGCCTCCTTATGGAAAAAGCTAATGGAAAATGATGTTAAATATTCAAATGTGGGGTCTAATGGGAAATGATGCTAAATAGTCAATATATATATATATATGTGTGTGTGTGTGTAAAAAGTGCATCACACAAATTCAAATTTGGGTACTTTTTCTTTTTATTATATCAATATATATATATATATATATATGTAAAAAGTGCATCACATGGCACCGTCCGCACCTCCATACATATAATTAATATATTATAAACAACATACAAGTAATGTATACATATATTTGAATAAAAAGTTTGATTTGTTATCAAACACCACTTGAGTATGTTACACAAATCAAATATTTTTGTGATTGCTATATAGATTTTAATATACCAATCATCCCATGTGAGTATATTAAATTTGTCAAAAAATGACAACTTACTAAAATCACATTTGTCAAAATGATACAACTAATCAATTTTAATTTTGTCAAAAAGTGAATAGTGATCAGCCAACTAATCAATCAATTTTGTCAAAAAGTGAATAGTGATATTTTCAAAATATTTCCATTTAAATAATATTTATAACAAATATATCATACAACCTATATTTTAAACAGATAATATTTTGTATCAAATAATATAGAATATGTATATTTAAAAAATCCAAAATTTTCAAATAATAATTTTAGACATCATCAAAATTAAACAATATGATTAACAGTCGGGATGAAGTAGCCTGGGTGGAAGGTAAGGCAACAACGGTCTCTACGGTCCGACCAGTGGTAGATTGTTCGGTCTGGGCCCTGGTGTTTGAAGCAGATGCCTGCTTGGTGATTCAGGCTCGAACGACTCTCTTCTTGGCCATCTCATGTTCTTCTGTGAGAGGGATTAGGTTGATTTGGGGAAGGGTGGGGTCTGGCTCAGGTGAGGACTCTAAAAAGAAGTCGGTTACTTTAGTCTTTCTTCTACCACTGTAGCGGTAGGTCGGCTGGACATCAAGAAATTCGGTCCAATCTCGGTATTGGTAACGTAACGCGACTCGTAGTGCGGCTTGATTGGCATGGGCATAATTTGATTTAAGATGGTTCGAATCTGAAAAAGAGACAATCACAAGGGTTAGCATGACAGTTGTTAATACAACACAGAAAAATTAAAACCGGACTGTCCATACCAGTTGTTCCTTTGTTCCAGTTGATGTTATAGCTCAGTATCTGGGCTTCCTAGTCTTTGAAGTTTCCTGACACCCAGAGAAAATCATCATCGCTTAGGTCTTTATCTGGTGCACACTTAATGATTTTCTCTCGGCCCTTTCTTATTCTGAAATAGCAAACCTAATCATCATCATTTTGGCTAAGCGAGTATTGATGAAAGAGCTTGGCCAATCTGAGGTTGAGATCGAGGCAGAGATTTAGCTCGGCTACCCCGTTGATAATCTTATAGGTATTAGTGGATAGTTGAGTGGGGCACAACGTGGTTTGTCTAAGGAACTCGCAGATTAATGGTTGGACTGGGAACCGAAGTCCCCCCTCTACAATGGACACCATGGTGAAATGAACAAAGCCTGGATTGCCCCATGTTGTGGTGTCTAGCTTGGCCAGGGAAAAATGGACGTTGTCTGGAATATGGTAATCCTTTCGGAATTCGGCCATGGCACCTGACGAGTTCACCAGAAATTGGTATTTGCCCATTATCTTAAATTTACTATGTTAAATAAATTATGCACAATGGCTTGGCACAGCATTGATGTGAACTTTGGTTGGCTCGGTTGAGCAAAAGCTACCAAAGGGCAGAGTGCAAGGTGTGCCTGGCCAACCTAGTCAAGTCTGCAAAGTGAAAAGTAATTTTTGGTTATGACCAGTTCTTAGCCGAGCTAAAAAGACTGCGTTAGTTGAGCAGGTTTTGTTGATCGGCCGCATGGCCTAACATGTTTATCTCGGCCAAGATAGAGGGCAGGGTATTTAGTCCGGTTTTGGTCAAGGGGCAATGACGCAGCCCAGTTTAATCTCAAGATAATGATTGCTTGCTCGGTCTAAGTCACTGAAGAATCGTACGGACTGTTTTTTATTTCGGTTTCAACGTGGTTTTAAATCAAATTTGCTACTTATGGATAGTTCTAGCTCTAACCAAAGGCGATTCATTGTAGAAATTGTGATTCTAAGGGCTTACACTAGTATTTAAGACCTTTACAAGTTCATTTTGAGCTCCTTTGTTGGGTTAATGTACAATTATTCTATTCTTAACCTATGGGCAAGAACTATTGAACATCAAAACACCCAAAACATGAAGAACACCCAAAACACGAAGAACACCATGAGTATTCATGGAGTAAGAGGGAAGGATTGAGAAACTTACAGAGTCGAGGGTTGATTCGAGGTTTTGAATAGAAGGAGAGCTTCGACGAGTAATCCCAAAACCTCGAGTGCAATCTGTGGTGTGGATTAGACCCAACAATGAGAGAATCTGAGGAGTTTTTCCCTGGTTCGAAGGGTCTTACGCCGGAGAGGATGAACAATGAATCCGAAAGGACGAGCGTATAGATTCTATATTGGTTCAAGGCGAAAATGTGGGACTTTTCAAATTTTTGGGCAATGTGTGACAATTGTCACAGAAAATGGAAGCAGCCATCGCATGCCACGTGTCCCAGTTAGAACATTACGTCAGAAACATAGGGTGATGAGCTGTACGACCGTAGCAGACTCTAGAAACCGAACGAAGTCCTAGCTCGATTTATGTGAATACCTTAGCATAGCCAGAAGATTGTAATCCCAATCATGTCTTGCAGATGGAATTAAGGAGCAATTGAAAGGGTATTTTATATGTAAATTGGGTCGAGCTAAATCCATCTACTAAATTGGATCGAGCTAAGTCCATCTTTCGTATTGGGCCAAACTGTAAACCAGGGAAGAAACTTCGTTAGCTCGGTCCTGGACAGATACCAGGCTCGGTCGGAAATGCGCTACTTGGGCCTTAACCTGGCTATTTAAATAGTGGACCGAAGTGTTAATAGGGCAGACTCAGTAGGGCGCCAGACTATAGTAGAGTTACCACAGTGCAGCCCAGGTGAGAGCAAGGGCGATATTAGCTCGGTTAAAGCCTAATACCAACGCAGATAGAGGAGTTGAAGCCATCTCACTTGATTAGCAGCAAGTATGGTGTCATTAGGACAAATATTATCCTTGGAAGGTGATTCCTAGGAGGATTCTGCTAAGGAGAGTTAGAGTCCTACTAGGATTTTGCCAGTTGGAATCTATAAAAGCTTATGTCAAGACCTTTGCACAGGTATTGCAATTCTTACTCTCAAATACACAAAGCTTATTGTCTATTGTCTAATTGTTGACTTACGCATCGAAGGGGTTTGTAGCACACACTCACCGGCTAGCTCACGTTTGTGTTTTCAGGTAGCAAAGCGACGATGTTTGGAGGAGTGCAAGTTTGATCAACAAGATTATATGAGAAGATTATTTCATGCTCGTACATGCATTATTTTATTCTAATTAATTTGTTCTGAATCAAATTTCAATTGAACCTACCACAAATTCTCAAAAATTCCAAATAACATATAAACCAAGTCAATTTCGTGATCAAATGTCGATAAGGCCTTCAATTCGCATAATGGAATAGAAACACAAACATATATTCCTATAGCAGACAGATATAAACTCAAATAATGCAACACACATGCAATTAATTCAGAATTTCTTCTTAATTACTGATTATGCACTCTTAATCGTGGATTAGTAGCTAATCACAGTTCGAGGTTGTTACAAGGTTCATTATTCGGATTCGAGATATTCAAGTATGGATTGAATCCGTTAATCCACTGCGTATAAATATTCCTACAATACCAATGTACCCAATGTCATGCCCGTATGGACACAAGCGGAATATTGGACTTTATTCGTATTGAAATATGACAGCCACAAATTTTTACACATCTATACGAACGAGGACATTTAGACAACGAAACGGTGTAACACTTGGTGTTACAACCCAAACCTGCCCCTGTAGGTTTAGCATCGTCATTGGCCAGTAATCCTTGAATTACCAAAGGCCGCTATACAAAAAAACATATAATTAAGGGGCTAGCGAGAGCAAATATACAAAATACAACGTCTAATGAGCTGTGCAGACATACATGAGGCAAAATTTCAAATTTTATATATACATACACATGACATCATAATTACAATAGTCTCACATCACATTCATTACAGATATAATCAGAAGAGGACTTAGCCCAATGTACTGATAAGCAGAAAACTTGTTCATATTCCAAAAAGAAAACAAAGTCTTAACGTTCACAAAACATGACCATTCAACTCTTTTCGGAACCCCCTCAGGAAGCACAAAGGGTAGCCAACAAAACAGAAGTCCAGGCGATCAACTCTAAGCTTGATCACGCACCTGGTCACCTACATACATAAATAATTGAGTGAGCGGATGCCCAGTAAATAACAACAGAGTAAAAAGTTTTATGAATGATGTCCAGAACAATTTTCAAATCTCATAGTAAATCAGAATCATATTCATGCTCGTATCAGAAACAAAGTCATATTCTTATTCATATTCAAATCATGTGTGGTACATCCATTAGCATTAACATATCTCTTTGGTCAAGCATATCAAGTTCCATAAAGGAACCTCCGGTACCGGGTAACATATCTCATGCATAGGCCACGGTATTGTTTCTCCTGGGCGAGGGCTTATTATATCCCTTAGGCGAGGGCCTCTGTTAAGGATACCACAAATACATTTCAAAAAAATATGGATCATCATTCATGGAATCACGAAATAGCCTTTTGTATCATTCAAAGACAGTTCATACCATATCATAGTGTTTAGAAAGTATTTCATATCAAACATAGTTTTACTAAGTTATTACTCACAGATAATTAGCACAGATAACTTGATAGCAACTAATGGATCAATAACTACGGTGCGTGACCTACACAAACATAATAGATACACATACTGAAACACACGCCCGGATCGAACTTAACTTATGCCATTTCATTCTTAGTGTGTTTCTAGCCTTTATCCTCATTATTATGTCTTAATCTTAGCCTAGGAATGCCTAGGATGTAATGAGGATGCCAAAACATGTTGTTTAACACTTAGTCAAACTTGTTGAAAATAGGGTCCTCGCTCGAGCGCAACTGCTCGAACGGAGTTCCAAAAATGTGAGTGGTCACTCGAGTGGTCTGTAAACTCTGCAAAAGTACTGGTTATGTGATTTTCCGCTCAACGCACGCTCGAAGGTCGCTCGAGCGTGAGACTGAGGTCTTCGCTCAAGCACAACTCTTGTCGCTCGAGCGGTCTACAAAACATGGAAACTTTTAGAAGCATGCAATTTACGCTCGAGCCAACTTTTGGTCGCTCGAGTGGAGGTGCAAAAACGAGGGTGGTCGTTTGAGCGCAAGATCTGTTGCTCGAACGGAGAGGCAAAATTCTAGGATTTTCAAATTGCACTCCTAAGCTAAAAACTCGAATTCAAAGCTGAAATTCATGTTCTTTTGGGCCAAAACCTTAAGGAAACTTGTATAAACTTGGAAAACTTTGTGAGTTCAAGATCATTTTGCAAAATTAAGGCCCAAAAGCATGTCAATTCTTCAAAACCAAACTTGAACAATATGTATTTATAACATGCATCATGTTCTACACTTTGAAGACATGACCAATTGATGTCAAATGGTGTGAAATGAGACCAGTTGTCGAAACCATGCTAGAGTGAACACATGCATGTATAAATTTCGTGGAATCAAACTCAACACATGAGAAAATGGGCATGCATGCATGAATCATGTTCAATTCTACCATCTAGCCTCAATTCTCTTTGAATAATGCATAAGGTAGCTTAAACTCATAGAGTGTGAGGTAATTTTTTACCTAAAGTCCACAATTCGCTTTAGATTCTAGCTAGGCTCAACAAACTATCACCAATTCCTTTCAATTCTTGAGCACCCTTAGCAATTCTCTCTTATGCTTTTTGACTTTAATCTCCTTCTTGGTCTCTCTTTCCCCTTCACATTTGTTGTGTGTATAGGCTCAATGCGAAGAAAATGAATAAGTTGAAGCATATAAAGAGCCTTATATAGGCTTACCAAGTGGTGATTAATTAAAGTTAATCAAATGGACATTAATTATTCTAATTTAATCGTTTCAAATCGAATTTTAATTAAACTTACTACAAATTTCTAAAAATTCCAAATAACTCAAAAATCAAGTCAATTTCGTGATCGGATGCCTATAAGGCCTTCAATTCGCAGAACAGAACAGAAATACAAATAGATATTCCTACAACAGACAAATATAAACACAAATAATGCAATGCACATGTAATTATCCCAGAATTTCTTCTTAATTACGTATTAAGCATACTTAATCATGGATTATTGGCTAATCACAAGTCAGAGTTGTTACACTTGGATCGCCAACCAAGTTTGGAGACCATACGAATTAACCCAATCTAAATGTGTTACTCCATTGAATACAAATGTGGCATGGTTGTTAAATGATGTCAACTAATAGGGTTCATAATAACAAACCCGATGTAAATGTGTGGACATGTTATGAAAGGTGTTTACCCTAACACCACCACCTACTATAACAACAATGTGACAATGGTTACCCCAAAGCTGTGAGATTGAATACGAATGTGACATGTTGCTGGAGTGAAATCAACCAAACAACTAGCAAATCCCTCTTTAAATGTGGCAACCAACTAATTTAACACTCGTATTGTTAACATTGTTTGCAATTCTAGAACGATACAAAATATCCCGCGATCAATGCAATATGTTAGAAAAATTAGTACCAAACTATATGGAAAATATAATTTAAAATTATGCAAACGATATTTGGGCAAAACCAAAAACTGAAATAAATCAACCTAATAACGTGATAAAACTTACAGTACATAAATAGATAAAACCTGATTGAGTCGAGTGTGTGACACTCTTTCCTTAAGACAGATTCGTCCTTCCATCGGTGCTTAGGATTCAATGGATATCTATCTCCCAGGATACAACGATCAATGTCTTGCACTAGCAGCACTACTATTGCAAGCCTAATGAACTTTGCTATGCATGTACTCTCTTTATAGGAAAATTAAACTCAGAAAACATGTAGAATAGATGCAAAGTGAAAAGGAAAAATAGCAATTCTGCTTTTTTAATTGAAGTGAGGGAGATGGAATATATAGACTTCTATGTGACTCCTCAGAACGGTTGTGACCCTTCAAAAGACACACCCTTCCATCTCAAGAGATACAACCATTGGAGTAAATTTAAATTCAAATTTTCCAACAATCCCCCACATGAATGAAATTTACGGAAAGGACATGAAACAACATGCAGACAAAGAGAGAGTACATTTAAGGAAATATCCTGCATCAGGATAGGTAGCTTTCAGCTTTGAACCTTCCCTAGTGAAAGCCTATCGGACTTACTAGCTAATCAGTGGACGTGATGCCTTGAACTGTTCAACCGTTTGTGTAAGCCAAGACAATAGAATTCACACACAATATCTCCAAACACAGCTTAGTTCTCACGGTTGTGCCCGTTTTGGCCTTGGGCAAGTCCTGGTGTTTCATGAGTGCTTTAGAAAATTCAGCCTTATTAATTCTCATAGAAGCGGCCCCTTCACACTCATATAGGTGATCCTTATTTCGAGTCTCTTAAATACTCCTCTTGAAAGATACCCCTCTAGGGTTTTCAAGATATAAGTGATCATTAAAAGCATAGCTTACCCTAAGTCCTCTACGTACAACACATGTTGTAGATATCACTCTCATCATAGGAATGGATAGGAGATAGACTCCTTTAGTGATTTCTGGCGAGCCACACATAACTTAGTTGTCCTTTTGAACTTAGTTCTTGGGATCTCCAGTCATCTAAGTAGGGTTACTATTATGATGACTCTGATGTAATAGGCTTTAATCACATTCCCCTCGATGAACTTTCCCTCATTTGCTCTCAAGTCAAACTTTTTGTTTAGCGGCCGCTATCTTTCGTTTAACCTTCTCAATTATATATCATTAGTGGATCCATTATATTATCCTTAGACAATATTCACAATTGACAGCAAATGTCCTACGGTAATAAGTCTTTGATTACATCAAGACTTACTGTTACTCTATGTCACTCCCATTTTCAAATTTAAAATAATAAACATAGAGTTGTTTCTTAGGAGTTAATGAAATCATTTTTGCTTCTACTCCAACTTTGTCCTATAGAAAGAATTGAGATTCTTTATGGACCTACAATCGGAACCGTTATTTTGGTAAAATACTCCAAGCACCCCACATTTTAAGCATTCCAAGGAAACTTAATTTCTCTTGCTGGTGTATAATTACACAAAAATATTAATACACCCACACAATTCTGAGGTAAATCAAAATATATCATTAATTGGCATTCTTGAACTAAATAACAAGATGTAAATTGTTTTGTGAATATAATCACAATACTAATTTGTCTAAAATATAATTCGACTTTATAACTTGCTTTTGCAGTACAAAAAAAGAAATGACTAATACTGGTTGTGGCCACAACACTTTGTCAAATAACATTTCTTTAGCCATGATTAATTTCTTTTTGTTTACTGCAACCCTTAATTCCAATCTCAACATAGAATATAAATATCACTGTATAAATACATTTATATCTTATTTGTCATCCAGTATTGTTGACTATGTCGACAATTACCAAAGTGTCTTTCACCCATGAAATATTTTAACTCATATAATATTTCATTATGGAGTTATCAGTCACCATACCAATTTTAGTCATTATTCCAAAGAATAATCAGAATTCCTTTTATGTCAAAACACATAAGTTTACATTTTTATCAATACTTTGATAAATAATTGACAACCATTTATAATACACCACATACCAAATTGATATTAATGACATCATAAATTGTCAACTCTACAACATATGTAGACATGGACAAGATTAACAAATCAAACATAATCATAATTGTCCAATTAATCTCTCTCCCCTACATTTGTGATAATACATAAATTAGCACAAACAATATGATTCATTGCCGAAACAAGTGTCACTGTCACAAATAATAACTCATTTTTGATAAATTCATACATTATTCATTCAAGAATATTTGTAACAAAAGAAAATTAAATTATCTCTTTTAATTCAAGAGATAAATTCCCACATTAATATTATGGTTCATGGTTAAACCAATTCTACCACACAAGTGAAATAAAGATTGATGACATCTTATCTCATAAAATTCAAAGTTACTTTAAAAATAACTTTCAATTGATTATTAACAAAAATAATAATCAACACAAAAGATTTCTCAAATTATTTCCAATTAAATGATATTGCAAGAGTATTACTACCATAATCAAATTATATATATAATACACCAGAAGAGATCCATAGTTTGTCATTATCACAATCACAAATTAATTAAAAATTTCACAAACATTTAAATAAAACTCTATTTAAATGTTGTCGCAGAAATGAATTCTGTACAAACTATTAATTCTGAGTATATCAGAAAAACTTTATATACTAAAAGCAAAATTTAATAATAAACGAAGAAGGCAAAACCATTCTAATGAAATAAAATCACAAGATGCCAACTCATAATCTGTTGAAAATGTTTGTAGAACTACAAAAAATATTTCTGAATAGTGAAACCAGAGGAAGATGTGCATCTTTTTCATCTGAACCAACGTGACTGTTCAAACAAAAATACTAATTTGTGAATTGCTGAGTGAAGTTTTGGAACAAACCCAATTGACTCAAAATACAATTTTTTCCACAAACAGATTACATCAATAAAGATCTAATATATTATGATACATAGAAAATAATATATAAATACAAAACCAAATCATATACTGTTCATGAAATCTAGCAAACAGGTTCTTCTAATGCACACCCATAATGGCATTAAAACGTTCTCAGTTTTTTTTGACTTGTGTCTCAATTTTGCTTTTCCTCCTTCAACCCAATAACTGCAATAACATTCCTAGATCCGAAACTTACTCCAAACTTAGATTCATCAACAACCAGTGAGTATTCTTTTTAACCACTCTACTTTATGATGCTTTCATTTCCAATTTTCTCACTTTAATTTCAATTAGTTATTATCATCAATTTTGGACTGTGTTTTTTAACAAATCATCAAAAGAAAAAAGAACAATCTTTTACGTGATTAAGGTTTAAAAGTATGATTAATCCCAATATGTATATTCTATACCAAGAAAGTATAATCATAAGCAGCCCACCCAAATTGGTAAGTCTCCAATATTCTCCACAAATATTGCAGTGCCACCATAGTACATAATAAATCAATTATATTTTTCCAAAAATCATAAATAGGACCAAATGTGTCTTAAGATTGTTAGAAAAATTAGTACCAAACTATATGGAAAATATAATTTAAAATTATGCAAACGATTTTTGGGCAAAACCAAAAACTGAAATAAATCAACCTAATAACATGATAAAACTTACAGTACATAAATAGATAAAACCTGATCGAGTCGAGTGTGTGACACTCTTTCCTTAAGACAGATTCGTCCTTAGAAATTTTGTTGCGCTTGTGTTTGAGGTAGTTCTTGAATTCCTTCCAGCATTTTGGTAATTTTTCAATTAAGGCCGCAACTTGGAAGGATTCATTGAGTGACATGCCTTCTGCGTGAATGTCATGCAGAATGAGTTTGAAATCTCAAGCTTGGCTAATCACAGTTTTTGAATCAACCATTACAAAATCCAAGAATCTGCCCACCACAAATTTCTTTGAGCCGGCATCTTCCGTTTTGTACTTTTTCTCCAACGATTCCCAAAGTTCCTTTGCTATCTTGATTGGACTGTAGACGTTGTATAATGTGTTGTCAAGTCCGTTCAAGATGTAGTTCCGGCAAAGGAAATCGGTATGTTTCCAAGCATCAACCGCAGCAACCACTTGCCTGTCGGTCTCATCCTCTTTCAGGATAGGAGCATCTTCACGGAGGAAACGAGCCAGGTTCAGAGTTGTAAGATAGAACAACATTTTCTGTTGCCATTGTTGGAACAATCTTCTGTGTAAAATAAAATAACTTGAAATAATTCAAACAAAATAAATAAATAACGTACCGAATTTATTTATTGAACCAAATTAAAATTAAAAGACCAAGTCGAGTGTGTGACACTCTGTCCTTAAGACAAATTCGTCCTTCCACCGGTGCTTAGGATTCAATGGACGTCTATCTCCCAGGATACAACGATCAATGTCCTGCACTAGCAGCACTACTATTGCAAGCCTAATGAACTTTGCCATATATGTACTCTCTTTATAGGAAAATTAGACTCAGAAAACATGTAGAATAGATGCAAAGTGAAAAGGAAAAATAGCAATTCTGCTTTTTTAATTGAAGTGAGGGAGATGGAATATATAAACTTCTATGTGACTCTTCAGAACGGTTGTGACCCTTCAAAAGGACACACCCTTCCATCTCAAGAGATACAACCATTGGAGTAAATTTAAATTCAAATTTTCCAACACAATATTCTAATGATAATTGAATCACACAAACTGTCGCATGGGTATTCACCTTTCCAAAACCAAAGCCAAACACAATATATACAAAAAGATAATATAATGTGCCAAATGAGAACAAATTAAGGGTATAATAGTCCATTACTAAGATTGATTTACACATTATATAATCTCATGGAACATATTTCTATCTAAATAGAACTTTTGAATCTATAAATTTTTTTACAAAACTTTACATTAAACAAGTTCTCATAACAGTACTTATACGTAATTATAAAATACCATGCACTAATGCTTCAAAAAACAAATACATCTATAGTATTTTTATTGTCTTATATTTTTGGCAATGTTAATTGACATAGAGCACATACAAATGTCACACATGCCATACCAAACAATAAAAATATATCAAGCTTTAAAACATTATTCAGGCACCGTTTGGGAAGAAGTTGGTTGGGCTTTTTTGGCTATTTTAGCCAAAAAAACAAAATAGGCTATTTTAGCCATAACAAACAAAACATCACATCCAACCCATAATCATTACACTCTTCTTTCACAAAAAAGTCAAAAAAGCCAAAAAGCCAAAAAGCCCTTCCCAAACCAAGCTTTTTAGCCCAGGCTAAAAAAGCCAAAAAGCCAAAAAGCCAACCCACTTCCCAAACGGAGGCTCAGTATATTTGGTTTTGAAAATTAAGGTAACGTTTAATAGAGTTTTAGAATTATAATTTGATAATAGAGTTATATTTTAAGTTTGTATATTTTGAAATTATGATTTAAAAAGAAAAAATTTGTTTGGTTATGAGTTTTCAAAAGAATTTTGAATTTTTAATGTGACATATGAAATAAAAAAAATTGTTTGATTATAAGTTTTGAAAAGAATTTTCAAAACTTAATTGAAAAACTTATAATGCATAACCAAACATATAACTCAAAACTCTATTGAAAATCTATTCAAAACTCTTAACCAAACTCTTTTTAAAATTCAATTCAAAAAGATAATTTTTCATTTTGGTTTAAAAAAATAATTTCTATATTTAAAAATTATCAAAAACAAATATATATGTTTTTTTTTCCAAATAACAGGTGGCGATTGGCAATTGCAAAAAAAAAATGTACTGTTTCGGTCAACCAGCCAGACATCTATGAAGATGTTCGAGCGGACAACCGAATAGACCATAAATTCAAAAACTATCTGATTTACCAAACATGTCTTCAAAATGTATTTTAAAATTGATTTGGAATCAAGATTTGAAAATTTAAACCAAACATAGCATTCAAATATAAAGGTGAAAAATTGATTAGAAACTCACACCAAACACCGCCTAAAGTTTTTATTTTTTGCATTTTTTTATTTTTAGTAAATATTTTTAAAATTTTAAACAATTTTTTACTTAGATGTATTTAAAAAGTAAAGTATTTGTGAAAAAATATTTTAAAAAATTAATAAATACACAAAATTATGAAAAATATACTAAATTTTCATAGTTTTTTTATTATATTTTTGATATTTAGAGAATTTTTAAAAAAAAATTCACAAAAATTAATATTTGTTTTAAATATATTTATGTCAAGTGTCTTTAAAAATTAAAAAATTACTTAAAATATTAAAAAAAATTTAATAAAAATAAAAGAATATATAAAAAATTAAAAATTTCTAAAAAATAAATTCTCCAAACCAAAATCAAAACCAAGTATGGGCGGCCGACGACAATCTTGAACACGTGGTCTCTTTTAATATTTTTATCCACTGCTATAGAGTTTTCACGAGGAAAGATTCCAAGGTTCCAATCTCATCTTGCTAGATTACAAATTTATTTTTTATAATTTGATCGTGACATTAAGGCCTAGTAATTAAAAAAAAATTAAAAAATTAGTTAAAAAGTTAAAAATTATCATTATTTATTAAAAAATATTAAAAAATTAATTTTATGCAAAATTAATTTTCAAACAGCTATGACGTCCCACAGACGCAGCTGAGTTTATAGAAAAATTACACTGATTTAGGTGCACAAATAATACTGTGTTGTTTGACTCGTGGGGGTCATCACGGGTCCCGTTTTAATAATCTGTACCGTTCAATGTGTAGAACTCATCGAATACTATACGTTTGTAAAAAATCACGTTGATCGGATATCGGTAACTATATGATCAAATCAGTTAAAATTTATAAAATGGATGGTGTTATAGTTAACGGTTAAAAAAAATTAATCCGATCAAATATCTATCGATATCCGATCAATGTGATTTTTTACAAACATATAGTACTCGACGAGTTCTACACATCGAACGGTTTTGATTAGCAAAACGGGACCTATGGTAGGCCTCCACAGGTCGAACAACACCTTCAATTCACTGCTCGAAAAGTAGGAAACCATCTCCCCTCTACTCTGGACACGCTGTCCCTCACTGTACAACCTATTCCATCACAATCTTCTCCTATATATTAATTTATATAATTTTTTAATACATATTTTTTCGTAAAAAGTCAAAAAATTATCCCGAACAATTATCTTTTTTCTCAACTTTTTAGTCTAAAAATGCACGTATTTAAGACATTTCAAACAAAAATTAAGAATGTTATATTATTATTATCTTAATGTTGTGTTTAGTTATGAAATTTAAAAGAAAATTTAAAAAAAATAAATATATATAATTAAATAAAATATATCACGTTTACTTCTTTTTTATTTATTTTTTAAAATTTCCTAACTAAATACGGTATAAAGAAAGTCCAACCTTAAAGTGCTTTGGTCTATGACCATGATTATAAATTAGATAAAGTAGCCTACCTCCAATCTTAAATGCTTTGGTCTACGGTTATGATTATAAAATTAGAAAATAAAATAGCCCAACAATTTTAACAATTTTTATTTACACTATCAGTTTATACATTTTAACTAAGTGACGTAACATTCAAAGAGGGGTATGTTTTTCATGCATAATTAAATATTTTAACTAAGTGACGTAACATTCAAAGAGGGGTATGTTTTTCATGCATAATTAAATATTTAAATAAATAAATAAATAGATTTCTGTCTACATATTTTGTACACGCTTTTTTTCCCCTCCACGTGGTGTTTGCTTCATCTCGCCATCTTGACATCAAAATTTGTTGCCAAAAAAATAATGAAATACAAATAAATAAATAAATAAATATATATATATATATATATAATATACAATATAATAAATCTATCACTTTAAAATTAAAATAAAAATAAAAGTAAAAAAACTCATTAACATGTTCTTGTAATAAAAAAAAATTATAATTAATACATGGTAAATTGTTTTTAGAAAAAATTAGTAAAACATCTCTCTCTAATTTTGTGTAGTAAGAGAGATTCAAGATGTTTTTTCCATTAGTTAAAGTCTTTCAACATTTTCACAGAGAAAATTCACCTTAGAGAAATTTTGTCATGAAAATTGAAATTTTTGAGTCGAGCAAAATTTTTCTGAGTTAAATTTTGTCTATAAAAATGTTGAGAAACTTTAAATATTATGAGAATATTGTATATCTTTTATTTTATAAAATTTTAATATCAAAAATCTTAAAAAAAAATTCCCTTAATTTTATATAAATATTTCAAAAAATAATATTTTTCAGTCGCCACACCATGCCATCAAGAGGACTCTATTCTCATTCATTGCCCACCACGTTTTATAGCCCCCAAGGGTGTGTTTGTTTGGACGGATTGGATAAGAGAGGATTGTAATCCATTACACTGTTAGTCTTGGGATACATTGTCCTCAGACTATTTGGTTAGACTGAATTTGTATCTTATGTTTGTATCCTATGTTTAGTGAGTTCAATGTTTGGCTGGACGGACTGAATGAAGATAAATGTTCAAAAGACTATTTTACCCTTGTAATTATAATTTTTATTTAATATATAATTTTAAATTTGTAATCTATTATTTATAATTTAACAACACTAAATTTTTTTAATTTATAAGGCCATAATTTTTAATTTATTATTTTCAATTAAATTAAATTTATAATTTATATTTTTTATTTAATATATAATTTTAAATTAACAACACTAAAAAAATAATTTTATTTAATATATAAATTTAATTTTTAACAATACTAAAAAAATTTAATTTATAAGGCCATAATTTTTAATTTATTATTTTTAATTAATTTATAATTTATAATTTATATTTTTTATTTAATATATAATTCTAAATTAACAACACTGAAAAAATAATTTTTTTAATATATAAATTTAATTTTTTAACAACACTAAAAAAATTATAAGGCCATAATTTTTAATTTAGTATTTTTAATTAAATTATATTTATAATTTATATTTTTTATTTAATATATAATTTTAAAGTAACAACAGTAAAAAAATAATTTGTAAATATTTAAAAGACTATTTTACCCTTTTTCAATTGTTTATTAAGTAATAGTATGATGGTAAAATAGACATTTCACATATTAGTCCCATGGGATACCAATCTTATGGAAATAATTTCATCTCTCCCCTTAGGATACAATAATCCCTCATATGAGGGACTAATAATTCGAAACAAAAAAATTAAACCAAACAATAAACTATTAGTCTGAATAGACTAATAGTTCAATCCCATAAAATAATCCCTCAAAACAAACACACTCCAATTGTATAATAGATCAGGCACAAAAGTGGAACATCAATTATCACAAAAGTTCAATCATTTTGTATCAAGCTCTAGAGGTCAGTAAGCAAAATAAATAAAATAAACGTTCAATCATTTTGTATCAAGCTCTAGAGGTTAATAAGCAAAATAAATAAAATAAACAACATTTGGTGGCAGTAAATTTGTTTATAAAGATTGCACACTTACCATCAAGGCCATTAAATCATCATAATCATGTTAATAAATTGCAAGGAATGAATAAAAATACATTTCAAATTAAATCAGGAATATTTCGCTCTATTAATATATTTTTAAAGGGTGAAAGTTTGAATTTAAGAGAATTTAAAAGATTGTAAAGTTTATCATGAGTCCGTTCTAATAATTCGAATAATTTATTTTATAGCAGCTTCAATGACAACTACACACGAAGAATTTTATCGATGATCTAATCATTTAATTCTATTTTAAAAGTGTTTCATGTTTTTTAATTAATTTTGTTTTAATAATTTAAATTGTTAATTTTATAAAATTTTCGAATAATATCTCGCCCTAAAATGATCCGAAAGAGGAATCGGGAATCGGAATCTTGCAACCTAATTCAAGCAAAGTCGGTTTGCTTTCCCACGGAGAGCCACTGAATTGTAGCAGTATAAAATGAATAAATCAGGATCATTCAAATTAACTTGGCGCAAATTTGATGAACCACGTGGAGCGCAAGTTGCTGTATAAATTCTGTGGTGGTATGGGTGTGTGAAGCGCAATACACACATCATGACGATAGAAAGTTCCACGGCAAGAATGGGGGTGGGGAAACTTCAGCTAACAATCCATAGCTACGTACTAGATGATGGAACTTTTTGGTCAATACCTCCCTCTATATTGATTGTGATATTGAGAGAGATGATAACAACGTGCTTCTCTCTCATCTGCTTCTTTCAACGAAATTTCCCAATGGCGACTCTTTCCTTGTAGGGTCGGGGCCCCGCGGCACTCCCGTCATACATATACATATAAAAAATTCTTGAGTGCAAATAGGGATACAATGTGGCATATTACATGATACATTCAACTAATTATAAATATCATGGCATCTTGTATTGTCTCTCTATCATCTAACACATAAATGTAGTCCCCACTCTCTCAATCAATGAGAGAACAGAAATGTACCACATGATACCCTTTCTGTCTGCACCAAAAAATTTCTTATATATATATATGAATAATGTTAGGAATCATGAAAAAATTGTCATGAAAATAATCATGAAAGATTCTCTACCTTTTGATTACACATATAATAAAATATCACACACTAATCAAATGATAAAAAAATTTCATGATGCATTTCATGTTGTTTTTTCTATAATTCCTAACATTACTCTCATATATATATATATATATATATTTTGTGTTCGTAAATATATTTCTTGGATACTTTTCTTGGGCTATAAGCTTACTTTTTGGACTTCTAAAAAAATTAATGCACGTTCTAAGTTTTAAAGGAAAAATTATCATTGTAATGTTTAAAAATTAATACACATTAATAAAAAAAAATTATAATTATAATTATTATAATTTTTTTCTTGAACAATGATGGGTTGTTTCCCCAACTTTAAAAGTCACAAAATGTTGAACAACTCTGTTTAGTTTTCAATTTCAAATATAATTTTTTTTCCTGTTTAAAAAAATATTTTAGTTAATTTTTTAAAAAAATTTTAAATGTATTTGATCTAAGTTTTTTTTTTTTTTTAAATGGATGATTTGTATATATATATATTTTAATTTTTAACAATCCATACAATTTCACAAGGCTCACTAAAAAGGTTTGTAAAATTAACAATTGGCCAATTATATTAAAAATGAGCCGTGCCTTATACCCCTAGTGGAGGTCGCACCCCCAGTGAGGTGGCGCGCCCCCACTGGCTGCCAACTGGAAAAAAAAAAAAAATAGTTTTTTTCCGCCCAATCATGAGCCTCCACGGGGGTCGACCCCCAATGGAGGTATAAAGCACTTTTCATTAAAAATTATTTAATGAAGTTATAAACTAATTTTAAAAAATTCCATTTACTAGATAATTATGTTGGAATGGTCCCATTAACAATCATCAAGATGTATGGTAAATGGTATATAGGGGTGTTTTGGGAAGGTCGTTAAAAAATAATTTTTTAATTTTTTAATTTTTTTAATTGTTTTATGTGAGAAATGATGCTATCCAAAATAAGTTAAAAGTTAATTTAACTTTTAATTCATATTCCCAAATGGCCCTATAGAATTTTAATCCGGTCGAATTTTGCAATATTTGAGCTTGGCTAGCTTGAAATTAGTCAAGCCGAAACTTAGAAATTTAAATTGATTCTTTAGAGTTATCACAATATTGCTTGTGAAAAAAATTATTTTTTCGCTTAATATCTATATTATTATATTAGGCAAAGGTCTTAATTGGTGTCATGAAACATTTGTTTTTTGTTTTTATCACGTGACAAATTTCAAAAATTTTAATTTAAAAAAAATTATACAAAGAACTGGTCATGATTTGAACCCATGACTATGAATTTAAGATAAGAATACTCTTATCACTTTGAAAATACTATAGTATACATCTCTCAAAAAATATATATCATATATATCTTATAATTAAAAAAAAACGACATAATCTTATAATTTTTGAGTCATAATTAAAAAAAATAAAAAAATGTCATAACCAAATATAACATCAAGCATAATTAAAATAATATCATAACTAAAAAAAATAATACAATTAAAAATATATATGTAATGCACTTTTAATAGGCGTGTATGAAAAAATTTCCCTATCACTTGTTATATATGTAATGCACTTTTAATAAGTGTGTAAGATAAAATTTCCCTATCACTTATTAAACATATTGTGATTTTAATTGTTTTTTATCCTCTCTCTCTCTTTCTCTCTCTCTCTCAATAATTTGTTTCCGTGTCCACTATCTCACAGGGCCACCAAACATACACACCACAACACAACCACAGCCACATTCACTACCATCTCTACGTACTCACATATTCACAACTTCATCTATATATTCTCGTATCTGTGCCCCAAATCTCCTCACCCATAGAAGCCATAGCAGCAAGCACCTTCCTCTTCTCCATCATCATCTTCCACATCAGTCTTCAAAACCCATATCGACCCTGCAATCGAAATATAGCGGAAAAGCTCTGGATTACATATATAGAGAGATAAAGAGTAGAGAGAGAATCGATCGGGGGTAAAACCCAGAAGTTCAAGTTGTAGACATCATCACGGCTATACACAGAGTTTCTCGGCCCCTCTTACATGTCCGGGCTGTACGTCGCAAGGGTTGTGTAGTCGAGACCAACCCTTCGCCGCACGGTGGACGTGGCGCTTTGCCTTCTGAAGGCGGCAGCCCCTCCGACCTCCTTTTCCTTGCCGGCGGCGGTTCCTCCCTCTCCTCCATCTACTACTAGTTTATTTAGGTCTATAGTAGTTTTACCCAACAATAATTCTTAAAATTCTTTATATCCTTGGTTTCTATATCTATCGTCGCTCGATCGGTTTGTTTTTCTACTTGGTGTGTGTGTGTATTGTTTTTATCTGAATTCATGATGTTGAGGATCAAGAGGGTTCCTACTGTTGTTTCCAATTACCAAAAGGATGAGTCGGAGGAAGGTGCTCAGCCTAGAGGCGGTTGCGGCCGGAATTGCCTCCAGAAGTGTTGCCTTCCAGGTATTTGATAAATTGCATGTGTACCGAAATTTGAGTTAATTTATAGTTTTTATGTATTGATGTGTGGAATAGAAGTTCTGGGTTTTAATTAAATTGGGTTCAAATTAGAGGCGAAGCTACCTCTTTATGCTTTCAAGAAGGTGAATGAGATTGTTGGTGAAAAGGGTCTTCGTGCCCACGAGAACAAAGAGCCTCCCGTTGCTTTCTTGGATTCCCTTCTTCTCGGGGAGGTAAAATTTTCAATTTTTTAGATGCATTTTATTTTTTTGGATATTTTCCAATCATAATGAGCTAATGTTTATCACTTGATGACAGTGGGAGGATCGGATGCAGAAAGGGCTTTTTCGCTATGACGTCACTGCTTGCGAAACCAAGGTCTTTGGCATTTCCTTTTTCTTCGATTGGATAGTTTTAAGCTAATTATTTGAGTATTGAATCTGCTGAATGGAGTACTCTGCCAAATTGTTATGTGGTCCATCCTGATTTATATGATGATTTTGGTATAGGTAATTCCAGGAGGGTATGGCTTCATTGCACAGCTGAATGAGGGTCGACACCTTAAGAAGAGGCCGACTGAGTTTCAAGTTGATAAGGTCTTGCAGCCCTTTGATGGGAACAAATTCAACTTCACTAAAGTTGGACAGGAAGAGGTGCTTTTCCAGTTTGAAGCAAGTGAAGACAATGATGTCCAGTTCTTCCCGAATGCACCCATTGATGTTGAGAATTCTCCGAGTGTTGTGGCCATCAATGTATATCCTCCTTCCTTGCTTTTCATATTAAGATTGTATATAGATGAATTTTTAGCTAAGAATCTAAGATGGTTTCTGTTAATCATGCCTCAACAGGTTAGTCCTATTGAGTATGGTCATGTACTTTTGATCCCTAGGATTCTTGAATGCCTTCCTCAGAGGATTGACAAGGATAGCTTCTTGCTTGCTCTTTACATGGCAGTAGAAGCTGGAAACCCGTACTTCCGATTAGGTTACAACAGCTTGGGTGCATTTGCTACCATCAACCACCTTCATTTCCAGGTTCCTACATCCGTCCTTTTCATATTCTCATATTCATTAAAACAGTTCTATGATCATATCTCTTAAATTAGTTAGCCTTTCTGTTTTTAGTGAAAGATGGTTCGATGATTTGTATGGCTACAGGCTTATTACTTGGCTGTGCCCTTTCCTATCGAGAAGGCTCCCACTGTGAAGATAACTGATTTGAATGGAGGGGTGAAAACCTCTGAGCTGTTGAATTATCCAATCAGAGGTCTTGTGTTTGAGGGTGGAAATACTCTTGAAGATTTGTCCAATGCTGTCTCTAATTCGTGTATTTGCCTTCAAGATAACAACATACCTTACAATGTGCTTATCTCTGATTCTGGAAAACGGATCTTTCTCTTCCCACAGGTGAGAGCATTAAAACCCATATCACTTTTGTGTGATTTTCTTGCTTTTTAATTTGCTTATGAGCTCTTTTTTCATGTTCCTTCAATTTTAGTTGCCTAACCTCGTGTTTTAAATGTTTGTTGAATGAACAAATAGTGTTACGCTGAGAAGCAGGCTCTTGGAGAAGTGAGTTCTGAGCTTCTGGACACCCAAGTAAACCCGGCAGTGTGGGAAATTAGTGGACACATGGTTTTGAAGAGGAAGAAGGACTATGAGGAGGCGTCTGAAGAAAATGCTTGGAGACTCCTTGCCGAGGTCTCCCTTTCTAAGGAGAGGTTTGAAGAAGTAAAGGCTTTGATCTTTGAAGCTATCTCTTGTGGTGATGAAGGAAGTGGAAGTGTTGCTCAGAGCTTGCTTGAGGAGCCCGATGACACACCTCAATCTCTTGAAAAAGCAGATGCCCTTAACAAAAGCTCCCGCCATGCTATGGTGCCTGGGAAGCAAGAATGCCTAGTTCTGCAGTGACAATTGGGCATTTCTATGAACTTGTCAGTGGTCTGTGTGTATTACTTAATTAAATATGGTAGTATGCTACTGGAGTTTGTCTGTTCATGTGAAATATCCCTAAATAAGGCAAACTAGGTTTGCATTGTTGTTGAAGTTGCTTCTGGTCAGCCGATCAGCGATGGTATTATGTTTATTTCCCTTGTGGGCATGTGTAGAATACCATGTGGATTTTGCTCTCATAAGCTATTGAATGCATGTTTGAAGTTTCATTCAGATTGTCTTGCCTATATTTTTTGTGATTGGTTTTGTGTTCGTAAAATTTATTAAATTTCTTAGTATTTGTTGGCTTTATGGCTTTTGAAAGTTAATAATGTAATTTTAAGCATATCAGTAAGGATCAATTAGTCCTTATAGAATATTAATTGATAATTAATTATTAGACGATTGTGTTTTAATTCTCTCAGCCTCAATGAAGAGGACTTTTATTATTGGCTTGTTTAGGAGAATTTAGTAAATAACAAGTAAAGAGCAATTTTAGAATATGAATTTCATCAAGTACATGAAAACTTACAATGATATGACCTAACTTCGTAGAGGTTTACAGCAACAAGCTATTTGAAACTACTCCTAGGAAATGAAGTGCAGTACAAGAATTGAAGTGTAAAAATGTAAAGAACTGTAAAAACTAGAAGGAAAAAATGTAGAAGTAAATAAACTAGTTTTTTTATCTGAATCTGTGTCTTTCAGTCTGGGACCTTCTTTGCTATTTATACTTTCCAATGATAACCGTTGAAGTGGGTTTCTAACCGTCGAAATGTCCTTCTATGATTGCTGAACATGTTCTCTCATAGTCAATCCCACTATGCCACTCTTGCAATTAGGCTGCTCTCCTAATTTTGAATTTAAACTTTGTGAGTAACCGTTAGGCCACATCACCTTGTATCCCTCGATTGTTCCAGTGCTATGCAAATTTATTATTACTAATACAGACTGACATGTGCCTGACTTTGGTTGGCAACTTGTATTAACTCCCTAAATTGCCCTCTTCGTGCCACATGTTGAATTGTGATTGGCTTTTACAAATTATACAGTTTCCCGCACTAATATACCCAATACTTGGTGATATTAGTGGATCAAGGCACTTTATCCATGTCCTAGGACGTGCATGGACTTTGCATCTTTTTAAAAATGCAACCGACGTCCATCATTGCAGTATTTGTACTGCATTAAATTCTCTTTGTATGCCTTGAACATCTCCCACTATCTGAGCATTCGAAAAGGCTGATACAGTTCTCATGGCCAAGCAAACCTTTTCTTACATAGATCAAGCATACGAAGAGTTATTAGATAATGATGTTCATCCTCAAAAGAACTTTCATGCATTTATTAGCCACACCAATCTACCTCCATTTACTCAAGTCATAGAAGTTTTTGCAAATCTTCGACCTTTGGACTAAGAACCTACTGGTCACAATTCTTTAGACCAAGATTTTGTAACAATGGATATTGGAAGCTCTTCTTCTGCCACAAAACCTTCTGCATGGGATGAGGCTGCTGTTTCTTCTTATTCTCCTAAAGCTTCTGGCTGGGGAGCTTGGCCTACTCCTATTCAACCTCAGACGAGGGAACGCATTCATCATCGATTTCTTGAATTCGATGACCCTCTTGCAATCCACCATTTCATGCGTAGTTTTGTAGTGTACCCATACGTTTCCTTCAACCGTCTATGCAGCCTTGAGGATAACTTGCTTTCAGCATGGTGCACTTTTACTTTGCCGTCTCAAATGGTGCGAAGGACTCCACACCCTGATAAAGCCTTAGGAATCAGTCCTGCACTCCTGGCCAAAAAAGAAAAACTTTGCTTCTCTGATTGGCTTGAAGGTGTGAACAAACCTGAATTCCCATCTTCATTTAGAGAGGCTCTCACTACTCATTTGCTGCCCTCCAATCCAAATTGAATTGAGGAATTGAGGCTCACGCTCTTCGAGAGTCAATACTTCGCTCCTTATCAAGATCTAGTTCCTTCAACTACTTACTAGCAATATAGGGCTCCGACCTTGCTTGCCGCTTTCTTTAGTTCAACATCTTTGCCTTCTTTCTCATAGACAAAGTCTGTCCATAAGACTTCTTCCTCTTGTATTTCTTGGACTTTTGTTTCGATGTCCAATGCACAGTATTTATCAAAGGTCAAAGACTTGACCTGTCGTTGTTCCTACTTACAACCAACTACCATGGCTTCTTTCTTTTGTTCTTGAACCTTCTGGAGTATCGATTTTATGCCCAATATTGAAAACTTAACTAAAGCCCATGGTCTGGCTTCTTAGGTTTCATCTTTTTGCCTATAACCAGGCATCATTATCTTCCTTGATGACAAATTTTTCATCAGCACTTTCCTGCACCAAGTGCTTCAGGCGTGTTACTTCCTCATCAGCTGTCACTTCGGCTGAACCATCAGGTTTTCTCAATATACTAAGTGGTGTTACTCCTTTAGTATATAACTTGGCCTTTGCAAAGTCAGCACAAGCGATAAAGGGTTGAGAGTCTGCATTGATCTCCTTTGTCTCTTCATTGCATAAGGCCATCATTATCTTCTGATATAAAGAGGAAGGTACACATTTGTTGGTGTGGATCCAATCCCTGCCAAGTAAAGCATTATACTTGGCATTAATATCCATAACAAAGAATGTCGTCATGCAATCTCTAGTTCCCACACTCAGGTTGATCGGCAAGATACCCTAAGCTATCTGCTTATCCCCAACGAAGCCAGCAATGGTTGTGCTGGTTAGGATTAATCTGAGGTTTCTTTTTCCCAGTTTCTTCAAAGAGGACTTCGGAAGCAGGTTCACTGCTGCCCCATTATCCACCAATACCTTGTTCATTTGTATCCCATCGAAAAAAACCTTGATATACAAGGGCTTAACGTACTGTGTCATGGAAGTTGTAGGATACTCAAAGGGATATGAGAGATTAATACTCACTTACTCACTCTCATCTTCAGTTTCCATTGGTGTGGTCACTTCAGACTCGTCATGAACCATGCTAACCTGTGAATCTTTACTAGAAACTAGAATAGGGTCAATTTCCTGACCTTCTTGGTTTCCATCTTCAGCCTAGAACTCCTGTGGCAATATAGACACCATATTCATTGACATTAGAGGAAATGAGCCAAACTGAACTATTGGCTGCCCTTATTTCTTTTCCAGGCTAACTTGTTCAGTTATTTCAGAAGCATCTTCCACGCTGCATTCTGGTACTTCAGTACTAGTGACTTCCTTCAAATGGTCTTCTCCTGCTAGTTTTTCGACCAAAAATATCTGTTCAGCCATGAAGGTTTCAAACATCTCATCCTCAGCCATTTCTTTCTTTTGGCCTAGTTCAACTTCTCCTTCTGTCTCACTGTCGCTTTCCATCAAGGCCTTTTCAAGACTTGCTAAGTTGGATCTTTCCCTGACTTTCAGTTCAGTGTGAACTTTAGCCAACTGCTTTTTGCTGACACTTCTTTTGTTCTGAGGAGCCAATTTTGGACTAGGATCCAATTTTGGACTTTCTTTTCTCTCTATCTGGCCTTTTGATTGGGCCAATGAAGAACTCTCTCCACTTTCCTTCAGATCCTTTTGGTACTGAGTGTACCTTCGCTGAATCTTCCTCCTTTGAGACGTGGAGATTACTGGAACCATATTTGGTTCCTTTGTTTTTGGATGCTTTAATGATACCCAATTATTTTGAGCCATCAAGAAAGGTTTAATCATTCTGCCCTGGTCTCCAAAGACACTCCTTTGGTCAAGCATTTCCTTAGGCTTGTTCTGTATGACAAACCAATCTGAAACCCCAAGTACCTATGAACTCACTAGTTCAGTTGCTGAACTAGCTTTTTTTGCCTTCGAAGCCAGATTCGAAGCTGCTTGTGGAGGCCATTGCTTGGCCCTGATCCCCAGTCTTGAGCCTAATTCAGGCCTTCTGTCAGGGTGGTTACCTTCCATCTTGTTTGAGGCTGATCTTAGAGGCCAATCTTTGGCTTTAATTCTATAACTTGAGCTCACTTTAGGCCTCTTCTCAAGATAATTGCCTTCCATCTTATAGTAGTTGTGTGGTCTGAACTCATGCAAAGGTCTCTTACCCTTGGGATGCACTCTAGCAGCTGGTGGTCCAACCAAGAATGGTTGCTGTCTGGGACCAGTTAGGTATGGCATCTTGTTGTAGGTACTGGTTAGTTTAGGGCATCACTGCACATCCTTGTAATACTGTTTTCCATCAATTGGGAGACCTTTAAACATTTATAACTTAGCCTGTATCTGGGACACATCCTTTGCATGACAGCTGCCTCTAGAGAGTCATCATTCAGCGCTTCCTCACTAGAGTCCTCCTTTTGGTCCGCAAAACTCTGTTCATTTGCTGGTGAACTTCTGGTATCTTTCTTGAAAGCAATCTGGCTGGCAATATGCATCTGCACATTAACTTCCTCCAATTCCTTCAAGGATAAGTTTTGGAAATCTGGCACACCAACATTGGCTGTAACTTTCCCAATCTCTGGGAATGGGTTAGTGTCAATCTCCATAGCTTTCTCTGCTTTGGCTGGGAACTTTAAACTTCCCTTTCGAATCCGCTTTTGGATCCTGTCCCGAAAAACAATACAGTTTTTAGTTGAATGAAACCAAGAATTGTGCCATTTACAATATATCTTCCCTTTAAGTTCTTCTGGGGTAGAGATCTTAACTCCCTTTGGTAACTTTAGAAAATTTGTTGCAAGCAAATGATCAAAAATATCATCTACTTTAAATCAAAAGAATATTTCCTATGAAGGTCTTTCTTTTTGAATTGCTAGTCTATTGTAGTGTCCTTATGAATTAATGCCTCACAAGTCATAGGCTCTTTCCCTATGATGTCTGTTGCATCAATTTCATAATTAGGGTCCCTATAATAAGCCTTATGTGATACATTACTTCGATCCTATCACGTCCCAACCCCCGCCCCACGGGATTAAAGACGTAACCGGCTAGTAATCCGCAATTACTAAAGGCCTACTGCATAATAAATAGTAAGGTACTGGTGGAAGCCAATAAAATCACAAACCATCATTCACTGTACAATCATCCCGTACCTTATCACATCATATACATGTACTAAAAGCAAACACATTACCCAAACAAGCATAAGACCAAAAACACTTTGCTACAAGTCACTTGATCACTTTACAAAAGGGTAAATTCATATTCACCCAAAAGCCTTAGAGTTAGACCCAAAAGAAACCCCGAAGGGAGGCACTATAGTTGGCTTGACAAACTAGAAAGTAGGTTTACACCGTTAACTTCTCTCTTGAGCTGGATCACCTACCTGACCAACATAAACTGTGAGCCAAAGCCTAGTGAATAACAATGTGTAAAAAGAAGGTCAGAAATAATATCTATTTGAATAGTAAAATCAAGTCATATAGCAGTAACATGTTCGTTAAACATAGCAATCATGTGAAACCACGGGTTCATATACTAGTTCTTCAAATCAAGTTCATATAACTCGATATCTCATACACATTTGGCCATGGTACTGTTACCCTTAGGCGAAGGCCACGTGATCATAGGCCACGGTATTCTTACCCTCGGGCAAAGGCAAACCACGGTATTATTACCCCCGGGTGAGGGCCACGTGGAGATACACCACGGTATTATTACCCCCGAGTACAGGCCACATGAATATAGACCACGGTACTATTATCTCCAAGTATGGGCCACGTGAGCATATTATATGGAGTGGGTTCACGTATTCAGTAAACATATCATTATAGAATAGACTTTAACAATATCAATAACAATCCAAAAGAATTATAATTTAAGCATACTTTTACTACATTGTCACTCACCGTTAGTCTCGTGTAGCACTTGACTAGGATGCAGCGTCTGACCTACGTAGGCAAATGAAAGCGTAATGGTTCAATATTCAATTAGTCACTAACTTCTCCATTACTTGTTACTAATCATTTAACCCGATCCTTTTTATTCTTTCGTTTCGTTTTAAATTCTTTCCATGCTCATGCACATGAAAAACAATTGAAAACCATACAATTGGAGGCCCGAAAGTCAAAGAAATCAGGAGAAAAATCAATTTGGGCTGGCCTTGTTGGCTGCACATGCGGTGGCCCCAGCTGTACATGTGTTGGTTTGGCCGCTCGTGCGATGGCCTAGGCTGCACGTGCGGGCGAACTTCAGTGTGCAAATTTGGCCAAACCAAGCTTGACGGCTCGAGCGGTCTGGGTGAAAAATCAGTTCGAATTTCTGCTGAATATGGAGCTTTTTCCCCTTTCAAAACCCAATCTCATTTACATAAAAAGAGGCTCAAAAACACTTCAAAACCAGAGGAATTGATTACTTCCAACTTCAAACAAGTAAGCAAGGCTCAAGCCACCAAGAAGACCACAAAATCATGAACCTTAGATGTATACAATTTTCAATGTATGCAAACTTGACTGTTAAAGTGAAAACGCTTACAATTTACGGGAGCTTCTATTTACACACACTAAGCCCTCTTTATACACACACTTAATGAAGGGAGTGTGTAAAAAGTGTAGTGAGGGAGATGTGTAGAGAGTGTATATTGTGTGTGTAAATAGAAGCTCCCACAATTTACTCTTCAAATCCCAAATTTCATGCAGGATGCAAGTGATGATGCCATGTATTATAAGGATAAGAGTTGACTATTTTCACTTCTTCACTTTAGGGTTCCTATTATCACTTTACATTACCCAACTTTCTATGATTATATTGGCAAATAACTTCAATTCTTGAAATTAGAGGAAAGTTTCTTACCTTAGATGGATGAATTAGTGAAGATTTGGATTAAGCTCTTTTACTCCTTTTCTTCCTCTATCTTCCTTCTACTCCTAAGGCTCTCTCTCAAGTTATCTCTACACCAACCACTATCTCTCTTTATTTACCTCTTTTGTTGACTTGAGTTAAGTCTTGTTTGGATTTTCCTAATTCTCTTCCCAAGTCTAAGTTAATAATTCAATTCCCATCATAAATCTCTTAATTAACACTAAATTAAATGTACTACTATGAATCAGGCTCTAATTGCCTATTTCAAATATTTAATTTTAATCTTATGGTTCACTGATTCAGACAGGTTTATTATCTATTTCCATCTATCTTTCTCACTAATTCACTACCATGAACACATATCACAAATAACAAATGGTACATATAACACATGACATACAATTAGGCATAATAAACCATAAGTAAGGCAAATTACATAATTTAACAATTAATTAAGGGAGCGGCTGTTACAGATCATGTTCTTCCTCAAGTAAAGATTCATATCTAAACACTTTATAGGTTAATTCCACTAAGTCTCGAAACTCAATTGAATCAAACTTCTTTCAAAGCCTAAACTCTAAACCATTTTGAGTCAATCTCATAAATTCAGGCTCTGGTAGAATGACCTTACACTTGTTTCGTGCTCTTTTGAATTTGGAAATAAATTGAGTGGCCTTCTCATCAGGCTTTTAGCTCAACCTTGCCAAATCTGCCATAGAAACTTTTGGCTCTGTTTGGAAGAATTGGGCATGAAATGCCTCCTCCATTTACTGCCAAGTTTGGATAGAGCCAGGTGTTAGGTTAATATACCAGACAAAGACTGTTCTAGTTAAAGAATTTGAAAAGAGTCTTAACTTCATATAATCATTATTGATAAATTCACCACATTAGCTAGCAAACCTGGCAATGTGTTCTACTGTTGACTGATTTCCATTTCCATAAAAGAGAGCAAAGTCTGGTATTCTAAACCCCCTTGGATATTCATGCACCCTATCTACCCATTCTGGATATGGGTTTTTATATACAGGAGTCTGAACCCCCCGAGCCATAGGTCCACACATTTCTCTGACAATATCAGCAATTTGGTCCCTAGGAACCATATTCTGCACTTGTTGGACTACTATTGGAGGAACAAACATAGGGTTTGGCGGAATCCCATGTGCTTGATGTCCTCTTAGTCTATAGGGAGGTATATTTGGGACTGGCTGTCCCTGTGGTACTGGCTGCTGTTGAGGGTATGGCTGACCTCTCTGAGCCTATTCTACAAAAGGACTTGCGAAAGGTGTTGCAATAGGAGGAAGAAGTGTTGTTTCTCTCCCAGCCGCAGGAAACCCTTCCAATCCCCCGGGTATGAATTCGAATAGAGAATTAGTGAATCCCTTTGTGCCAGGTATGGCTTCGAACATGGGATTTGGAAACATTTTCATGCCATTTTCTTGTGTTGGCCCAGATCCACCAATTTGTATGGTTTTGCTATTAGTTAATGAGACATATTGATTTACCACAGGCCTCGAAAGAGGCTTATACCATGATTGAGGTATAGGTGATGGTCTTTCATAATTTTGATTACTAGTCTGACCATTAGTCTGTCCATTACTTTGCATAGGCTGTTTATCTCTAGCCAATCTTTGCTGAGGAATATTTGAATTTTTCTCCATATGCCTTATGCTAGTTAGTTGATGGGAATTCATTCGATCCATAAAAGGATGTTGCCCATCTTTCCATTGTATACATTAACTGCTGTCTCATGGCAACTACCAAGCCTTCCCATGGGTTCATTGGCTGGGTAGATGGAACAGTGGATGGTCTAATTCCATGACCTCGTCCAATATTTTGAACATGTGGTGCATGTTCTGAATTGCTGGTCTGTTCGACCATAGGTTCTGATGAGATAGGTGCTTCCACAGGATGTGTTATCACATTATCCTCTAGATCAGGTACTTCTACCTCTCCCTCCACACCTTCTTCCAAGCGTTCATTTTCTCCTTGTCTCCTACATTTAGCCATTTCAATTAGTCCCACTGGGCGTGCCAAAAATATATGTTGGCTTATTTTTCCTACGAAGAAATATATCATAAATACAAGTGTGCCAGCAAGGATTGAAAAATCCTTACAGATTAAATTCAAGCCAATTATCAAGCTATTGCGTTGACAGTTCTTTTGCCTCAATGAAGAGGACTTCAAAATTGCCAAGTGTTAAAGAAAAGAAAAATTAAAAGAAGAATAAGGGAGACGGAAAAAGATGATTGAATGAACAATCAAAGTAACAATTACTTATCTCTACTCCTATGCTTTGAAAAGGAAGTGCATAAAATGCTTCAAAAAGGAAATGCTGAAAATAAATGTTTCGAAAAGAAAGTGCGTAAAATAAAATGCAGGAAATATAAATGACAATAAAAATATAAATCAATTGTCTTTGATTTGAGTTCTGGCCCATTTCAATTAGTTCCACTGGGCGTGCCAAAAATATATGTTGGCTTTTTGGCTTTCGAAGGTTAATAATGTAATTTTAAGCGTGCCAGTATGGATCAATTAGTCCTCACAGAATATTAATTGCCAACCAATTATCAGACGATTGTGTTTTAGTTCTCTCAGCCACAATGAAGAGGACTTTTACTGGTAGCTTGTTTAGAAGAATTTAGTAAATAACAACAAGTGAAGAACAATTTCAGAATCTAAATTTCATTAAGTAAAAGAAAACTTATAATGATCTGACCCAGCCTCGTAGAGATTTACAGCGACAAGCAATTTGAAACTATTCCTAGGAAATGAAATGCAGTACAGGAATTGAAGTACAGAAATGTAAAGAACTGTAAAAACTGGAAGGAAAAAATGAAGAAGTAAATAAACTGAATTTTTGATCTGAGTCTGGGTCCTTTTGTCTGGGGCCTTCTCTGTTATTTATGTTTTTCAATGATAACCATTGAAGTGGGCTTCTAACTGTTGAAATGTCCTCCTATGATTGCTGAACATGCTCTCACATAGTCAATCTCATTACGCCACTCTTGCAGTTAGGCTTCCTTCCTAATTTTGAATTTAAACTTTGTGAGTAATCGTTAGGTCACATCACCTTGTATCCCTTGATTGTTCCGGTACTACGCAGATCCATTATTACTAATACGGATTGACACATGCCTGACTTTGGTTGGCAACTCGTATTAACTCTCTAAATTGCCCTCTTCGTGCCACGTGTTGAATTGTGATTTGCTTTTACATATTATACAACTAACAGTATTATTTCTTGTAAGGTTCATTTGGCTTATAATTGATAACATCAGTTCTTGGGATATGATGATGTTTGATGCATGCTATGTTTTATGAGGTAGATTGTTGAATGTTGGAATTCATAGATAGCTTCAAGTCCCAAATGCAGGGTATATTGTTAGCAGTTCTACTGGATGGTATAACCATGAATATTGATACAACTGAAACTCAGACGAATATAAGCCTGACAAATATTTGTCACGTTAGCATTTTTCTTATCCCAACTAAAACGAAACATGATCTATTGCCTCAATCCAATTGTGTGTATGCATTGGATACGGGGATAGTTATTAGTTTGTTCAGTTCTATCTCATTGTCAGCTACAAACCAAATATATTTTTAGGGTTAATGATAAGAGGCCGATAAATGTAGCATCTAAAAGAAACCTTTCGAGATAGAGGATTTGAGGATAATTTTAAATTTTTGTACGAAATATCCCAAGCTTTAGGGTTATGATCACAAAATTCTATGATGCAAAGTTTGAAAGAAATAAATGAGAACGTATTATCAAGGATAGTTACAATAAACTCATATCTTCAAAGTCCCTCAATGTAAGACTCTCCATTCTCAAGTTGTATTGTTTTTTGTGTTCCTTGTTTTTGTCTTTGCTAGGGAGGTTGTCTTTCATTTCACTTACGTTAGTTCGATGCTTGGTGGTGCATTGGAATTTTGTGATTCTCGGTCTTTTGACTCTTTCTAAGGATTTAGACAACTTTTTAATCTTTTATCTGAAATGTTGATTTACATCTCTGTCGCATCTCAAATCGTTCATCAAATTTAAATAAAAATTTAATAAAAATTTTGATTTAATATGATGCACTTTAATGGATTTCATCAATTCTACCCGTTGTCCTGTCAATTGTCCAGCAAAGAGTAAATTTTCACCCAAAATTAGTTGTCAGAGAGGTTGTCTACCAATAGTCACTCGTAAAATTTGATAAAAAGTTACCCTATTGGTTTAATGAAAAATCTGCCGCTTCTTTCATTTAATATTACTTGGGGAAATTACCCATAGGTCCCATGGGAAACATGTGATCTCCATTTAATCCCATAACTTTTTCACTACACCCAAAAGTCATTTCCTCTCTCTCTCTGCTTTTTGCTTCCCTTCCTCTCGTTTTTTTTTCTACATTTTTCTGTCACCGTGTTTGTCATGGAAGAGGACCACCGGTGATCATATCTTTCTCCATTGATCGGGGTTCATTGATAACCACCAAGCATTGAAATCAACTCCGACGAAGAAGATGATATATTTTTCGATGAAGAAGATGAATGGATCTACTTAGATCTGATATAGATCTACTCAGATCTGAGTAGATCTACACAGATTTGGTTAGACATCCGTCTTTCCCCTTCGATCTCTTTTTTTTTTTTTTTTCTCTCTCTGCTATACACTTCTGTTTTTCTGTTCTAATGGAGAAAATTTTTGAATTCTGAACAAGCAGTTTTCGAGTTTTAGTTACAGGCGGTGAAAACTGTAAAATTTTGCAGTTTCAAATTTTTTTTTTGGTACTGGAATGAATCATGGTTTAAAACTGTAAAATTTTGCAGTTTTATAACATTCTTTAGAACTGTAAAATTTTATAGTTTCATAACATGTTTTTTAATTTTTTTTTTCCGGCAATATTCTAGACATTCCGGTGAGTCTCCGGCGACCGTTAAACGGAAGTCCGACGGTAGTAAGATGTGAATAGTGTCTATAAATTAAAAAAAAAAAAGGATTTTTTTGGTAACAATTAAAAATGTGTTGGACTAATTGGTGTAAATATTTTATTTTGGGATTAATTGAGTTTTGAACTTGTTACATGGGACTTATCAGTAAGTTCCCTATATTACTTTAATGATAGGAATAGAGCTCACATTTGAAACTGTTTTTATTAAATTTTAATTTAATGACAGATTTGAGTAAAGTTTAGAAATGGCGTTTATAAAGTGCGAATGTGGAAGTTTTTTCGTCCATTGTGAATGCCTTTTATGCCCTTTGCTCTGGGACTAAATTACTCCAGAAACACAGTAAATGAAAACGACGTCGTCCGTCAATTAAAAAAAGGGTGAACAGGGTACCTAAGACTCTGGAGAAAGAGAGAGAACCAAAGAGAAAAAACGACGGAGGGACAGAAGAAGACGGCCGGAAGGAGAACGACGGAGAGAGACGAAAGAAACGAACTCAAGGCGGAGAGACTCAGCGAAGAAGAAAGCTCTCTCCAATCAACTAGGTTTGGAGATTCTAACTAGGGTTAAGATTTGGGGATTTGAAAAAAAAAAGAGAAAAGTTTTTGATTTGGGGATTTCAATTGAAAGATTATTTGATTGACGATCTTAAAAATTATTTTTAGGTTTTGATTGTATATAAAAGAAACTATTTTGTTGAATCTAAAATTTTAGTGCCATTTCGGTTCTAGAAAAAAGAAGCAGCTAATGCTAATTCCCAAACCACCCTTTAATATTATCGGTTGAAATTGTAGATGATTTTTGCGATCTTCCTTCTGGATAGAATGGCATAGACTGATTTAGTGGTCTCTGTGTTCTGTTTTAATCTTCAGTGTCCATACTTCTTCAGTTAGCCTCCCGGGAAAAAGGCAAAAAATATAAACGCAAAGGATTGCATCTTTCTAGGAGTTTTTTATTTTTTTTTATTTTTTTTGCTTTATGGAGATTTTTTATGTTATAGACTAATTTGCAGTGCAAGGTTAGGCTTCTTTATATGGTTGGGAATGTGCATATCGTGGTGAAGTTTGCTCAATGAAATGGGAAGTTCAATAGTAGTATCATATCTCCCACTGTACTATTGTTGAATAGGAGTAGGAAAGAATTGAAATTAAGACAATAATATATATATATATATATATATGTATTTTGATAAGTTTTTATAGGAGCTTTTATAATGCTTCATGGTCTTAAGCTATTCAATATGATCTGTATGATTGGTTAAAGTTTTTTTTTTTTAATTTATATATATATATATTTACATGTGATTCGTTCTAGATAGAGAGGGGTGACTTTTTGTTTGACCTTCATTCCTACTACCCCTTCATAATATATGTGAAAAATTGATCGGTTATAATTTAATGAGTAAATAAAGTTAGATGTTTAACTATATACTAAAATACTGATGCAACACCAATATTTATATACATTATTATGATATGTTTTTTTTGGGAGTTTCTAACTTTTTTTATCCGAGAAACACACAATATTCTCAATTAAGTTTGATGTCACATATGAGTGTATTTCTTTCTAATGGATCCGGAATGCTATTTGATGTATTTGACTCAGAATTTCTAATACTCTCAATTAAGTTTGATGTCACATATGAGGTTTTGTTAGGTTTTTGCAAACCTTGGGAAAAGGAAGGGACGACTACTCTCGGCTCCGTTTTGAAGTGAATTTTTTAATTAAAATATGCTTCATAGATATAGACTCATTCATTTGTGAAAAAATTGAACCAAGGATTATTGAAAATCTATTAAACATGCATAGTGATTTGATGAATCTGTTTCTAATTTCTAATTTACCTGCTTTGAATTGTCCTACTTTTAAGTGTAGTTTCATAGCTTCAAGTTTTGCCCTACTTCTATGTATTTTGTAGCATCTAGTTAATTTCTGTTTAATTCGTACTGTTTTTTGTATTATAGATTTAGATTTTTTGATCAAAATTTTAATTTTTTTTCAGTTCTTGTATTGAATTTCTTCATATATTATAAGTAAATTTTAGTGTATAAGTTTAGTTCAAGCAAATTTTGTTGCGTGGGTACTAGTAAATAAAAAATTTATTGGTATTTATAATGTAGCAATCAAACTTTTTTTGTGTGAATTAAGAGCTCACCTAGGGCCCCAAATAATTCAGGGCCGGCCCTGTTCACAAGTTCCTATAGCTCTGTTTAACAAAGTTCTCTTGCATTGCCAGTAAGTAGAAAATGAAGAAAGGAGTACACCCTCAGATGCAGTGGATATCCTATGTTACCCAGAGTGGCCGATTGATGCATGTTATGATGACCAAGATACACCAAGTTGGTAAAGTTTATCACTTCAGAGCAAGGCGGCAGATGGCTCAAAGTGTTGGGCAGATTGCCAAGTTTAAGCGGCGTTATGAACAGAAGGAAGAGGAAAATGAAGGAAAATAACTTCTTTTAAAATGGTTGGGGTGCACTGTTAGATTCCTTTACTTTCATATTTGGGATTAGCCATGAACTGCAATTATGAATAATTTTCCTTATTTCTATGTTTGATAACCTGCTGGGTACTTGGGAACACATCTGTTTATCTGTTTAATCAGCTGGTTGCTGGTGTATTTTCAAAAATATTTTTCATTTTGATGAATCAAGAGGGTACACTTGCAGTTGAATGATGATTACACTTTGATTTGCTATGTTTAGTAGTTAGCTAAATGAAATTATTCAGTGCTACACTATGATACATGGACATGGACAGGACACGGGACATGACACGGACACGCAGATATGCAAATTTTCAAAAAATGAAGGATACAACACACTGGGGCACGCTTAATATATATAATTTTATTTATTTATTATATGTAAAATTAAAAATATATATTATTTATTTATTTACTTTAATATCAAATTTCATTTAAAAATTAATTTTTTCCTACAAATAAAAATAATTTATTTTATGTATGTTCAAGTTGAGCAAATAAGAATACTCAAACAATAGAAAAAAAGAAAAAGAGGAAAAAGAAAAAAGAAAAAAGAAAAAAAAGAAGGGGGTTTTTTGTTACTATATATATATATATAATATATCAGGGACAACGGGGAAAAGAAAAAAAAGAATAAAATAGAGGAGAGGAGAAAGAGAGACAATCACGCATAAAGAAGAGAGAGAGTCGATGAGTGCAGCACAAGCGAGAGACAAAGTCGAAAGCGAGAGAGAGAGAGACGCACACAGACACACGGAGAGAGACGAATAGAAGAAGAATAAGAAAAACAAAGAAGAAAAGAAGAAGAATAACAAATTTGAAGAAACGAAGATAGATTCGAAGAACATACTTCGATTTAGGGCTTCAACAGGTTCTTCTTCACCCCCTCTCTCTTTCTCTCTCCGTATTCAATAGGGTTTTTATCTCTCTGTATTCAACGAGTTAAGGTCTCTCTCTCTGTGTCTCTAACATGTCCACAACGTGTCCATGTGTGTTCCACGCTTGTCCAGTTGGAAAAAAATTCAAAAAAGAAAAAAAGAGACACGTTAGGTAGAGTGTCCGACGCGTGTCCGTGTTTGACATGTGTTGGACACCCATACGCTGCCTTCGGAGAGGTGTCCGTGCTTCATAGGTGCTACATTAGTTGTAGCCCCATTGCCTTTCTCTTAGTTTCACAGGTCATTTTTATACCTGTATTATTATTATTGATAACATTGTTACATAATTAAATATAAACAAAATCATTTTGACTTGTTACTCAATTGATTTTCAATTTGAGAAGTTTCATATTCTTAACAATTTATAGGAACCCAGGGGTAGTAATTAAGTCAAGTGGCAGCGGATTTTCTTAAATTTATTTTTATTCTTTTTGGTTATGAGGAAAGCAAAAGGAAGGAAATGTGGTGGAAGACAGGGACACTCTGTACTGTTCTTATGTGTTGCCATGTTCAGTTGCTATGATTTTCTGTTATCTAGCTTTGTTTAGTGAGATTTTCTGAGATTTAGATCTATCCTCTCCTACTGCATGTTGGTTTTTCCCATAGATCTGTCACTCTGCTTCATTTCTCTCCGCAAACAAATCTTGATTATTATTTCTTGCTGCTCATGTTCGGACAAGACATGTTTTTTCGCTTTCTTTCTTTTCTCTTGCCTGTTATTGATTACTAAATAGAATCTAAGGTTATTCCAAATATTGCATGAATTATTCACTTCAAATTTGAGGTTACCACCAAGGCTTGCTGTATGTATGTAAGCTTTGCTATGCTCTTTCCTGTGTTGACTTTCTAGTTTTCTTAAGTTTACTTTTTAGTTAATGACACGAAAATGTATTACATTTTGGGTTTGAAATACCATCCTGTAGTCTGCTGTTTATTTTTTATTTTTTGTCAATATATATTGTTCTTTTCATACCAACTTGATTAATAATGTTACCAATTAGTTTTCTTGTTTCTTTGTAATGTTAGGCAGAGAATGTTTCAAGTCAGTGTTAGCAGTAATGCTTGTTTCTTAGCCAGCATGCCCCCATTTTTTTTTGGCCAATCTTGACCTTTTGATTTGGTGGATTGGGTGGGTAATCGCTTATACGTTAGGATCCATTTTTGACTGTATTCTAAGTTGGACCATATTGAAGACTTTTGATTGACAGAAAATTCATGGTATTCTTTACTGACAGAAAGTTGAATAAGGTAGCTTAGCTTCCTATCTCATCACAAAATAGTAAGATCCATAACTCTGAACATTTTACTTCAAAAGTATTTAGTTGATTGTTGTGCATAGTATTATCAAGTTGGTCATAATTCTAAGGAAAATTATTTAATGTATTATGCAGTTCATGACACTAATCAATCACCAAATCTTATGGCACCTTCTTGTCTCCCCATTCCCAGCGTACCATTTCTACTAATCACCATCTGTCTAGATATCATCTGGTGATGCTCATAGGTTTGAAATAGCTTTTTATTCTCCAAATATTTTGGATGGAGTGGTGCGATGTATAAGGGACAAATTAGAACGGTATAATTGCACTAAAAAATTTAAAAATAGTATGAAGTCAGAAGGTACCCTTGACTAATTTGAGAGCTAATCCTCCTACAGGTTGAGAAATGAGAACAGAAGGTTCATAAATAAGAATTGAGTGGGTATAGTAACAACAATGCCTACACAAAAGGAGACCCATGATCCTTGAGAGGATATTAGGTATAATGATAATATCACATTAACTGATGATAAAATTTAAGTTGTAATAATGGTAAATATATAGTTGAATCAGTAAGTGTTGGTATCATAAATTTGAAATCTTCTATTGACAGAGGTATGAACCTGTGCAGAAGTGGTTAAAGAATCAAGGGCATAAAGCTAGTGGCCCAAGAAAGGAGATTGAGGATGTGACGCATGACAGCTTCAGGAAGAAAGAAAGCTCAAGGCAGTTGCAGATCATGGGTAGGTATGGAAATCCAGCAAATGGACACATGGCAACATAACAGGGTCAGTGAAACCATATAAAAGTTGAAAATTTGAAGAAGAAAAGACTTTCAGCCAAATTCACAAGAGTAGTGTAACTTATCTAGAAGTAGTTCTTGTACTTAGGAGTAGTTTACTTGTAATTTAGTGTTTATAACCTAGTTTGGCCCTGTCAATTGTAATGCTATTTGAACTTGTAATTTGATTCTTGTAATTAAGTGACAAGTTTAAGTGTTATTCAATCGAATTTCAGTTTGTTTGCACTTGTTTCTTCACGTTACAACCTCTAAAGAAGTCCTTGAATTTATCAAGGCATAGGACACCAACCACATTACTTGATTAGTTTATTTGTTTGTGAAAATTAGTTTTTCTGTCGAATCACCTCTGTCGATTTGACTAAAATCAAATTTTTGTTAATATATTTTGACACGATTAGTGGGACTTGTCTAATTTGGAGTGATGGCAAAGAAAGAGCAAACAGATATGCATGGAGATTCAGACTTGAGCCAAACTAGTGGCTCATTCATAAAAATAAAAAATGATCTTCTTCTTCGAACAAAGCAATTATTGGAAAGTATGCTTCCACATGAAAAATCAAAATTGTTTGAAGAACTAAACATCATATTTAATTTCAAGTTGGCTCACAAAATGCAAACTGTTATTCATGAAGAGCCAAGGTATGAAAATAATATGGCTCGAGAGATCAACACACCAAGTCATGAAAATAACATGACTTTGGAGAGTTTTCATAATCCATCAATGGCTAAAATTAAAAAACAACCCATTCTATTGAAAGATGTTAAAAATCCATCACAGAAAGATGTTAAAAATCCATCTTGAGGGGCATAATTTTAAGCCAAAAATAGCTAAAAATTATGAACATGGGGGGCATAATTTTAAGCCAAATATGGCTGAAAATTATAAACAAAAAAGACCAAAATAAAAATGATAAACAACAATCTTTTTTGACAAAAGATGTTAACAATTATTTGGGAGAAAAGCAAGTTTTTGAACCAAACATGACTAAAATTGATGAACAACCTACTGTTTATAAATTCAACAATTTTGATATTATTCAAAATGATGAAATACACGATTTTTTAAAACCAATTTATACTATGGCTTTTGTTATTCAAAATTTATTTTGAATTTGTGGGTCATGCCAAAATATAAATTTGATGGAGCGGCAATCAAAAAAACAAAATTTAGACAATATATCAATTGTTTTACATATATTTTTGAGTGAAAGAAAATTGGCCGAAAATTGACTCTCTTTATTTGTATCCTGTTGAATATCATGCCAAGACAATAAGTGGCTTTGGAAAAATAATTAATTGTGTTCTCTTTTGAATTATTCATTGGTTTGAGTGAAAGAAAATTGGCCGAGAATTGGCCCTCACCATATGCATTCTGTCGATTATCATGCTAAATTTGAAATAACCAAAAAAAAAAAAAAAGGAAAAGAAAAGAAAAGAAACGAAAAGAAAAGAAAGAAAGAAAGAATGGCTGTGTTCTGTTAGTTGGTTTAAAGGTATACCGTGTTCAAAAGTGTAGAAATGAGAGGATGCTAAAGATTAGTCAAAGAGTCAATGGCTTAAAAAATGTTATTCAACCGTAAAAGCCTTTTTCATTAATATTGCATCTTAGACTAAGATGAGTGATTAGCACTTATTTTAATATAACTCTTTAACAATTCGAGTGATCTCATTCTTGAAGTGTTGAACGGTATTGTTTGCATTATAAATTAGTTTTTATCGATTGTGACATGTCGATTATGACCAAAATAGTATATAACTTTTAGTAAATATGGATTGGTTCAGATTTTGTCTATTATATCATTTGAGGCAAAATTTACTTTTACCTTAAATAAGGGAGGCATTGTTGGCACCATAAATTTGAAATCTTTTGTTGACAGAGGCATGAACCTGTGCAGAAGAGGTCCAAGAATTAAGGGCATAAAGTTAGTGGTCCAAGAAAGGAGATTGAGGATGTGGCACATGACGGCTTTAGGAAGGAAGAAAACTTGAGGTAGTTGCGATAGTTGCAGATCATCGGCAAGTGTGGAAATCCAGCAAATGGACACGTAGTAGCATAGCAGGGCCAGTGAAGTCTTATACAAGTTGAAAATTTGAAGAAGAAAAGACCTTCAACCAAATTCACAACTCATGTGAAGTTTAGGAGTAGTATAACTTATCTAGGAATAGTTCTTATACTTAGGAATAGTTTACCTGTAATTCAGTGTTTGTAACCCAATTTGGCCCTGTCAATTGTATGTTATTTGAACTTGTAATTAAGTGACAAGTTTAAGTGGTATTCAATCGAATTTCAGTTTGTTTGCACTTGTTTCTTCATATTACAACCTCCAAAAAAATCTTTGAATCTATTAAGAGATAGGACATCAACCACATAGGACATCAACCATATTGCTTAATCAATTTGTTTGTTTGTAAAAATTGATTTATTTGTCGAATCACCTTTGTCGATTTAACCCAAACCAGATTTTTGCTAACAGTGAAACATAGATATCCATATGAAAGATGATGGGCCTCAGGTCTATTGTGCATAGAAAATGATGTAATCTTTTTTTATTCTTTCATTTTAAATTAAAACATCTATTATTATGATTTATAATTTTAAGAATATTACTATTATATCATTCTTATTATGTTTTATGTATAAAAATTATATTTGTGAAATAAGTAAATAATGCAAAAAAAATATTTGTAGGAGAAAAAATTATTACACACTAAAAGGATACCATGTGACACTATCACATGATATCTTTCATCATTTACAAATACATATGTTGCTATGATATCTTCGAAACACCCAATATAAATGTAATAAATTTCATTATCAAACCTACTACGACATAAAGAAAAAAAAAATATTATGGAACATATACTCTCCCTACAGCCAAAAGTTTCTCATCTAAGAGGCCCTCAAAGCACAAAGCAATGAAAAAACTCTCCTTTACATCACGTAGATTGCAATTACTCCACACTTTCACCACCCTCCTCAACACGAGTCCTTATAAGTAACCCCCCCCTATTGTAAGAAAAACATGATCATCCCCTTGAGCTCCTCCACACTCTAATACCCCTTTAAAAAAAAAGAAAAATAAAAAAGGAAAGCACTTCTTCATCACCTATATATATCTATCAAAAGCTAAGTTTAATCTCATTTCAAACCATGCCATTACCAAAATCCCCAGCTCACCCATTCCTCATTCTACTTCCATTCCTATTATTAGTGCAAGCCAAACCACCACCACCTACAAGTCTCCAACAAAATGCCACAAACAAACCACCATCAATGTCTGCTTCTTCTCCATGGCTCAATCGAGTGACCGATCCAAGAGCGCCAGGGTGTTGGAAACGACCATGGATTTGCGACCAGGAAGAGAACCCACCACCAAAATTCAGAATGAAGTGTTGTCAAAATCGCTGCATCGATGTCACCTCCGATATCAATAACTGTGGATTGTGTGGGCTTCGATGCCCATTCACTTGGCAATGCTGTCGAGGATTGTGCATCAACACCAATATCAACCCTTTTCACTGCGGTAGGTGCGACCACCGATGCCCATTTCGGAGCCTCTGCTTCTACGGCATGTGTGGGTATGCTGCCCCGTTGCCTCCCTTCCCGTTTCCGCAGAAGCCTGAACCGCCTCACCTCCCTTTTCCACCGAAGCCTGAGCTACCTCGCCCGCCTTACCTTCCTCCCGGTCAGACTGTGGAGGGTGGTGGTGGTGGTGGTGGGCCAAAGCTGTCGAGTTGAAGTCATGATTTTAAATAACAGTATTCCAACATAATTATATATCATTTGATATTTGATATATCAATCGATCTATCAATGAATAATGGTATCAGAGGAAGATGTGAATCCTGGCCGATATGATTATTATATATTATTATCCTTTAAATTTTGCAATAATGGTATCAGGGGAAGATGTGAATCCTGGCCGATATGATTATTATATATTATTATCCTTTAAATTTTGCATGCATCTGTGGATGTGTGAGTACGTGTATGCGTCAATTTAAATTTATATATTGTTGTTATTTTTTTATTCGGAGATGACATAAAATTGGGGTTGTAATTTCATATTTTTGTAACGTTCTTATGGTTTAAAGAAGTTTATTTTCTTGAAATTTTTCACAAATATGTTATTTTCATGTTTGGTAATTGTTTTCATATTTTTGTATCATTATGTATTCGTGACAGGTATGAATGGTGAGAATAGTTAAAGGGTGATACGTAAATAAAAATTCAATATAATAATAGCATCATAACATGATATTACTAATTGATAATAAATTTATATGGGAGAGATGAATCATATGTTAAAATTATAGTACACACTTCTCAAATGTATATTACATGCACTTTATAATTATAAAAGAAAATAATATAATTCTATATTTTATGAATCATAATTATATATATAAAAAAATCATAACTAAAATATCTCAAAAAAATATTATAACTAAATAAAAAAAAATTGACCTAACTAAAAACATAAAGTGTGTATAATAAAATTCTCCAATAACAAAATGCGATCATCTATCTCAACCTAACCATCTGTGTTGACATCACCAATAATGTAATTTTAAATGGTCATTTTACTTTCATATTCATTCACCCAAACCCCATTGACCCTTCTTCATTGCTTCACCAAACCCAAATCCAAACCCAAACCCAAACCCTCTCCTCCGCTAGTTCTCGCCACTCTCCGCCACCAACTCCCACCACCCTCAACTAGCCTCTCTCCACCCCACCACTCTCCAACAACCACCTGCCACCATCCCTCATTAGCTACTCTCTACTTCTTCTACCCACACCATACTCTCCACCAACCCCCTATCACAAAAAAATAATAATAAAAAAAAAATCTAGATAAGAGTAGTACCAATGACATAATATCACCATCTAATAATTATTTGTTAGTTTTTCTTCAATGTATGTGATAAGGTAATGCTAGAGAGTGTTGTTCACATATGTAAGGTCCATAAAAAGTTTTGTTTTAACAATTTAGGGTTTTGTTTGGAATATTACTTTGGACTAAAATAATAATATAAGACAAAATTAATAATTTTAGTCAAATAAGATAAAATGTCACATCTAATACATAATTAATTTATTTTCTCTCTCATAAAAGTTAAAAAAATATAGCAAAAGAGACTTTTTAATCTCAGATTAAAATAATTAAAAAGTCAAAAAATCATCTCACATTCTAAATGAAGGCTAAACAATTAATTTTGTAGGATCTTTTATAAGAAAAATAAAAATGAGACTTGATATAAGTATAATTTTTGAAAAAAAAATAAAATAAAAAACTCATTAAAGAATATGCTGACCAAATCCGGAAGATTTTTCCTCTCGCATTTTCGCGGCTCTCTCTCTTTGATTATTTCCTTCCATTGGACTTCATTTATCCATCTTTTTGCAAGCAAGCACGGACCCTTTTTTTTTAATTTTATTTTAATTCTTTCCTTTTCCTTTTTTTCACTTCATACTTTCGGCGGCAAACCAGCACAGCGCACAGTCGTGGAAGAAGATCTTTTTCAAGGTACCGCTCTCTTCTTCCTTTCTGTCGCTCTCTCTGTATATGCTTATATACATTCATTCTAGTTCTATCAATCTGTTTATCTTTGTGAGTCGATTGAAATAAAGTTTACAGATACAGAAATTCGATTATTATTTCCGATTCTATGATCGATTTTGTATTTATATAAGAACTGGATTCGATTTTCTCTATTTCGACGTTTCGTAACCTTCTGTTTGGTTGTCGAGAAAACGAAATGGAAAAAAAAAAAAAAAATTAGAAATCTCAATCGATTTTCCTGATAGCAGTTAGTTTTTTCTGTCCTGCAATTGTACCGATTCAACATCTGAATACATATTTTTTCTTACCTCCTTTCTAAAATGTTCTCAGCAACCAAACAGTACAGCTTCAATTAACATAGCCCTAACTTCTAGTCATTCACCAAAATTAAACTAGAAGTTTCATTGGTTAAAATAGGAAGTTTTGTGGTTAGTTTGATCATGCAGTAGTACATTTCTTAATTATTATTGTTTTTCTTATATTATAGGGGCTGAAAATCTCTTGAACGAACATAGATTGTTGTTCTCTTTCTTGCAATGACTTCTTCGTCTTCATTTTCTACATGTACATTACACGGCTCCGTGTCCGGCCCTAAATCAATGAAGTGCTACAGAGAGTTCATTTTCAATTGTTCGAGTCTCTTCAAACAATCGTCTAACCCTAGGTTAATTGCTCTATGTGCTGACCTAACACAATCAAGGTTTTTGTCTAATGTGAAATCAATAAATTGGGAACAAAGTGGGAGGCTCTTTCCAATAAATAGAGTCCAATGTCAAGCACTGAAAGTTGAAAATAAGATTTCATTTTCAGTTGGGAATAAATTTCAACTCAATGATGTGATTGAAGCTCAGCAATTCGATAGAGATATTCTTAGTGCTATTTTTGAAGTGGCGCGTGAGATGGAGAAGGTCGAGAAGAACTCAGCTGGCAGCCAAATTCTGAATGGGTTTTTAATGGCTACCCTCTTTTACGAGCCCTCAACTAGAACTAGGCTTTCTTTCGAGTCTGCTATGAAACGGTTGGGCGGGGAAGTTTTGACAACAGAAAATGCTAGGGAGTTTTCGTCCGCTGCAAAAGGAGAGACACTTGAAGGTAGTTTTTCAAATGCTTAATTTTAGGTGCTTAATTTGTTGCCTTGTGGTTCTAATTTTGAAGCTTGATTTGCAGATAGTATAAGAACAGTTGAAGGGTACTCGGATATAATTGTGATGAGGCACTTTGAAAGTGGTGCTGCTCAAAGAGCAACAGCCACTGCCAGTATTCCTGTTATTAATGCAGGGGATGGTCCAGGACAGCATCCAACTCAAGTAAGCATGATTTTTGTTTTAAACGCAATCCTCTGGTAGATAATTGAAGTTGTTTGCTTGAATTTGTTCATGAAAACCCTTCAGACTATCTTTAGTTAGATTCTTCTACATATTGAAGTTGAATACTGACATGATATTGAAGTTGTTTGCTTGATGTAGGAGTTTTGGGCTTAAAAAATTGATGTCTGTTTTGCGTGCATTTCTGTATGTTCAGTATCTGTTTGTACAAATGTAACATCCAAACCTTGAGTTAACTTTCAATTGATCTAAGCACTGTTCAATATTTGTGTTTCATCGTCATCATCCATAACAAATTTTCTTGAATCACCTGTCACAAATCATGATCGATCATGATTCATTCTCTTACTATTTGTTAAGTGATGCATATAGTACATTAAGTTCTTTTTTGTTTTGAGGTGTACGTATTCTCTCTTTTACAGACTGGCTTGATTGTGTATGGAAGCAACACTTTAGTAGTTTTCTGTGTGGGCAGCAGGCAGGCAGCAGTTCCAAGTCTGCTATGTAAATTCTTGCACTATAATTTTACAACCTAGCAAAAGGGATAAACAGTAACTAATGACCCCATTATAATCTTTTTTTGATAAGCACATTGTAGTTCTTTTGATCAGACTGGATTTCAGTTTTTGTAGTCAGATTTTCCTTTCATTCATTATCATATATCTCCATTTCCTGAATTTCTAAATTGGTGCTATGTATATTCAGACGCGTTTGAATCGCAACTGTAGTATTTTTTTTTTGGATTCCGCTAATGTAGTTAAAACAGTGTAGATGTTTCATTTTGGGTGTGAAGTCCTAAAGGCATGGCTAGTAATCGAAGAGCTACCTTTTTCATTAAAAAAAAAAAATCAAAAAATGTTAGATAAAACACTTTAATGCATCAATATTTTCTTCAAGTTATATGATGTCTGTGTTTTGTATTTTTCTGTAATTCATCTGGAGAATCAGATTTGATATATTCAGGTTTGAATGAATTGTAAAAAGCCCCTTACAATAAATATGATTACAGTAAAAAATATAATACACCTCACAAAAATTTATTTTTAGGCTACGTTTTGTATTGATTTTCTCCCTCTGAGTGTGTGCCTATGGGGCTGTGTGTGCTTATTGGTACTTCTGCTGAGCTTCAATGTAATATCTTCTTCATGCCATGTCCAGAGTCTACTCAGTTATGAGGTTTTTTAAATGTGTATAGAATAGTTATGTGAAGATCCATGTGAGTGGTGAATTTATTTTCGTAGTTTTTGTTTCTAATATCTTCTCTCCTATGTTTATTTATTTGATAATAATAAATTTCATAGGACCCTAATTTTGAAGCACTACTTATGTTTGTGGCCTTGAGACAGGCTCTTCTAGATGTATACACAATTGAAAGAGAGATAGGAAAGCTAGATGGCATTAAAGTTGGGCTTGTTGGAGATCTAGCTAATGGAAGGACAGTCCGATCACTTGCATATTTGCTCTCTAAGTATCAGGATGTGAAGATCTACTTTGTGTCACCTGAAGTGGTAAAAATGAAGGTATGAAAAGAAAACAAGTTTCTATTTCTCTAACCAGCATTCTTTTTAACAATCCGAACTCTTATTTTGGGGGGGTGAATTAATTATCCGAATTTAAAAATCTGTCAACCTGTAATAGCAACATCGATGTTATAAGTTGCATATTTTTTTGCCCTCTCATTTCAGGATGACATAAAAGAGTATTTGACATCAAAGGGAGTAGAGTGGGAAGAAAGTAATGATCTAATGGAAGTTGCTTCTAAATGTGATGTGGTGTATCAAACCCGCATTCAGAGAGAGAGGTTTGGAGAGAGAATCAATCTTTATGAAGAAGCCCGAGGCAAGTACATTGTAGATCGGGCTGTCTTGGCTGCAATGCAAAAGCATGCTGTGGTGATGCATCCTCTCCCAAGGCTTGACGAGGTTAGCTAGCTTTTCCGCTTTGCTTTTGATTCTGGCATGAGCTTTATGAGGATAATATGTTTCAATGCAATGACTAATCATTTGTTATTTTTAATGATTCATGATGCTAATGCAGATAACTGTGGATGTTGATGTGGATCCAAGGGCTGCTTACTTTAGACAAGCAAAGAATGGTCTTTACATTCGGATGGCTCTCTTGAAGCTTCTACTTGTTGGTTGGTGAATAATATATATTCTCTGTCGTCAGATTTTGATGCATAATGCTCTCGTTACTCACATTAGTTGTGGGTGTTTGAGATGTTTGGGGGCAAACCACGGGAATAGTCTGGTTTTGAAGGGTATTTGGACTGCAAATGACTAATTTTATTTCTGGTTCTCTTTGAAGACTGATTTCGATTGATTGACTTTTTTAAGTCATTACAAGAATTGCAAAACTTGGACTGAAAATATACCCTGCTATCATATGAAAGCCTGGATCGATGACCTCCAAAAATTGACCTACATGATTTGGTTTTTAGTAGTACATATTTGATCTAATTTGGTGATAAGAAGTCTTAGTCTTGATTCAAGACCTCAGCGGAAACTTTTATACCAAATGCTATCATTCCAAAATTTTTATGCAAAATCATCCATTAGTAATATTTTTAATATTAAGAAACATTTTAATGGTTTTTTTATTTTATTTTTTTATTAACTTTTTGTTTGTATATACAACAGGGAAATGACAACTCATTCTGGTGTTTTGCTAAATGAAAAATTCCACACTTCAATCTACCGGGGAAGAAACTATAGCTTATTTTGGCAACTAGGTTAAAAATTAATTTTTTAATCTTTTTGAATCACATCACCTCTATATATTTTGCATGTTTTTAAGAAAAAAAATCAAAAAAAAAAATTGATTTTTAACCTATTGCTCCTCCCAAAATATGTCAGCTGCTGATCTCTCAATTTTTAGGGCCGGCATGGAAATTAACTAATTTCTAAACTCCACCAAACAAAGAATCATGTCTCTGGGACCAAAAAAAATAAGAAGAATTTATAAAAAATAATAAAATAATAAAATTTGACTCTTATAATAAAGTAAATTTTTAATTTTTAATTATTAATTTAAATCTTAATTTTTTAATTTAAATTATTTATTTATTTTCATCAAGTAAAATCAATAAAAAAAACATTTTAACCATTAAACCTAATATAAATATACATAAAATATTTAAAATATTATTTTTTTGTTGAATTTAATGAATAATATATATATATATATATATATTTTGTCAGAGTTTATTTTTGTTACGAGTATAGAAAGGAAAAAAGAACAAAAGAAGGGAAGACAGCCAAACCAAGTTACGAAGCTTTGATCTTCTTGGCAGTAGATTATGAAATAAATTACACATCAAAGTCAACAAGCATGTAATAAATAATTAACCTTTTAAGGATTACAATAAAAAGTATATAAAACCCCAAAAATGGATTACAAATGCTTACTAGTAGGTGGGGAAATTCGGATCAACGTCATGAGCCCATGACTCAAGTCCTCCAATGATATCCTTTGCGGAAGTGAAACCCATCTTGTGAAGGTAATCAACGGCCCTCTGTGAATCATTACCTCTTCTACATACTACATATAGAGAAGCAGCTGAAGCATGCTCTTCCTCTCTCTTCAAGGCTGAAGATATTTCAGGCAATCTCGCCTCCAAACTTAAGACAGTGGGACGTTCATGGAGTTGGGAAGAGACGCGATTTTAAAGTGGTGTGCTTACATCAACTAATGCATGTGGTTCTCCTCTAACAACTCTCTCCTTGTATTCCTTGCTGCTTATTCTAGCTTCTGTAGGAAGCAGGTCTAGCTTCAATGGAGTCTGCAATCAATCAGAAGATGGTCACACGAGGGTGAGGAAGATAAGAGGAAATTTATGCACCCAACAGACTGATCTATAAAACCAAATAGACAATAAACCAACTAGCAAGTTTGATGGCATTAGTATTACAACAAATGCTAATAAATGCATTCAGGTCATAAAATATGCTTAGTATCTCACACATAGAACCATACGGTACGTGCATTATGTTGCAATATGTAATTTGTTATGTCCACGTTCTCATGAGATTTGGTTGTTTCTCTAGGCTTCAGTCTCGTATAAATTCTACACTAGCGAGTATCAAAAGTTAAAACAAGAAAAGAGAATCAATATAGAACTCCACAATGAAATACGGATTCCTGGGTTTATAAAAAGAAGCTCTTCAGAGAGAGATTGAGAGAGACTTGGGCTTGTAAATTGTAAATTCCATTTTGACATTTTGAGTGTATGACAACTTGGGTAACACACAAGAGATGAATTTTATCTTAAGTCAGTTCAATAGTTCACAGACAAAAATCTTTGGATCTATTTATGAAACAAGAAGTTGTGGCAGAGGAAAACATAAAAAATTTCACTTTTTAAGACCAAATAAATCTCAAGCAAGCTAATCAAAACACAATGTGCAGCCTAAAATGGAAATAAAAGAACATAAACATACCATGGGCAGGGGAGATTGTGTGAATTTCTCGTAGTCAAACTCTTGAAATTGCTTTTCGGTGAATGTCGCATTTTCTCCACAAACTTCACATTGTGATGACGTCCCTCTGATCTTGACCTAAGCAAAATCATGGTACAAGGCTAATTGAAAAAAAGGGGGAATTGACTGGGATGTCCACTAAGTTCAACAAATATAGAGGATGTTTATGCTGGAAGAAAAATAAAAAATAAATACAGAGTAGAGAATTTATTAATGGAAAACTGAAAATTTTAAAAACATACGATACGAATCCGTGTAGTCAATGCATCAAAAAGAAGCATCCTTCTTGAGAGTGGTTCACCAACATCACTTGCAATTTTTATAGCTTCAAGGGCTTGGTGGCAGCCAATAATACCAGGAACTGTAAAATTATATAAAAGTAGAGCAATTAAATAAAAGAAATACATCACTTGCAAGCCAAGTGAATTTGCAAGGAAATAAGGACTGGACTGGAGACTCCAAATATGTACACAATAGCTTGCACATTAAAGCATCTTTCTTAGTCCTTCCCATAGCAAGTTCAAGGTCCACCACATAAAGACAAAGTACCGTGTTAGGCAACTAAAAAACTGATAGCTGAGGAAAAAGAACACAAATCATGAGATGATCACAATATGCTGTTGGGATCTGGGATCCCGCCCAAGACCTAATAGAAATCATTCCATGCAGAAAAACACACCCACACTCAAGGAGACACAATATTTAACGTGGTTCGGCCTCAATGCCTACGTCCACGGGAGAGTAGCCAGTTATCACTATAACAATGGAGATATTACAGAAAGATTACAATAGAGGAGGAGCTCACACTCTCCTCACTCACTCACTCACCTGTCTCCCTCGCTCACACTGAGGGAGACGGTCTCTCTGCCTCACATATCTCACTCTCTGTGGCTTGCTCTGCTCTCTCTCTCAAACCCTCCCCTTAGCCTCCATTTATACACTAACAGAATGGAGATGGAGAGGCTGGCCTTGCATATGGCCAGCTATCTTGTGTGCTGGCTTCACATGGCCAGCTCATGCAGCACATAGAGGATCACCCCTCACATGGGGTGATGATATTCCACAAATCACCCCCTCAACCCATGTGAGGTGATCCACAACACACATTGCTGCTAATCTTGTCACGCCCAAATTCAACATAGTTTGCATACCCATGTGAGGTGATCCACAACACACATTGCTGCTAATCTTGTCACGCCCAAATTCAACATAGTTTGCATCTCCTCACTGAGACGCTGCATCCCTTGAAAGCTAGAGATAATACACCAGAGATACAAGAGGAGGAGGGAATCCTACATCCTCAACTCAACTCACACCACTCTCTGATTTGGAGAGAACCGCTGCTCCTATCTCCTACAGATCTCTTCCACGCTTCCTATCTCGGATGTCTTCAGCATAGTCTGCATCTCCTCACTGAGATGCTTGCACCCCCTGAAGCTAGAGATAATACACCAGAGATATAAGAGGAGGAGGGAATCCTACATCCTCAACTCAACTCACACCACTCTCTGATTTGGAGAGAGCCTCTGCTCCTATCTCCCACAGATCTCTTCTACGCTTCTGTCTCGGATGTCTATACCTGCTATGCTTGAACTTGCGCAACCAAGATATCTGACACCCCCTGATTGGATGTCCTGCACCCCCTGCTGGGATGTCCTTGACGGTCATGCATTACCGTGCAACTCCTTGCATGATGAACACGGGAGCAACTAGAAAACTTCAGAGTTTGACACATCAATATCCTCAATTTTCCTTGCTCGGAGCTTAATTCTGAACTTTCAGCCTTTGCCCTCTGCACTTCTAAACAACCTTCTGGCGTTTCCACATACGCTTGTTGTCTGTGCTGCAATCCCTGATGTTCGGTTCTGTCTCACTTGTACGTCCGTACTGATGTTTGACAGTTAGCCCTTCTGCCAAGACAACTTCCACTGGTCTGTACAAGTTACCACTATGCAACTCCGTGCATAGTGCTCGCACCCCCTTATTGGAGTGCATTGCAAAGCTCACTTTGCGACTCGAGATTGCATCCCTCCCTTCCATGCATCTTTTGAGAGGTTGCAAAATGTCTCCAAAACGGAAGCAAAAGAAACTCTCTTCTTCACTGGCATAGTCTCTACAGATTTGGTTTCTTTGCTCTGAACTTTCTTCAAGATTGGCTTCACTGTCTCAGATCTGTGCACCTTTGAACTGCCTCATTGCGTTCCCGTGCACCGTTTTCGCCATTCCTGATGAAAGCCTTGCTCAATCATACGCTTTGGTTGCGTATGTTCTCTCTTTGTACCCTTCGACTGGCATTTGACAACACTCATCTTTGTCAAAACTTCTCCTTCCAGTCTGTACAGTTTGTTGCACAGTTTGCCTTGCAACATTTCTCTATCACCTCTTCATCGTCAGAGGAATTCACTGCAACTGCTGTAGGTGAGGGACCTCCGTGTCCCTTAGCCTTCTCTTTGGCTTGTTGCCAAATCATCTATCCGTCGATGAATGGTCTTCTCTTCTAATTGAACCAGATCCTCCGAATACCTCAACAACCAGGAAAGTTCCCAGGAAAGACTGGTGGGGTCACAGCCGGTCCCACTTAAGAACCAGTCTCCTTAGACAGTGTCTTTTTGACAGAACTTTCCTAGACCTTTGAGATAATCATGTCTGCAATCCTCTGATCGCCCCTGACCAATCCTGATCTCCCTCGATCTGCCATTTGATCAAGCCTGATCTCCTCTGGTCTTCAATGATCTATCTCAATCTGTATCTGGTTGTCCAATCTGGTCAGAATCTGCCCATTCTAACCTCTTCAGTGAATTCGCAGCATTCCATAATATCCGGCAACCTTCCTTCGACTATTGAAGATGACAAACTCCCATGTTTTGACAATCTTTCCAAACCGTTCAGAATTTCACTATTCTGACCTCGCGGTTGCGTCCGGAGCGGTCCGTTTAGCTAGGACCAACATTCGCTGCACTTCCAGGGACCTCACTGAAAAAATCTCCGAAAGCTGGGCCACACTACAATTTTCTGAAAATTCTGGGCCAAATTGCAATTTTCAAAAGTTCAGGGAATATTCCGTGTACCAACAGAATATTCCGTCCACTACCCCTGACGCCGTCTGCCACTTTAATCTGCCTTCTTTTTACAGAAACTCCGTCTTCAAAATCTGACCGTACGGATGTGTCCGGAATACTCCAAATAGTCGGAAACCACTATTGGATCACCAAAAACGGACTCCAAATGGCTTCGATCTAGCCAAAACATTTTGTACGCCTCAGATCTGCGGCTCTACCTTCGCCGCAAAGCACTGGATCCTTCCTCCTGCGACTGCACCATTGCCGCGTCGCACTGGATCCCTCCTCTGGATGCTGACGTGGCAGCTGACTGTGCTGCCACATGGCGACCACTTGCTGACGTGGCGATGACAGACTGTCACGTGGCGCTGACGTGGACTGCCACGTGTCGCTGACCTGTCTGCCACGTGGCAGTACGGCTGGCATGCTTATGCTAACGTGTCTGATGACGCGGCTGCTGACGGGGGCGCCCGTGGCCTGCGCGTGCCTTACACGCGCCTTTCCCCACTTACCTTCTTCCTTCAGCTGCGCGTGGGGCGCGTGCGTGAGACTGGGCCGACGCGCCGACTGTCTTCACGACGCGTGGGGGAGCGTGCCGCGACTGGGATTCACACGCCAACTTCTAGAGGCGCGTGAGGGCGCGTCCGGTATCCGTTGGGTGTCTGCTTTATATTTCTGGACTCCTCTCGTCGAGCCCTTGCTCCTGGTATGCTCAAAATCTGATTTCGAGCAATACGATTTCTGGGCAGTTTCAAACATCGCACTGTTTTTGTTTCGAAACGCCGCCGACGAGGCTCTGATACCACTTGTTGGGATCTGGGATCCCGCCCAAGACCTAATAGAAATCATTCTATGCAGAAAAAGACACCCACACTCAAGGAGACACAATATTTAACGTAGTTCGGCCTCAATGCCTACGTTCACGGTAGAGTAGCCGGTTATCACTATAACAATGGAGAAATTACAGAAAGATTACAATAGAGGAGGAGCTCACACTCTCCTTACTCACTCACTCACCCGTCTCCCTCGCTTACACCGAGGGAGACGGTCTCTTCGCCTCACATATCTCACTCTCTGTGGCTTGCTCTGCTCTCTCTCTCAAACCCTCCCCTTAGCCTCCATTTATACACTAACAGAATGGAGATGGAGAGGCTGGCCTTGCATATGGCCAGCTATCTTGTGTGCTGGCTTCACATGGCCAGCTCATGCAGCACATGGAGGATCACCCCTCACATGGGGTGATGATATTCCACATATGCAATGTTGTCAGCAAATCCTGCAAGGCACTGAGAATCTGCAGATCATCTTCTCAGTTATTCACTGTGCTCTGAGGTTTTCTGAGATCTTGTCCCAATCTCTAAAGGAACCCCACAATCCTTTGCTATGCCTTCACCTTTCAGTGAGCTGTCATAAATTTTGGCTCATCCATGTTGTGGTAGTCAACATTAGTAATGTATTAAAGTGATTACATCCAAGATTATGGAATGAAACAAAAAAAATTATGACTTCATTTTTCAAAACTTAAAGCAATTGACATGATGGCTTTGAAAGTAGAGTCGAATTAGAGTTCTTTTTTTTGATAAATAATAAATTTTATTGAGAAAGCATCAAGATGATGCAACTAAAACAAAACAACCAATAGAAGGAAACAAAACTTGCCTAACCAATTACATCATCCAAAAAATCGAGTCGAATTAGAGTTCTTGACCTTCACTCTTACTTACACTCCCTTTTGTGATACCCATTTATAATATATCAAAAATTTCACAATGAGATAAATTAGAAATATGGCCAGGAATGCAACAACAAAAAACTTTAAACTTCACATTTCAAAACTTATGCAATTGGGACAAAGCCTTCAAATGTAGAGTTGGGTATTATTGACCATCAGGTCCATCACTCTTACATTCCCCTTTTGTGAATGCACATTCTTCTTGCTAATATATCAAAATTCTAGTAACGAGATAAACTAGAAATATGCAAGGGACTCGAGAAATGCAAACAAGGACAGACAACTAAAGGACAACTCCCAGGCAAACTCAGATTTTTCTCTCTTTATATTCAAGATTGTAGGCAATATTTCTAGTTGAATGGACTAAGACGCAACATATTAATGGCTTACCGATTCCCAGAACACCACTATCAGAGCATCTTTGACATGCTGTCGTAGGAGGTGGAGTTGGAAATAGGCACCGATAACATGGACCTCCATTGTAATTGTAAACTTTAAGCTACACAAATGATTTGAGGATACAGTTGCAGTAAGAATTTGAACAATATAAAAAAGAGTTAATTACATTCCGTAGTCCCAAATCCATATAAAGAGTTTTCCACATGTTCATATAGGAATTAGTGAGAAAATTGCTAATACTGTTTTTTACCTGCCCTTCCAATCCTATAGTAGCACCTGATACAAGAGGCTGCATGCATAAACATTGAGGTTAATAATCAGAAGATTAACATATGAAGACTAAACTATTTCATTGGATAATACATACAAACTTGATCAAATCTGTCCTTAAATCTAGGATTCTAATAAATAAATGAACATATATGACAATGGAGCTAAAAGAGAATTCAGTGAATAACTAGGAGTAGAAGAACTGAAGGTCTGCCACCTTAATCATTTTAAGCAGATTCAGGTACAAGTCAACATTTATAAGTCAACTTCATAATGTCTTTGCACAAGTTTTCTTCTTTTTTATAAAAAGAAAATGAGGATAGCAGCCAGCTTACCTTACCCAATACCACACAACAATCACTGATTAGATAAAGGCTAGGAGCATTGTCTGTTGCATCTATTACTATGTCATATCTAGGAAGCATCGCAGTCATGGAAATCAACATATTCCAGCTTTATTGACCCAAAAATACCAAATATACTATAACATGAAGAGGAAATCATAGCATATCAAATTAATTTTATCAAGGATACTTGCTCAAAATTTCCAAGGCATTGGATGTACGTAAAGCTTCTTTGTGTTCCACAATCTGAATAGTAGAGTTAATCCTAATTTAAATTGTCGAGTTAGATACAGGCAAAAAGATAATATCACAGTAGTAGATATTCAAAGAGATAATTTGTGACATGACAATGTAAGATCGATCGTATCAAAATAACTGCACAGATACTGGAATTAATGACCAGGTTTTCAAAGTAGTCAGTCAATCCAGCGTTACATATGAGTGACAAGCAGCAGCAGCAGATTCCACTTTTGACTGACCAATAAATGCTTCAGTATGGATAATCTGCAGTATAGTAATACAAGTTAGCTGATGAAGAATTACAAATTTGATTCTCTCCGTGGAAGCACTTATAGCAACATCATCATCACCTCCATCAAAGAAGATTTACAAATATCAGAATACAATTGAGAGTCCTACCTGCCTGTGCAGATTGTTAAGCTCAACTACATCATGATCGACAATACCTAAGCGACCTAGAAAGATTTAAAAACAACAAAATAGTTAGTTTCCAAAACAAAAAGTCCTAATGTAAGATTATATATTATGATTCCATTGAAGCACCAATCCCTTTAGAGTGATGTTCAAACCACTTTTGATTATTACAAAGCAAGCTTTTTTTCTTTTTTTCTTTTGGTCTAGTACAAATGAAGCCAAGCTATCAACAACAAATCTCTATCAACTAACAGAACCTAGAATAGGAAACACTTGATGTACCACAAGAGCATCAGCTTTTGTGCTTTCTTTTCTTGATGGTATTACATTAGGCATAAATCAGAGTAGACATCTTACCAACACCACAGGCAGCAAGGTACAACAGAGCAGGTGATCCCAACCCTCCAGCTCCAACAACTAAAATTGAAGCCTTCAAGAGACTTGACTGTGCTGTAATCAACCAGGAAGGATAAACAAAAGATAAGGTGATACCAAATCAATATTACAATGACCTTATAGATGAACCACAAAGCTAGATTGTTGTTTTCTAAAAAGCCTGGATTTTATCCCATATAATATGCAATCCAAACCATTTTGAAATAAATTTAGTTTGTTTATCACCACTGATTTATAAGAAAAACAACACTATAATTTTCACAACAATTTCTGCATATATCCAGTCTAACAGATAAAAATTTAAAAAAATATATATAGAAAATGCTCTATATAGAAAGATAGTGGCTCATTCATAAAAATAAAAAATGCTCTTCTTCATTGGAAAGCATGCTTCCACATGAAAAACAAAAATTGTTTGAAGAACTGAATGAAAAATTTGATGGGTCGTTACACAGACCAAATATAAATACTAAACTATACCAAATTCTTTCAGAATAATGGCAAGTCCAGGTATCGATCCAGAGGGACAATTGTGAAATTAAACTAATTTAAATGCTAAATTCTTAAATTAATTTTGATAAAAAAAAAATTGAAGGATTCATAAACTAATAATAATTAAATTAAACAAAGCGAATAACTAGCAATTATAACTCAAGATGAATTTACTGATTTGAGGAAAAAGCTAGGGAAATGAGTTCACCACTAGTTGCGTAAATAGTGTTTCAAATTGAAATTAATTATGTTACGATTCGAACGGAATAGTGCTTCGCAACTGTAAGTTCCAAGCATCTAACAAAAAAATCATCACCTTCAATGTACGGATACGAACCATCTCAAGTAGTACAAATCATTCACTCTAAACTAGGGTAGCGACACAACTCGTCCCTCGTAGCATAGTTCGTCTCATACCTTGAATATGAAAGAATAGAAAACTATTGCATGAAAAATATTCAACAATTATAGAAAGATGAATACTTGAAGAAATAATGAAAAATATATATATGTATATATATATGAAACTTCTAAAACACCATACAATTGTTCAGACCTCTACATAATTAAAAATCAAAAAGAAAACCTAATTACATGGGTAGGGTTACATCAAAACCCTAGAAAAAATGAGCTTAGCCACTCATGGAGGAGTGGGAAGAGGTAGAGGGAGAAGCACCATCCATGGAATAGCAAGCTTGAGGAAAATCGCCCTTTCTCTAACCCTAGCCTCCTCTTTCCTTCAAATAAAATTCGAACCCTAAGTTAGTCTAATTTTCTTCCTTTTATTCTTAGCAAATATAGACTGAAAATTTCACGCATGCGTCCCTAAGTGGGCCGCTCGAGCGGTGGTTGCCCGCACGTGCGGTGGTCTAGCTGGCTCGGATTTTTGGCTTCTCGCTCGGAGAATCTGCTTTCGGGCACTTTTTGATTAAATTTTCGTGTTACCAACCAAATCTATACAAATGCACAAAACACATCATCTCTACTAAATAAACAATATTTAAAGACTAAAAATGTAACTTCAGTGGCCTCAATGTGGTACCTTTCAGCCTACATCAACGTCATATTTAATTTCAAGTTGGCTCACAAAATGCAAACTGTTATTCATGAAGAGCCAAGGTATGAAAATAATATGGCTCGAGGGATCAACACACCACGTAAGGCCCCGGTGTCTCACATCGGGAATAGAGGGGGAGTTCTTGGGCTATAAAAGTAAAAACCTAGACCCTTATATAGCATCAAGGCCTTTTCCCGGGTGGTGAAATCCCTAACAAAACTCCACAGTTAAGTGTGCTTAGGCTGGAGTAGTTCTGAGATGGGTGACCCACTGGGAAGAATAAATCCGTGCGGGTGTGGCCCAAAGCGGACAATATCGATGACGTGTGAAGGGTCGGGGCGTTACAAATGGTATCAGAGTCGACTCTCCGGAGTATCGAGTGTGGGCCCCTAGCGTCTCTCGGTGCATATGAGCGGGCTTGCGAGCTGCAGGCTACTGCACGGGGACGTGCAGCCTTATGGGGGGTGGATTGTAAGGCCCCGGTTTCTCACATCGGCAATAGAGGAGGAGTTCCTAGGCTATAAAAGTAAAAACCTAGACCCGTATATAGCATCGAGGCCTTTTCCCGGGTGATAAAATCCCTAACTGAACTCCACAATTAAGCGTGCTTAGGCTGGAGTAGTTCTGGAATGGGTGACCAACTGGGAAGAATAAATCCGTGCGGGCGTGGCCCAAAGCGGACAATATCGATGACGTGTGAAAGGTCGGGGCGTGACACACCAAGTCATGAAAATAACATGACTTTGGAGAGTTTTCATAAGTCATCAATGGCCAAAATTAAAAAACTGCCCATTTTCTCAAAAGATGTTAAAAATCTATCACAAAAAGATAGTGAAGGTTTACTTGAGAGGCATAATTTTAAGCCAAAGATAGGTAAAATTAATGAGCGTGAGCGGCATAATTTTAAGCCAAATATGGCTGAAAATTATAAACAAAAAAGACCAAAAAAAATGATGAACAACAATCCCTTTTGACAAGAGACGATAACAATTATTTGGGAGAAAAACAAGTTTTGAACCAAAAATGACTAAAATTGATGAACAGCCTATTGTTTATAAATTCAACATTTTTTTATATTATTCAAAATGATGAAATATACGAGTTTTTAAAGTCAATTTATACTATGGCTTTTGTTATTCAAAATTTATTTTGAATTTGTGGGTCGCACCAAAATATAAATTTGATGGAGTGGCAATCAAAAAAACAAAATTTAGACAATATATCGATTATTTTACATATATTTTTTTGTGAAAGAAAATTGGCCGAAAATTGGCTTTATTTGTATCCTGTCGAATATCATGCCAAGACAATAAGTGGCTTTGGAAAAATAATTAACTGTGTTCTGTTTCTTGATCAGTTGTTTGTTTGTGAAAATTGATTTATTTGTCGAATCACCTCTGTTGATTTAACTCAAACTAGATTTTTGCTAACAGTGAAATATAGATATCCATTTGAAGGATAATGGGCCTTAGGTCTATTGTGCATAGAAAATGATGTAATCTTTCTTTTATGAATAATACTAGGAATCATGAAAAAAATATTATGAAATCTTTTACGAAGATTTCTCCTTCTTTGATTAGTGTGTGATGTTTTTCTGTATGTGTAATCTAATAGCGAAAAATCTTTTATGATCATTTTCATGATACCTAGCATTACTCTTTTTTTATTCTTTCATTTCAAATTAAATCATCTGTTATTATATTTATAATTTTAAGAATGTTACTATTATATCATTCTTATTGTGTTTTATGTATAAAAATTGTATTTGTGAATTAAGTAAATAATGCAAAAAAATATTTGTAGAAGGAAAAATTATTACATACTGAAAGGACACCATGTGACACTATCACATGATGTCTTTTATCATTTACAAATACATAATATTTTCAAAATACCCAATATAAATGTAATAAATTTCATTATCAAACCCACCGCGACATAAGAAAAAAAAAATATCATGGAACATATACTCTTTCTACACCCAAAAATTTCCCATCTAAGAGGCCCTCAAAGCACAAAGCAATGAAAAAACTCTCCCATACATCACGTAGATTGCAATTACTCCACACTTTCACCACCCTCCTCAACACGAGTCCTTATAAGTAACCCCCCTATTGTAAGAAAAACATGATCATCCCCTTGAGCTCCTCCACACTCTAATACCCCTTAAAAAAAGAAAAATTAAAAAGTAAAGCACTTCTTCACCACCTATATATATCTATCAAAAGCTAAGTTTAATCTCATTTCAAACCATGCCATTACCAAAATCCCCAGCTCACCCATTCCTCGTTCTACTTCCATTCCTATTATTAGTGCAAGCCAAACCATCACCACCACCACCACCTACCAGTCTCCAACAAAATGCCACAAACAAACCACCATCAATGTCTCCTTCTTCTCCATGGCTCAATCGAGTGACCGATCCAAGAGCGCCAGGGTGTTGGAAACGACCATGGATTTGCGACCAGGAAGAGCACCCACCACCAAAATTCATAATGAGGTGTTGTCAAAATCGCTGCATCAATGTCACCTCCGATATCAATAACTGTGGATTGTGTGGGCTTCGATGCCCATTCACTTGGCAATGCTGTCAAGGATTGTGCATCAACACCAATATCAACCCTTTTCACTGCGGTAGGTGCGACCACCGATGCCCATTTCGCAGCCTCTGCTTCTACGGCATGTGTGGGTATGCGGCCCCGCTGCCTCCCTTCCCGTTTCCGCCGAAGCCTGAACCGCCTCAACACCCTTTTCCTTTCCCCCCGAAGCCTGAACCGCCTCAACACCCTTTTCCTTTTCCGCCGAAGCCTGAACCGCCTCACCACCCTTTTCCACCGAAGCCAGAGCCACCTCACCCTCCTTACCTTCCTCCCGGTCAGACTGTGGAGGGTGGTGGTGGTGGTAGTGGCCGGCCAAAGCTGTCAAGTTGAAGTCATGATTTTAAATAACAGTATTCCAATATAATTATATATCATTTGATATTTGATATATCAATCGATCTATCAATAATAATGGTATCAAAAAAAAGATGTAAATCCTGGCCGATATGATTATTATATATTATTTTTCTTTAAATTTTGCATGCATGTGTGGGAGTGTGAGTACATGTACGCGTCAATTTAAATTTATATATTGTTTTTTTTTTTTTATTCGGAGATGACATAAAATTGGGGTTGTTGTAATTCCGTATTTTTGTAACCATCTTGTGGTTTAAAGTTTATTTTCTTGGAATTTTTCACAAATATGTTATTTTAATGCTTAGTAATTGTTTTCATATTTTTGTATCATTATGTATTCGTAACATGCATGAATGGTGAGGGTGGTTAAAGGGTGATACGTAAATAAAAATTCAATATAATAGTAATATAACAACTATTAGATGGTGATATTATGTTATTGGTATCACGGTTGTCTACATATTTTTTTTTATTATATTTTTTTTTTGTGATAGGGAGTTGGTGGAGAGTATGGTATGGGTAGAAGAGGTAGAGAGTAGCTGAGGAGAGTGATGGGGTGGAGAGAGACTAGTTGAGGGTGGTGGGAGTTGGTGGCGGAGAGTGGCGAGAACTAGCGGAGGAGAGGGTTTGGGTTTGGATATGGGTTTGGGTTTGGGTTTGGGTTTGGTTTGGTTTGGCTTGGTGAAGCAATGAAGAAGGGTCAATGGGGTTTCGGTGAATGCGTATGAAAGTAAAATGACCATTTAAAATTACATTATTGGTAATGTCAACACCAGATGGTTAGGTTGAGATAGTTTATCACAATTTGTTATTGGAGAATTTTATTGTACACACTCTATACGTACTTTCAGTTAGGTCAATTTTTTTTAATTATGATCAATTTTTTTTTATTTAATTATAATATTATTTTGAGGTATTTAGTTATGACTTTTTTGTGTTTATTTATAATTTTTTTATATATATAATTATGCCTTAAAAAGTATAAAATTATATTATTTTCTTTTATAATTATAAAGTGCATGTAATACACCTTTGAAAAGTGTGTACTATAATTTTAATATATGATTATGCTAGAGAGTGTTGTTCGCATATGTAAGGTTCATAAAAAGTTTTGTTTTAACAATTTAGGATTTTGTTTGTTTGGAATATTACTTTGGGTTAAAATAATCATATAAGATAAAACTAGCAATTTTAATCAAATACAAACTGTCACATCTAACACATAATTAATTTATTTTTTTCTCATAAAATTTAAAAAATCTATCACAAATGAGATTTTTTAATCTCAAGTTAAAATAATTAAAAAGTCAAAAATTCAACTCACATCTCAAACGAAGACTAAACAATTAATTTTGTAGGATCTTTTATAAGAAAAATAAAAATGAGACTTGATATAAGTGTAATTTTTGGGAAAAAAAAAACACTGTTGACTAAATCCGGAAGATTTTTCCTCTCGCATTTTCGCGGCTCTCCCTCTTTAATTATTTCCTTCCATTGGATTTCATTTATCTATCGTTTTTTGCAAGCAAGCACGGTCCCTCTTTTTTTTTTTTTTTTTTTTTCTTTTCCTTTTCCTTTTTTTTCACTTCATACTTTCGGCGGCAAACAAGCACAGCGCGCAGTCGTGGAAGAAGATCTTTTTCATGGTGCCGCTCTCTTCTTTCTTCCTTTCTCTCACTCTCTCTGTATATGCTTATATACATTCATTCTAGTTCTATCAATCTGCTTATCTTTGTGAGTCGATTGAAATAAAGTTTACAAATACCGAAATTCGATTATTATTTCCGGTTCTATCATCGATTTTGTATTCACATAAGAACTGGATTCGATTTTCTCTATTTCGACGTTTCGTAACCTTCTGTTTGGTTGTCGAGAAAACGAAATGGAAAAAAAAATAAAAATAAAAATTAGAAATCTCAATCGATTTTCCTGATAGCGGTTAGTTTTTTCTGTCCTGCAATTGTACCGATTCAACATCTGAATACATATTTTTTCTTACCTCCTTTCTAAAATGTTCTCAGCAACCAAACAGTACAGCTTCAATTAACATAGCCCTAACTTCTAGTCATTCACCAAAATTAAACTAGAAGTTTCATTGGTTAAAATAGGAAGTTTTTTGGTTAGTTTGATCATGCAGTAGTACATTTCTTAATTATTATTGTTTTTCTTATATTCTAGGGGCTGAAAATCTCTTGAACGAACATAGATTGTTGTTCTCTTTCTTGCAATGGCTTCTTCGTCTTCATTTTCTACTTGTACATTACACGGCTCCGTGTCCGGCCCTAAATCAATGAAGTGTTACAGAGAGTTCATTTTCAATTGTTCGAGTCTCTTCAAACAATCGTCTAACCCTAGGTTAATTGCTCTATGTGCTGACCTAACACATTCAAGGTTTTTGTCTAATGTGAAATCAATAAATTGGGAACAAAGTGGGAGGCACTTACCAATAAATAGAGTCCAATGTCAAGCACTGAAGGTTGAAAATAAGATTTCATTTTCGGTTGGGAATAAATTTCAACTCAATGATGTGATCGAAGCTCAGCAATTCGATAGAGATATTCTTAGTGCTATTTTTGAAGTGGCGCGTGAGATGGAGAAGGTCAAGAAGAACTCAGCTGGCAGCCAAATTCTGAAGGGGTTTTTAATGGCTACCCTCTTTTACGAGCCCTCAACTAGAACTAGGCTTTCTTTTGAGTCTGCTATGAAACGGTTGGGCGGGGAAGTTTTGACAACAGAAAATGCTAGGGAGTTTTCGTCCGCTGCAATAGGAGAGACACTTGAAGGTAGTTTTTCAAATGCTTAATTTTGTTGCCTTGTGGTTCTAATTTTGAAGCTTGATTTGCAGATAGTATAAGAACAGTTGAAGGGTACTCGGATATAATTGTGATGAGGCACTTTGAAAGTGGTGCTGCTCAAAGAGCAGCAGCCACTGCCAGTATTCCTGTTATTAATGCAGGGGATGGTCCAGGACAGCATCCAACTCAAGTAAGCATGATTTTTGTTTTAAACGCAATCCTCTGGTAAATAATTGAAGTTGTTTGCTTGAATTTGTTCATGAAAACCCTTCAGACTATCTTTAGTTAGATTCTTCTACATATTGAAGTTGAATACTGACATGATATTGAAGTTGTTTGCTTGATGTAGGAGTTTTGGGCTTAAAAAATTGATGTCTGTTTTGCGTGCATTTCTGTATGTTCAGTATCTGTTTGTACAAATGTAACATCCAAACCTTGAGTTAACTTTCAATTGATCTAAGCACTGTTCAATATTTGTGTTACATCGTCAAGCATCCATAACAAATTTTCTTGAATCACCTGTCACAAATCATGATTGATCATGATTTATCCTCTTACTGTTTGTTAAGGGATGCATATAGTACATTAAGTTCTTTTCTGTTTTGAGGTGTACCTATTCTCTCTTTTACGGACTGGCTTGATTGTGTATGGAATCAATACTTTAGTAGTTTTCTGTGTGGGCAGCAGGCAGGCAGCGGTTTCAAGCCTGCTATGTAAATTCTTGCACTATAATTTTACGACCTAGCAAAAGGGATAAACAGTAACTAAAGACCCCATTATAATCTTTTTTTGAGAAGCACATTGTTGTTCTTTTGATCAGACTGCATTTTCAGTTTTTGTAGTCAGATTTTCCTTTCATGCATTATCATATATCTCCATTTCCTGAATTTCTAAATCGGTACTATGTATATTCAGATGCATTTGAATCGCAACTGTAGTTCTTCGTTTTTTTTTTTTTTTTTTTTTTTGGGTTCTGCTAATGTAGTTAAAACAGTGTAGATGTTTCATTTTGTGTGTGAAGTCCTAAAGGCATGGCTAGTAATCGAAGAGCTACCTTTTTCATTAAAAAAAAAAAATCAAAAAATGTTAGATAAAACACCTTATTGCATCATATATTTTCTTCAAGTTATATGATGTCTGTGTTTTGTATTTTTCTGTAATTCATTTGGAGAATCTGATTTGATATATTCAGGTTTTGTATTGTAAAAAGCCCCTTACAATAAATATGATTACAGTAAAAAATATAGTACCTCCCAAAATTTTATTTTTAGGCTACGTTTAGCATTGATTTTCTCCCTCTGTGAGTGTGTGCCTGTGGGGCTGTGTGTACTTATTGGTACTTCTGCTGAGCTTCAATGTAATATCTTCTTCTTGCCATGTCCAGAGCCTACTTGGTTATGAGGTTTTTTAAATGTGTATGGAATAGTTATGTGAAGATCCATGTGAGTGGTGAATTTATTTTCTTAGTTTTTGTTTCTAATATCTTCTCTCCTATGTTTATTTATTTGATAATAATAAATTTCATAGGACCCTAATTTTGAAGCACTACTTATGTTTGTGGCCTTGAGACAGGCTCTCCTAGATGTATACACAATTGAAAGAGAGATAGGAAAGCTAGATGGCATTAAAGTTGGACTTGTTGGAGATCTAGCTAATGGAAGGACAGGCCGATCGCTTGCATATTTGCTCTCTAAGTATCAGGATGTGAAGATCTACTTTGTGTCACCCGAAGTGGTAAAAATGAAGGTATGAAAAGAAAACAAGTTTCTATTTCTCTAACCAGCATTCTTTTTAACAATCCAATCTCTTTTTTTTTTTTTGGGGGGGGGGGGGGGGGGGGGGGGGGGTGGGGTGTGAATTAACTATCCAAACTTAAAAATCTGTCAACCTTTAATAGCAACATCGATATTATAAGTTGCATATTTTTTTGCCCTCTCTTTTCAGGATGACATAAAAGAGTATCTGACATCAAAGGGAGTAGAGTGGGAAGAAAGCAATGATCTAATGGAAGTTGCTTCTAAATGTGATGTGGTGTATCAAACCCGCATTCAGAGAGAGAGGTTTGGAGAGAGAATCGATCTTTATGAAGAAGCTCGAGGCAAGTACATTGTAGATCGGGCTGTCTTGGCTGCGATGCAAAAGCATGCTGTGGTGATGCATCCTCTCCCAAGGCTTGATGAGGTTAGCTAGCTTTTCCGCTTTGCTCTTGATTCTGGCATGATGAGCTTTATAAGGACAATATGTTTCCAATGCAATGACTAGTCATTTGTTATTTTTCATGATTCATGATGCTAAAGCAGATAACTGTGGACGTTGATGAGGATCCAAGGGCTGCCTACTTTAGACAAGCGAAGAATGGTCTTTACATTCGGATGGCTCTCTTGAAGCTTCTACTTGTTGGTTGGTGAATAATATATGATCTCTGTCGTCAGATTTTGATGCATAATGCTCTCAGTACTCACATTAGTTGTGGATGTTTGAGATGTTGGGGGCAAACAGCGGGAATAGTCTGGTTTTGAAGGGTATTTGGACTGCAAATGACTAATTTTATTTCTGGTTCTCTTTGAAGACTGATTTCGATTGATTGACTTTTTTAAGTCATTACAAGAATTGCAAAACTTGGACTGAAAATATACTCTGCTGTCATATGAAAGCCTTGATCGATGACCTCCAAAAATTGACCGACATGATTTGGTTTTTGGTAGTACATGTTTGATTTTATTTGGTGATAAGAAGTCTCTTGATTCGAGACCTCAGCGGAAACTTCTATAGAAAATGCTATCATTCCAAAATTTTTATGCAAAATCATCCATTAGTAGTATTTTTAATATTAAGAAACATTTTAATGGTTTTTTTTTTATTCATTTTTCGTTTGTATATTATTACTCAACAAAAAAATGACAGCTCATTCTAGTGTTTTGCAAAAAAAATTTCCACACTTCAATCTACCAGGGAAGAAACTATGACCTATTTTGATAACTAGGTTAAAAATTAACTTTTTAATTTTTGATCACATCATCTCTATATTTTTTACATATTTTTTTTATAAAAAGTCAAAAAAAAAATTAATTTTTAACCTACTGATCCTGCCAAAATATGCCTGTTGCTGCTCTCTCAATTTTTAGGGCCGACATGGAAATTAACTAATTTCTAAACTTTACCAAACAAAGAATCATTGCTTGGGACCAAAAAATAGATGAAAAAGTAAAAAAATCAAAATTTAACCCTTATAATGAAATAATTTTTTAATTTTTAATCATTAATTTAAATCTTAATTTTTTAATTTATTTTAAGTTAAATTATTTATTTAGTTTCATCAAGTTAAATCGATTAAAAAAAAAAGGGACATTTTAACCATTAAAGCTAGGAAAAATTAGTCTAGGGTCTCTGTCCCACTTTTCGTAATGGAAGAGATCTACAAAATTATTTTTTGATGTCTAAGATCCCTAAACATATATCAAAAAAATTTGACTCTTTGTCTCTCCTCCTCTACTACAGAGCAGCACTTTCTCTCTCTCTCTCTCTCTCTCTCTCTCTTTTCTCAATCCTAGAACCTCAACTTCTCACTTCTCTTTCTCTCTCTCTCTCTCTCTAGAATACATACACAAATATATATATATATATATAGCTTCAATGGTGGTGGAGCTGAATTAAAAAGCATGAAACATCTGATCTCTTTGAAGAGGTCGGCCTCGAGCTCCTTCGAAGCTTTGGCAACATTAAAAGTGTCTCTATGATCTCTCTCCCGAAGATTTGTGCGCGAAGATCTCGCAGTTCGATGCGTTGATTGTGAGGAGTGAGACGAAAATGACGAGGTAGGTTTTTGAGATTTTGGTTTGGGGTGTACTAAAAAAGTGCACTTTTTGTCTTTTTACGAAAATATGTGCAGAAAAGTAGAGAGGTGATGTGATGGAAAAAAGATAAAAAGATAAAAAGATGGATTATATAGTAGATGACAAACAAGGCTTGTGAATGGCCAATTGAAGGTGGTGGGAAGGGCTAGTGTTAGGATCGACAATGTCTATCTCCAGGTTGCTACTAAGCTTGGATGCCTTGTTGTGAATGCGTCGACTGCGAATACTATCGTTGCTGCTGAGCACGCCATTGCTCTGTTTGCTTCCATGGCTCGTAATGTCGCTCAGGCCGACGCGTCTATGCAATTTGGTATAAATTATATTCTTCTCTGTTTTTCACATCTCATTTGTTTATTTTTTAAATCCAATTTCGTAGATCTGTTCTTTATTATAATTGTGTAAATTTACTTGATATGAACTTTTATGATGTATAACAGCTTGATTGTATTTAATTTTTGAAAATCAGAGAATTTCTCTGCAAGTTAGTTTCTGAATACATCAGGAAATCTGAAGATTGTGAAGACAACATATATTCGTTCTTTGCAGATGATCCAAATGTGGATTCCTGAATTTTCTCTGAGTTAAAGAGAATTTCTCTGGAAATGTTTCTTTAGGAATTTCATTGATTTTGAGAGAATTTCTCTGGCTTAAAGTGATCCAGAGAAATTCTTCATTCATTTTCTCTGGAAAAAATTTTTATCCAGAGAAATTTTGGACCAGAGAAATTCATAGCATTAAGTTCAAAGAAAACCTATCACAAACTCACAGAAGAACTATCAAACATGGGAATTGTTTATATATATTATGTATTTTTTCATAGATTTCACTCACATACCTGTATCCATGTGTGTACGTTTAATTTCAATCCTTCAATGGTTGTGCTTCTTAATATGCAAATTCCATTGATGTTATTGCTTCTTTTTTTTTTTTTTGGTAATCAGCTCGATGTTGTATGCACTTTCTGTCCTCCATCAACCACTCCTCCACCGTCTCTTCCTCCAACGAGTGCAACCTTTTCTTTTCCAACTTTCTCTGGATTTCTAGCAAGAGCAAAGGTTGCTTGAAGAAAGGGTTACTACGTTGTCTGGACCAATTTTCTCTGTGAATTTTCTCTGGACCAATTTGAAGAACCTTATTATGAAAATATTAGATGTCATTTATATTATAAAATCTTAATATGAGGGATCTTAAAAAAAAATTCCTTAAAGCTAATATAAATATGCATAAAATATTTAAAATATTATTTTTTGTTGAATTTAATGAATAAAAAATATTTTTTTTTTGTCAAAGTTTATTTTTGTTACTCGTATAGAAAGGAAAAAAGAACAAAAGAAGGGAAGACAGCCAAACCAAGTTACGAAGCTTTGATCTTCTTGGAAGTAGATTATGAAATAAATTACACATCAAAGTCAACAAGCATGTAATAAATAATTAACCTTTTAAGGATTACAATAAAAAGTATATAAAACCCCAAAAATGGATTACAAATGCTTACTAGTAGGTGGGGAAATTCGGATCAACGTCATGGGCCCATGACTCAAGTCCTCCAATGATATCCTTTGCCGAAGTGAAACCCATCTTGTGAAGGTAATCAACGGCCCTCTGTGAATCATTACCTCTTCTACATACTACATATAGAGAAGCATGCTCCTCCTCTCTCTTCAAGGCTGAAGATATTTCAGGCAATCTCGCCTCCAAACTTGACAGTGGGACGTTCATGGAGTTGGGAAGAGACGAGATTTTAAAGTGGTGTGCTGGTCGTACATCAACTAATGCATGTGGTTCTCCTCTAACAACTCTCTCCTTGTATTCCTTGCTGCTTATTCTAGCTTCTGTAGGAAGCAGGTCTAGCTTCAATGGAGTCTGCAATCAAACGGAAGATGGTCACACGAGGGTGAGGAAGATAAGAGGAAATTTATGCACCCAACAGACTGATCTAACAGCTAGCAAGTTTGATGGCATTAGTATTACAACAAATGCTAATAAATGCATTCAGGTCATAAAATATGGTTAGTATCTCACACACAGAACAATACGGTGCATTATGTTGCAATATGTAATTTGTTATGTCCACATTCTCATGAGATTTGGTTGTTTCTCTAGGCTTCAGACTTGAATAAATTCTACACTAGCAAGTATTAAAAGTTAAAACAAGGAAAGAGAATCAATATAGAACTCCACAATGAAATACGGATCCTGGGTTTATAAAAAGAAGCACTTCAGAGAGAGATTGAGAGAGCCTTGCGCTTGTAAATTGTAAATTCCATTTTGATATTTAGAGTGTATGACAACTTGGGTAACACCGAAGAGATGAATTTTATCTTAAGCCAGTTCAATAGTTCACAGACAATAATCTTTGGATCTATTTATGAAACAACAATTTGTGGCAGAGGAAAACATAACAAATTTCACTTTTTAAGACCAAATAAATCTCAAGCAAGCTAATCAAAACACAATGTGCTGCCTAAAATGGAAATAAAAGAACATAAACATACCATGGACAGGGGAGATTGTGTGAATTTCTCGTAGTCAAACTCTTGAAATTGCTTTGCAGTGAATGTTGCATTTTCTCCACAAACTTCACATTGTGATGACCTCCCTCTGATCTTGACCTAAGCAAAATCATGGTACAAGGCTAATTGAAAAAAAGGGGGAATTGACTGGGCATGTCCACTAAGTTCAACAAATATAGAGGATGTTTATGCTGGAAAAAAAATAAAAAATAAATAGAGAGTAGAGAATTTATTAATGGAAAACTGAAATTTTTAAAAACATACAATACGAATCCGTGCAGTCAATGCATCAAAAAGAAGCATCCTTCTTGAGAGTGGTTCACCAACATCACTTGCAATCTTTATAGCTTCAAGGGCTTGGTGGCAGCCGATAATACCAGGAACTGTAAAATTATATAAAAGTAGAGCTAATAAATAAAAGAACTACATCACTTGCAAGCCAGGTGAATTTGCAAGGAAATAAGGACTGGACTGGAGACTCCAAATATGTACACAATGGCTTGCACATTAAAGCATCTTTCTTAGTCCTTCCCATAGCAAGTTCAAGGTCCACCACATAAAGACAAAGTACCGTGTTAGGCAACTAAAAAACTGATAGCTGAGGAAAAAGAACACAAATCATGAAATGACCACAATATGCAATGTTGTCAGCAAATCCTGCAAGGCACTGAGAATCTGCAGATCATCTTCTCAGTTATTCACTGTGCTCTGAGGTTTTCTGAGATCTTGTCCCAATCTCTAAAGGAACCCCGCAATCCTTTGCTATGCCTTCACCTTTCAGTGAGCTTTCGTAAGTTTGGGCTCATCCAGGATGCACTTTTATATATTGATTAGGTAAGACTTGCAAACACTGGAAGAACTTTTGAGGTTGAGATTATGGCTTTGAAAGTAGAGTTGAATTAGAGTTCTTTTTTTTGATAAATAATAAATTTTATTGAGAAAGCATCAAGATGATGCAACTAAAACAAAACAACCAATAGAAGGAAACAAAACTTGCCTAACCAATTATAGCATCAAAAAAATCGAGTCGAATTAGAGTTCTTGACCATCACTCTTACTTACATTCCCTTTTGTGATACCCATTTATAATATATCAAAAATTTCACAATGAGATAAATTAGCAATATGGCCAGGAATACAACAACATAAAACTTTAAACTTCACGTCTCAAAACTTACGCAATTGGGACAAAGCCTTCAAATGTAGAGTTGGGTGTTATTGACCATCAGGTCCATCACTCTTACATTCCCCTTTTGTGATTACCCATTCTTCTTGCTAATATATAAAATTCTAGTAACGAGATAAACTAGAAATATGCAAGGGGCTCGAGAAATGCATACAACGACAGACAGCTAAAGGACAACTCCCAAGCAAACTCAGATTTTTCTCTCTCTAAATTCAAGATTGTAGGCAATATTTCTAATTGAATGGACTAAGACACAACATATTAATGGCTTACCGATTCCCAGAACACCACTATCAGAGCATCTTTGACATGCTGTCGTAGGAGGTGGAGTTGGAAATAGGCACCGATAACATGGACCCCCATTGTAATTGTAAACTGTAAGCTACACAAATGATTTGAGGATGCAGTTGCAGTAAGAATTTGAACAATATAAAAAAGAGCTAATTACATTCTGTAGTCCCAAATCCATATAAAGAGTTTTCCACATGTTCATATAGGAATCAGTGAGAAAATTGCTACTACTGTTTTTTTACCTGCCCTTCCAATCCTATAGCAGCACCTGATACAAGAGGCTGCATGCACAAGCATTGAGGTTAATGATCAGAAGATTAACATATGCACACTAAACTATTTCATTGGATAATACATACAAGCTTGATCAAATATGTCCTTAAATCTAGGATTCTAATAAATAAACGAACATATATGACAATGGAGCTAAAAGAGAATTCAGTGAATAACTAGGAGTAGAAGAACTGAAGGTCTGCCACCTTAATCATTTTAAGCAGAATCAGATACAAGTCAACATTTATAAGTCAACTTCACAATGTCTTTGCACAAGTTTTCTTCTTTTTTATAAAAAGAAAATGAGGATAGCAGCCAGCTTACCTTACCCAATACCACACAACAATCACTGATTAGATAACGGCTAGGAGCATTGTCTGTTGCATCTATTACTATGTCATATCTAGGAAGCATCACAGTCATGGAAATCAACATATTCCAGCTTTATTGACCCAAAATACCAAATATACTATAATATGAAGAGGAAATCATAGCATATCAAATTAATTTTATCAAGGATACTTGCTCAAAATTTCCAAGGCATTGGATGTACGTAAAGCTTCTTTGTGTTCCACAATCTGAATAGTAGAGTTAATCCTAATTTAAATTGTCGAGTTAGATACAGGCAAAAAGATAATATCACGGTTGTAGATATTCAAAGGGATAATTTGTGACATGACAATGTAAGATCTATCGTATCAAAATAACTGCACAAATACTGGAACTCATGACCAGGTTTTCAAAGTAGTCAGTCAATTCAGCGTTACATACGAGTGACAAGCAGCAGCAGCAGATTCCACTTTTGACTGACCAATATATGCTTCAGTATGGATAATCTGCAGTATAGTAATACAAGTTAGCTGATGAAGAATTACAAATTTGATTCTCTCCCTGGAAGCACTTATAGCAACATCATCATCATCTCCATCAAAGAAGATTTACAAATATCAGAATACAATTGAGAATCCTACCTGCCTGTGCAGATTGTTAAGCTCAACTACATCATGATCGACAATACCTAAGCGACCTAGAAAGATTTAAAAACAACAAAATAGTTAGTTTCCAAAACAAAAAGTCCTAATGTAAGATTATATATTATGATTCCATTGAAGCACCCATCCATTTATAGAGTGATGTTCAAACCACTTTTGATTATTACAAAGCAACCTTTTTTTTCTTTTTGTCTTTTGGTCTGGTACAGATGAAGACAAGCTATCAACGACAAATCTCTATCAACTAACAGAACCTAGAATAGGAAACACTTGATGTAGCACAAGAGCATCAGCTTTTGTGCTTTCTTTTCTTGATGGTATTACATCAGGCATAATTGAGAGTAGACATCTTACCAACACCACAGGCAGCAAGGTACAAAAGAGCAGGTGATCCCAACCCTCCAGCTCCAACAACTAAAATTGAAGCCTTCAAGAGACTTGACTGTGCTGTAATCAACCAGGAAGGATAAACAAAAGATAAGGTGATACCAAATCAATATTACAATGACCTTATAGATGAACCACGAAGCTAGATTGTTGTTTTCTAAAAAGCCTGGGTTTTATCTTATATAATATGCAATCCAAACCATTTTGCAATAAATTTAGTTTGTTTATCACCACTGATTTATAAGAAAAACAACACTATAATTTTCACAACAATTGCTGCATATATCCAATCTAACAGATAAAAATTTTAAAAAATATATATAGAAAAATTGATGTACTACTCCCCTAAATTTTACGTTTCATGAAATGTAAATTCCTGGCCACTCACTATAATTATTTAGGTTCAAAAAGTAAAACAGTATAATAAGAACAAAACCAAAACATGGATTCGATGCACCTACATCTTTCGAGTGTGTTCATTTGCAATTGCAGATCTATGCATCTCTCTCTATATATATGGATAAGTAAGTAAGTAGTAATCAAACCTTGAACACCAAAGGAAGGAAGCAAGAGCTGACGACTATATCTGTAGATCATATCGGGCGACAATCCATGGCCAAAACCTGAGTCACCGTTTGACAGTGGAGGGCACGATCGAGTCGAATTCGTCTTGGTCTCGTCCTTTTCATCGATATCACGAAGTTGAGCTTCGAGATCTGATATTCGGCGCTCGATTTCACTCTTCGCAGACTTCAAATTCTCAATTTCGCGGAGAATTCGAGACGACTCACCTCCGTTGGCCTCCATTATTGCTCTCTTCTCTCTGCTCAGACAGTGCGAGTAGTTTCCCAGGGTTTTGAAGTTAGTGAGAACGAAGCTCGCAATAAACCCTAACTGAGAATAAAGGTATATGGGTTGGTCAATGAAAAATTAGTTTTTCATTAGTTCCGTCACGTGTCCTATCTTACATTAATCACAATTCATCCTATCGCTCATGTTTCGTAATCTCAACACAAATTCGTAAACTACTCACTTAATACAAATTTATAAATTTCATTTTTTTTAATCAATTACAATAATATTAAGATGTCACATGTCGATTTTGATCAATCACAGTAACATTGAAACACCATAGGACATCAAAGACTAACCAATAATTTTTCATCGAGAACACCAGTGAGCCAGCGAGCACCTTCATAATGAATTCGGATCATCGGCCGCACTTTCCTGCGGCCCTCCCTACCGTCCTCTCCAAAACGACGTCGTTTTACTTGGTTTTTTTTTTTTTTTTTTTACCAAAATTTGAGTTTCCTCTCGTTTTTCACTTTCATCTCTTTCTGTATCATTGTGTTTAGCCCTAACAGATGATCTAGACACGAGACAGACAGAGAGAGAGCGACGAAGAGACACGAACTGAAAGAGACGTAGAGGCGAACACGACGGAGAGAAACGATTGCATCTACATCTACAACAACAACAATAATTGTATCTACAATAACAACAGTGTCAACAAAATCCTCCTCTCTAGAATTTCAAGCATTGAAGATGAATCCAGAAGAGGATTAGACTCCAACAATTGCTTTTCCTCTTGGGATTACAAAGATAGCATCGTTTTGTTGAAGGCAGTGAGGCAATAAGCCCCTTCTCTCTCTCTCCACTTCTTTCTCTGTTTTTCCTGCTTCTTCTGGAACATTTTTTTTAATAGTAGTAAATTTCTTAAAATGCAAAAAAGGTATATTCGTCCAAATACTTTTGCAACTTGATTGTGGTATATTTGTTGTTTATTTTCAATTACTAATGTCACTCATCTTTGTTATAGCTTTCTGACTCTCTCTATGCATCACTATCTAGAGCGATAAACAACACTCTGTGTTTGAAGTTCTTTAATAACACGAGCTACCTAAATATTTGTCACAGTTTGGGTTTGAATTAGTAGAGATTAGGTGAAAATGAAGATTGAAAGGACCTCACCATTACAGAGTCGTCGTCTCTCGCCTCTCCGTCTCTCTTTGTCTCGCGTCTAGATCATCTATTAAGGTTAAACACAAATGATACAGAAGGAGATGAATGTGAAAAAAGAGGGGAAACTCAGATTTTGAAGAGAATGGGAAAAAAAAACTAAGTAAAACGACGTCGTTGTCACCAAAACAACGTCATTTTGGCAAGGAAGGCAGGAAGGGCCGCAGGAAAGTACGGCTGATGATCCAAACTCCTTAATAATGCCCATGTCACGATCACGATATAAGGCCCATTTTTATCAGGGGACTAGACATCTTAATTCGGCCCTCAAATAGACTAGACGGTCGAGTTCAAAAAATAATAATAATAAACTGGACGGTCCAATCTTAGCCCATTACATGTTTTATCTTAATATTTTATTTTAGCTATTTTTTAAAAACATATTAGAGATCTTAAATATTTTACCAAATATCTCATATAAATGTAAGACCCACACCATGTAGGTCTCATGTGGACCTCACATCCATGTAAAATATTTGGTAAAATATTTTATTTTATTTTTTAAGTTTATGAGAATTAATCATTTAAAAATAAATAAAATATTTAATTATCTTAAGTACTTGATTTATTTTTAAAAAATAAACAATAAATATTATTTAAAAATATTTTACAAAAAATATAAAAGCTCTATAAATATAGTTATCAGATTAATTTGTTTTATATTTTATTTTATTTATGAATGACGGACATAAAAAGGACCACTTGGTGGCCCAATTTTTATTAAGATGAGAAATTATTATATGTATAAAATAGAAGAGAATAAATAAAAGAAAAGAAAATAATACATTAATTTATTTTCTAGATTTCTACTATCTAAATTTAATGATGGGTAAAAGATATAATTGCTTAATAATTAAAGAAAACATGAGAAAGAAAGTTGAGTTAAATATTCTAAGGTCCCGTTTGATTGTTCGGATTGGGTATAAAGGTTTTAGGAGGATATGTAATATATAAGGATAAAGATAAAATATAATATGTCGTAAGATATGAGATAGATTATATATACTGTGGGGTCACCTATACTATGTTTAGTTAAGATAAGATATAGGATGGAATAAGAGGACAGTGATTATTTTTTACCTTTCGATGAAAGATGAGCTATATCCGACAGTGGGAAATATACAATACCATGGAGGTGATATTGCATATCCCCTTACATCATATACTATCCGGACTCCCTATATCCGGAGTAACCAAACACGGAATATAGGGAGACAAAAAACATGTAGGACCTACCTTATATTTTATCTGGTCCCACACTCATATCCGGTCTTTATATTCAGTAAACAAATAAGACCTAATAAATTATGATATAATTAAGTTTGAATAGTTACTATTTTTTTTTTTTGTGCCTAAATAGCACAATTCTAATAGATACATACATATTTTATATAATTGAAAATGAGTAAATCTATGTGAATAGAAACCAAATAGAATGAGACACAATCTTCTTACAATGAGTAAGGCTCACATGTATGAGTGTGATTCACTTTTTTTGAAAAAACTATATCTCATCGTATGTTTGATTTATGTGATATAATTGATTGGAAAAACATACCACAAAATATAAGATGAATGATGAATTTAAAGAGTGGAGAATTGGTGCATAAATAAGGATGAGGCGGCAAGTCACAATGCCATGGCATTGAAATAACAAGACGCATGTACTAAAATTATAAACCCTCGTTACCATACCTATTTGTCTGTAATAACCCCTATCCGTAATTAGCCACTAATCCGTATTTAATGATGTTAACGAGAGGATTAAAATAAATTATGTGTTTATTCTGCACCTTGTATGATTTTGGCTTTCTATCTGTTATTTATAGAAATATCTGTTTGGAATTCCACTTTAATATGTAAATCGAAAGCCTTATCGGCACCCGAAACCGAAATTGACTACACCGATGTGTTATTTGGAATTTTTAGAGCCATATGGCAAATTTTATTAAAAATTGATTCAGTATGATTCGTTAAGTTGCGTTTGGCAAGCCTTATGTTCTAGTTAAGGTATTTGAGCATCATAGCTATAAATATGAGACTTAAGCTCATGTGAGCTCACATCTTCTTCATTTCCCTTAGTGCAAAAATCTGAGATTTCATCCTAGAGTGAGAGAGACTCCATTTTAGAGAGAGAAAGTGTTGATCTAAAGTTGAAGTTGGGGATTTTGCTAGAGTAGCTCAAGTTTGGCAAGGATCTTGTGTGTTTGAAGACTTTAGGTAAGCCCTTAACTATTAATTCATGAAAATTGTGTGTTGTAGAGATGCATTCATGGAGTTGTTATGATCATTTGCATGTATTTCACATATATTTGTCAAGAAGATGGAGGATTTGATTATAATTTCACTTGCATGTATATATATATAGAGGTTTGTCATTTGAGTTTGATTTTGGGCATCTATGTTGTTACCATGAGTTATTTGGCACATGTATGTATAATTCATCATGTTTTAAAGCTTAAATTCATGTTTTGAAAAGGATTTCCCTCATGCATGGAGCCTTTGAGCTTGATTTTGTTAAAACTATGGTGTTTGAGAAAAAGAGTTTTTGAAACATACATACATAGAAGTTTGAACTCAATTTTGGCTAAATCCACAAGTTTGGAGCTAAGGGTTTGTAAATGATCATATATTTGTGATTTAGAAAAGTTTTCCAAGTGTTTTGAACGAGTCATGCACGATTTTTCCATTCAAATTGCAATTGGAAGCTCAAGAACCCTGTTCTGGAAAACCCAGATTTTGAAGGTTGCTCGAGCGAGGTATTTGCCGCTCGAGCGAACATTTCGTGCATCCAGTAGTTTTGCAGGCCATTACAGCCCGCTCGAGCGACCACTTAGACGCTCGAGCGAACCCTTTTGCATGTAGTTGATCCGCTCGAGCGTGGGAGTTGTAGCTCAAGCGTAGATTGTGACCAACTAGTACTTTTTCAAGTTTGCAGGCCGCTCGAGCGAAAGGAGTCACGCTCGAGCGACCCCTCTCATATTTGCATGTCCGCTCGAGCGCAGAAATCTACGCTCGAGCGGAGACCTTATTTTCAGAAATTTTGCCTAAGTATTCCAAGGCATGTTTTAGCATCCTCATTGCATCTTAAGCATTCTTAAGCCTTAATTAAGCCATAGTAATGAGGTTATGGATTAGAAACACACTAAGGAAAGAATATACTAAGTTCCGAGACTGCAAGTGTGCGTGTTTTAGGCATGTGTTAAGGAAGAATAAGAATCAATATAATGTAAGCTAAATCGTGTTGGCCGTGTACATGTGTAATGATAAGATATGCTTGTGTTATGTATTTTGTGATTGTAGGTCAAAACTCAAGGATTGATTGACCGCTTCTTGGAACCACTGTGAGTAACGTTATTGTAAAGATACGTTCATATGAATTACGTTCCAAATGAAATATGATAAGTTCTGCTTTCTGAAATGATATCTGTTTTCGTGAACGAATATTCCAAGTTTGAAATCTATTATGGCATCCATAGATAGTCCCAAGTCATGGAGGACGACATGAAAATGCGGGTCCATGATATATAAGTAATTACGAGATCTCGTTAGCCACTTCATTGTGGTGATATGTGTTTAATCGGTATGCAGAACCGATTACTCTAGTCAGAAGATGTTCTGTGATGTGTTCTATGGGATGTACCATTATTATGTTCTGATACGAAAATGATTATGCTCTGGTCTGTTTTCTGCTTATGATATATTCGGATTTCGTTCACTAACCCCTTTACCTTAATGTTATTCATTGGGTTTTAGCTCATTGTGTGTATATATATGTATAGGTAAGCATTTTGGAGCCCGAGCCTGAAGGCTTTTTCTCTGGATCTGTGTTCCGTTGTCAGCCAACCATTGTGCCTTACGTGGAGGTTCCCGAAGCGTCCTGTGTTTAAGTTTTGTGGTTTCTATTTATTTAAGACTTGATTTGATGTCGTTAGCTGTACTTAAAATACTGTAACGTGTGTGGGTATAATGTATGGTTGACTACCAGTTATATATATAAAGTTTTAAATATTCTATTTCATATAAGTCAGCACAGCTCGTTGGACAACTATATTTATGTATTTGCTTCCGCTAGCCCCTTAATCTTGTTAATCTGTTCAGAGGCCATCGATAGTCCAAGGATTACTGGTCGGTTACGATGCTAAACCTATAGGGGCAGGTTTGGGTCATGACATTGTCCTAGTTCCAGTTCATAATGGATAATAGAAAGAAGAGGTGGTCTTCCTTTGTTTCTGCATTCTCTTTGTTCTGTTATGTTCTTTTGAGTCTTCATTAACAACTTTACCTCTCCGGCGATCATTTCGGATTCAAAGAGGAGGTATTGAAATGGGCAGCAATCTGTTGAACCTCAGCAATAGGACATCTTCACGAGCCTCGCAGATCAAGCGGCTCTCGGCTTATTATTTCCCTACTCCCATCATCAGGGTAACATGCACTCACGCATCCCTTTACTATAGTTCTCTTCATTTTCCATAATATCCTTTATAAATTATAAACAAATATACATATATCTATATAATAAGGGATGAGGGTTTTTAAAAATGTATAAAATGTATGAGAGATACATTTTAATTTAATAGCTGAGATTAATCCCAAGTTTATATCAATGGTTCAGATCAATAGATCTCCCGCCCAAAGACTTCTCTCCCTAAGCATCGTTGTCGCTTTCCCACCTACCCACGCCTATCTCCCCACCTTCCCTCTCTATCTCTCTCTCTCTCTCTCTCTGTTCTTCTTCTTGAATACATCTTTCTTTCACAGATACATCTCTCTCTCCTCAAAACTTTTCTTTCTTCCTCCTTCCTATCTTTTTCATACGCTACTCTCTCTTCTCTTGTGATGACCACCGACCACCTCTCATCTCCCTCACCGAAGACCCAAACCCGAACCCTCTATTCCTGTCTTCCTCCCTTCATCTCCCGCTCCTTCATCCCCCTTTTCCCATTTTAGGCCTTTGTTTTGCAATAGACCCATACCTTCTTCGATTCAGTGAGAAGAAAGAAAGAAGAGGGCATCGTTGAACCGCCCCGCCGATGCCCTACCCCGCTGTCGCCGGCAAGAAGGTTCGAAATACATGAGGTAAAAGGTCGCAGTCTGCCCGATGAATTTAGATTCAGTTTTGGAACTAAAATTTGACAATAGTAGATATGTGTGTGTGTGTTTGCCCAAGAATCTGTGATGTTATGTGATGTTGTGTGTGAGTGTGTGTCTTTGACAGTATGTGATGGTTTCGATGGCTTCTACTGTGAATCAAATTTTTTTTTTAAAATCTAAATTTTGTTTTTTTGTTATGGCAATGAGTTGGTTTCATATTTTGCTTATACATAGTTTATAAAAAAACTTATCCACAAGCTCTCTAAAAGAAAGAGTACTTTATTGACTAGGGAGAAAATAATTACAACCAAAAAGGCACCATCCCCAGTCCCTCATTCACACAAATCATTTTCTATGCATATAGGACCCACATGTGGAGAAGAGGGGAAATTAATGCAGAATCTTCAACTGTGGAAAGGAAGCCCTATTTCATAAACAAGGAATGTTACAAAATGCCATTATAGACATAACAAGAACACACAACAAGAATACATTTAAGAGGTGGAGCCAAGAGGGCAGTTTATGAAGCCCTTTCAGTTGTTGAAATAGCCCATGTTTCAAATATGATATGAAATGTTACAAAATGCCATTACAGACTGAAAATGGAGACACAATTTGACATAAGGTTTGCTAGGAAGTAAAGGCATATGGTCAAATATTTGAAAGGGTCACAATTTATCTTACAGACATAAACATAAATCTTTTTTTGGCTACTACTTGGTTATCTGGTAAGTTTGACGATAAAAAGGGGACAAAACATTTTTTTATGACATTTACAAGTTCCCTATGTAATTAAGCACTAAAATTTGAATAGTTTGAGCTATTTGATTGTTATATTTATTTTTTGCAACTGCTGTTCTTCGCATTTCTTACATTAGTTTGAGCTATTTCGTGCTTTATATATTTGATTGTTAACCCATTAAAGGTATCCTAATTCTTTAATAGGATGCTTGGCTTCCATTGAGAATTAAATTACTCAAATCTGTTTTTAGTCTATGAAATTTTTTTAAATTTAATATTGTTATTTGTAAGTTACTGAAATAAATTTACTCATTTCTAATACTGTTAAATTTACTCATTTCTTATGATTGTTTTATTTATTTATTTATTTATTTTGCAGCTACTGTTCTCAGCATTTCAGTGCACTATGTTAACCCATTAAAGGTATCCTAATTCTTTAATAGGATTATTGGCTTCCATTGGAAATTAAATTGTTCAATCTGTTTTTAGTTTATGAATTTTTTTTTTTTAAAATTTAATATTGTCATTTGTAAGTTACTGAAAAAAATTTACTCATTTCTGATATTGTTAAATTTACTCATTTCTTATAGTAAGTTTGTTTATATAGTGTTGATTGAATTTTTTTCCCTTCAATTTCTTTATGGATAATTGAAAGAGGAGTGCAGAGAAGTTGGACATAATTGTTTGTGTTTCTTTATAGTTTTGATTTCATTTATATGAATATGAAATAGGTTACTATGAGACGACATAAGTCTTTTCAATGAAATGAGTTTCTATGAATGGATCTTTCATGTTCAAAAATTGTCACTTAGTATAGAAGGTTGAAACAATGATTGTGCTTAATTGCAATTTACTAATATTTTCTATTCTTCCTTTTGTTTCAGATACATATGCCTTGGCTTGAAGGAGTGTTTGATTAGCTCATAAAAAGTTGTTGTGACTTTGTTTGCTGCAATGGTTGATTAGGTAATTGGTCTGCCTTCCATTGATGGATTTGTCAATAATTTGTTGCTTATCTATTGTTCAACTTGGCTTCATTTTACATGTTGTGAAAATTAAGAATCTTAAATTTTTATTAGCTAGGCTACATTTACATGTTGGCTATCTTTTCGATTATTAGCTAGGTTCAGAACCAAGAAGATCGAGTACTTGAATTTTTTTATGGTGATAATTTGGGTCTTCTATTTTAATTTTTGCATGTCATACAATTTTGATAATAATCATTGTAATAATTTTTACTATAATTTTAAAAATTAGCATGGTATAGAATGCCTTTATATTTGATTTTACTTTCTTTTGATTAGACTTGAAAAATTCAGGTTATACAATGAATGGAAGTGTTGTGTGCGTCTATTAGTGAATGTTTCAAGAAATAGAGAGCAATGGCACAACAACCCATTAAACAAGTGAGCCTTTTTTTTTTCTACACAATTTTATATCTTTGTTTGGGGAACTAGAAGTTTATTTATTGAGTTTCTTTTTATTGGAATTTTTCTTCTTGATATAGGTGATTTTGGCGGTGGAAGAGACATTTAGATCAGGTTGATTCAATAGAATGACTTTGCCTATTACTTTTTCCACACCCTATAACTCTACCAGTGCTTAGACACTGTAGGCACAATTGTATATTCATTTTAAAATAGAGGTGACAAACAAATATGATTATAATAAATTAAAATTTAGATTGGATGAGTTAAAGTCAATTTTTTTTTTTCTTTTTCCCTTTACCCTTGCGACTCAACTCAATATATTTTAGTTTCGTTGGGTGAAAATCATCTGTTATTTTGTACAAGAGCTGAACCTATTCTTTCCTTTATTTATTTTCTTTCTTTCTTTCTTTCTTCTTCTCCTCTCATTTTTTTATTTTACTTTCAAAGTGAGGATTGTAAGTTGTGATAAAATAAAAATAAAAAATTATACTTTCAGCTTTGCCAGTTATTTTGTAAGACTTTATAAACAATGCTAAGATTGGCTCAATGTGGTCTAGAAAGAATTTGTAAAAGAAAAACAATAAAGAGGTCTAGAGTAACAAAAGCCAATTTGAAGCCAATTGGCTGTTTCTTTTTTTCTTCAAATATTTGGTTTTGGAACTAAATTAATTCAGTAGGCCATCTATGTTATTAGTTAGTCATCTTGGAGTAATGAGTAATAGCATAAACTTACTTTATGCTTGAAGTAGTTTAAATGTACTTTATACTTTTAATTGGATGATTATGCAAAATGGTACCTCATAAGTGAAGAAGAAGGTGGTTTCCCTTTCAACCCTTAATGTTGGTGAAGTGCCCTCTTAAATGTTGTGGGCAAATTCTTGGAGATTGATTTGGAGTATACAACATGTTATCAATCACCTAGAAAACATATAAACCAACTAATCCCTTTTTCTTTTTCTTTTTTTAAGTAGGCAAGTCAATTGATTGGTTTGAGGAAAAGGTGGTGTTGGGTATGAGGTGAGGAAAAACCGTGAATTTCATGTAATGATTTTTTAAAATGGGTTAGATTTAAATGTGTTTATGAATGGGTTTTGATTCAAAAAATATTAAAATTATAAGTGAACCAGCACAATTATTAAAATGGGTTTCTGAATGAGTTTCTAAAAATCAATTTTCATGTACTGATTTTCGGAAACTTATCTTTATTTTGTTTAATTTAGTTCTCCTATGTAACTATTCTGTTTATATCATTTGGAATATTCATTATGTTTCTCTCATTCTTTTTTTAACTGTTCTGTTTCTTTACTTAATTATGTTTCATTCTCTCTCTTTCATTTTTCAGTTGCGGTAAGTATCTTTTATATGTATTTGGTTGTAATCTTTGTTTTAAAAAAATAGTACAATTAATTTTATTTAATGAACCTTGGGTTTAATTTTCAGTTTGATTCCTTTTTTTGTTGCCTACTAATTGTTATACATAATGCTTCAACTAGAAAATGAGTTATGCATTATCGCAGGGATGGAAACTCAAAGGAGCATGATCAGCCAAAAATGGATACTTCACACAAGGTAAGCTTTAATTATTTTAAAATTTAATTTTGTTTGGTTTTACAGCCTTCAAAAATTCTTCTTCCTTATAACAAGACTCTCTTAGTCTTAATAAAGAAAATTATTCGCTCCCCTTACAAAATATGAGTTTAATTCTATTTGAAGGTTTGGATGATTTATCAGCATTCTTAATTGGTCTATCTATACTATTATTTGCTTTTCTATTTATTTGTTTGCTTTAGTAATGCATATATATGTCTATTCTCACTTCGCCATTGAATGACATAATTCAATTGACCATAATAGTTATTTCAATCTTCTTAATTCATAACTATTTATGTTCCTATTTCTCATATGTATTTTGATGTGATTTTTCATGTTACAGTTTTTTTTGATGCAATTATTCTTCATTACAACTTCTTTCGATTTCTCATACGCATTTTGATGTGATTTTTCATAGCTATTTTTCTTTTTGAAGTGAATTTAAGCGAATGATTTCGTTGTAGGTCGTTGATCCATATTAGAAACATTGGGTTACGTTGTTTCTACAAATGTATCGTTGGTTGGCTCTCTCATGTTTTTTTTTAAAAAAAAAAAAATTTTGGGTTAGCTAGGATGATTCTTTTGTATCAAAATGTTCATTGACCTTTATTTGAAGGCATTGAAACCTGATAAAACGAAAGGGTTACCAGTTATAATACTAATTCAATAACATTCTTTCATTGAAGGTTATCACATTCTAACTTGCTATAGTGTATAGACGTGTGATTTTGACGTCGATAAAAATCTAAAATTTGCTATTTAGACTTTAAGTTTAGCAAATATTTGTAGATTCTTTGCTTATGCTACATTCAAATAGATAATTCATTTTTTGGACTTTAATTTTGAAATTTGCTATTTGAAATTTATAAATGCTTTTGCTAATTTAATGTGTAGAAACAGTTTCAGTTTCTTATATGTGAAGTTTTAAATCGGAGTGATATTACCATTTTGAATTAATTTATTACCATTGAGTTTCGTAACACGTGATACCAAAAAAATTATTGGCAGTGCCTTCAAGCACGGATTATCCCTAGTATATATATATTCCAATTGGTATATGTAGAGTGATATCTGCTGACTCGTTTTCATTTCTAGACCACTTCAATTCAGTAGAACATGCATGCAACAAGTTGAATCATGGCCAAACTCTACTATCATTGAAGTCCAATAAAAAAACCAAAGGGTACAAGTCCATTTATTTGCTTTGTTGTGGGCTCATCTCGTTATTTGAATCGTTTATTTTATAAGATCAATTAAACAAGTATTCATATTAATGGATATTAATTGAGCGTTTTTTTATAATAAAAAAAATCGTTGGTTGAATATCAATATAGTCTTATAATAACCAAATCACAAAATCATGCAAAAATATGGACTATTCTTAAAATCATATTTATCATTTACTTTAATTTAATATAATTTATTATTTTGTGATTTGATTATGTGGCAAATTACCGGATTTGGGTGGTTTGATGGTTTTTAGAGATATAGCCAGCAAGCAAATGGGAAAAAATTGGTGATGGAATAATGAATAGTGTGTTGTGACTAAAACACTTGACGAGTTTCAAAGAGAAACTGAAGAGTTTGTGAGATTTGCAGAATTAAAGAGTCGCCAAGGCTTTGTTAGTTAGACTATTTAAAAGGCACTAGATGCCTTCGAAGAGGCAATCCTTGGTACGCCCATCAAGCAAAAGTGTTTGGAGCCTGTTGGGGTTGTTAACTTCCACAGGGTATGAATAAAAGGGAAGATTGGAGGGAGGAGGACCAAACTTTCTTGTGCAAACTAATGTGTAATATAGCCTAGTTCTGACAATCAAACAATAAGTTAGCATAATAGTTAGCGTTTTTTATTTTTTATTTTTTTTCCAGATGTTGAAAAGTGAAATTACATCTATAATATATTGTCCTTTGAATGTTGTTAAAAATGCACTTGACCATTAATCAAGTTGATTGTTGATCAAATTACTCCGTAAAATGATGTTCAAAAGTGTTACTGATTTTTTGGAAAATGTTTAAATGTGATTGTTGAAAGATGCTTCAAATTGCAATTATCTTGGAGAATATTGTATGAGTAATTTGTTATAATTGATATTTTAAGATGGTTCATTGTATTTTTAAATGTGTTTAGGGATAAATTTTCAAAAGTCCTATTAGATATTCTTTTATTCAAAAAAAAAAAAAAAAATTTACCCACAATAAAAAAAAATGTAAATAAAACATAATATTTAATTATTTTAAAACAATGAGCCCTCTATTTAAAAATGTATTGCTAAAATGTTTTATTTGAATAAAATAGACAAAACATTTATGTTGAAATGAATGTGAGATGCTAACATGTGACTAACCCTATTGGTGATCGACAGATTTCTGCAATTTTTTGGAATCTAAACGAAGTGACAAGTATCCTTTCTACGTTTGAAGTGGAAATTTGATTGAACAACCAATAAAGATAGATGATAAGAAATTTAGGTTGGACGCAGTTAGAGTGTGAGGTGCGTTTCATTTAAATCTCAAGTTTAATTCTTATTAAATGTGGAATCAATTTTTTGAGTTTACGTTTGTGGTCTCTGTTTAAGATTTGTCTAATCTACATATGGAAGCTTGTTTTGGTGGGTATTGAAATTAATCAATTTGTGCATAAATTGACCTGAATTTTTTATCATTAAAAAAAAAATCAATGATCTAAGTCGACTCTCTCCCCCCTGTGTCTCTGTCTACTGAGTCCCGCTAATGTTGTGTGCTGGTCCTCATTAGAGTGTACAACAAATTGAGACAAAGTCATTGAATTTGAGAAAGAGTCTTCCTTCATTCATTAATCTAATCTAACATAAATTAGAGAGAGATCACTAAATCCTCCTTGATTATCGATTTTGGGGACTCTTCTACGTGTCCTGTTCCAAACCGTCCAACCCGAAAATATTGGTCTATGACTATGAATTGAAGCACATTTCAAAGTTTTTTTTTTTTTTTGTCTTTTACATTTTAAGTGTATTTGAAAAATAAATAATTTGATTAAAATATTAAAAAAGTATTTAAAAAAAATCAAAAACAATTGTCAAGAAGTGAAGTGAACCAAACAATTGTCATTCACATTCAAAGTCGAGTTTTAGTTTGCCCATGAGATATGCAATTAAAGGAGAGAAGACCATTGGTCTCATCTTTCTTAAGGTGAATGTTCAATTATCAAAAGTATTGTATTTATAGCGATGCATAATTTTATATATTTTTTTTTTACAGGAAATGATTTGAAGCTATTAGCAGATATTTTAATATTATAATGTGTTATTGGTTTGATTTGTTTTCTTTTCCTCCAAGTTAATCCTTTTCTTGGTGACCAAGAATCCTCCAAGCAACTTCCTATACTTTTTCTCTAAGAATCCTCCAAGTCAAGTCTTTTTCTCCTCCAAGAATCTTGTCAACTAAGTTTCCTTTTCTCCAAGACACTTGCCCATCAAGTTTCCTCTCCTATAAATTAAGCCTTTCACCTCTCTTATTGGTAGCTCAAGTTTCTTGTTTGTGAGATTATCAGGCAAATAAAAAAGGGTGTATGTGTAAAGCTTTGGGTTTAACCAATTGTGCAGTATTGGTTAACCATACGACTTAGTCGGGCTGTTGTATCCTGGGGGGGACAAGTCAAGGTTTTCTCCGCTGCACCGATGTGAGGCTTTACCTAACCGCAGAGGGCTTGAATCTCCTTAAAGAGAGCAAATTTCCCGTGCCTCAGCCCTTACAATAGTTATTGTAATTTTTATTATTTGTATTCTCTGGTGTTTTATTTGTAATTATCACCAACAATTTTAAGGAGATTCAAACAGTAAAATTTATGAAGCCAGTATTGGAGAAGCCTAATGAGAATACCGGCGATCTCAATAAGCCCTTTCGGTTCAAGGGAGCCTTTTTCAAGAGATGGAAAGGCAAGGTGCTTTTCTACCTCAGTCTCCTCAAGGTGGCCTATATCCTGACCGAGAAAAATCCGAACAAAGTCCCCACTGAAAAGATGACCGACGCGAAGTATGTTGCTCATCTTGAAAAAAATCGAGAAATACAACACAGATGAATATAAATGTCAATATTATCTTTTGAATTGACTTTCAGATCAATTTTATGATTATTATGATACTACTTACACCACTGCCAAGAAAATTTGGAAAACCTTGCATAATAAATATGTCACTGAATAGGCAGGCGCAAAAAAATATGCTGCAAGCCATTTTTTCTGCTATCAAATGATAGATGAAAAATCAGTGGTGGAGCAAGTTTAAAATTTTCAGATACTAGTGGTTGAAGTTAAATCCGAAGGCATCAAAATTGGAGACAATCTTGTTGTAGCAGGTATTGTTGACAAACTACCATCATCTTGGAGGGAGTTCCAGAAGTCAATGCGTCACAAGTAAAAAGAGAAGTCCTTAGAGACTTTAATCACATGAATTCAGGGGGAGAAGGAAGCACAAGGACAAGATGCGCTTATGACACAAGAGCATTCTACTGCAAAGGTAAATTTAACTTCTGGAAATACTTTACCTAAAGGTCGATTTCATAAAAATAGTCACTTGAAGCCAATTAAGAAAATCTAGAAAAATACTGGAAGGCCACAAAATAAAAATTACCCGAGGCAAAAGAAGTGGAACCAAGAACCCCATTCACAAGATCTGACAAATGTGACATGTTTTGTGTGTGGCAAAAGTGGGCATATTGCTCGAACTTACAAATTTCGAAAACAACAGTCTCAACCACATGCTAATGTTACTGAGGAACCATTTGTGGCTATGATTACAGATATTTTGATGGTTCAATCTGTGGAAAGGTTGTGGGCAGACTCTGGTGCCGATAGGCATGTCTGCTATGATAAAGATTGGTTCAAAGATTTCACTCCTTTTAATGAGGAGAGAGCTGTTATGCTTGGTGACTCTAGTTTAACCAAGGTGCTCGGGTGTGGGGATGTTGAGCTGAAATTTATCTCTGGACGTGTGCTTGTTCTAAAAGGTGTGTTGCACACACCGTCCATGAGGAAAAATTTGATGTCGAGTTATTTGCTCAACAAAGCTGGTTTCAAGCAGACTATTGAATCTGACTAATATGTAATCACTAAAGAAAGCATATTTGTGGGGACAAGGTATGCCTGTGATGGAATGTTTAAATTAAATGTTGAGAATAAGAAAGCACATGTTTCTGTTTACATGTTGTCTTCTATGAAATTTTGACATACTCGTTTGTGTCATATTAATAGCCGATATGTGGGAGTCATGAGTAGTTTAAGATTAATTCCCAGACTAACAAATAAGTTTGAGAAATGTGAAGTTTGCAGTCAAGCAAAAAAAAATAAAAGGCTTCATAAAAGTGTGATAAGAAATATTGAATTGTTAGAATTAATTCACACTGATTTATGTGAATTTGAAGGAATTTTAACACGTGGTGGAAATAGATATTTTATCACTTTTATTGATGATTTTTCAAAATACACTTATGTATACTTGTTGAAAAATAAAAGTGATACTTTTGAAAATTTTAAAGAATTCCTTCTCGAAATTGAAAATCATTTTGGTAAAAAGATTAAAAGATATAGAAGTGATAAAGGCAGGGAGTATGAATATTTTGGATTCAACTCGTTTGCTCAGTCTTTGCGAATAATCCATGAAACTACTCTACCATATTCACCTGCATCTAATGGTGTAGCAAAAAGAAAAAATAGAACTTTAACTGATTTAACAAATGCTATGCTAATTGAAACAGGTGCTCCTTCAAATTTGTGAGGAGAAGCAATTTTAACTGCATGTTATGTTATGAATAAAGTGCCACATAAAAAAACAAAAGTTACACCTTTTGAATTGTGGAAAGGACATAAGCCAAATTTGAGATATTTGAGAGTTTGAGATTGTCTAGCTTTTGTTAAACTTGTGGATCCTAAAAGACCTAAATTATGTGTGAAAGCTGCCACTTGTGCTTTTCTTGGATATGCAACAAATAGTACAGCCTATAAATTTTTTGATATTGAAAACAAAATAATTTTTGAATCAAGTGATGTAATTTTTCATGAAGAAAAATTTCATTTTAAATCTAAAAATGGTAGGCGTCAAAATTATTAAGAAAATATTTTATCTGAAACCAGTCCCTTTACTCCTCTTTTACAAAACCAAGATACTGTAGTTTTTGAACTTAGAAGGAGTAAAAGAGCCATATTAGAAAAAGAATATGGCCCTGATTATCATGTTTTTAATGTAGAGGAAAATCTATTAACTTTAAAAGAAGCTTTGACATCTCCTGACTCTGTTTTTTGGAACGAAGCTGTAAATAATGAGATGGAATCATTATTATCCAATAAAACTTGGGTATTAGTAGATTTATCACCAAGTTGTAAAACTATTGGTTGTAAATGGGTTTTGAGACAAAAACTTAAACTGGATGGAACTATTGATAAATATAAAGCGTGGCTTGTTGCAAAAGGTTTTAAACAACAAGAAAATTTTGACTTTTTTGATACATTTTCTCCGGTTACTAGAGTTACATCCATTAGATTATTAATTGCAGTGGCTGCAATTCATGATCTAAAAATTCATCAAATGGATGTTAAAACAGCCTTTTTAAATGGAGACCTGGGTGAAGAAATCTATATGGATTAACCTGAGGGTTTTGTGGAACCCGATCAAGAAAGCAAAGTGTGTAAGCTAGTTAAATCCCTATATGACTTAAAACAGGCCCCTAAATAGTGGCATAAGAAATTTGATTCCTGCATGATTGAGAATGGTTATAAAACGAATGAATGTGATAAATGCATCTACTATAAATCTGAAGAAAATTCACATGTCATTATTAGCCTCTATGTGGATGATTTACTTGTATTTGACTCTAATTTGCATATCATCGTGGAAACTAAAAATATGCTCAGTAGCCATTTTGATATGAAAGATCTTGGTGAGGCTAATTATATTTTGGGAATGAAAATTACCAAAACCAGTGATGGTATATTTCTTGATCAGTCGCATTATATTGAGAAAATATAATTTTTATAAGTACAAGCATATTCTTACTCTTTTTAATCATTATGTGCGTTTATTTCTTATTTCTTATTGAAAACGATGAGGATGTAATTAATCAAAATGAATATGCTAGTATGATTGGTAGCTTGCGTTATGCGACTGACTGTACTAGACCTGACATTGCCTATATAGTTGGAGTACTTAGCAGGTTTACTAGCAAGCCTGGTAGTGATCATTGGCTAGCCATTGAGCAGATTATGAAATATTTATCTGGTACCATAAAATATGGCTTGTTTTATAATAAGTATCCTGCAGTACTTGAAGGTTACAGTGATGCCGATTGGAATACCTTGTTAGGTGATTCATTATCAACCACTGGTTACTTATTTACCTTGGGAGGTGGTGCTATAAGTTGGAAATCGAAAAAACAAACCATTATTACTAATTTAACAATGGAGGCTGAACTTATTGCTTTAGCTACAGCCAGTGAAGAAGCAAACTGGTTGAGAGATTTGTTAAATGAAATCTCTGGTTGGGAAAAATCGATTCCACCTATATTGATTGATTGTGATAGCACCGCAGCAATTGGTCGAGTTAATAACCGTTATTATAACGGTAAATCTAGACCTATCAGAAGAAAACACAGTACTATGAGATCTTATATGAATAATGGCATCATAAATGTGAATTATATCAAAAATGGTGATAATCTTGCAGATCCATTAACAAAGGTAGCAAAAGATAGAGTCTGGAATACATTGAGGGGGATGGGGTTGAAGCCCATTAAATATAGCAGGAGCCATGTATGAGGATACTCAACCAAGGGACCAAAGATCCTGTAACTGGGTTCAATGAGAAAAATGATTATATGATGGCCGTGAGAAATGCACTAAATTACTTTTTACCCATCTCTATGATGTAAGTGCATTTATCCTGTAACGTTGTAGAGGTTGAGTTATTAAAAAACTCTTAATGAATTTCTGTACCTCTTATTGAGTAGGGTGTCATAGTTACAGGAGCACCCTTGACAGAATTCACCTATGTGAGTGTAGTAGTGGGGCCGTTATCTATGTGATTTGAGCTAATTCTCAAACACACTCATAAATCCTAGGATCGCATAAGGCCGTAATGTGCTGGCTCTTAAAACTTATGTGAACACCTGGAATATTATGTGTGTGTAATAATTATTTATTTCCCTTAAGCAGTAATAGTTCAATGCTGAGCATACTATTGGCTCTGGAGTAGATATTATTGTTTCACTAATGGAGGTTCAATGCAGAGCACACCTACCATGATGCATAATATCCTTATTTGCCTAATAATCTCAGCTTTTTTATTACCTATAATATTAAAATAGGTAGGGAAATGTTAGCAGATATTTTAATATTATAATGTGTTATTGGTTTGATTTGTTTTCTTTTCCTCCAAGTTAATCCTTTTCTTGGTGACCAAGAATCCTCCAAGCAACTTCCTATATTTTTCCTCCAAGAATCCTCCAAGTCAAGCCTTCTTCTCCTCCAAGAATCTTGTCCACTAAGTTTCCTCTTCTCCAAGACACTTGCCCACCAAGTTTCCTCTCCTATAAATTGAGTTTTTCACCTCTCTTATTGGTAGCTCAAGTTTCTTCTTTGTGAGATTATCAGGCAAATAAAAAAGGGTGTATGTGTAAAACTTTGAGTTCAACCAATTATGCAGTATTGGTTAACCATACGACTTAGTCGAGCTGTTGTATCCTGGGGGGACAAGTCAAGGTTTTTTTTGCTGCACCGGTGTGAGACTTTACCTAACCGCAGAGAGCTTGAATCTCCTTAAAGAGAGCGAATTTTTCGCGCCTCAACCCTTACAATAGTTATTGTAATTTTTATTATTTGTATTTTTTGATATTTTATTTGTAATTATCATCAATAGAAGCAAACTATTTTTTTATGGTAAAATCTGTATTTTTTTACACCTCAATCCTGCTCACAAACCCAATAGTGGCAATATTCATTTGCGTGTAGAAAACTTTCTTCTCTTTCATTTCTCTTTCAATAAACATATAAAAATGATTACATGTATATGGTGTTGAAGTAGCTTGCTTAGCTAAGAAAAACAAAATGCTTCCAACATATAAAATAACATCTAGCTAGAAGAAATTAAAGATAGGTAAGCAGATTCAAAACCACTTTTCAATTCATATAATTTGGCAAAAACTCCAACCAGTGGTGCGCTATTATACGTGCACGCCTCGGCCTGTATGTAATTCCTTCTATTATCTCTAAAACGATCTTCATTATCGGGCCCGCCAACAAGGGCCCCAATGTTAGGGTTTGGATTTTTTCGTCCATACCAATTATCGTATCCCTGTGTGCACCCAATAAAACCTTTACTTTCTCTATATGATTCTATGGATGCGCCTCTATGGTGCACCCTTTTGGGGTAAGTGGGGCCAAAGCCAACAAAGTAGCTCATGTCCATTGGATTAGAGCCCAAAATGTAGTCAGCCTGTGATTTGGCAAAGGAGAGGATTTCCTGGGGACCAAGAACTCCGCCAGGGCAGCTGAGTCGTTGATTGGAATTTTGGAGGTGATCAGAGTAGACCATGAGGAGGAATGATGCTGTTGAGACGTACTACATGTTGTTCCATTGGCGGACGTACAGGAGCCCCCCTGGGGTGCGTTGTACATTAGTCGAGTTGTTCTTGTTGAGGCAAGCGCAGACGTAATGCTCTGCTTTGGAACGGTATTGTTCAATGATGTGGTTGTGTTCCGTGTGCTTCTCTTCCATTAGCTGAAACAAAATAAGAAATTAAAAAAATAATATAATTTACCAACCACTCTCCTGTCTCTTAAAGTAAAAGAGATAAAATTTGATGATTGAGAGGATGTTTGAGACCGAACAGCCAGGAATATAGAAGATTCTCGGTCGATAAATAGATTAGTAATTCCCTTTTCTTGTTACTAATACACTTTCAATCACCAATCCATCTTTTGAAACTATTTTATTTCAAGATTCTACCATATCATGAGATTGAAAGTGTATTGAGGGCAACAAACTAAGATCAAAGAAATAGTGAGAAAATGTTAACAAGTGCCTTGCGAAATTATTTGCCCCAACAAAAAGTATTTTAGAAATGGGTCATGATTGACACCCCCTTCAATCACCACTCCTATCACCCCACACACGTGGGGTGGTGATTGGAGGAGAAGGAAAAAAAGAAAAAAGAAAATAAAAAACTAGCCAATCATGTTGAAAGGGGGTGGGGAAAAGGGGGGGGGGGAAAAGGGGGCTTGGAGCATTATTGTTTAGAAATAGATGAAAAGATTAGAAAGTGCTCTGAAGTAGTTGAAAATAATTTTATACTTTTTCATTTTTCTTGTGCCCAAATACAGTTGTGTTAGCAAGACATACTCACAAATTCAAAACATTTTATTATTCAAAAATTATTATACACAAATAATTTTTTTTATAAGATTTTTTACCATCAAACATAAATATAATAGACCTCACGAATATTTATTAAGGTGAGTCTTACTAACTTTATATACTGATAAAAAAATGTTTTTGAGCTTGAACTGCAAAATATTAATTCCATATATTAAGACTTGTAACTCTTCTATGTGTATAGAATTTAATCACAGAATAAGGTACAACTCTCTCACATCTATAATCTTTTTAAGACTTAGACCAAACAAATGTGACTCAAGTTATGTCTAGTCAATTAGGTCTTTTTTGTACAGATGAAAGTTGCAAGAAGAAGAAGAAATAAAATGGAGATATGCAATAGAGCATGGTGTAAAAGTTTAGGGTAGCATTTAGTAGAGTTTTAAAATTATAATTTGATAATAGAGTTGTATTTTGAGTTTGTAAGTTTTGAAATTATGATTTGAGCGTGAAAAATTTGTTTGGTTATGAGTTTTGAAATGAGTTTGAAATTTTTAATGTGACATATGATATCTGATTCAAAAACTTACAACTCATAACCAAGCACACAACTTAAAATTCTACTCAAAGTTCATAAAAAAATTTTAAAAATTCCAAAAATATTTTGTATTTAAAACATAACAATAACAGGTGCCAAAAAAGAAAAAGAACACTATTCCGGTCAACCGGCCGGACGTCCGGAAGAATGACCGGTTAGACATGTTTTCAGCAGTGGGTGTGAAATCAATTTTTAAAAATTCTC